>NC_133950.1:9706929-10356929 GCF_031877795.1 Strix aluco | reverse complement strand
AGGACATTATTTTATGTATTAACTATCTGAGAAGTCCAAGTGAGTCTTACGAATTCTATGTACTGTGTTTGTTTTTAAGTGGTTTGTGTGAAAGGTGAAATAATGAGAACAATTTCCTACAATCTTTTCTGGAATCCCTCAAATTTCTGCTGACACCTTCATTAATAATGTGCAAGGAAAGGCTATTGCTAAATCTTAATTTAAACCTCTCACTATGTTCTCTTTCTGTTTCATTTCCTTCCCCTGTTAGCTACCAGGATGTTTGTATGTAAATACTTTTCCTGCCTGACTCAGAGTTAGAGGCCAGTGCTCAGACCAGTGTCTCTTTTTCCAGAGAGGCGAATTCAGGCCTCTTGGTTCATCTAGAAATATGTAGTAAGAGAGGCTGCACATCTCTGGCACCTTACTCCATCTGATTTGAAAACTTGTCAGGTTTCACATTTCATAGGGCCTTAGTGATATGTATTACACAAATAGTCAGACTAAAAGATCATGAAAGTGCCATATGCCCTTCAAAAATAAAATAATTCTAACCAGGTGAAAAATAAATCAAGAATCACCCCCAAATCTTGTTCATTTATCAGATGAAAAATGAGTGGCTGGCATTTTTCAGCTGATGTGGTTGATATGACCCCTTTTATAGTCAGTAAAGCCAGATAATACTGGTAGTTCTGCTTTCACCATACTAAGTTTTAGAAGATTTCCTTTTCTCTATTCTTCTCCATCCCCCTGTCTAATCCAAAAGCATCTGAATTTTGCTCATTTTAATGTTATGAATACTGGATTGTGATGTTACCAAAGAAATTGGGAGGATATGGAGGTAAACTCTCCTCTACACGGAAGAACGTTTGATCTGTACAGAAGTACATCAGCAAAGCAACTTTTGGAAAGGTCGTGCAGGGAGCCAGCAGGACAGCACAGTGTAACGGGTGTTTGGCTTTGGACACTGAATAATTTCATTTGCTCTGAATATTGTCTCCGCACTGCTGGTTTTGTTCAGAGGCAAAATTCCACTCCAGCCAGGCACCTTGCAGTAAAGGTGGCCACGAGGCATTTTAAGTATTACTTTATTCAACCAAATTGTCAAGCAAGTCCTTCCTTGGCTTTGTTGATAAACTGAGCTGGTAACTCCTACAAAAGCCAGGGTTAACAGTTTGCTTATTTCAGAGGGAACTGGATCATACTCCTTTTTTGCACGAGCTTAAGGAAGAAATGCATGAAGAGGTACTACTTAATGTGAACTGAGTATCTGTTGGGAACTGAGTCCAGTAGATACTAAGACCTTAACAGGATAAATACCACCAGCAGAACTGCACATTGTAATTGATCCTTGAAACATAAGTGAGTGAATGGATTCCCATACAATTCCTCCATGAAATCTTTGATATCAGAACGTGCCTGGAGAGGCAGTATGTTTTATTAATTTCCTTATAAAGTTTTGGTTTAGCATCTTATGTTGCATTTGGAAAGAGAAATTATGAAACTAAACCAGAAAAATCACTGGTGACTGTTAAAATGAATGATATAATTAATAATGATATGTCCTCTGTCCAGTCTGGTTTTAATTTTGCTTCCAAACCAAAAATCCTATGAATCTTGTTTTCATGGAAGGAAGCAGATGCCTGAACAATTTACAACAGATGCAAGGTTAATGTAGAGGCACCAATACTAGTGTCAGTGGTCACTGCCAATATGAAATCTTAGTCTTTTTTTTAAAAAAAAAAAAAAAAGGGTGCTGACTCTCCTTAGTGTCTATGGTTTTCTAATCACATTTTTGTATTTTCCTTAAAGTTTCTTCTAACCCCAACAGCAGAAATGTCTGAACTGTCGGAATACCATAAAACTGTTACATCACTTATCATGGATCAGAACTAGAAGAGGAGGGGAAAAAAATATCTTTTACGTTTTTTCGAGTGCTCTTTCTAATAACTCTTAAAAAGACAGTGTAAAAGAGGTATAACACTTGAAATCAACTTTGTCTCTTTAGGGAAGTTAAAGCCAGAAGAGTACAAAAAATGAGGAACCACTTACATAAGTCATAATTTCATTTATGCTTGCTCTGCTTTTTCTAATTCCATTTTGAGGACAAAGAAAACTTGGTTTTCTGCTAGTTGATATTAATTTTGTGTTCTTTTGTTTTATTGCTATAGCAGCAGTAACATCAGCACCTTTATTTAAAGAGCAATACTTCTGAACTAACAAAATCCAGGGGTAGAACTTACACCTTTGAATTACTCTGTGTGGCATTATGTGGACTTGCCTTTTCTCTCTGACTTCCGAGACTGGTTTGTGATGAAGCAGAGAGGATGGGTCTGGTTGCTGGGACGCAGATATTACTGTCATTACCCATGTTCCACCCTCTAGATGGTTCCATAAGTCACACAGAGGGACTTTTGTGGTTTCCTTTTTAGTGGAAGTTGTTGACTTCATTACAGTGTGATGTTATTTCCATTGCACCAGTTAATGTTTTCCCTTACCATTCCATCTTGCCTCTGTGACATACTGTGGAGTCTTCTCCCTCAACACTTAGCTGTTGGTCTGCCTGGGTGATTGGTACTTTGTTGTTCTGTGAGCATGCAGAAACAGCAAACAAAACAAACCATCCTCTCTTGTACCTGCACTGTTCCCTGCCCCTGGGAATACTTGTTATTCTAACATAAGTGTATAAATCTGTGCCAAGATGAGATTTTTTTGGCGGGTGGGGTCATTAAAGCCATGGTTTATTCTAGCACAGACAAAGATGTTTTCCGACCTTGCGTGTTTAAGCTAGCATTTAAAAATATTTTTTCTGATTTTTTGTGAGAATGCTAAACTTTTAATATTCGCCTAGTTTCTAGGAAGCTTCTGCTTTGCACTTAAAGGCTAGTTAAATGCCAAGCTGCCTTTTGCTGTAGAAGCAGTAAACACGGAGGTGCTGTGCTCGTCTCCACTGTAACGGATGTGTTTTCTCTTGCTGACTCACCAGCAGACACAGTCTTTGTATATTCACAAAGAACTCATGAAGAGGACTTTAGGGACACCCACGTGTGCCGTTGAGGCTAGGGAATATGTTGTAAGTCCGTGTATGGTGTGATCAGCCCATACCGTTGTTACACAGTCGCTAACCCCACTTACAACGCCGTTAGAGTGTGCTGTGGAAATGTGCTTTGTAAAAGATAAAAGGAAAATTTGGTGGGATGCAAGTTGCAGCTTACGGTGTTATGTGCAGGAAAGACATGTCTGCTAGTCCTGGAAATGCTGAAATTGGCACAATTAAAGTAGTTGGACCTGTGAAATTCAGAGTAAGTACAGGTTCCGTGCATTTATTCTGAAATAAATTCAGTTCCATGCATTTATTCAAAAATATTTGATGACTGCAGTCTTGAGCATCATGAGCCAACCCCTGATTTGCAGCAGTGTAATGCCACATTCTGTGCCTTCACTGTGGAGCACTCCCTAGAGCTTCCTGATGCTTTCCTGAACTCTCTGTAATGATGATTGTTCATGGAATCAAGATACATTACCTCTAAATCTGATACTTGGATAAAGCAGAGTATGGGGAGATTGTACAGGACCACTAAGAAAGAAAATTACCTCTTGGTTGTATGGAAGGCCAGTGATTTGTTTCAACCCTGTTTTCTGTAAGTGAGGTTAGTGTCCGTGACTGTCCAATAACACATGGACTTGCTGGCTTTCACGCTCTCTCATGTGTTATTGAAGCTTGTGGCTCTTAGGCTCTTCATTTTTTTTCCCTGCAAGACTAAGCTAGACTTGTCTTAAATGGACAGCTTGAAACAGATCTGCTCGTTTTGAAGAAACATACTTCATTTGATCATTTGGGGGAAAAATGACCCTGTTCTCCCAGGAGCTGTGAGCAAGTTTCTAGCTGTGAAAACCCAACAAAATGGACAAAAGTAGTTATTTAGTGTTTAATGCAGATTTGTTTTCAGTCTGCTTATATTTGTGTATAGAAACCAAATTGCTGTCATGTAAAATTATCAAAACATGTCAGAAATGGAAAACTGTGAATATGACTTATTTCAGCATTTCATTGTTTCCAGTCTTATGATCTGCTTTCTTATTTGTACTGGTTATAACAATCCCTGATGTATTATTTGGAAATGCTATTAATAAGTTCTCTATTTTTGTCATACTTAACAGCATAAGAATTTGGCATACAGTGTCTATAATCTCTTTCAAATTTGCTGAATTTACAGCAAAAGAATAGTCTTGACGCAGATGATTCTTCGCAGTAGTGTAGTGCCTTTAGAGTGAGTAGCGTTTAGAAACTAGCGCATGTAGCATACATTTGTGCCTTTTATAGAGTGCTTCATAGGTAAATATTTATTCTGCACCATGAGTCTTGTCTGTATATATGTACAAGGATCTCAATTTGTGCTGATCATGTCTATGCTAAAGTTCACAGGAGTGCTAAAGCAATTATGCAAACAAAAGCTGCCTATGCTGAATTTCTTCAGCAATATATTTTAGCTCATTCTTTCTCCTTCCTGTATGATTAGTCTCTCAAATGGATTGGGTTTGTTTGCCTTTTTTTTTAATGGCCTCTTAGCTGCGAGAGTGAATTTCTCCATTGCACTGTGATTATTATCATGTGTTTACTTCCTAATGGACTGAACTTCAGAGGGAAGTTTAACTGCTGTGTTGTCGCTGAATGCATCAGTTCAAATGGAATATTTCACCATTTATTACAAGGCCATGTATTTTCCTTGAACGGTTGGCGTGTATTACTGTACAAATTCTGATAACTAATGGTAATTGTTGTTTTTGAAAAATGTGTATTTCTTAAATCATGCTGTCAAAAACATCACCAGTGTGGAACCACCTTTATTTTAAATCCAATCCTAAAGAACTGTGCTTTTGCTAAAAATGGAGTGTCTGTTTGAGAGCACCTACCTGGGAGCTGTTGGTAGTAAAATAGCGGAGAACTCTGGAATGGAGAGAGGTTCCGAAGTACAGGTCATTGCATGGAGTGAGAGGAGGTTTCCAACTTTCATGTTTCAGCTGTCTTTAGCACCGAGGATGTGCATTTATGCACTTGGAAGTTTGTTGCGTAGTTTGAGCGTTTCACAACAGCCCCCAGAGCTGGTAGGACAGGCACAGCGCGGATTGCTGGAGGAGGCTGGCTGCAATTTTGTTTCTCCCTTTTAAAATCTGGTTTTGTATCTTGAACAGCAGCTAACTTGTGCTCCTTGGCACAGAACAGAAAAGCACTGTAGCACTGTTAGTCTCCCTATCTCTTGGAAAACCTTCTGAACTGCAGCTGTCATAACATCTTGCGACACTGGAAGAGGCTTTGGTAATTTTGGTGGTCGGCTGCCCGGGCACATTCATTCACCTGGCAGTTTCTGAGGCCCCCCAGCGCTGTTGAGAGCTGTATGTGCAAGTGATGCAGGGCAGAGGCAAGCCCTGCTGCTGGGTAGGCCCTTTAAGCAGACGCTTCTTTTTAGTCTGACTTTCCCAGAGTAACGAAAAGATAATGTTTTGGCTCTGTACCAGGAATGTGGTAACCTTTGAAGAATTAGATCATGTATATCGCTTAAGGAGCTTGAATAATGTCTTACCACGCTGTCATAGAATCAATTTGGTGTAAAGAGATTCTTCCCTCCACACCCCTTCCTTCTTGGTCCTGACCTTGTCTGACTGTATGACCAAAGTATGAGAATAAGCATTTATTTCTGAATTGTTCAAGAACATGAAATGACTTTACGTGACTGCCTGGACAGCACTGTACTCAATCAACAGGCATATTTCAGGGATGTTGTCTTCTGGACATAGGCCTGAGAGCTAGGAAGTCACCGGGGATGCCGTTGTGCTTTTTGCTGCTGGAGGCCAAGTGCCGTACCTCACCTCTTCAGAGAGTTTTGGCTAGGTGCTATCCCTGCTTCTCTGGAGTCCTTGCATAAAGTGGCTGATGCTCGTGACTGCATTTCAGCACATTTTTGATCTAAAGGGACTTTGCGTACATTTGCAAGTTCTGAGGTTTTTTCCACTTCAGAGATGTCGCTGTAATGAGAAAACCCACTGTTGTTGTTGTAGCGGCTGCAAATAGGGCAATCCAGGCCCGACTTTCACCTGCAGTGCTAAAGCACGTGTAGAGGTACAACACTTTTTTTTCCATTTCTGTTTCTGGCAAGGAAATGGCAGCTGAGTGATAACTCTGGCCCATCTTGTGAACTTTTGCACAGATTTGTTAGTGTTACCCATTTTGCCTTCCAACAGCAAGGGAATTATGTGTCATTTTATTGTAACATCAGTCTGAAAAAGTTCCTCTTCTACTGATGCACTGTTGTTTTTTTCTCTTTCTCCCCCCACCCTGTATCTCTCCAATTTTTACATGAAGCTTTCTCTCAAGCTGGTAAGCACATTTACAGCATGCCTGTCCTGTGTTTTAATCACAATTTTCTGTGTGTGTTTTAATGTGCACTGTGCCACATATGACATGACACTGAAATTAACTGTTAAATTTGTTTCTTCTTTGTGTTTGCTTTTTTTGATATTTATCAGATAACTCTGAATACACAGGTCTGGAGTCTAATAGAGGTGATCAGAATTCAGTCTTTCTAATAAGCTGCTAAAAAATTAACTCTAATATCTAGTTTAGTTTCCATTTTTACAATCTAGGGCTATGAAAATGTAGAAAACCAGTATCGAGTAATTCTGCTACTGTATAAGTATACATTAAAACATTTAAAGAAAAAAAAAAAGTCTCTGTGCTTGCTGGACCTTTTCCAGAGAGAAGTGCATGTCTTTTTGTGTAACATAGTTGCAAAGTTTGCTTTCCATGTCCAGTTATTACTGGAAATCTGCATCATTATCACCTACATTTTACAGCCCTATGTAGTCCTTCAGAATAACTAATAATGAAATTAAAGTTCTGTAAACCTTAACCAACAAGGTTAACTCAGTCTGATTTGAATTTGCAAATGGAGAGAGATACATATATATGAATCCTAAATTCTCTTGGATGCAGCTGGGAAAGTTTCTTGAACTACGGTAAGAAAATATATTACTGAGTTGGGAAGGGGTGAACATATTTGGGAAAGCAAATTGTGTGCTGAACTTCATACACAAGGTACTGTATTGTGTGAGATACTCCACACCTTGATATGCTCCTGACTGCTTGTCTACATTCCTTTGCCCTTCAAGAGTCTGGTCACAAGCAGAATGCGACTGTGTGCTGACCCACTCCGTGCCAGCGTGCAAGAGCTGCACTTGACTGATTGCAGTTTTGGAGAGCTTCAGAGCATCTGCAGTAGTGCCTTAGCTGCCTTTTCTTATTCCTCACCAGTTAGTGCCTTTAGGTGCTCTTTCCCCTACACATATCTTATTCTTGGGTATGTCACTGTAGACCTGCTCTGTTCATAGCAGCTTATTTGGAGGAAATGCGTAGGCCAGGAAAGCCACCTGATGTAACTCTGGAGGTTTTGGGTCCTGCTGCTACTCTGTCAACACAGTGACTTGCTTGGGCTCCATTAGCAGTATTGCTTCTCGCTGAAGACCTGTGGTAGCTCTGAGGAATGATGGAAGTGTCTAGCTCACTTGCAAACCTTGTTCTTTTGGTTGTTGCCAAGCCACTGTCCTGGTAGTACAACGCATTTATACCAGGGTTTTCCATTCGTTGTTTTTTCTGGTCACAGTGCTAGTGTATTGTGTAGCTGAGCTAAGCCTTTATGTAGGAATAAATCCTCCTAAAATAAATGGCTGACCTGGCCTTTCCCGAAGAATTGCACAAATTGGAAAGATGTACAGAGAGGCTGAGAGCCATGTGCACCTCAGGTGGAGGAAATCAGCTTGTTTGTAGTTTCCTCTCAGATTCTAGCTGTACAAGAGCCAGAACGGGCTGATAAACCTCATGCTCTCCCCATATGTAGCTTCAGCCCAGTAACTGGACCTAACACGGGCTCTTTTTTCACAGTCCTTCATCTTGGGATAATTTGCACCCTAAATCCCAGTATCTTTTTGCAGGGAAATCTAGTGAGCACTGGCTCTGCTGGTCCTACGATAGCCCATCAAAAGTAGGACAGATTTTTCCCCCACCTCACTGTTGAAGCATTTTTTAAAATGTAGGCAATGTTCACTACTTGAGAGATAGCCCAGGTGCGTTTTTGCCTGAGAGCATGAAATGTGCCCAGCATGTGTAAAATTGCTCCTTGACTTTTCCTTTTGGAGGAGAAACTGTAACTTCTGTTACGATGGGAAATTACTGAGCGTGGAATAAAGTCTGAGTGAGATCACCTCCTAGTCTCAGACATACATTTCTATGCAACACTAATGCTTTGGTCTGAAGCATTGTGAACAAAGATCCTGACTTTAGTCCAGCCTGGAGCTTTTGAATGAAGTTGAAGAAGCAAAAAGAAGATGCTTTTCCAAGTTTGACTACACCTACTGCATTCTCCTAACGTATCACTAGGGATATTTTCAAGCATATCTGTCTATTCTGGAGAAGAATGTTATACAGTGGTTCTTGTAACTGCTTTTTAATTTACAAAGCTACCTCCAGATGCTTTGCCTTAGAAAATATGTACAGCTTTAGTGTGTAGATTATCTGTAAAATACATTAAATCACTCCCATGTCTAATGTGATGTAGGAGTTATTATCAAACAAAATGTTATCATTAAAAAATGAATTGAAATAGATTTCCCCTGTACCATGCACAACACGTCATGTGAGCACTGCTAGGACTTCATGTGGTTAAAGTTGCAGAATCAGTGTAACTGGGTAGTTTCCTTCATTTGTCTTAAATTTGCTTTCTCATTGTGTCCTGAAACAGAATTTTAAGTGTATTATTAAACAGGTGATCAAGGCTTAACTAGACACATATGCCATCTTTTACTGAAAATCAATACAGCAGCAATTTCATTAGGCTTGCCTGTTCTGTCATTTTGAAATGGCCAGACCAGAGGAGATGATGACCTGTCTGTAGTTGTCCTCCATCCCTCTGACACCCACACACTTTCTTTCTAAACAGCTTGTTCTGCAGTCTCAGAAGAAAGAGCGCACTGTCTCAGAGCACATTCAGTGCAGAGTTGAAGGGGTCTAATGGGCAGCTTTTGTGGCAGAGTGTCCACTAAATCACACTCCTCTGAGAGAGAGATTTGGCATTTTAGTAAGACTAATGTCGCAACTTTGCTCACAAGCTTTCAGTAAGCTGACAGGCCATTGAATTTGGTTACTCGGCTTTGTGGTTTTACCCTTCTTTCTCCAATACCCTGGTATTCCCCTTTAGAAATGGGACACGGAGTGAGCAGAAACCAAACAAGACAAACCTGTACAAATTCAAGATTAGTAAGAGAATCTCATTCCTTTATGGTGCAACTAATTAGTATTGATGTGTATTCAGTGTAGTCCACCCAAACTATCCCCCTTGCCTTCTTGTGAGACAAACATAGGTGGGACTTTGAAGAAAATAGTATGGATGTGTTTTGTGTCATCTATCTGCTGTATCAAACTGAGGCAATCAAGAAGAGGCATAGCAGTTTGAAGGCAGAGAAGGGGCTTTCAAGCAGAATCACACAAAGGTAACCACTGTGGTCTTCAAATGTTTTCGTCGGTTATGATTTCAAACTGATTGATTCTATAGCTTTGATGGAACTCCTGATTCTTATGCTTGTGCAAGTGAGAGAGGAAAAATTGAGATACTTTGATGTGGAGTGTGGATCCTGGAAAGCATGCAGCATGTTTTTAAATTGCAGAATCCCGGAGGAAGCACTTCTGTTACCTTGTGTGTTCAGGAGAGCCCTGACATAAATTAACTGTATCGGACCAACACTCAGACTACACAGAGCAAGCCAGCGATTAATAGTGTACATGAGAAGAGCATCTGTGACACAGGAGTAAAAGTTAGCAACTGGTTTTATGGGGATGATGTCTGTAGCAAGAGTAGAAGGCAGGAAAGACCAGCTTTGCATGAGAATGGAACTGTTAAATAAAATCTGATGATAACTATGGATAGAAATAGTTCCTCAGGTTTGCCATTGAATTCTGGCATTCTTTAGTTGGTGATCTCCCATTAGCCATTTGGTACAGAAGTAGGATGTGGTCCTGGGATTATTTCTAAGGCATCCAGATTCTGAACCATTCAGGGACTGATAACTCTCAGTACAAATGAGAACAATGCTTCAGACCATTGTGATTTTACACAGATTTTTGTCAGCTGTTTTCAAAATGCCATACTGAAGGATTCTTTCAGGCTCTGATTTATTTTTTTTTTTCCTACCCCCCACCCTGTTTCATTCCACTCTGTGCAGGGAGCAGGGCCAGAGGACTTCAGCAATCTCCCACCTGAGCAAAGAAGAAAGAAACTTCAGCAAAAAGTCGATGAACTAAACAAAGACATTCAGAAGGAGATGGATCAAAGGTATGTGAAACCTCTCCAATGAAAAATGGAATAAGTAGTCTCATATAGAACAGAAACAACTAGATATAAGAAAGAACAAAGTTCTAGGTTTGTTTAATCTGCTGTTCCAAGAAAAGAAGAACCAGAGTTTACATATGGCTAGAAACACCTGAGAGATGCAAGGCTCTCCACAACTCAGATTCTGAAATCAGTTATTTAATTTTGGCTGATGTAGATCAGAGCTGGGGCAAAAGCTGGCTTTCTGTTTATTCCATTCTCCCACCTCAGTGTAATGCATATCCTGCCTTTGGAATTGTGAGAAGAGAAGATGCTAGTGTAAGGATGGGAATGAGATAAGTGTAGCAGTTGGAGGCAGTTTTTCCTTCATTCTGGAGCTGCTTGCTCGGGCTTTCGCAGGGGAGCAGCGGTTTAATTGTGAGCCAGACAGAGTTTACTGTTGGATACACTGACTTTGTTTCTTGATGTGAGCAGTTGCTGAGGGTGTTTTTTATGGCAGAACAGGATGTAAATACAGCCTTGGTCAAAGGTACAGTCATAGACCTCTCAGCACTAAGCAGGGCGCCTATTACTCTATAATGGGCACGGGTAGATCCCAAGGAGAGAGCTATTATGAGCACAGTAACATCAAAAGTGCCGATTGATTGGTGTGTATCTTAAGCCTCTCTGATCTCTAGCTTACATTTCCTGGAAGCAGAAAGATAATGACCCCTGTGCTTTTGTGGATACTTTTTCTACAAGGCTGCATTTATCATTCTGGTTGAAAATAAGTCTATTTTAGTTACACACTTTTTATTGATTCTGGCAGCCTGTATTTGTTGCTTTTGTGTTTGTTCACATTCTGCAGTTGCATTAAAGATTCAGCATGTTATGTTTGCAAGAGACACTTCTTCCCTGAATGATTGTAAGACTTAGCCTCTCCAGTACTAGTCTGTCCCTAAATACTGCTTTGCGTTTGTACAGATGTGCCTATTTTTTCTGCTAGCTTGCTTTGAAGAACCTGTTTATTTTGTGTAGTAACCCAAACTTTCTTTTTCATGTTTTATATAATGAATAAGAAAAGAAAACTGCATGTGGTTAAATGATCTATTATTGCTTTGGCTTTTTCCACTGTGGTAACTTAACGTTTGTACAGATTTTCCTTTCTGCTCTGTATTGATTCTGAGGTAACCCAATGTTAAAATTGGACACGAAATCAGAGCAGAATTAAGTTATTTTAAATAAAGATGGTATACAGTTGAGGAATTAGCACCAGCAGTTAAATAAGAGTTAAAAAAATAGTAATAATCATGACTCATATGTTTGCAATATTGCCCCTTAGGGCTTCAACCACAGAGCAGTCCCACTTCCTTGCCACCCACACTCTTTCCCATTTTCTATACACACAAAGCAAGGCAGGCACAGGATTGCAATTGTCAAGAGTTTGGTGGGAAACTCTAAAATATAAAGAGTGTTAACTTGAGTCGTGGGACTCGCATTAACCTTTCTCCCCCCAGCTAATGCCTAGAGAAAAACTGAATAGCTGTGCCAGTAATATAGGAAATCGGCTTGTAAGTCTGCCCTTCTCTAAGCTCTGAAATGCTCATCACCATGCACATAACTTTTTTTTCTGAAGTTCAGCCCCAGCTTGGCTCAGGTCAAAGGCAACACACTGCTGTCAGTGAGAGCTCCGCAGGCTTTCCTAAGGGAGCTCGTGAAGGCATGTACCACGTTAATCTTGGCCTTACGGTACCACATTCATCATAGCAGGCTTTAAAATTAACATCTCTGAAACCCTAGGCGCTTAGCATCTGGGCTGATATGAAACACAGCCCCCAGAAAGAGTCTAGTAAAAATGCTGTGTAACTTAACAGGATGCGGGGTCGCATTATGTGGCCTAAGGTCCATCTGTCTCTGCGCTGTGACAAATGCAAACCATCTGGATTTAGCTTCATTTTAAGCAGTGTGAAATAAGTATCTTAGAAATGATTTGGGTTGCAAAAGACAAACTGCAACAGGCAGGGTGAGAATTTCTGGTTAGCACTCCATTTTTATTATTAATACGTCCATGTCTAGCTCTTTGTCCCAGTTTCTCAACTGGATTTCAGCCCATGATGGATAATAATGACGCAACTGTTTGTCTGTGCCCCAAAAACTGTGATGATACTGATCTAGAAAGCTGAAGCTGTCATTTGTTGCAATGGTTGGGAGATTTTTGGTTTTTTTCCCCCAGGGTTAGCAAGTAGATAGTGTAGCACTAAATAAAAGTACGTGTCAGGCTAAAAGTCAATACCAAATTCCTCCTTTTGCCTTGCAAAAGGCCATTGTCCAAGAACTCAGTTGTTTTTCTGCTAGGATCCTTCAAGCGTGGCACATGGAGCTTGAATCATTTGGTCTAAATGTGTTGTGTGCTTGTACTGTCAGAGCACATCTCCTGTGGAGCCCCCCCCATCCACTGGTGGGGCTCCTCCTGCCAGCCTCGCTCACGTGAAGAGCCCTCAGCTGCCTGTGGACTGAGGAGCTGCTTTTAATGTAGGAGCTTGAAGAGCTTGGCTTGTGTACAATGTCTCTGTCATGTCACGTTGTAGGTAAAGGCATCGCTTTTTTCCATCTCTGACAGTGTAAATTCTCTTCTGGCAAGTGATCTTACTGTTATTTTTTAATGGCTGATTCTATACAGGGTGAAAGTCCCTGTCTGGATGTTCAGTTACCTTTGTAACAGATTAGACTTGAACCACAGAGTGAAGAAGAGGCAGTTTATTGCCCTTTTATTTGCCCCAATTTAGAGAAAGGCATTTGCCCCCAGCCACACTAACACTTACACGTTTTTTTTATGTTTCTTCTGTCTCTCAGAGATGCCTTAACGAAAATGAAAGATGTGTATATCAAGAACCCACAGATGGGAGATGCAGCAAGTGTGGACCACAGATTAGCAGAACTCGGACAGAACATTGAAAAGTTACGATTAGAAGTTCAGAAGTTTGAGGTATGGGAAGAGACGTTTCAGTAAAAAGTAGCTCAGCCTATGCTCAGTTCTAAGCAGATGCTTCATTGCTTTTCCAGATGTTTTGCTCCATTTGCTTATTCTGTATGGGTAAGTGCTCCTTAAGCACTTGCATTAATTGATATCTTTAGGCCTATTTGTGTAACATAAATGTGCACCATCTCTTGTGACTGTCAGCCACATTCTGCTGTTTCATTTGCCACAGAAAACAAATCGTGCCAAGTGGAGGATAAGAAAACGCAGTGCTCTCTGGACTGCCCAGGGGGGTTCAGATGCTTCTTTAATTAATTAATTAATTTGAGGCATCATGTTACAGATGTCTCTGGAAAATCAGAGGAACATAAATGTAAAGCACCGTTTATAGTCTTAATGCCAAGACAGAAGCTATCAGATGAAATATGTTTCAAGGAATAGTCTGCCATTAGCAGGAAGCTTCTTAGAGATATAAAATCTCAAGAGCATAAGGAGTATTTGGAACATATGAAGCCATTATAATTACATGAGAAGGATTATAGGGCTGAGAAAAGACTTCACTCTAAGTTATGCTAGGTACGTAAATAGACTCAGCCCCTTAGTTGTAGATGTTCCTTACCGTTGTTGGCTTTACTATCCATTGCTTTCTTATCCATTTGAAAATCACTGGGTCTTTCCTTCTGCCCAGCTTTAGTCCTCTTGCGCTCAGCAGACACTGAGGTTGCTGTTTCTGGTGTTACTGAGACTACTGTAAGCTGCCACACGTCTCTTTACTTCATTGTGACTAGTGCAGCAGCATTTCCCAACAGCTGTTAACTGCTTCTCTTGGGTCACAGTGTTTTCATCACCCAGTGTCAAAAAAGAATTGAGTTTTCAGTAAGTGTGGTTTTTGGCAAGACTGATAGATTTAATACACATTTAAAGTACCAAATCTATTTCCCCTGACAACTGCAAGCCAAAGGAAAATTTAAATACGCTTACAAACTGCTTTTTAGTTCCATAGTCTGAATGTCAGATATGATACAGCGAAGTAAAAGCAACAGATATCCCCTCGCACGCCGAAGCACGAGCGATGTGTGACGCTGCTTTCCTTGCAGGGCTGGCTGGCCGAGGTGGAGGGCCGGTTGCCCCTGCGGACTGACCAGGCCCGGCGGCAGAGCGGGCTGTACGAAGCCCAGAACACCGCGGCAGTGAACAGCTGCGCACAGGACCGGGAGAGGTACAGTATCTGTACAGAGCTGCCCCGTTCAGACTGGGAGTTGGACCCGCTTTCCTTAGCTCGTTAACTGGGGAAACTGTAGCTCTGCAGCGTTCAGAAACTTACTCTGTAACCAGACCAAAAACAGGGACTCCATGAAGTGCCTGATTTTAGCACATAGAAGATCCCAACTTTGAGCCACTTTTCTGAATATGAAGAAATGTGTCATAACCCCTACACTCACTGCTGTGAAGGTGAGTGAGGTAGGTGTGGTTTTTACAGCTTTTAACAAGAAAAATACCTGGTCTCACCCATCGTGTTGTGACAGCTGCTAGTGTACCAGCCGGTTCTGAGCATGCTTTGGAATTGCTGGGCTGCCCCATCTCCAGCTGCTCACCTTGCCTTAAGTGTCTGGTAACCCAGGCATTCTCTTCGCTCCGGAGACTGGTTGCTATAGTTGCTCTGTATTTTCCTCTCTTGAGCAGCCCAGATGGCAGTTACACAGAAGAGCAAAGTCAGGAGACTGAGATGAAAGTACCTGCAACGGATTTTGACGATGAATTTGATGATGAAGAACCACTACCCACCATAGGAACATGTAAAGCGCTCTATACATTTGAAGGTATCACTAAAATTTACTCTCATTTCACTTACTGTTTTCTTTAGTTCATATGCCAAGTGCGGAAACCTTCATTTCACCCCTGCAGTGCATAAATAGACAAAGAAAGTGCGAGTGAGGCTCTGCCATGGTTCTGGTTTGTAGAGAGGCACTAAGACAGTGATTTGTCTCCTGTTACACAGGGACTCTACAAGAAAGAACCAAAACTCTGATGTCAAGATCACATTCATCTGGTTCCTTGTGTACACACTGTTGTCTCTGGAATCACGTGCTTTTGTTCTTGCTGCAAGTGATGCAGTGAAGGTTGCGGAGTTTGCCCTGAGCAGCCCCCGCTGTATCTGTGGTTCCCATGGTGCAGGGCAGCCTATAAACTCTTGTGTTACTGTGTCTTTCAGGTCAGAATGAAGGAACAATTTCTGTAGCAGAAGGAGAAATGCTCTATGTAATAGAAGAAGACAAAGGTGATGGGTGGACACGAATCCGAAGGAATGAAGATGAGGAGGGCTATGTCCCTACGTCGTATGTTGAAGTCTATTTGGACAAAAATGCCAAAGGTGCTATGACTTATATTTAATACTATTATTATTACTTTATTTGCTTTCACAGAGATACCCAACCCTGAAACTGCTCTGTGTTGCAGATAGAGCCTTTTAAAAGCCTGTACAATGCCACAAAGTGCATTATTTTGTACATGGACTAATACGGCTTGCTGTACTGCAAAACGTGCTTTTTCTTGATCAGAGAAGGATAGTGTGGTAGCCTGTAACACCCGAGGGGAAATGCAGCCTTTCCTAGACAGTGCTTGTTCAACTGTCGCTGCCATTGCACACCCGACTTAGTGCAGGAAGCACAAAGCCATTTGGGATAATACGGGCTCTCCTCAGATATCCAGGTGGCAGCTCAGACATACTCACAAGCCAGCTGTTGGTCCCAAACTGGTTCAGTGGGATGTTACATAGGAAATATTTAGACTGCTGTTTTGTGTCTCAGTGTGGTAGCTTTTCAGAGCCTAATGTGTTCTGTGGACCTTTTGGGTTGAAACCTGGTCATCATTTAGTTAGTGTGTTTGGAAGGGGAAGGAGAGATCTTCCCAAAACCTGTCTCCACAGCACACTGTGGTCCTTGATAGAGCGGTAAAACATTGACATTAAGAAAGATCCTTTAATCTTTCCCACCTTGATACATTTCAGAAAATGGTCTTCTGGGTGTATTTGCTGTTTCAGATGAAATACAGTTATTTCAGATGACCGTGACCAATGGTTTAATCTTTCACTCACGATCAAGGGAGACATTCGGAGTTTAGACTCCACAATCTTCTGTTTCTTTGCTGCTTTATAACTCGCCGCAGATAGGTGTATTGTGGAAGCAAGCAGTGCTGCAGGGGAACCCTGGCTACAATATTTGCTAGCTCCATGAACACCTGGTAATGTAATACACCGAGAAATCAAAACATTTGAGTCCTGTTTCAAATCAGGATGTGTTTGAAGTCCACTGTTAAATAATTTGTGTTTTTTCAGTCACTTAATCCTTCAGATTATTGTTGTGTTTCCTAGACCTTAAAGTTCTTGGTGTGAAACAAGCTGCCTCATCCAAATCAGAAGAAAAACTTGAACCATTCTCATTGGGATTTATGGACAGTAGGAAGAGAGGAGTAGGACTGTCTCTGTGAACAAACACTATAACTTGATCAGTTCACTGTCTCAGATTCAGTCTTGTCTGCTGCAGATGAAAGTCTGGGGTCTTGTTTTATTTTGTCATAATACAGTAGTTTTATGTTTGGCAATTATAGGGTCAGTTGAGATGCAAAACTGTCAGTTTTTATTAACCTTTGAAAGAGGAACGTGGATGGTACATTCTCCTTCCTGTTCAGAACAAGTCAGAAGGCACAGAACGGGAGATCCCATCTCTTATCCCCGTGTTCGCTCCTATGGAGATTGACTCTTTGGTGTGCAGAGTAATTGAAAGCAACGTTATTACTCTGCTGGAAAATTTGTTGTTCAGCAGTGCAGGCTGCTTGAAACAGCTAAGCTAGTGTGGCATCTAAGTCAGTCTTGAGTAACAAGCACAGCTCTCCTGCCCTCAGATAGGCAGCGTGGTTCACATCAGTGGAACGTGACAGCAGGTCACCTCTTTAGGAGCAGAGCAGCAGGTTGGATGGGCAGTGAAACAAAGTGTATCTCCGGGTGGGATGAGAAACCCCGACACAGTCCTGCTGTCTGAACTAGCAAGTGTTTGTCTCTCTTCTGGAGAGCCTGTTGCAGGAGTGTTGCAATACCAGCCACAAAATAGTATTAATATGTTAATGGTATTATGGAAGTTATAGGATGATGCTGAATGACCGTAAAAATGCAGTGCGTGCTGCTGGGAGTGAAGGCTGACTCAGTTGCAGCCACTTCTGTAGCAACGATGGAGGTTTTTCAGATCGTTTAAGTTTTCCATTAATTTTGCTGGACTTCAGGAACAAAATCAAATGTATCTGTGAATATCTAATATAAAGGAACTGTAATATTTACCTCTTTTATTTCTCAATTCTCTAGTTAAAAGCTAAAAGAACTTCCCATAAAATGTCACAGTAGCAGTATAGAGACTTGGGGGAAGTGCTACTGTGTTTAAAAGATAAATTTTGTTGCAAGCTGCAGGTTTCTCATTTGATTTTTAATACGTTAGTAGAAGTGACTTCATTCAGTCCTTGAAACTGAAGCTATGACGTTCCTAAAAATGACACTGCCAATACTAAAGCATTTACAGACTTCAGTTCTTTCCTCTTTTTGGAAAGAAGCTTGAGCAGCTGGTACCTCTAAAGGTTAGTTGTGTGAAGGGTGGGAGCATTCACACCAGCTCTGAGTACACCTGTGGCTCTTCTAGCCAGCAGAATCACCTCTGGCTTGGGCGTACCTGCCTGACCACGTGCCAGGGTCTGAGCTGGAGGCAGCTCTGCCTCAGAAATGCCACTGCTCAATGCTTTGTGAAAAGCCGCTTGGCAGCTGCCGAGCTTTTCTCAGTCAGCTGAAGCCTGTGTTGTCCGGGCTCTGCTGCCGAACCTGAGAGGAATAGGACAGGTAAGTCGTGTGCTGCAGTCGCCCCCCTGACCGCAGTCTTCACGGGAGCCAGGCTAGGTCTGCGTCCTCCTGCAAATACCTGTGCGAGGGCTCTTTGTAGAGTTTACAGTGGTGCCTCCGGTCAGAGGGTGTTAGCAAAGCCCTATCACAAAAAAGAACAATAATGTCTATCTTGTTTT
The DNA here is from genome assembly GCF_031877795.1 of Strix aluco. Lineage (NCBI taxonomy): Eukaryota > Metazoa > Chordata > Aves > Strigiformes > Strigidae > Strix > Strix aluco. Next base: position 10,338,563 of record NC_133950.1, on the reverse strand, counting down.
GCCTTTTTTTTTTTTTCCAGATGTTTACAAATCACTTCAGAAAATCTCTGAGTAGGTTTGCATAGGCCTGTTCACCTTTTATTCTACTGGTTTGCTGCTACGGTTGTTTTAAGAGCTCTATTTCAGAAGGTTTTCTTTAGAAGAGATGAATGCACATATCATATCTCCAGCAATGAAAGACTCTGTTAGGTACCGTTCACTCAGCTGATGCATGTATAAGTTCACCTCTTGACATTTAAATGTGCATCACTGCCTATGAAAGTGCTGGCCCGACTGTATCAATTTAGTTGTACATGTTGTTGTCCTTCCTATTCAAAATGAGAGCCACACAGTTCCTTCTCGTTGTGATGCACGCAGGAAACTATGATGAAAGCTAAAAACCCATGCAGACTAAGAATTGGATCTACTGGATGTAAACTCACGTTTTGGGGCTTATGCCAGCCTCTAACTGCTAGGGGAGGAGGAAGAAAACTCTGCGCACACATGGGTGCAACTTCTTGCAGGGCCTTTCTGCACCTGTCGGGTGTCTGGTGCTGACAACAGGCCAATACAGGAACTAGTTGGGCCTTTTGCTCAAGACTGACCATACTGTGTTACTGAATATGGTACCTCATAATCTCCTTGGGAACAAAACCATCTTTCACTGAAATTGTGAAATACCGTGATACACAAAAGAACTTGCATGAAGTAACCAGCTTTATATAAGCTCTTCATTGCACCCAACAGAAGTGCCACGTTCACTTCGCCCAGAAAGACTGGCTGTTTGGGTGGCACGCAAGTAAAAGATGCTCTTTTGTGAAGTTAAACTTCCTGATAAAAAATTTTGGAGCCGTGGGCTGATGAGCGTTTCAGCTCCTTTGCCACTGTGGGTCTGTTCCTCCTCACCTCCAATTATATAAATAAATCTCTATAGACAGCTCTGTGATTCTCCGTGTTGCAGCTCTGCTGTTCGTTTGCTGTAACCATTACGCAGAGCCTTGACTTATATAAGTAATTAGGTAAAAGTTAACCATGCTGATGCACTTTTTATCTAGGATATATCTGATTATTTAATGCTTGCCAAATTATTTAGGAAACGGTAATTATAAACTGGACTGTGGCTTTTTTAAATCCTCTTGTTAAATACTTGCCCTTAGTTCTCCCAGTATAAAAAAAAAATGTATATAACATAACTTAAAAACTAAAGTTACTTGAATTTGAATTGTTTTTATCCTTTTATATATGTATAAATATAAATGGTTTTATAGGCTGTTCTTCTGCTTAACCTAGCTGTTGTTTTCATAACTATTCAGTCCCTCTTATGTGGATAAGTATTTTGGTTACTCAACTGCCTGCATCTGGTTGGACTTGCATAGAAGGTTTTGTTTTGTGTTAAGATTTGTTTATCTGGCCAGTGTGGTGGTTTCATTTCTATTCTTGTTTTTTAAAGAATCATCATCTGTCAGGAATCTCTTTATAGCTTGATGTACCATGGTGTCTTCTTCTAATAAACATTATATTTTCTCATTCCTGTGAGGTTTTTTTTTTATTTTAATGGCAATTCATTTAAGTTTAACTTTACTAAGGGAAAGCAAATGGCCCAGAGCTGCCTTTCACCTGCTTCCCACACTGAGTACAAATGCAATTCCTTTTCAGGAAAAATACTTTGTTGTGGCTCTGTGAAAACTTTTTTTTGTGCTGTCATTTGGGGTTTTTTCTTTTATGGAAGTGGGTGCAAAGGAGATCAGAAGGTTCCCCTGCTCTCGAATGCGAGGGAAGCTCCCTTGGATACAGCAGTCTCTTTGGCCAAATCACACTTCTGGATTGTAGCTTCACTTGGCCACAGAGAAAACTTTCCCTCAGCCAGACGTCTGTGGGTACAGGAATGTGACAAAGGGCGGGTTTAGAGGCTAAGACTGCTTTCGCTTGCCCGTTTATTTCTGGACTTCCCTTAAGCATGAAAGGTCTTTGCAGCCTGTGCTGGAAAGGATAGCTAGTCTGGATTCATCTGCAAAACTTTGTGTTGTAGCTTCCTGTTGTTATTCTTCAGTATCGTTCGTGGTCTCTGGAGCTGTCACTTGAGCAGATACAGTGCTCCATTGCAGGCTGAAAACCAAACAGCCATTTGTTTCCTCTGATGCACTAAAAGTGCTGGCAGGGTCCCGCTCCCGAGGTGTCCATCCTCCTCCCAGAGGAGAGCCCGGTCCCAGTGATGCTCATCCCCAGGCTGGCGGGGAGGGCTGAGGGTGAAGGATCACTGTTGGGGTGCTGCAGTGCATGCCCGAGTTCAGGAGCTTTCCTTAACCCCTTGTAGCCTGGTAGATGCTTGGATACTGTATTTCCTTTAACCTCCTGCAGGCAATGCTACTCTTAAGGGACCCCATTTTCCCCAGCCTCTTTCTAATCCAGTCTCTTTCTTTTTGTCTTTCTTATGTTTTAGATTCCTAAAGGTGTTTGTGCTGGTGCAAGAACCTCGGGGCGAGCTTGTCACAGAAGGAGAAACAAAATGGTCTGTTTACCCTGCAGGCAGTTAAAACACACCCATGGAAAGCCAGACTCCCAGTCTTGTCTGGAGTTCCCACTTGAAAAATTCAGACCTAAATTCCATCCCAGTATCATTCAGATGCTTGCTCTTTTTCATGGCATGCTACTTGTGGCTCAGATTAACTTATCAGCCTTTCCCACTCTTCTGCCAGCTTGGCACAGCCCCTTTGTGAAACATAACCTACACTTCCCCCCCCACCCCACCCCCCCAATTCCTCCCGACACCGGTCAAAGAACTGCTGGCTGTCCTTCGATGCAGAGGGTAACCAGAGAGTCCCAAGCATGTACTGCTCTATCTTCTGTCCTCCCTTGTCCCTCAGTCCATCTGAATGTACGCACTGGTCCATCAGCATTTCACACGGTGCCTTTAGTGCTAATCCCACAGGTAGTCTCATCGGATAGCTCGGAAGGGGGGGGCGTTCACGTGGAGACCCTCCCCGGGGAACAGTGTTACAGCAGCTGGACTGGGCTCTGAATTTGCAGATATTAAATTTGATCCACATGCATTATTCAATATTCTGCTTTCCCCAAAAGGTCGCTAATACTTGTCAGCCTTTATTTTTTTTTTAAATCTAGGCTGACGCTCATTCCAAGTATTAAATCCCTATGACCTTGCTGTTTCCTGAAAGCCTCCAAGCTCACGTATGTACGCTTGTTTTCCTGCTTGTTCTCTCTGCCCCCTCCTCTTTATCCCCCTCGTCTCTCCCTCCTCTTTCTCTCTCACACACACACAGACACACACAAAACAGAGACACTGGTATTTTGGTTTGAAGCCCCATTTTGCTCGTCACAAAGACTCCGTTTTGCTCTCGTTTCAGTCTGCATGCTCGCCCTGTTGCCTTGCCTGCGCCCACCTTCCCGAGGGTCACGTTATTTTGTGGCTCGTTGTTGTTAATCTCTTTGCGGTTTTCTTTTGTTGGTTTGTTTTTCAGCATTTCAGACCTGCCTTCTCCTTTTGCATGAACCTCTTGTGCGTTCTCATCAGTTAATGTGTTGAATAACAGAATTTTTTTTAGAAAAATAAAAGAGAAAAGAAAAAAAGAAACCACACTCTATTCCTTCTCCCACCTTGTTGTGGACTGGACCTCGACCCAGAAGCCAGACAGGAATTGTGACCATCCTGTTCTCACGTGGTTTTATTTGAAGCAGAAGTAGCGTGATAAGTGATGCTGCACTTTTATCATGCCATGCAGTGGGGAGGGAGCTAGAAGGTCTCCAAATACCACATGATCTGGACCTCAACTGCCTAGGAAAGGGCCAAGTGCTTTCTAGATTTCTATAACATAACTGTTGGTTTCCCCTGAATTTTTACCATTGCTAGGATTTTACAGTTCTCTTGTACACGTTTGAGCCCCATAAGAGTCAGTTGCTACTTAACAGCTCCTGAGGGCCTAATTTATTCATAGAACAACACATCATTTGGGGGAATCAACTTGCTCTTAGCGAGCTTCAGCATGTTTTGTAAAATCCCCAGAATTTGAGAAAACTGATACAGAAGCCACTAGGGCAGCGACCCTAAAATGAAACCTCTCAGGTTTAGTTTGCAGACAAACATGTGTTTCGCTGCCTGCTGTGCTTTTGTGCAGGGTCAGCGTGCAGAAATGTGTCCAAGAATCACTTACTCTCCATGCTGGGGATTGCCTAGGTCACCCCTGCTCAGGATGAAGTAATTTTTGAGTTGGGTTACATGTTGTGTTCATAACTCTGTCCCTTTCTCTCCATTCAAGATACCAACTTTTATTTTTAATAGCACAAAGTCGATCAGTCCTACAGTTAGTACTGTAGCTGTTGTATTACGGTGCTTAATATCTGCAAGCATCAACCAGCAAAAAGTTCTGTTTTTTAATCAAATTCAAGTGGTGCAGGAGCCTGCATCGAGCAGCAGGTGGTACCAACACTGAGGCCGTTCAGCTACAGTGTTAGCGGCGTCGGAAGGGTCCTAATCAATTAAATTACCATCCTTATCATTGCTGCTACTGTGGTCACTTAACTGTTCAGGTCCATGAGCCTCCGATAGCAGAATGTGATCCACACGGCTGGCACCTGGGCCTTTGTGCAAAGATTTGTGCAAAGGCTTTGTGGCATCTGTCTGTCAGGGGATCTAAATGGTTAAGCAGTTAACAGGTGTGCAAAAATATCTTCAAAATATTTTTAGCTGCAGTATTTTTATTCTCATGTCCAATGCACTGTTGAATCAGCAGCTAGAAGAACTCATTTTCACCTATTGTTGTGCCATCTATGTAAAAAATTAGATAAAAGTTTGCTTTTATATATTTAATCTAGGTGGACAGTATATTATTGTCAGCCTCTGTGGAACATTTGAACAATTGCAATGTCTGTGTTGCTAAATAGCGCTTTAGAAGGAGCATTAGCTTTAGCTGACTTGGTTTTCTTCAGAAGTTTTAATAAAAGACCATGTATGGAGTTTTTATAAACTTGGCAACTAGTTCCTGAAAGCCCAGATCTTAAAACTTACTGCAAGAAAAAAAACAGCGACAGTCACGTAGTGTAGCCTCCACACGTTTATTCCGCTGCCTTTATTCAGGGTAACGAATGAGTAATTTTGTAGAATTTACCTTTTGCAAAATCTGAAGGACTAAATATGTGACTGGTTTATAAAAACTCTGCTTGACTTTACTAATCTTGCCCAGAAGCGTGGACTGTACATCCTACAAAATCTCATTATCCCCAGCAAAAGTCTCTAATGCCCTTTCTTAACACCTGTAAATAGAGAAGAAACATATTTACTGATACTGAAAGTTGTGTTTAATGCTGAGTATTTTTCAGAAGTTCATTTAGTTTGATGCATATTGTTCTTTGTTTTATGTTTTCCTGCCTGAAGTGTCAAAAGACCTAAAAAAAAAAAAAAAAGCCAAATTCTATTTTAACATGATGACGTCGAGCACTTTTTTTATTTGTATATGTGTGTGTATGTGTGTTTGAGCACTGATCTCTAGATTTTGGTGGCATCTCCGTGTTGTGATTTCATTGCCCATGTAAAAGGTTCTGGTGTTGCCCATTCATTTCTGGAGACAGAATTCAACCAAATAAAGTGCTTCCATTTGAAAGCGAATATCGACCTTGTAACCGTGAAAGGAAAGTCATCCACATATTTAAATAAACATTTAATTCCAGAAATACAGTTTCGCTGGACCCTTTTGATCATCCAGAGAAGAAGAAAAATGGTTTTGTTGCTTTTCTTCCCCAATAAAAAAGGGCGATGCCTCTTTGCTGGGGCTTCTCGGCTCTCCTGAGGTATCCAGCCACGGCTCTGCTGCGCGTCCTGCCTTCCCGCAGCCGTTTCCAGTGCAGAACGGGAATTTAGCTGTGACTTACTGTTTCAGCCAGATAAAACTTTATAGCCCAAAACTCCCTTAAGCAGCTCTCTCACTCCTCATTATTCTCCTTGACTATGGGGTAGATTTGGGTTTCACTTCCAGCTGTAAAATTTACAATAAGCAGAAACAGCCTGTTCCAGTGGGGTGCTTGTGTCAGCTGCTGCTGACATACGGTGACATATTCTTACTCGTGGTACTTGGGCTGTTGTTTATTTCATATTATTTCCTACTGGAATTTTCAGGTATTTGAAGTATTTGTTTGGCTCTGCCTGTACTTTTGAGTGCCTGTCACAGGTAGCTGGTACCCATCAGGTCACCCTGAGGCACAGTTGTATCAAAATTTTACCTTTCCAGCTGGCACTGAAGAGAAACTGAAGTGGTTGGGGTTATTTAATTTGGTCATCTGAGGAGAAAGAGCAGTGCAGTTGTGTTGGTGTACGTGGGAAAGACGGGTGGATCTTGAGGTTTTTTCCCACTTCAGTAGGAGCCCCTGAGAACTGGAAACTTGGGGAAAATATTTCCTCTAACCGAGCTGTACTTGTGCTGCCCGTAGTGAAAGTTTTGATTTAACTGGAAGTCTTGGCAGATGATTTTGACACCAATTGTTTATATATTAAAACTAAACCTGCTGCAAGCCCAGCAAATAATGCATTTGTGCACAGGTGTGGGTATGAAATAGTCACGTTTCCCTTCAAGTACTCGGAAAGCCGGATGCATTTCTGTAACTCTGGGTGAGGATATTTATGATTCCATTTTACTGTGCAGCGTTGGTGAGTGTGTCTCCAGCTGAGAAGCAAACCCCGAGTAGCTTCTGGACAGCTGCTCCATCACCCCTTAGTCCAGGTCCTTGGACACAACCTCATCCAGGAGCTCTGAGGATTTGCAGTTGTGCAGCTCATAGTAGGTGACACCTGGCTCATAATTTCATTTGAAGCAGCTATAGAGATACTTTTTCTAAGGTCAGATTCTGTTTAAAAAAAATAGCAATTTCAGTTGTTCTTTGCCAGCACTAATTAACATCCCTGTCAGTTCAGGACAAATCAGTACTGTTTGTGGAAGTCTGCTAGTCTTTGCATTTTGGGGAAATGAGTAGGAGGGGGTGTCGGTCTGGCTCTAACTTAAACAGTGTTGGTATTTCTAACCATAAATAGAAACAGCCCAGCCAAGGGAAGGCTGGAAGCTGAAGCCGAGCTGAGCAGTAACTAGGAAGAGACTAAAATGAGCTTTAGGTACGGGGCTGCGTCGCCAACCTCAGCGTGGAGGGGCTCTGCCTGCCTGGGCTGTGCAGAGGGGAGATGAGCCCCCAGCACCCCCGGGGCTGGGCTGTGCCCACGCCAGCGAGCGCTCGTGGGGGGGAAGAGCTCGTTCCCCTTCCACACCCCGCGAGGGCAGAGCGCGGGGCAGGCACGGCAGCGCTGCCTGCGTCTGTCCCGCCCCAACGGCAGCCCCGGGATCCGCCTGGGAACTCCCCAGTCCCCCCGGCAGACTGGGGACAGGGAGAAGATAATCTAAATACTGAGATTAGCACCATCAGTCCAATGCATGAACAGTTCTTTCATCTCCCCTGTCCTGCAATCGGCAAGGGACCTGATAAAATAGGGGAAAATGAAGTGATTTGCAAACAGAACTGATGCGAGTTCAGCCACGAAACGCAGCTTCTGTCGGCCAACTGCCCCCGAGCCCCGCGCTCAGAAATAGCGTCGCTGCCTGGGGCGGCAGCCGAGACAAGCAAGGCTGCAGTCACATTTCAAACAAAATAGAGATGCAGGACTAAGCTTTGAGTGTTTTAACGGACAGAGGATAACAAAAAGTACAATGATGGTTTTGCCAGAGCAGCGCCGGAGCTGTTTGTCTAGACACTGAATAATCCCCTCCCGAGGGGAGGGTTCGTAACGTCTCCTGGAACGCTGGAGCTGTTCTGCAGTTGCTGAGGTGACAGGGTTTGTTTGCGGGATGCAAGTTTTGACGGTTGACTTCAAGCTGCTAAAGAACAAGCTGCCCATCCTTCTTCCCCCAGGTCGAGCTCTGTTTCTTCAGCCATTTCAGGCCGCAGCTGAGGCCGTGGCCACCATCCACCGCTCTGGCAGGGAAGGGCCCTCGGCCCCCCGCCCCGGGCAGCTCGGCTCAGCTCCGGCTTTAGCCACGCTGGTGATTCCCAGCGGCAGAACCGGGTACCGGGCGGGCAGGAGCAGAGCCCTTCCTGCCACTCCCGTGTCCCTGGCACCGCGGGAGCAGATCGCAGCAGGGAGGACGCTTCAGCCACGCAACAGACTGACAGAAAACGCTTCTAGAAACCTAGAACAGCTCAGCGAAACGTCAGCTCTTCCCTCACGAGTTACTTTCAGAGCAGCGAAGGGAGTAGCACACGCTTCCAGCACCGGGCTTGGAGACAAACTCGGCTGAAATCGGGTAAACGAAACCTGGCGAGGAAGCCTTTGTCAGCGGCGACAGAAAGGAGCAGGCGCCCTCCTCTGAACGAGCGCAGTACGGTTTAGTGGACTTGGGCTACCACCGCTGCGCTCGCTGCTGCTCAGGAGCTTCTGTTACTGCAAGGCCTCTTGGCAGCAGAAGTTTGGATTTTATGATTTTTAAAAACTTTTAAAATTTTTTCTTCATTAACCCCGTACGCTCCCTGGAAGCTGTCAGACCCTCTCACCGTGCGGGGCAGGCAGCAGGCAGCCACAGGTTGAATGCAGGTGTATTTATTAGAACACGTTTTCAGCACAAGGTGTAACACTTAAGCACAGGAGCGTTATTACAATCTGTACAGCATCCTGGGAACGGCACGGACAACACAGACATGCAGCCCTACGGGCTCTGCAGCAGATTCGAAGGCGGCTGCAGTGGCTAACAAAGACAGCTTAAAACAATGAGAAATCCCAACAGTGGCTCATTCTCTGACCTCCCCTCGGGCCTGGCTGGGTTATATACAAGCATCCAATGAACAGCGTAGTAAAATGAACATGCTGAACCATTTACAGACACTTTTTTAAAGAAGAAGTTGCCGTTTGCAGCAAACATTTGGTCTAAAAAAAAAATAATCTGAAGGCCACATTTTTCTTTTCAAACTCTCCTGTCCTACACCCTTTCCCCCTTTCTATCTCTAAGTCCAAGAACCACCTTCCCCTCCCACCCTGTCCTGTTTTACGTGAGGAGCTCGGGAGGTCCCAGCCCCGTCCTGCGCCTGGTACTGCCACGGCCAGAGTTGACACTGTGGAATCATTCAGGTTCCAGCACCGTGAACACGGGGTTTGGTTCCTCAGCCCCTGAGAGGCTGCCTCTGCCCTGCTTTGCTTCCATTAAATCGCACTCAAACGCTTGCAAAGATTTAACTATTGCCTTTCCATCTTATGAGGTGAACAAAGAGCTTTCAGGAATAGCCCTGCTGAGCAAAGTAGTGTTGAGCGTTTTTGTCTTTGTTCCTCTCCCCACTGCCTGCTCTTGGATGCTCCTTGGCCGTAGTAGCAGCAGCAGATCGGGGAGCAAGTTATTTCTGTTCATTAAATGAGCCACTGTGTACACAAACGACATCTGGGGTGAGAAGCTGGAATGACCTCAGCATGGAGGGGGGGGTGCAGAAAACAGCTCCTTCCTAAAAAACTGCTCCAGCAGCCCCTGAGCCTGCTCAGCCCCACCCAGGGTGACCTGTCTGGGCAGGCTCTGTGCCAACAGACGGGCTCCTCCGCGCCCCTTCGCTCCTCGGGACAGACGTGGGACAGCTCGAGGTTTACAGCGGGGTCAGGCTGAGAAGGGGGTCGTGAAGCAGGAGCCCTAAAGCCAGCGGCAGAGCTGGCCTGCGTCCCACAGCTCCCAGGTTAAACTGCTCATGTCCCGCCCTGGGAGCGGGTCCCCCAGGGGGCTGCACCCCACAGCTGCCAGGAGCGGAAAGAACGCGGTGGGAAGCCGTGGGGAGGGAGGACTCATCTTCCAGCTTTGTTCTCTGAAAACGTGCTGAACACGTGAAATCAGATACAAGGAGAAAAAAAAAAATTCCGTGTGACCGTGAAGGTGTGGCTTTAGGGGTTAGGGGAGAAAGAAACTGCCTCTTTCAAAATTTCTTAGTTGATTGCAACTGAATTTACAAGAATTGGATAAAGAGCAAAACTAGGAGGTTGTGACAGCTGTGCGCCACCAGCACAAAACTACTGGGAGACGTTGTGGCTTTACTCAGCTTCAAATAACAGGTTTCTCTAGTTGCAACACTGCCTGCTGGAAACATGATGTTTTATTACCTTTTATACATTTGAGTTAAAAAGTGCCAAAAGCAAAACCTGCGAAGGAGCAGAGAACCTCAGTTCACTGGGGGCAAGCTGGGGGTGCTGGTTCCTTGTAGGCAAACAAAAAAGGAGAGGGCTCGGGTCAAAACCCGTCCTGGTGAGGTCTGGCTGCCGTCTCCTGCCACAGCCCCATCCGGAGCTGAATGAGAGAAGCCGCTTTTCCCCCAGTCTTGCCCCGCATCCCCCCTCTGTGTAAAGCCCCGTGAAAGGGACCGAGGAAACGTGCCCTCCCCAGAGGTGGTGGTGGGAGCTGCCCGCACCTTCGAGTACCAGCCAACGGACGGGGTTTGGCTCCTCAGGATTCCCCAGCCTTCCATCCCCGCACGGACGGATCTGTGCCGTACCTTCCCTGCCCCGTCCCACGCAGATCACACAGCCCGGGTCTCTGCTTCAATCTTCTGCTCCCCGTGTAGGTTTTCCAGTTCTTGGACCTGGGCCAGGTTCTGTCTGATAGCAATCTCTGGGCCCCCTCCGTACAGTGTGCTTAAATAAATCCACGTCTCCTCGGAAATCTGCCCATAATCAGCACCTGAGGGGGACAACGGCGGCCATCAGTGGAGGGAAGGGCTGGGGCACCCACCACCCAGCGACGTCCTCTCCCACCACCTCCCCTCGCACGGGCCCCCCCCGGGGAAACCGAGGCACTAGTGGTCCCCGCAGCTGCATGCTCCAGACCTGGGGGAGCCCCCCTGCCCCGCTGGCAGCTCTGCGCTGCGCAGTGGTAGCCACAGCAGTCCCCACCAGGCCCCTGCGGTGCCACCAGCTGCTGGAAGCCACCGGAGCTCCTCGGCAGCGTCTCCAACCACTGTGGGGTCCCTCCTGACTTTCCCTGAGAGGAACCGAGCGGCAAGAGCCGATGATACTGGGGCCTGCCCGACCCCTCGGGCACGGCAGGGAAGGAGCCCCGAGAGCGCAGGTCCCGCAGCCCGACACACCCATCCCGGGCAGTGGGGGTTGCGCTGCCTAAGAGGGGCTGAAACCCCCCTCCAAGCTGTCCTAGGAGGGACACCAGAAGGTGGTCAAAGCAGGGGAAGCAGAGAACTTTGCCGTAAAGGTCGCAGAGGAGAAGAGCAGAAATGGTCGCTCTGAGAGGTAACTGAGACGCAAAGACAACCTTCATCTGCTCGCAGCAGAGCCCAGCGAGCACAGCACAGGCCGTGTTATTTCACCAGCTGGACCCCAGCAGGTGCTGAGTGAAGATGAAGCCAAGAGCAACGGCAGATCAAAGCTCCCACACCAAGGGGGGCAAAGGGGAGGGGCGGAAGGGGCCTGGGGAACAGCACCAGCAGGAGAGGGGGACTGCAGGCTCCAGTGCAGCAAGAGGGTCAGGCAGGAGCTGCCGCTGCAGAGCAGAGCCGGCTCGCGCGGGGCAGTCAGCAGCGGGTTGTGCAGGGAACTGTCACCCTCTGTGACACCATCTTGCTCTGTGACCACTTCGCTCTGCACTGCTAGATCCAGCGGAACATCTCCTTCACCTTTTCGGAGCACAAGACAGGAAGCACGAGCCTTACCCTGCTTCACTTGCACGTGGCCACCTGCTTTCGCGAGCGCAATCTTGCTGTTGTCGATTGGTCCGGGAGGCTCTGTCAGAGGAGAACAAACATGTCAAAAAAACATTCTGCTTTCCATGTTGCCACCAGATTCAGCTTCTTATTTCCTGAACTAGTTCTCTTGTTATTTCTGCCCTGCTCTTGAGGACCTGCCAGCAGCTTGGGTGGCTGGTGCCTGAACTCTGTTCAGCCTCAAGTCCCACCAGGCAGGTGCAGCACTCGCTGAGGAGCAAATAAAACTCACTTCCATTCCACTCCAGAGCTCTCTGGCTTCTTACCATTATCCTTCCCCTTGACAAAGGCTTCCCACTCCCGGAACCACTGCATGCTGATACAGTAGATGACGCTTGGAGACTCCTCTGCCTGGAAAGCCTTGTTCAGCTGGGAGAGCAGAGAACAGACACGCAGGAAGGATTTAGTCACTCCCGAGATCTGGGGGAGCCCCTTCTGTTCACTGTAAGGCAGCCTTTAGGAGAACCCCGTGTCACTCCACCACCTTCCTCACCACCTGTTCCTGCTCAGCAGAGCAGGCAGGAGACCAGGCAGGAGACCAGGATGGTTTCAGAGTGTGTCTGCAGGCAGCCCCGCGCAGCATTATCGTGTTCAGCTGCCCCTCCCCGCACTGCAGCGCTGGGGAACCCCAAGGTCAATCTCCCGGCCACGCTGTAGATCACATTCTGGAAAGCTGGGGCAGTTTTCCACTAACGGTCTGTGACGGGTCTCCACTTCCCACCTCTGCCCCTCGCCGTCCCTTCCAGGTGCTTCCCCTACGAACCTTGATGAAGGTGTCGATCTCAATTCTCCTGCGTTTGGCAAGTGCTTCGATCTCCACTTGGCAAACAGAGCACACGTACAGATGGTTCACGGCGGGGCCGCCCCCGAACCTGAGCACAGGAAAAGAGGGAGGGGAAAGGAGAACTGCAGGGGAGTGGAAATGCTCCCCAGCCCTGCATCCCACACAGACGGGTTTTATACTGCTCCAGGCACTGGTGAGGGAGCTGCGACCGCAGCTGAGTGGAGAGAACTGCTGTAGCACGGGGAGGGTCACATATTGCTCTGGGACAATGCACTGACACAGCTCATGCTGGTTTAGACGTGGAGGCTCTACCAAATACCAGTCTTTGCCAGTCCACACCAAGTACTGCATGTCTTTGAGGTGCCCTGGGAAGGCATTGTGTCTTGGTCATTGCCCGAGGTGTGAAACAAAAACCAAAACTCAATGGGAGAAAGAATGAAACAGCCATATTCACCTGTTGTAGAGATATTCCCACACGTTTTGGGGCAGAATCACAACCAGGTCATCGATGTAATGGTATTTATTGGGAGGGATCCCTGTGGAGGAAAGGGAAGAGGGAGAGTTAACCAGGGAACTCATTACTGCTGGGTAAAAACACAAATAAAAAGAGGCAGATCTTCCTTGCTGAAAACTCCTGTTCCAGAATCTGTTTCTTATGCTAATGGAAAACAGTCAAGAGTTCATTAATTGTGAAGGTTTCTCAATTCATAGCCTCAATTCTAATCAAGTGCTTCATTTCCAATTGGAGATTTATAAACATGAGGACTCCCCAGCATGACAGAGGAGGGAGGAGAACAGTAAAACGTGGTATCAGCTCTCTTCAGGAGCACGTGCTCCATTCTCCACACAGACACTGAAGGCCACCCTTGCTGATAGGGTAACACAGATAAATGCTCTTATCTGCTTTCTACAGGTTTGTTTTTAAAAACAAATAGAGAACTGGAAAGTGTTGTTTCCCAGCACTACGCATCCCTCCAGGCCTCTGATCAGCAGGACAATGGGGCATTTGTCTCATCTCTCCCTGAGCCTCTGGAGTTTCTGCCAAAGAAGGATCCTACTGCAGCAAGTGCTGTACCAGGAGGACAGCTGGAGCTGCTTTTCTGCATCTGTTAACGCACCAGGAAGCACAAAGGTACAGCTGAGTCACTCTTCCCAGGTCCAGCAGCACTGCCTTACCTCCGTGAGAGCACAGAAAGGTGTGATTGGTGATGGGACCAGGCTCAGCAAAGGTGTTGAACTTATTGAGCCACTCTCGAGAGATGTAGAACTGGAGTAAACTGTGCTCCTTCATGCTGGCAAGGGACACAACTTTCTGACGCTCTCGCACAGCTTCTTCACTGCTTTTCCTTAAGTAGGGAAAGGAAATGAAAATTAAGCGATTCCTGAAAACTTAAAAAGTTTGTGAAATGCATTTCTAGGTTTTCTGTAACCAGCAAGGGACTGCTGCAGCCAGGGCACAGCGCACCTGTAGAACAAGACATAGGCTTCTGCATTCTGTACCACGGTCTCGTGGACTTCAGTGACATACTGGTCATCAAACTCGTACCACTGGCCGTTGATCACGTTCTGGCAGTAGGCTATGTAATGCCCACCTGTGACAGAGAAAACACCACACTGCTGGGATTCGGAGCACAGACATCAGGGCTGGGTAGTGTTGGCAGCACAAACAGGATTAGCTGTGGGCAGAGAACAGAGAGCCAAAAAAAAAGAAAAAGGCGTAATTCCTGCTCAGGCAAGCTTTGCAGGAGCAGTGTGCCTGGCACTGTCACCCTGATTTGCCTTCCTTGGAAAGGGCCTCTCGGTGAGACAGAACATGGGGGAAGGGTTTGAGCCAAGCCAGCGGCGAGGCTGAAATAGCTGCAGGGCGTCTGCTGGGTTCCCTGTTCAAAGGGCAGAGGCTGAGCAAGCCTGGGAACAGAGGGGGCAGGCCTGATGCTGCACCTCACCCCAGAGGGGTACTGGCTGGTCCTGGCACAGACCGCTGCTTTGCTCACACTCCTCTCGTTCCTGTTTGCCTGTGCGCACAGAAGGACTCACTGCCTGCTGTGCCGTGGTGACAGATGACTGACAGGAGATCGTAGGTGGTGATCTGGGAGACACACTCCTTGGCTAGGAAAGGCCGCAGATCCAGCCCTTCCAAGGGGAAGGAGACGTGGCTGTTGATCTTGAAGGAATACATCACTTCATGCCGGAACCGTTTCAAGTGGATGCAAAGAATCTGAAAGACCAAAGGACAGAGAACACCAAAGCGCAGTTTTGCCGTGGGTATTCTGATAAAACAGCACATCTCTCTGCGTCTGATCTTTCCAAGAGTTCTCCACTTGTTAGTCATGAATCCTGCTGGCTCGTCAGCTTAGAACGGGGAAGACTTCTGGTCTAGATACAGGGCTTTGCCACCAAAACAAACTGCTATTTCTGTTCTACCTCTAGCCTCCTTACCTCCTCAGCGGCTGCTAAAAGAAAACTAGAAAACCAGGTGCTTTTACTCACCTCTGGTAGCCGGAGGACTTTGCAGTACTTCACTCCATTCCGCAGTCTGAGGGAGGAAGAGAAATTAGCTGTGAGAAATCTCTAAAGCAAAGGGATGCCAAAGGTCTTGCTCGCTTTGAAATCCAAGACAAATCCTGACTTCCAGCAGCAACAAATTCAGGCTTTTTGCAGCATCCTTCCCAAATGAGGCGTGGCATGAGCAGTTTGTCATCCCTCTTCTTTCTCATAGCTCCGTTACCGCCAAGCCACATCCCTGTTCATATCCTTCTTCCTTTCTTTTCCCCCCAAAGCCAGCACCACTTCTATCTGCCATCAGGGACCTCTCAAGACCAGAACTCTAGTAGAAGGCAAGGCAGAACTTACATGCCACTCAGCAGAAGAAATGTCCAGGCAGAGGGCATAGCAAAATGTTTGACAGCAGTACAGAGAAATCAAGTTCCAGAAATACAAGACGATACAGATAATGCAAACTTACTTTTTACACCGTTCACAACTGTACATGTTGTCCCCTGTAGATGAAGAGAAGAAAGCCACTATGCAGTTACTCAGAGCACAATGCTGATATGGCTACACTTCCATCCAGTGCAGAGAAACCAAGTTAATCCACCTCTTGGGGCAGGCAGGGTGAGAAGAGATCAAAACCAGCCCTTCTCTCAGTAAATGTAGGCAAAAAGAAAACGCAGTCGACTAGCAGAAAAGTATGTAACTGCCCACTGACACAAGTGAATACAGCAAATTGTTTGAGTCCTCTAGAGCTTAAGGAATTGATGGAGAAAGCGAAGAAACCAAGAAGGCTAAGGAGCCACAGCACTCACAACCAACCAACAGCCACGTCTGCTCCTCACTGAGGACACTCCCCCAGATTTCCCACCCCTGAGCAGGTGCAAAAAGTCACTTCTGCTCCGAGATGCTGAACTGTCAACTTTTGGTACTGCCAGTCTCTACGTGAAATACTGAGGTAGGATTTCCAGATTTAATCCGCCTCCAAAATGTATGTGAAATACTCCTCCACGTGGTTTGCCTTGTTTCATGCTGTCAGACCCCACTGAAGAAAACTCACCCTTCAACTCGTCCGCTGCAAAAAAGGCAGCGAGGCAATCCTCCAGCGTCACAACAGGACCCCAAAACCAGCTAGGGATACAGGACACCACAAATCTGCAGAAGAGAGGGATTATACATAAAATAGCTGGACACTTTGGGGTACAAAACCCCAAAGGGATGATGGGTTTCCTTCTAGCTGTAAGTCCTAAGCTCATCACACATCCCAGAGGAGCAGGGAAAGTGTGATTTCTCTCAGCTGATGTTCCTACTGTGATTGTTCAAACTGGAAATGATTTGGAAAACTACACCAGGAATTAATTTGCTCTGGAGAGCAAGACTGAGCTAAAGGCAGAAGTAAGTGAGGGATTATCAGCTGCACAGGACATCTCAAGGTGTATGACAGAACTAGAAGAACAGTAGCAACTGGTTTACATGAAAAGGTCTCAGACCTGTGAGGTACCACACACTGTCCTCCAAGGAATGGTTACAACTGACATTCTGCTGGAAACACCACTGGTCAGGGACAGTTGCCTTCCAGCAGGGCAAACCCCAGAAAAAAGAGGATCTGCATAGGGAACACACCTCCGGATGTACTCCATGATGAAAGCAATCCAGCCTTGTGAGGCATAGTTGTCCCCACACGCCCCCGTCTTAGCTGGCACGTTTTGGTAGATGGCAGAGTGCAGTTTGGCCAAGTCCTCCTTCCCCGGGATCGGGAGTGACAGGTCCTGGAATGTCTCCACTGTTGTAGAAACCTGGAAATACCCAAGAGGATGAGGTCTGGATTTCCTGTGCGTGTAATGGAGCTGGGACATAACCTTCATCACCATTTATCTCTGCTCGGATTTTGTCTAGGCTACAAACCTGAGCTGGCAGTAAAAGCAACTTGCTCTGGCTAATTATTCTTCACTGCTGTCAGCGGGATGAGTTTTGTCATGGTTTTTGTAGCACTAGAATGAGTTTTCTAATGTGAATGTGATATTGCTAGGCCAATTCAGTAACACGGATAAGCAAACAGATCCCTAGAGAGAAATAAGACTTCTTGCCACGGCAGGTTTCTCACACCTCCCCCACCATCCACCTATCGTCATTCCAGCAGGCCCTACTGCATCCCACGGGCTCTG
Organism: Strix aluco; assembly: GCF_031877795.1. Lineage (NCBI taxonomy): Eukaryota > Metazoa > Chordata > Aves > Strigiformes > Strigidae > Strix > Strix aluco. The sequence continues at coordinate 10,321,424 of NC_133950.1, read as the reverse complement.
GAAATAGGAGCACCATTTCCTAAGGAGAGATCTAAAAGCTAGGAGACTGTGCTCTTTGCCTGACAGCCTCCTGACGACTCACTCTGTCGCAGGTGAGGCACTGCACCAGGCTGAGAATGGAGCCATCGAAGATGTCAGAAATCACACTGCGATAACGAAGTTCTTTCTTCTTTTTCCCAGAAGCCAGCATCTGGGCTGAAAGACAGACAAGGGAGACCCATCAGGTAGCAACTCTCTGCCAGTCTCCAGTCTCAGTAGAGTCACGCAGCCGCACAAGAACACAGGACAAGTGCTGTCCTGCCTCTCCAGGTGCCACTCACAAGCCCGTTATAAACTGACACGAAGCGCACCGCTGCTTCGGGTGGTACAGAAAGGGGGAGGCAGCCAACTGAACCGACACAAACGTGCCAGCTCTCAGCAGGCAGAAACTGTCTTACTGGAAATGCTGCTTCCATCCTCTTACTCCATGTTTAGAAGCCTCGCCCTGCCACAGAGAGCTCCTGCTTTTCTGAGGTCTTGCAACATTTTGCTCTAAGCTTTACCCTTTACTTTCTCTCCCCCCTCAATCTGTCCGTGTACTCTGTCCTTTGTTTTTTCCCTTGGATGTTTACCATGTGTTCCCCAGGTGTCTTGCACTGGAGAGGACTCTCCACAGCAGGGACTGGCCAAACACACAGTTCTGTTTAATAACAAACCCTCTTGCCCACGCACACGTGCATGGAGACAGAGTGCTTTTTATCCACCCAGAACATCTGTGGCTGTGCTGACCTCAGCCAGGGGCTGGGACGGGGCTGAGGAAAGAATGTCATCATTGAACAGCTGTAGGGACAGCGGTAGAAGCACATGCCATTGTGTTTGCAGACTACACAGTGCTGAGGGATTTCGATTTGCAATTTGCTTGAGATGAAGAGACCAGTTTGATAACAACAGAAGCCAGGCTCCGCTCTGAAGCCTCACCACGCTCCCAGCCCTGGATTGACATCTGCAGTCTGAATTCTACAACTGTGAGCCCACGATGCCTGCAAGGCAGGAAGCCCTCCCTCGGTAACATCATCTTACAGTTCTCTGGCCCACATGCTATGAAATTCAAGTCTGGCAGACAAATGTTTACACATCTCCACACTCCCCTAAAGGGACAGAGCTTGTGACTGGGACTTCATAGCCATTTTATTAATAACAAACACAGCATGCAGATGCAGGCAGAGAAATCATTCCAGGCTCTAACCCAAGAGCATCCTAGAACATCTGTTGCGCCCAGAGCTTGACTTTACCTGCAGGTTTACTGTAGTCTTTGCCTAGTACTATTTTAAAAGCACTGATGTCCAGGAGAATCAACACTTCTTACAACTGCTAATCAAGAATCATGATGGATTCCTACTCTCTTCTGTAAATGAAGCCCTCCTCCTCTACATGCTCCCCTCTTTGTCTCCCAGCATACACTCTGCATTACCTTTCTTGAGTACATAGGAAGGTCCAAGCCTGGCAGGACTGGAGCGAGGAGGACTGCTAGAGAGCTTGGAGTGCATTTCATGATGGACTGGACTGCAGGGGCGTGAGGAGCAGCGCACGTAGGCGTCATTGTCAGGCTCTGTTTGGGAAAATGGGGAGGGAGAAGAGCACTGGTGAAAACCCCAGTTACGAAAGGCAACCCCATTGCAGCCAGTGCCAGCCCAGCTCTGCCATCCAGCACAGAATCTTTCCCAATACGCACGATTCAGTGTCTATTAACTGTCCTACTTGCACAGGTTGGCAGAGACAGCTCCCCCAGTGCATGGGTAAGAGTGCATACAGAGCTATACTGAACAGCTAATAATTACATATTAAAAAAACCCAACCTGCCATTTTTTCACACTTATGACTAATTAGGTTTTACAGCTTGCTCTTGTATCCCTAATCCACATAAACAGCATTGCTGTCTTCAGTGCCAGTTGGCAGAGTAAGACTCTTACATAAAGAAGTGTTGAAAGATCGGATATGTTCAGTTTGAGGTGACTCCACACCTACGTCTTAACTGCTGCTCTTTTTTCCCTAAGACACAGAAAGGCACAGACTGCCTCTGCCTTTTCTCTCCACAAAGCCCACAGTCCAACACTAACAAAGACCTTCTTCCACACCTTTTCCACAGCTAGTATTTCCCCAGGCCAGCCTATCAGATAAAGCAATACAAAATCTTTTTCTTAAATTAGAAAAAGGCATAAATACAGTGTTTGGCAGAGGCAGCTATCACTGCCTTCGGGACACAGTCTTTACTCAGCTCCGTAACACTTTAGCCCAGCTAAGCACCTCTCTGGCTCATACCTTACATTTTCTTAAGGCAACAATTGTGCACAAAAGCAGAACTACTGCCAGGGGCACTGAGGAAAATCTTGGATGCAAAATCTCTTGAAACCCATGGAAGGAACAGTCCCATTATGTGTTGTTGGCCACTGCACTACAACACAGTCCCTGTGTAGGGTGGTAACATGTCTTCTCACCAATAACATGACTGGAAGAGGTGTATACCTGGTGTTCTACATGGGCTGGCAGGACGGGGAGCTGGCAGCATCTCCGGTGAGGCTCTACCATCAACTGGCATCATAGTAGTATCAACATCTGCATCCTCATCCACCTGCTCCGAGTTGCTGCGCCGATGGCCACAGGAGAACTTTCTGTCCTTCATCCTCTCTTTCTCGGAGATCCCCCTCCCTGCTTCATCCTGGATCAACAACTCTGTCTCTGCCAGGGTGCTGCTGCCCATGGCCCCTGTGGTCCGGCTTTGACCCTCCCCTTCACCCCTGTCACTGCTCGAGTCACAGGAGAGGAACTCATCCTCCGAAGGACTTCTGTCACCCTCTCGCTTGTCGTCCTGGTCGCTGGTATCCAAATCCCTCATCTCTGCAACAACTGGTTCCTTCAGTTCTTCATGAAGCTGATCCATCAGGCACCGCAGGAACTCCTGAGTGTCCTGAAAGCCAGGAGTAATTCCGTGTTAGTATCCATCCAGAAGTGGAGCAAACGAGGGGGGCAAAAGAGGAGATGGCTCCATTCCCAGCCTCTTTCCATGCTGCCCACAAAGGTTAGCCACCTCCACCTCACGAAGAGACCCTGCTAAAGCAGACAGAGTACCGTGGTGGTGTACCAAGAAGCCTGTCTGCTACATAAATTTTTTCAACTCCTAAATGACAAAAGGCCCAATTTTTATCTGAACATCTTCAGCTGAAAGACACTGAAAAGCCAGAGAGCGGCCACAGCATGCAAACCATGAGCTTATTTATTAGGGGTTTACCACTGATAAGAGGCGAGAGACAAGGAGAAACCTAATAAAGACAGCAGGCTGTGGAGAACAGATTCTTGCCAGCAAAACAAATTTCATGAACACTGACTTCTGCTCATGGCAATCCCTCTCTTAGAGAGGGCAGATTAAAATCTTTAATAAATGGAGAATGGAACCAGAAACCAAAGACTATACAGTCTAGGTGCAAGCTGCTACCTTCATAACACACGGTAAAAGAGCTGATACACTGGCTTCAAAGGACCTGCTGGAAAGCGACTTGGTATTTTGACAACTCCAGAAAGTTAATTATGATGTTCCTGTTATTTTATGGAAGTTTGGCTTTTAGCCTGCCCTGTCTTCCTTTCAACTTTATCTCTTTACAGCTGAGAGTTTTCCAATCCAACATACTTCACATCAAAGATAAATATAGAAGTTCTTTCATTAATCATGATTTTTATCCTCTGTTTTGATTTCCTGTCAGTATCACAGTTCAGATGTACTGTCACTTCTCTTGTAAATTTTCTAATCATAGTTTGATGCTTACATTTTATTCTGAAGAATAAACACAAGAGATATACCGATAAAAACTTCAAAGAAAAAAAGGATACTATCTTTAAATGTAATTCCCCAGAAAAAGAACATAGAACACTCCTATCTTTAACTTTTCAGTACAGATTTATCCAGGTTTCTCAGCTCTGATGTGAATAAATAATACCTAACTCTCATATAGCATGTATCAATAGATCTCGAAGCCCTTTATAAAGGAGGTGACCATCATCATTTCAGAGGTGAGAAAGCTGACACAGAAAAGTGCACTGATCTGGTACCAGCAAGCCAGAGGCAGAGCCTGGAAGAGAACCCAGGTCTCCTAAATCCCACCCAAGTGCTCTGTCAGGTCACTAATACTGACACAAACTGGGCATGACCCCTGAGCTCAAGCTCTTCCTTCTGAACACAAGCACCACCGCTGCAGGAAGAAAAATCCCCCCATCTTTGGAATAATGGCGTGTTTTTGTTGAGGCCCCACCTGCTGTGCATAGCCTCGGAACATGGGGTTGACAAGTTTAATTCCATGGGATAGACTGCTTGGAACAACATAACTCGGGCTGTTTAGATATGGAAAAAAAAAAAAAAAAAAAAAGTTAGTTTGCTTATCAGGCCTGGAGCCAGTTTGTCTAATAAACCATAGAACAGGGTGTGGTAACTAGTTAAAGAGGACAAAAGATAATTATGTACCTGCAAAGCCTGGGCATATATTTCTCTATTAGTTGGATGACATACAAATTAAGAGACAGAAACCATCTCGCAGTCATTTCAGTCTATCCTTCCAGAGAGACTCTTCCCTAGAGCACATTTAATTTAAAGCTCTGTCCACGCTTTGAATTGTCTCAAGTGATTCTTTACAGAGCAGGGCTTTGCAATTAGTTACTTGGTTTGATTTTGCAGCACCATGTCTGTCTCAAAATCTGGGTGGGCTGATCACCCAGTAAATGAGATAAATCAAAACCAATATATTGCTTTAAAGTCTACAGCCTTCTCTTCCAGAAAGACACAGTTCACTTTTGCTCTGTATCTCACTTATCCCTTGTTAACAGCTAACGTGAGAGAAACATGCAATGCCATTTAAATTCCTAGTTTGATTTTTTTCCACTGATTGCACAAAGCAGACATCTTCAGATTTAAACAGGGCTGCATTATTTTCACTGTCCTTTGAACTGGTCTAGAATTTGAACCGATAACAAACACTTCCCAAAACATTCCCTGCATTTTCCAATATCTTCCATAAAAATCTATCACTTTTCCCATCCAAATCATCAATCCCTCTGCTAAATAAGAGCAGTGCCATTAAGTGCTTGTCAGTCCATGCAAAATACTCAGAAATGGCCAAGAGTATTCCCTTATTCTATTATTTTTTCTTCATTGCCAACAGGGAAGCTATATATAAAAAAAAAAAATCTTTTTAAAGTTGTAACGTTAAGAATGTATTCATTTCACTGACATCCATGTGCCCATTTTATCACCAGTAGCAGGGTAGGGGATCTCTTAGATATGGGGGAATCCTCGCACACCCATCTACATGGGGTTGGAACTGACTGCCTTAGACAATGCACTTATCCCTGAAGATCACATTTCCTCTTTGCTGATGCCAGACTTCAGAACTAACATAACTATGAAACCTGTCCCAATTAAATTAGGGAGTGACCACTCACCGTTTCTTATGCCAAACCTCAGACACCAACTTCTGGTAACTTTTACACAGTGCCGGTTTCTTATCTGTACGGACCAGTCCTCCACATTCCAGAAAAAACTGTGTGAGAGGTGGGCTACAAGAAAAGAAAGAGAAGAACTCAGTGCACAGAAATTTCTCCTCTGCTTCTATTAAGGGTTTATCAAAACTTAAGTGCATGCGTTTTTGAAAGCATGCTTAAGATACAGTTTTTTTAAATCCAGGAAAGAAGCTATTCCAGATGCAGACTTGACTCCTAACTCGGAACAAAAAGGCTGATCGGAATCTGTTCCGAGTATAGAGATCCTGGAATTAGTTCTCAGCAGGATGGCTAGCAATATTTTAGAATATGGGTTGTTAGAAAAGTATTAGTGGGGAGAACAAAGAGATGTGACATGCCTTCCCATGCGATAAATACATTTCTGTCACAGTAGAAATGTTCAAGTTTTACTTCAAGCACTAATCTAAACATGAGTCTTGTATGTAGCCACAAGCTGGCTATTCATTCCGTTTCCTACTGTAAAACTTCTGTTGCCCTAAACAAACACTACGTTTTTCTGCACCTAGCCTGGCGGATTTCTCTTTGCAAGACTCTTGAAGGTCTCAGATCAGAGGTGCCACTTTTGATATTTAGTGAAGTCTCGTAAAGACTCTGCTGAAGGGCCCTAGTGCATACCAGTTAGAGAGAGCCTGAAGTGCTGCATTCATGTAGCAGGAGTTCCCAAGATTTTTCATTCCAGTAAGGCCTAAAGCACAAACAAGAGAGGCATGAAACACTTTCCAGACATGCTGCTTTCTACATTCCTCCCCAAAAGAGAGGGATTTCAGCCCTTTCTAGGCAGTCTCCACACTCTGCTGCTAGGAACCTCTCAGTGCAGGTCCTACAGATTGCAGAGTTACCCTCACAGCCCTTTCATCAACTCGATGCAGAGTTACCTCTTGGTTTCAAATCATCATCCTCTGATTCAGATTCACCTTCATCAGCCACTGCAATTGGAACAGCTTTCAAAGGGTGAGCAGGCAATGGAGAATCCTAGATTAAAGACAAAGAAATAAGCATCAGTGAGAGGCCTGCTTTGAAAGATGAGTTGTGAGAGATATTATCTTACACATAAATCGAGCCAGCCTTTAAAAAAAAGCACTCTGGAGAGAGAAGAACCAGTTGCACTGTCCCCCCTTCCCACTAATGCAAGGAGGGTGTGGAAATGGTACCATTACTGCTTCCAGTACACATGATAAGAGAGGCATCAGGAATATGCAGCAGTGTCACAAGAACATGTGCTTCTGGTCTGACAGCTAAAATTTCCATAGGCCATGCATTGAAAATGAAGATGTGACAGCTGTTGTGGTTCCTCCCAGAAACAGATGCCCCATGGAAGAAGCTAGGAAAGGTTAAAAATAACATCAGAATGGATATTCAAGTCATCTGGAAGTGCTCTTGCTGGGAGATCCTATAAGGCAAAGCTGTTGGTCCTCTGGCTACAGGTAGCCACCTTCAGTGAAAGAGTTCCTATCGCAGCAAAAGCCTGAATAGTGGAAACCTCTTGGCTAATTTTGCAACAGGTAAACAAAAACTCTGCCAAGCATTCCACCCTGCCACGTTGTGACACAGACCCACCGGTTCAGTGAACTTTACTGGCGGTGACTGCGTGTGCGTTGCCAGGCGCTGGTCCAAGAACACCTCCTTTTCACAAGCGTAACACCAGACACGGAAAGTGGTCAGATTCACCGTCAGGTTGTGCTTTTTGGCCTAAAAATTAAAAGGTGAAATAATGAATCTGATCTGACAGCTGGCTCAAGTTGAAACACTGGACTAGCAGAACAGGCTAGAGGAGGATAGGTAATGGGAAAAATCTGGCTCTGTCTTAAGATGGACAACAAAGCTCACCTGTGCGTGAAGTGTGCTGTGGTCAGCAAAGGACTCCCCACAACCAACATAAGGACAACCAATCTAGTGAGAGAAAAGAGCAAAACTACAATGGACACATCAAATCAGACCCTTCACAAAATAGTCTGCAACTCCAGTCCCACCAGCAGGTGCAACTTCAGAACTGATCTTGCCAGTTTTCTAACGCACTTTTGATTCAGGGCCCAGAATAAGATGGAAAATTGGAACTGCTTGATTTAAGAAAGAAAACCTGGAACCAGGTTTGCACCCATGTAAAGGCTCCATTCCAAGTCAATTGCTCCAATGGGCAGCTCATCCAAGCAGTCTCAAACCATCTGGGCATTCCGGTGTCAAAATAAACTGCCCCTGCCTGCCCGCATGCCCCTTCTCATCCCCTTCCGCCTCGCTGCCCTGAGCAATGTCTTCTGAGGTCTCACACTTGCAGCTTCCCTCCACAGTGGCCAGCAGAGGCAGGATGCAGCCAGCAGTCAGTGCTGGCCATTTTATTTTATTCCTTCTTATGGGGACTACTAGGGGGCAGTCACCTATGAGGAATGATCTGTTAGATCTTGGCATATTCTGACAGCGTTAGCCTTTTATCTAGGGATAAAAAAAGAGTTTTTCCTTGGAGTCCATCAAAAACCGGTGGACAGTTCTACTGTGAACCCCCCCTTTGCTTCCCGCTCTTTTTTTTTTTCAGAACAATACTTTCTTTTTTAAAAAAAATACATTGAAGGGAAGTCCCACCATATCATGCACACAAATAGCAAGCCATTTTTACCTGAAGACAAGCCCAGAGATTTGGTCCCACAGCTCCACAAGACTGGCAAGTCCCCTGCATATTCATGATAAAAGAAGGTTTGTTTGCTTGTTTGGTTTTTAAGTAACCTAGTCCTTCAAAAGTGGGAAACTTCTCTATAAGACAGCCCTTGCCTGCCTGCAGTATTTCATTTCTTAATCCCACACTTCCAATTAAACACACACTTTGCAGCGTTTCAGCTAAGTGACACATTTGAGCAGGATAAAATGACAGCGAGAAATAGATCAGATGGGGCCAACAAAGGTTTACTTTATGGGACGTGGGCAGGGTACATCAGCATTGGAAGAGTTTCTGCCTCTCCTCTATGGAGATAGGCAGCATTATTCTCCAAAAAAGCAAACCCATGCATGAAAAAGGGAAAGGACTGACAACCAGCACAGCCTGTACCTTGGATTTGAGCAGCAGATCATCCCTGGTCACCTCTCCTATGGAATCCAGGTGAGGACAGATGTCTCTTGTATCCCCCATTTTCACCAATGCCCACCTGCAGGGGGGTGTCTTCCTAGGACAAGAAAGGATAGTTCCTTTCAGCTACATGTCAGATTTGCTCTCACAGGCTGTAAGAAGATAAATTAGCATGTTTTGTATATTAGAGATTATGATATCCATCTGTAAGGTGCGGAGATCAAAACAAATCTAAACCTGGAGTCAGTCATATTAACTAAAACAGTTCTGACCTGTCGCTGAGTGGCTGCATTGTGGTACTGTAAATGAGCAAGGCAACAGGGAGGAGAAGAAAACACGTGAAGAAAGCTAATAATCTGTTCAATGTGGAATGTGCGTTCAGAAAAACGTAGGGAGGAGCTCAGCACACAGGCATAGCTTCAGCAGCACAGCTGCTGACTGGGTTTCAGGTATGGGGATGGATTTGCTGTAGTCTCAAAATGCAAACAGCGGTACAGCAACCACCCTCTTCTTAAACTCCCTGACTGCCTGGATCACAGAGCATCTCTCAATGATGCAGAGTCCTGCAGCAATAACTAAAAACTCCCATTAACTCCTATGTGCTTTCCATACGTAACTTAACTGGTCTTGTGTACCATGAATACTCTGTACTCCTTGAACCTGATAAACCAAGCTTTCCCCTCTAGAAACTGGGTGTTCTGTGTTAGCTCGGCAGGTAGGGTGGGAAAACAAACATGGTGATCTGAACTGACTGCCTCTTGCCAAACATGCTCTAAACTTAGATTAAAAGTGAAAGGGCACTGCAGCCCAAGACACAAGTATTTAGCTTATGGTGTCTAGGGGCTTCATGCTACCCATTCTGTGCTGATCTGAATATAACATTTAGTTATTACACTACTTTATCAAACATTAAAAATAGGATTACTGTTGTAAATTAAGCTGGGCAAGAGGGAATTAGACTTAAATGATCTGTAACACAGATAACCAGTCTTCAGTCTCTGAAGAATTTACCATTTCATAGATTTTTAACAACATGAGCCATGTAACTCTCCAAGACTGTACCAAATGTAACAAGACTGTTTCACCCAGCTCCTTCATCCAAGCACCGCAAGTACAGAGGATTTCATAGCTGCATGCTTATGAGCACAAGAAACACTTTCATGGTGGTCCATGTGTATGTAAAAGACTTGAAACGTCTCAGTAACATGCAGCTATAAAAAAAGAGATGAGTTTGTGTTTCTTAAACACAGTTTAAGTAATCTCACTTGTGGCTGTTAAAGGAAAAAGAAGACAAGTGATATTAACAACAACAGGATCCAAAATATTACTATTGGCTGGAAATGAAGCAGATATGGAAAGCCCACATCATTATAAAAAATAAGTGGAAAATTCTGATGAAGTTAATGACTCCAGCTGCATGGTTGCTATTTTCTGTTGTTTTCACATTTTGAGGACATTTGAAAGAATTCCCAGTGTTATCTGGTCTGAATCACTGACAGTGGGGAGAAAAGGAAAAAAAAAAAAAAAGATAAATGAAGAAGCTATATCAGCAACACTTATCTTGGGAGCTGAAAAGCTTGCCTAGCACCTTGCCTTGGCAGAAGACAAACGTCAAGGATAATTTTGTAACAATGTTTTTCCAGCACTCTTTGGAACTGAATAAACCGAACTGGAGGAGCAAAGCAAAACTGGAGGGGGAAGGAATCAAATTTGCATGCCAGAAAGCACAACGCTGGTTGCAACCAGGATCTCAGTAACCTGTGAAGAGATGCTTAACAAACAACTGAGCAATTTCATGCAGCTTCACAGAGAAGCAAAATAGTATCATGTAACATATGTTGATTTAAAAGACAAGTGACAAGAGCGCCAGTATCTTTGACTAACACATAAAACTGGGACATTTCCAGGCTCTCAGCCCCTTCATCAAAACTAACCCCTTTTCTCAAATGCATAAGCTGGTCCAATTTAAAAAAAAAAAAAAAAAAAGAAGTAGCAATGCCACGTTTGCTAGTTCACCTTCCTTGATTTCTTATCCCTCTCCCAGAAGAGGTAGGTCTCCCAGAAAAGCTAATAAACAAAATATTGATTTTAAATTAATTCCAGACCCCTTCAACTTCACCAGCTTCAGCTAACTGGGAACCGGTTTTGGAGCACACTATGTTAAATATGGTCTTGTGGATGTGGATGGTCCGTGAGACCACCCCTCAATTCTAAATTAAAACCATGTCTTTAAACTTTCCAGCACTGGGATGCTGATCTTCTCACCCAGGGCTTCCCTTTATGAACAAAACAGGGAATCCCTCATTTTCACCCCTCAGCCCTGACCGAACGCATCAGAAACTGTTTAGAAGGAAGTATTCAATCCCTACCTGCCCACCGCTCTGCTCTAAAAGCTTTAGCTGGCACACACAGCTCTCAAATGCTGCTCAGGAAATGAGAAATTTAATAAAAGCACTGCCTGAAAGCTTAACAGAGCTTGTCAAAACGTACTGTGTATGATGGGAAAAAAAGTTACCTTAGAACAAGTCCTTCAGCCTGATTTCTCAAGCACCACTGTGCAAGAACAGTACACGAACATGTCAGAACAATTCCACGGTAACTGCAACCTACTTTCAGTCACTTAAATTGCTGCCAAAGCCAGTGTCTCTGCCTTCTACAGTAACACATTTCTCGATATTTTTTTTTTTTTGCTTAAAACAACTGTGCGGTTTAGTACCAAAGCTAGAGACAGCTGTCAAGAATGTCAGATACACGCAGATTCACAGTCTGCAGAGTAACTGTTTGTACAAATAAAAGAAATCCTAGCACTGCTCATCTGCAAAATGACTACCAGGTCTGCTTGCTCATCTTGCATAACCTACCAAGATAAAGGAGCATCTGCAGTTGTTCTTAGCGACATTTTATACTTGAGATACTGAAGAAAGAAATATTTACTGAACTGCCCTGCTGACAAAGAAGAACCAGAAAGCAGGCACTTCTGACTGAGCTCGACGCCTGCACCACATCATGTCTTGGAAAGCCAGGTGTTTTATGCAAAGGAGACCAGGTTTTAACCCAGATTTGTTACAGGAGGTCACATCATGACAGCGCACCTAGAGATTTAGCTTTTAAGGAAAAAACACCTTCGGGAACACCACCACCACCCCCCACTTTCCCCTGCTACGTCGCTCCTCAAGCACAGCAGACCCCCAAAACAGGACTCCGCTCCGAACAGAAGCTGCGGCTGTTCGCCGTGAGCGAAGCTGAATACACACATTCCCGCACGCCGCTGGATTCGGGCAGGACGAGCCACCGGCAGCCCCGCAGGGTCCCACTCCGAGCATCGCGGGGGCGCCGAGGCCGCTGTCACCCCGGGGAAGGCACCAGGCCCTGGAGGCTGCAGGGCCGCCCTGCTGCCCGGGCACGGCGGGACCGCGGGGGGGGGCCCGGCCGGAGCCCCCCGGCCGCTGCTGCTGCATCATCCCCGGCCTGGCCCGGCCGCCCTCCCCACAACACCGCGTCCGCGGCGGAGCGGCCGTGACGGGCCCCGGTCCGAGGTCCCACCGCCGCCCGGCCCCGCCGCCGCCCCCCCAGCCCGCGTCCCTCTCTCACCTGAGGGATGCTCGGGGCGCCGCCGCCCCCGCCCCGCCGCGGGGCTGCGCCTCGGGCCGGGCCGCCGGGTAGGCCGCGCCCTGCGGCCCGGCGCGGGGAAGGGCCGCGGCGCCCCGAGCAGCGCGGGGAGGTGGCGGCGGCGGCGGAGCGGCGGGCGCCGCGCAGGCCGGGGGAGGGGAGGGGCGGGGGCCGGGCCGCGGCGGGGCGGGGAGGAGGCGGGCGGCGGCGGCGCCGCTGCCCCCTGCGGACCCCGGGGAGGCCGCGCCCGAGGGCTCCCCGGGCTGAGGGCCCGCCCGGAGCCCGCGTTACCCGAGCGGCCGGTACTTTTGGAGGGGCGAAGCCCGGCTCCCCTCAACCCCGGGGGACTGCGGCCCGGTGGCGGGGACACGGTGGGGGGATGACACCGGCTCGACGTGGCGCCGCCGGGCGCGGGGGAGCCACGTCCTGCCCGAAGGCCGGGATTTACAACGGGAGCGTGGGACAGGCGCTGCCGGAGGCGCCATTTCTCCCGGGCCGCTCTGCCGGGACTGCGATAAACAAAGCGACTCTGGTGACTGACACGGGATGTCCCTCGGGAAAGAGAACTCGTGTCCCGGGAGGGCACGGAGGGGTCTCGGCCCAACCGGCGGAGTGGGGGCCGCGCTGCTGGAGCGGCGGGAGGAGACGGCGCTCGCCGGGACAGGCGGGAGCGGGGCCTGCGGCTCCTGCCCGGCCGCGGTGCTGGCGGGTGGGAGGTGCTGCCCGGCTTCGTCGCGGAGCTGTGACGTCATCGCCACGCGACGCGGGGTCGGCGGCAGTGGACGGGGGGGGTGCGGGTTGGTTGCGGTGTGGCGGAGCTCAGCAGCCGGCGCCATGCCGGCCAAGAAGTCCTTCCGCCGGCGGAGGGAGGACTCGGAGGAGGAGGAGGAGGACGAGCAGGTCGCTGAGGAGGTCAGGTGGGTCGGGAGCCGGCGGAGAGCCCGGCTGGGCCCACCGCTCCCGCGGCCTCCGGGCGCGCCCGGCCCTGCGACGCTCGGGGACGGGACCCCGGGTCCGCGTCGGTCCCGCAGTGCCGCGTCCGGGCGTGTCCCGCCGTGGTGTCATGTCATGTCGTCACGTACCGCTGTCGTGTCGCAGCGTGGCGTCACATCATCATGTTGCACCGGTGCGTTACGGCTTCGTCGCGTCACACCGTCACTCTGTCGTCACGCAGATGACCGCACGTTGTGATGTCCGACCGCAGGCCCCGGGGCACAGCCGGGAGGGGGGGCGGGAGGCGGGAGATGGGCGGGTTGTGCCGCAGAGACCCCCCCCCGCTGCTCCCCGCCCTCCCCGGGGCAGCCCGCGGGGCCGGGCCCTTCAGCCCGGGTCTGACCTCGGCTTCTCTTGCGCTTCTGCCGTTGGAAACGGGCGCTCACAGGTGGTCCGCGCCGATTTCAGAGCCCTGCGTGCCGAGCGAGATCTGTCCTGTTACTGTTTTACCTCAGAAAAATATTTCATGAGGCACAGGTCGTGGCAGATAGTGAAATACATGCGTAATTAGGAAAAGTCTAAATATCTGAAGAAATTAAGAAGGCATCTCAGCCTATATATAGGGACTTGATATTTAAATTTACCATAAACTTTCCTCTGAGTCACTCATGCACTGGTGTATCTTGAGAATCATTCAGCTGCGTTATATTCACTGGAGAGCTGCTGCCCACGTCGCTGTCAATGGAGTGCTTCATTAGTTCCCCCTCCTCCTGAGGAGTGACAGTTTTTAGTAGCTAGGGTCAACTGTTGCAGGAGTAACAGTGCCCCGCGTTAACTCATCTTGCTTAGTAACCTTCTGTTTTCCTGTGAGGAGAATACTGCCTGGAGATCTTAATGGACTAAACCTGGTGGTCCTGGGTGATCTTCCCACACTGGTGCTTTTTAAAGCCTTTCAATGTTTGAGCGCTTCTTTCCTCAATTGAGGAAAGGCATCATGAGGGGACATAGCCAGCAGATGTCATGTGGGGTTTTTTCTGATTTCTCATATAAATGGAGTTGCTTAAATAAAGTAAAATAGAAAATATTTACCTAATCTGTAACCAGAAAAGTGGACACTGATATGCAGAAATTTAAGGCAAAGTCTGTCTAGAAGATTCCATGTTAACTGCAGAAAATCAAATTAAGTTAATTAATTAAAACCAAAGCATCAAGTACTAAGTCAAATATTTTTTCTTTAGGTTAAAAGTTGAAGAAGCCAAAGAAGTTCAGAGCCTCAGAAAGCGGCCCAATGGGGTGAGGTAAGGGATGTGAAGTAACGTTTTCTCTGATGGTGTAACGTAGCAGTAAATTTCCCTCTTGTCATGTGCCTCCTTTCAGTCGAAAGTGTTACACGTCGGATAGTGCCAAAACCATGTTCTCGATAGAGGAGTTCCTACATTAAAGCCTGAGAAAGGAAAAGAGGGGAAGTTTGGTACAGGTGCACTGTGTCAGTTTACAGCGAGCAAAGTCTGTTCTGTATCCCAGCCATGAAGAAAAAGATTAAGATTGGGATTTACCATTCAATGTATTTTCAACAAATTACTGTACACAGTAAAAGGTTTAAATTGGACTCTTTCACACCTCCTCTGTCCTAATTTGCTTCTCCCCTCTCATCTGGTGCCACTGATTAGCTGATGAGCTAGTTGAAATGTGCACCAGCAATGAACTGCATCCCCTATTTTGGTTACTTGTTGTAAGGCACTAAAATCTGCTTCAATTTCTCATCTCCCCAAAACAGTAACAGTTCCTCTATCCATGTGGAGGGATCAGGAAGATTGTCGATTTAGTATTAATACAGTGTGTGAGACTCTGCTAGATTTAGAGAAGGATAAAGAAATGCAGTATTGTTGGTAATATCTTTCTTTCCACTGAATTTTATTTACTTTATCTGCTCGACTAGTGCCGTGGCTCTGCTTGTGGGAGAGAAGTTGCAAGAAGAAGCAACACTTGTGGTAAGTGGTAGACACTTTCATCACCTCAGCGCTAAGATGTAATGGTGTGAAAGCGGGAGTATGGCCTGGGGTAGGACTGATGTCCCAGCTCAGTATTTACATGTTTCCTCTGTTTTTATCCAGATTTTGAAGACTAGCATTAAACTAGAGGGAAGCTTCAGGGTTTCTCATTATTTCTTCTTTTACAGGATGACCCATTTAAGATAAAATCTGGGGGAATGGTGGACATGAAGAAACTGAAAGAAAGAGGCAAGGACAGGTGGGTGCATATGAGCTCTGAAAATCTCTCCCTGGACTAGTATTAAATGGCATCTAGTAATGAAGTAACCAGATGTGTTGCTTTGAAGAGTTTAACATAATGCAGTTTGGCCAGATACTGTTACTCTAACTTGTCAAATTATTTAAATAAAAAAAAACCAACCCAAAACTGTAAACATTGTGGCTTCCATTTAGGATTAATGACGAGGAAGATCTAAACTTGGGAACTTCCTTCTCAGCTGAAACCAACAGGCGGGATGAAGATGCTGACATGTAAGCTGTGCTGTGTTGTGTCTGGGATGTTGAATTTGGGGTTGGGTGTCCCCTCACAATTTATTTTTTTTCTGTCTTGGATACCGAGTAGTCCAGTGACTAATTTCACTTGCTCTTTCGCCTCCTGGCTGCCAGACTTGAGAAGGCTTTTTGATGGACAGAGATGGGAGGTGCCAGCCAGCTAGCTTGGCATTAAATACCAGCGGGAGCCTTCCCTGCTGTTGTGAAAGAGCTTGGAGGATCTGGTTGTTTCTTGGACAATTGCTTCTTGCAGTTGATGTTAGCTGAGTTGTCCTGGAGAGATTATTCATTCCTCTCTCCTAGCTATCAGGACAGTCATGCAGCTGTGCCCAGCAGTACTGGGACAGAGTACAGAAAACAGAATTAAATGCTGTGTGTCCCTCGTGTGCTGCTGTTTAGGATGAAGTACATTGAGACGGAGCTGAAGAAGAGAAAGGGAATCGTGGAGAACGAGGAGCAGAAGGTGAAGCTTAAGAATGCTGAGGACTCTCTATACGAGCTGCCAGAGAACATCCGTGTCTCCTCTGCCAAGAAGACTGAGGAGATGCTGTCCAACCAGATGCTGAGTGGCATTCCTGAAGTGGACCTGGGAATTGAGTATGTGGTTCACAGATCTGTTGGTTAGGGCCTGGATTGCCAGGATGAGCAGCTGCTGATTGTCAGAGCAGCGGAATGGCTGCGTTATACAGCCCTGGTTTGGCTCTGTGAGCGGGATTGAGCCTTGTTCTGGATTAGCGCAGTATCTAGCGCAGCATGTTCCACACAGGGATAGGGCTCCATTGCAGCTCCATCGTATGACTTCTGGGAAGAGGCTCTTGATTTTTGTGACTTGAATCTAGCAGCTTTCTGGAGGATCAGTTTGGGCCCCGCACTGAAAGAGGATGCACTAAGGATGTGAGCTTCCCTTTTGCCTTTGAAGCAAAGCATCTGTTTCTATAGCATTGCCTCCTCTCTCAAAAAGCCACATCAAATACCATAGCAATGCTATTACTATCTCCAAAATCCGTTCACCTAGTATTTCTATGCCCACTACCCTTTCTAAATTAAGGGGTTTTTTTTTCTTTGTCTTTTTCTTTGTCTTTTTTTCTAGCGCAAAAATAAAAAACATCATCTCAACGGAAGAGGCCAAGGCCAAGCTGCTGGCAGAGCAGCAGAACAAAAAGAAAGACAGCGAAACTTCCTTTGTTCCCACCAACATGGCTGTTAACTATGTCCAGCACAACAGATGTAAGTCTCACGTAGCTCTCCTGACCCAGGTGTGACCCTCTCCCCTGCTGAGGAAAAGCAGTCAGTTGGGACAGAGTCTGATGCAGGAGGAATTAGTTCATGTATCAGCACAAGCAGCTGTCTGATTCCTTTTTCTGGGATGCTCATATAGACCCCATCTGGCTTGGTCTTTTTCATCCATCTGTCAGCAAGGAGAAGGACATATTACTCACGGCTTGACTTTCTGCTCTTGAACTCCCAGCTGACACTGCCTCATAAATTTCAAGACTTTGTGTCTTGAGCGTGTGCTGGAAATGCCTGCCTCGACTGCAATTCTAAATGATGGTTTATAATTGAGAAAATCCATTTTGTAGGCTGCCAAAGCAGACAGGCGGTCAAGCAAACATAGACCTTACTAGACAGGAGATGGGAATTAATTTCTGGGAGAGCCTCTCATACCGCAGCCATCTGGAGGAAAGGCAGCCTTCTGCTGTATCAAACCACGCTTACAGGCATGGTTTGGAGTCAGATTTGTGTGTTCTGAAGGAAACGAGTCTTTGGGCCACTTCTGATGAAACAGTGCTACTGAACTTTGCTGTCTCCTATCTTGTGTGTATTGATTATCCATAGAAACCAATTACAAGAATGCTTGTTCTGTTGTTTCTGCTAAAGATCACTTGTAACAAATGTCATAGAAATACATCCGTTTGAATAACACTGCTCAAGATAATACTCCTTATCCGATGGTTTCCTCCTTTCAGTTTATCACGAGGAGTTAAATGCACCTGTGCGAAGGAACAAAGAAGAGCCAAAACCCCGTCCACTGAGAGTGGGGGATACGGAGAGGCCAGAACCTGAGCGTAAGTTCCCAGTCTGGAATGTCATAAGGACAGTCAGTGAAACTCTTCAGGGGTCTTGCACAGAGAAATCACCCAGCTCTTCTTACCTCCTCTTCTTGGGGTGCCCTGAGAGAGTGGGGAGACAGAGCAATCTAAGTCCATGAGAGGCTGATTGCACTTGATGTACCCCTACTAGGTCACACATGGAGCCCTCTGGATGGAGGATGTCTAGAGATGCCCACGGGTGGAAGGTCACAACTGAAACGTGTTGCCAAAGCTGTCTGACAAGGATTTGATGAAAGCTAGGATAGCAAGGGGTGCAGGGTTGGGGAGCATTGACAGCTAAAGCAATAACCTTTCACACAGCAAGGAGCTGTATAAGGGAAATGTTGGAGTTAAGGAAATGTCTCCTGTGAAAGGACAGGGAAATAGTATTTCCTTCTCTTTCTTTTGAAGGGTCTCTTCCAAATCACAAATGTCCAGCCAGTGAAAAAGCCACAAATGATTATCACTGTGAGAAATTGAGGAAGATGAAAGGACAGGAAATAATATTTCCTTCTCTTTCTTTTGAAGGGTCTCCTCCAAATCGCAAACGTCCACTCAATGAAAAAGCAACAGATGATTATCATTATGAGAAATTCAAGAAGATGAATAGGCGATACTGATGGATGTGGACTGAAGTCTTTGCAGTTGTTCTTCTCTTCCACTAATAAAGGATTTTGTGTCAATGACCTGAAATGAAGCTGGGAAGAGTCACGGCCTTCACATGCTGGCGTTACCTACAAAGCTTTTCTTGTGATCTTGTAGTGAATCAGTTTGCAGGTGATTGTGAACTCTTTGGTCAGTAAAATCTTGTATATAACTTATTTTCAGTTATAAACCTTCTTTTATAAGAACACGAGCTTTCACACTTGGCATTTTTTAGTGAGAAAGTTGCTTTTACAGATTTTTTTTCACCCTCTCAAAAAACACCAAAAAAAAGAGATCCTTTAAAAGCAGCAGTGCTGTTTGCCTTGTAAATATAAAGGGAAGATTTAAAGCTGGTTTGCTTGAATGTAACTTTGTTAAAAGACTTCCTGTTTGTTCCCAAGGGCCTTTGCTGTGCAGAGTGTGTGCAGCAGTGTGTCAGTGCCACCGTTCCACAGCCTGGCTTGTAAGTGCTCCAGGAGAAGCCGCGGTGTGGGCTGTGCCTGGCACTGCCTCGCTGGGTCTGTCATCAGCGCAAGAAACAACAGCAGAGACCCAGCACTGAGGATTTTACATCATGAGCCATTTTCTATCTTTTTCTCCCTGTGGAGTTATTTCTGTAGCAGTTCACTGCATTTAAAAATTGGATCAGGTTGTAAGTGTTGGAGGAAAATCTCACTTTGCCCTCTTAGGACAGGGTTAATATGACAGCTCGTGAAGAGGCCAGAGGCCCTGCAGCCGGTGTGTGCCACGTCCTCCTTGGAGGTGTGATCTGTGGGTACTTGCAGGCAAGATTTAGAACTTAAAAATAATAAAAGTGTTTTTAAGTGATCGTAAATGACATTTTTCCTTGTGGGATACTCACCAATGGTAATGATTGCCAGGGTGTCCTGTGCCTGTGCAGGTGTCCATGTCCTGTCACTTAGGAGTGGAAACTCCAGGAAGAGGGGGAACGGCCCCAGATTTTACTTTTCTTCAGAAAACGGGAAAATTCTATGGGCCAGATAAATGCACGAGTTTGTTTCGGAGCCTGTGCCTCTGTGCAGGTCTGAGGCGGCATCTCCCCTGAACCCCTGGGAACACGGCACCGCTCCGCTAACGCTGGAGCGTGAGCGCGGTATTTAACGCCTGTACCGCGCGAGGCCGCCATTTAGCTAACGACAGCGGCGGGCGGCCGGCCCCGAGAGTGCCCAGCCAACATGGCGGCCGCCCTCAGCGCCAGCCCCGCCTCTGCCCGCACCCAAGATGGCGGCGGCGGAAGCGGCGGGGCGGGGAGGAAGCGGCGGCGGAGCGGCGGGGCCGGCGGCGGCGGGGCCGGGCGGGCCATGAAGCTGCGGCGGGGCGCGCTGCGGGCGGCCTTGGCGCTGGCGCTGCTCCTCCAGCCAGCGAGCGCCGTGGAGCCCATCAGCCTGGGGCTGGCGATCGCGGGCGCCGCCGCCTCGGCCCTTACCGGCTTCATCTCCTACCCGCGGCTTTACTGCTACTTCAGGGAGTGCTGTCTCCAACGCCACGACCACCGCGGCGCCGCCGGTGCGGGCTGAGGGGGTGCTGGGGGCCGGGGCGGGCTGGGGGGACATTGCGGGGTGGCTGGGGGGGGCGGAGGCCCCGGGAGCCGGGCAGGGCCTGTGGGGCCTGCGTGGGCCGCAGGGCGCTGCTTCAGCTCTGCCGGCCCTTTGCCCCCAGGCCTGGGGCTGGCGGCCGTCAGGCCGGGTGGGTGCGGGACCCTCCTCCAAGCCCCGCGCCCGGCTCCTGCCTCGCAGTTGACGGTGTGGTCTCTCCGTCCAGCTCTGCAGGAGAATCTGGACAGGAAGCTGTTCGGGCAGCACCTGGTGAACAAGGTGGTCGTAAAGGCCGTGAAGGGTTTCTTGAACAACACCAACGCCAAAAAGCCTCTTGCCCTTTCCTTGCACGGGTGGACTGGAACAGGCAAAAACTTTGTCAGTAAGATAGTCGCCGAAAGCATTTATAAAAGAGGTCTGCAGAGTAAATATGTCCATCAGTTCGTGGCAACTTTACACTTTCCTCATGCTCCCAGCATCAATCTCTACAAGGTAAGAGTGTGCTGTGGAACCTGTGGCGGTGGGGCACAGCTCTGCTGCAGTGACTGCTCTATTGAATTACAGCATCATCAGTACTAGAAAGCTACATGTTATTCTGTGCAGTAAAACATCTCTTGTGGCAGTTCTGGAATCTCTGTACAGAACTGGGTAAATCCTAACATCTATCAAGACTTTTTCTCATTAATGTAGTTTGTTGCATGTGTTTTGAGCCTCTCTTTAGGGAAGAATGATATGTTTTATTTTTGTTCTACACATTGCTTAGAGATGTGACTGACTTAAGGATAAATACAATTCAGCAGGTTTCTGTGGTTAGGTGATATACTGGTGGGGGCTTTAAAAAACTAATAGTCCATGTCTCTGGGAAACCACCCACTGACCTCCATGGCAGGTACCATGGCAAGCTGCAGCTTGTTCTCTGGGACACAGGTGTACTGCACGCTGAGTGGGTTATTTAGTTTTTCTATGCAGCCGTTTCCCAGCTGTGAAACAAAATCACAGAATATTCTGTTGTTAGAAGGGTACAGCTAAATGCGTTTGGAATTGTTCTGCCAGTTTGCTAAGTGTCAGCGCAGTTCTGTAGGCAGGTGGATATCGTGTGGATCTGTAGCTCAGATGCATGTCTTCTGGTTTTTGGGGCTTTTTTTGTTCTAACTATGTTAACAGCAGAGTTTGAATGAGTACTGCTGTCTTTGGTAGTACTGAACGTTTATATTCAGTTCATATGTGTTAAAAACGGGAACGGGATGGTCTACAAATCAGATTTCTAAATGGAGGAAATAAGTGTTTCCTCTTTTTCAGCTTACTTTTCACCTTCTTGCAACTGATCTGTTTTAAAATAAAATGAATCTCTTTCTGCTTTTCTGTCGAGGGGAATACATTTGGGAAACTTGCTGCCCAAGGCAGTAGGAGGAACTACCGCTTCTTATCCGCAATACACCCAGTGCCACCTTGTGTGCTGCCTCTGCAGTTCAGGGACTGAGTAAACAGTGGATAGAAAAAAGTGATGAATCATTGAAAATGGAGAGAACAGTTACTTCTCATTCATCTGCCAGCAGATCAACGCTTTTTTTTCCAGTTACTTCATTATTGATCTTAAATGTAACGCTTCTGTGAGAGAAAAATGCAACACTTCACTGAGAAAATCTTTAAATACAATAAAGCGTTAGCCTTTCTGAACAATATTTTGTTTTAAGAAGGGCTTGTAATTGTCTTCATTTAACTTCTGAATGATTAAAACACAGGGCTGAGAATTTAATTCTGTTTCTACTTTCCTGCTTGTCCCATCCCGTCTCTTGGTGTCTTAAAGTTTTTCAGAACCGGCATGAGATTTTGTTAAAGTTTTATTTACAGCTTTTAACCATGTTTTAGTCAAGAAGCCAAAGCTGTTAAAATGACACAGCTGAAATGACTCTTTCAGGACAAAGGTCGATAAGCAGAAGAGCTATTTTCTGTCTTTTCAACACAAACTCTTTCAGCATCTTTTATTTTTATGCCTCTCAGGACCAGTTGCAGTCGTGGATACGGGGAAACGTGAGCATCTGTCCTAGATCACTCTTCATATTTGATGAAATGGATAAAATGCATGCAGGACTCATTGACTCCATTAAGCCGTTCCTGGACTACTATGAGCTTCTGGATGGGGTGTCTTACCGACAAGCCATCTTCATATTCCTCAGGTAGGAAGCATCTTCTGAGGTCCGCTGTTCTGTATGCTTGATGCCTTTTAAAACTACCTCCAGCTACAATCTTTGTTTTCTCTTTACTTAGCAATGCAGGAGCTGAAAAGATAACGGAGGTGGCACTAGATTTCTGGAGAAATGGGAGGACAAGGGAAGATATACAGCTCACAGATATCCAAAATGCACTGTCTGTGTCTGTCTTCAATAACAAAAATAGTGAGTAAAACTGTGATTGCTTTTGAGGTGATAAAAGTTCCACAAAAGGGATGGACTGCATTTAGCTGCATTTTTACAGCTATGGTTTCTACCTGATGTGGCCTCCAAGTTTTGGCTAGCAAGGAGCCACGATGCAGTTTGGGGGCCTTCAGTTGGCTCTGGAGGTTAAGGAGCTCCGTGTGCACCTTGGCTACCAGTGTGTTTGCTCTCAGTTGGATTGCTTGTGTTGGGGGAGGTCTGTGCTGTGCAGTTATTTACATGCTAATGGGCTAAAGGGAAAGCAAACAGAAACCCTGAAGGTGAGGCTAGATATTGCACTAGCTGAAAAATCTTTAACCAATAAAATGTTGTATTGTGGGGAAGTCACTTCATTGGCCCCCAACCCACTTAGCCTGTCTTGGTCAGTCTGTTAAAAGCCTTCACGCAGCTATTTAGGAGCAACAAGCTGACACGCCAGCCCTGCTGTGGGCAGTCCAGTGCTTCCTAGGTTTCCTCACACGGGACTTCGAGCGAAAAGGGGTTTTAACATAGTTATGCTCTAAAATTAGCATTGGAAGCAAACTTACTGTACTTTTTTAAAAAAGGTTAGATGCAAGCTCTAAAAAAAACAACAAGAAAGTTGGTCTGGGAGAACTGTTAAGTGGGAGGAAATCTGTACTTCTCTAAGTGAGAGAGGGGAGGGTATGAGACTAGTACCTGGGGAGCAAGGCTTAAATGCATTCAGTCAGAATTCATTCATTCAGCTCCAATGGACCGCATTTATGTGTCTGTCCAAAACTTTATGCCCAAAGTACCATGAGAAGGAGCTTGTATTTAGACTTACTTGTGCATTATAGGGCCCTAAAATCACAGGTGAATTCTTACTGGTATGTAGCAGAGGGCTGTGATATGTCTCTTGCTCTCCCATTCAACCCATGGTGGTGTTTAATTACAGGAGTAGTAACAAACCCCTTCTCTTTCCTTTTGCAGGTGGATTTTGGCACAGCACCTTGATTGATAGAAATCTCATTGACTACTTTGTTCCCTTTCTGCCTCTGGAATACAAACATGTGAAAATGTGTGTCAGGGTTGAGATTGAATCACGTGGCTATGTTGTGGATGAAGACATTTTAACCAGAATAGCTGACGAGATGACGTACTTCCCCAGAGAGGAGAGAATTTATTCAGATAAAGGATGTAAAACTGTGGATGCAAAGCTGGATTATTATTATGACTTCTAATGCTTTATTGCTACAACCTGCAAAGAAGCAAATTTAACTTAATCACGAAGTGGAGAACCTGGGACATTTCATTTTTAAGCACTTTTAAAAGAAAGGAACATTTTTTAACTGGTGTGTAAATAAGCAGCAGTGCCTCTGCATTTTTATTCTGTCACTAGTCACGGCTCCCAAGTACTTCAGCCTTGTGTTGGCAAGGTAAGAACGAACTGCGTCGTGACTGCGGGGGTCTGACAGTGCCGAAGACTCCTCAGATCGTGTGTTGATCATCAGAACCATTTGGCAGACTGTTGGCATGTATAGAAGGACTGAGACTGTGACCTAATTCTAACTGGATTTTGGCTTGATGTGGATGATCTCTAGACAACATTGAGAATTTTAATCAAAGTTCCTAAGTCTGTGAAAGCCTTCATTGGGCTTGTGGGGGAATATTCCTATAACTACATTGAAAGTATTTCTCCTTGAATGGCTTGGCTCCAGTAAAGTAAGGGGGGGATTCTGTAATTAAAAAAAAATCCAGAGTCTTCCATCCAACATCATGCGGTACCATTGTCTTTCTCAAACCAGTGGTATAATTTGGTCTCCTGTGTGTCAAACCAAGAATGTGAAACTCTGGTGTGAGTAGTGTTCAGAGGGCAGACTTAGTATTACAAAGTAGCGAGTTAAAATCCTTGACTGCCACATTAGTGTAGTTGGTTCCTATTTTTGGTTATCTTTTTATGTATAAAATTGTCCACAGCATGCTCTCCCAGGAGCAGTCTCAGGAGGGAGAAAAGCATGCTGACTGGTGAGTCAGCTTCCTGGAAAGGGTGAAACTTAATGGGAAACGTGTACAGGTTAAATTCTACACCAAGGAAGTGGAAAAGTGATTCCTCCTTTCCACCTACATGTAGCATTCTGGGGCCAGCTTGCAGGGTTTTTCCCTTTTTCATCTTCTCGCAATACTGTGTGCCTTTGAGGTCGGGATGAAGACCGATCCAAAGGCATTTGAAAAAAAAAATGTGAAATGTGTCAACTGAAGTTACTGCAAAGACTGTCAGATTCATTTCTGAATGTGAGCACTGCAGAGGCATTTTTTCACTCCAGTTTCTATAAAAATAAACTTTTCTCATCAGAAATGTATTTCTTAGCTACCTTCTGGTCTTCTTTGCATTGAGGGATTTGATGTTAATTTTGCACAAACTTGCAGCTTGTTGAGGAAGAGCATACTACATTTCTGGCTGAAGTGTTCAGCTGTGCTTGATTACAGGTATCTCCCTTCTTGAGTTCAAAGGGAATAGATATGAGGAGATGTGACTGCTACCTGGTGAAAGGGAAACAAATGAAGTTTGGAGTGGAAGCTGCACTTTGAGACCCTTGGTACTAAATAAACTCACATGGTTTATTGTAGAGGCAGACTTTCTAAATGTGTATGTGCTCAACAGTATCGTAAGGATGAACTTGTCTTCTAGAGACTAGTTAAAACCCTGCTTCTCATCTCCTCCCACTGTGGTACCACTGACTGAACACTCTGCAGGCTCTGGTTGAAGCCACCCATGTTTTCAGTGGCAGTGTCTTGAAGTTTTCTCTGCAAGGGGGGAAAAAAAAAAAGGGCCACTAAGAATCCAACTGTCCAGTTCTGAAGTTGTGCAATATGCAAATTATCAGTCCTAGTATTTGTCAGCAAATGAATGCTTTGAACTTGGGTATTTATCTGTTTCTTTGACCTGATTATAGCAAACGCCTGGCTAATGGAAGAAAGCAGATGTGAAAATGATAAACTTTTATTAGTTTGGTACCTTCTCCTCAAAAGCAGCAGTTCAACGGAGCAGTATTGTGGCTCTTCCAGCATTAAATACTCTTAGTTCTGCTTTATGTGCCATTGCAGCATCCAGAGTAGCATTTGACATAGATGGAGAGCAAGTATTTCATTGTATCGTAGCCCTAGATGGTTTAGGGTAGATGGAAGCTTCCTCTAGGGAGAAATATGTTCAAAGGGTGGAGACTGCCTGTGTTTAATCTCTTCTGTTCTTGAAAGCAGCAGACCTGGCTATGGTCTCCAGCTGGGTAAAAAAAAATGTGTGCCTGAAATCACTCCCAGATTTGATCCTTCCGATCTTCACTCCTCCCCTTTAGACTGTGGTTTCAAAGCTGAGGTCCTCGCTCTTGTCCGTCTTGCTGTGAGTGGGTAACTTTGGCCACTTGAAACTGGCTCAGCCAACTTGAAGGAAAATGTCAAATGGGGGAAAGGTCTGATCCATTGGCCGGGTGAGAGTAGCTGAGCAGTCGCTGAGACCAAATTTTGTTCTTGCCAAAATCCAGTACAAGCAAGTGCTGCTTTAATTCAACCTTCTGCGGGGAACGTTCCAAGATCTCACACTGTGCTCATAAAATTAGAGGCTACGGTTAAAGCACAGCGATGTAGTAAGTGCTGTTCTCTTGACAGAGAGAAGCAACCTGTCTCTCGAGATGTGTCTGCCTGAGCAGAGCAGTCGTGTGTGTGGAGCAGCGCAGTGCAAAGTCCTGCTGAACGAGACAGCTGACGCTGCCTGGCCGCGCTCCGTACCCAGCTTCCTTGTGCATCGCTACAGCACAACACATTCACAACCGCGTCAACAACTGACTGTTGGGTGAGGTGAGAGTTGTTGCCAACAGCTGTACCTCGCTTGAATTAGGCCATTATTTACATGCTGGCTTTTTTTCAGCGCTAGAGAAGCTGCAGATGCTCTGGCTCAAGGAGATACGATGAAAGCCTGTAGTCCTGTCATGCCTTTGCCAGCTCGAGGAGAGGCGAGGAGCTGCCTAGGACAGCTTTCCAGACGCAGCACCCGAGGAATGGTTAAACCAGCTACCCAAGGCATATTTATCCCGCAGCGCCTGGCAGTATGGTAGGAGAGATCTGTTAATAACTATGAAGCAGAGCAGGCAGAGACTTTAAGGCTTTTTCATAGGTAGGTGTTTCTACTGAGCTGTATTTAACTGCTGAATTTCTTACTGTATTCTTGGATGACTCAACATGTTTTAACAGCAACAGGCTATTTAATCTGCTTATCCATTGTTATAAACAAATTTTTAAGAATAAAGCTTAACAGAAAGCTGCAGAGCTGGTGGTTGAAAACAGCATAAACTAGTACTTTTCTGTAACTGAAAATGATTAAACCAAGACAAAAAAGGGACTTAAGATTTATTCCAGCTGCAGTACAGTAGTAACATTTTGTGTCTTGAAATTGCACAGGTATTTTGTGTTTGGAGTAACTGAAACTGGATGCACCTATGACTAAGTCAGTTAATAGGCAAAACATACACGAAAAGCAACAGTCCAATGTCCCAAGGTTAATGGCTAGCTAGCATTTGGCTCTGGAGATTGCATCAGCGTGAAGTTTGCCAGCATTTGACAGCCTCCATGTGGGGTTGTAAAAGGCAACTGACACTCTGAATTTAGAGTTTAACATAAATGCTAAGCTCTCTGTTGTAATTTAGATTAACATAATAGGGTTGAGACCTGTAAGTATTGCATCACATCAAGTACAAGTGAGGAAGTAGATGCTGCAGCACAAAAATAGCCCAATCCCTCATAACAGTTTAAAAAAAACCCACACTACAATCAACCAAGTGATAGGCACTTCTCTCTTGCACTACAATATTTGATCCACAAGTAATGGATGATGAAAGAGATAAACCTTGCAAGAGTTTTAAACCCCATCCTTACCAGTGGGTGAAGGTTAAATCAATCTTTCCCAGCTTCCTAATTTGTCACTCACCCTTCCACACACATTCTTTAGTGCTGAAAGCTAGTATAAAACATACTTAAGTATGGGATTGTTGATTGCTCCCATTTCCCATACCCCCTTCTCTGTGGCTCTCTAGGAAGAACCTTCTATTGCTGTTGCTTACACTTCAGTATAAAAATACACTATTAAAAATTTCTACCATGAAGGTGTCTTCCAAGCCAGATGAGAGTAGCATTACCCACTCCTAGTCTGCTGGGTGCAGCTGAGAGGGACTCCCAGGGATCTTGAAGACTTCAGGCCCAGGAGCCCCCACATGCAGATTAACCTGCCAAGCCGTTAACAGTCAAATCCTCACAATAGATTTTTCTGATTAAGAGCAGGAGACTGGCCTGGTATGTTGTAACACAGATCCCTCAGATGAGTCCCTCTGCTTAGGAGGACCTGCAGTTACCACACAAGTTCACTTAGCCCCCTTAGTTAGAAGAACATAAAGTTTCTTTTACAAGTTCTTTTTCCCCAGAGAAGCACAGGACCAAGCAGTTACTTGCCCCGCCTCCCCTTTTTCTACTATTTAACAACAGATTTCCTGGAGCTCATCATGCCTTTCCATATCACTGTAGCAGGAGATGTGGTATGATGCCACAGCTCAGACATAAACTATAATCATGCCCTTCTGGCCCTGAATAGCTGATGCTCAGCTGTAGAAGCCACAACAGCATCAGTCTGATGTGAAGGACAGGAGGCCTTCCACCGTACCATCTTCTTACTGCAACGCATCAAGGGGTTCACCCTCGCCCTAGTCCTGAACGCACCCCACATCCCTTCATTTCACTAGCCCATGAACGAGACCTTGTACAAGGGAGGGAATACAACTGCCTGGAAGAATTCCTCTGTTCTCCTTTGCTCTAGTCTAGTTTTTGTGGAAAGAGGAATTCAATACTTAATAATTGCAACACTTGAAGAATAAAGCAGGAGAGGTTGTATCCAGTGATATATATCTGTCCTACTCAGAAATTCTCTACAGGTTAAAAGAAAAATGAAGGGGACAACATTTGGATACCAGACAGTTCAGAAATGAACAGAAGGATGTTAAGTTTAAAAAAAAAACCAAAACATTGAAAAGCCCACAGAGCTCATTCTGGTATTTTCACCATACTCCCTGCAACAGTAAAAAAAGCTTAAGTGCAAATACACAGATTTGCCAAAGCTCTGAAAGTTCTTTGGAGACCTGAAGGGTAGTCAGCCCTTGGCTTTCGAATCTCTCGTCATAGCGTCTTCGTGAATATCCAGCTTGGCCTGCACAGTCTTGCAGCCCTTATCAGAGTAGATTTTCTGCTCTTTTGGGAAGAAAGTCATTTCATCAGCCACTGCTTGAACAACCTTCTCATCGACAGCATAGCCACGGGCCATCATTTCAGCCCTGACACACATCTTCACGTGCTTGTGCTCCAGGGGCAGGAAGGGGACAAAGTAGTCAATGAGGTTCCTGTCAACAAGGCTGCTGTGCCACAGTCCACCTGGAGGAGTTGGGGGGGAAAAAAAGTTTAGAGAAAGTCCTTCCTATGATTCTCTGAGTCTGCATAAGATCGGATGCACAGGCCAGACTGAATTCACAAAGCAGTTTGTCTCAACCACTGCCTGAGAAAAGCATCCAGTTAGCTGGATGGATCAGACTGACAGCACCTCGCAGCTGTTGCTGCTAACCTTCAGTGTGTATAAAGAGCAACTTCTCTGCCAAAAACTTTCTTGTGAGGGCAAGATACTGTAGAGAAGGGACAGAAGGGCACAGGGCCAGGGCACTGTTGGAAGATGGGGTCACGGGAAGCAGGGCAGGGTCAAGGTAGGCTGCAGTACAGACTGCAGAGATGAACCCTGTTATGAAGTAAAAAATTCCCCACTTTCTGGGGAAAGTGACTTACTATTCTTGTTATTGTAGACTCCTACAGATAGCATGGGCTCCAGGTCTTTGAGCTGAATCTCTTCCCTGTGCTTTCCACTTGTCCAGAAGTCAAGAGCCGCTTTATTAATTAAGTCACCACCTGCATTGCTATTCATAAAAGAAAAACGTTCAGTGGTGAATACAGACACAACTGAGGCAGAATTTCTTTTTTAGCCAGTTACACATATTGCTAATCTTCCTGAAGTCAAACAAATCAACAAAACAGAAACCTGTAAGACAAAATTTAGGGTAAGTCTCCAGTTCTTTAAATTGCCATCAGTGTGTGGTGGGTTGACCCCGGCCAGCAGTCAAGCACCTACATAGCTGCTTACTTACTCCCTCCCACCTCAGCAGGATGGAAGGAGGAAATAAGAAGAATAAAAGTTAGGAGACTTGTGGGTCAAGATAAAGACAGTTTAATAGATTATGGGGGGGGGGGGGGGGGGGGAGGAGGAGGAAATCACTCAATCACTCAACCCATAGTCAGACCAATGCCCTGGCAGTCTCCCAAGAACCATCACCTTGGAATCTGAACCCCCCCCCTTCTTTCTCTACCCCAGGTTTTCTTGCTGAACATGACATTACATAATATTGAATATTCCCCTGGCCAGTTCAGGTCAGCTGTCCCAGCTGCGTCCCCTCCCATCCCCTGCCCACCCCGGCGCGCAGCGTGGGAAAAAAAGAAAGCCTTGAGGCTTTGCAAGCACCATCCAGAAACAGCCAAAACATCGATGTGTTCCTGACACTGTTTTAGCCGCAAAACAAAGCACCAAAATGGCTGCTGAGAAGCCAGTTAATTCCAGGCCAGCCAGACCCAGTACATGGTGCACCCATTCCAGAGAACTTCCCCAAAATGGGAACTCTCATACGATCTGTGCTCTGGGCCGGGCACGCTGCAGTGATCCGCTGCACGGCATCAGACCTGCTCCACTGCAGCCACAGGCCACGCAAGAGCTCACAGTGCTCCCCTCTGTCTTTACAGAGAGGGTCTTCACTCCAGAGCCGTTCTTTTGCTGTTCTTTGAATGAGGTCCCATAGGAACATCATTATCATCATAAACCCAGATTTACCTCAATATCTCAAAATGACCAAAATAGGTGCTACAGACCTGAGGAAGATGAAGATGGCTTTCCTGTAGGATACCCCGTCAACCTGCTCATAATAGTCTAAGAACGGCTTGATGGCATCTATGAGACCTGGATGCATTTTGTCCATCTCATCAAAAATGAAGACAGAGTGGGGACAGGCGGTGACATTGCCCCGAATCCAGTTCTGCAATTGTTCCTGGAACAAGACGTTGAAAATCAATGGAACACTAAGTCTTTTCTGGATACAAGATACTTGTATGTGACAGACTCTAGGGACACCCTGTCAAATGTCAGCATCCCACACACACTGGTTACAGCTTTTCCTGAAGAGAGGACCATAAACTCTGTGACTGATCCCTTTGACACATGACACTGAATTGAAATGTGAATTCTTTCGGCTTAGTGTATGGATAAGACAAAAACTAGCCAAGATGGGAAGCCTTGGAGAAAAAAAGCTCATTTTTGTTTGGTTGGTTTTTTTAAAAAAAAAAAAAAAAAAATCAGTGTTTCATCTTTCATACAGGAACCACATCTATCAGTACATCAGTTTTAGGTACCTTCAGACATTAAAACATGAAGATCAGAACTCTCCAGTGTCAAGGAATGACATTTTTTCACTTGAAAAATCTCTCATGTGGGCTGTTCTGGTTTAACTTCAGCCAGCAACTAAGCACCACGCAGCCATTCACTCATCCCCCCTCCCAGTGGGATGGGGAGGAGAATCAAAAAAAAAAGTAAAATTCGTGGATTGAGATAACATCAGTTTAATAACTAAAATAAAATATAAATACAACATAAAATACAAAATATAATAACAAGATATAATAGTAATGGAAAGGAATATAACAAAAAGAAAAATAAAACCCAAGACAAGTGATGCACCATGCAATTGCTCACCACCCGCTGACTGATGCTCCCTCCCAGCTTTTTGTGCACCTGCTTTCTGGCAGAGCAGGGGAAACTGAACAATCCTCAACTTCAAGTGCTACTTAGCAACAACTAAAACATCAGTGTGTTATCAGCATTATTCTCACACTAAATCCAAAACCCAGCACTGTACCAACTACTAGGGAGAAATGAACTCTATCCCAGCCAAAACCAGGACACGGCTACACCTTCTCATTGCTCAGTGCGTGGTGGGTTGACCCGGTGTAAGGAACTGAAGGAAGAAATGCCTCAAACATTCATCGACACAGAAAACCTCAAGGACAAGCTGTGGCCTTTGGATTAGTCTAAGGAATGTCACCCAAGGAAGCGGCAGTGTACTGAAGGATGCACCCCCCACCCCCTTGCAGTTGCATTGACAAACTCCGTAGAGAAGCCTCAGAGGGGGAGACATGGACTAAACCAGGTGTTTCCCCTCAAGCACAAGTACCACTAAGCCGATACTTTGTGGCTCTATTGTGCAAGCCAGACACCATCCTTGCCTTGCTAATGACTTGCTAATGACTTCGCACCTTCGCCACTGCAGTGGCAACAAGAACTGATAAGAGGTGATCATTTCTGGGATGACTGATAAAATCTCTGGGAACACAGGAAAAAACAAAGCTGGGCAGCGACCACCGACTCAACTGGAACCCATGCTCCACCTTTTTCCTCGTCTGGCATGGAAATGTATTTGTGGAATACCTGCCCCTCCTCATCTAGTATGCTAATCAGCTAATAAAACGAACTTTAAAAGGTAACAGAAACTTTGCTGTGTGTGCACCCACCACCCAAGATTACCGGACCTGAGACAATGCTGGATCCAGGGGTGGTGATCTGTATTTCTCTGACTCTCTTTCTCTCCTTTTTTTTCTTTCTTATAGATTTATAAGAGGCCACATTGCTTATTATCCTTTTCCAAGTTTAAGTTGTTCTCTACCGCAAGTAAAACATTTTAACCGGTCGTTTGGTGTCATTTCACCTTAATTTAACGCGAAAGGATCACAGAACCGTTGCGATTCTCTGGGCTTCCAGTGCGGGTCGTGACACCCGGCTAGCAGCCAAGCACCTCCCAACAGGATGGGGAAGAGAGAATAATAATAAAAGTGAGAAAATTAATGGGTCAAGATAAAGACAATTTGATAGGTGATGGAAAGAGGAAAAAAAGAAACAAAGGGAATCACTCACCCCAACACATGCAGACCAATGCCCAGACAGTGTTAGAGCAACAACCACCTTGAAAGCCAATGCCCCCCATATTTTCCTTTTTCTACCCCAGTTTTTATTGCTGAATGTGACAGCATATGGTGCAGAATGTCCCTTTGCCCGACGGGGGTCAGCTGTCCCGGCTATGTCCCCTCCCAATCTCTGCTCGCTAGGAGTGGGGGAAAAAGCAAGCTTTGAGGCTGTGGGAGCACTGTTCCCTCACCGCCAAAACACTGCTGCGTTATCAGCACTGGTTTAGCCACAAACACAAAACACTGCACTGCAGGGACTGCTATGGAGAAAGTCATCTCCAGCCCAACCAACCAGTATGCCCAGTTTTAATAACAGGATTCTTTCCTAACAGCAAACACCGCAGAAATCAGCAGATGGCATCAGTGAGAGAACAGCACTAGGAAATTACACTCGCTTTGGATTTGTTGGCATTTTGGTGCCTTTCGCTTTCCATATGCATTTCCCCCCGCGTCTCTCCTAAGCACCAACTTTGGAAATACCCAGCTGCGCACCTCCAGTTGTCAGGTTTCTGGGGGGACACGCGCAGCACAAACAGCCAACCCCCCCCACTTGAGGGACTCGGGGTAACTGGCCAAGGTAAACCCCTGCGTCCCTCCTCACCTTGTAACGCTTGAGCTGGTCGTGGTAGGGGAAGTGCAGGGTGGCCAGGAAGAGATGGACGAACTTGCTGCGCAGGCCGGCGGGGTGGACGTGCTCGGCCAGGATCTGGCTGAGGAAGTTCTTGCCGGTGCCAGCCCAGCCGTGGAGCGAGAGCGTCAGCGGCTTCTTGGGGCTGGGGTTGTTGCTGAAGCCCATCACCGCCTTCAGCACCACGTCCTTGGCCAAGTGCTGCCCAAAGAGCTTGGTGTCCAGCTGCACCTTCAGCGCTGCGAGGAGAGGGAGAGCTCAGCATCGCATGGCTACCAATGGCTACCGGTCACTGGCCACGCACCAGGTGAGCTCAGCATGGCACGGCCGCTGCCAGGCACGCCGGGGGCTGCCCCGGGCAGCGACCGGTTACCGGCCGAGCTCCGGGGCAGGGCAGGGGGAGCCCAGCGCGGCCCGGCGCCCCCCTCCCCGGGCCCCGCCGTACCGGTGGCATTGAGGCGTTGCCCGGCGCGGGGGCAGCACTCCACGTAGCTGCAGTAGAAGTTGGGGTAGGACAAGTAGCCGGTGAGGGCCGAGGCGACGCCGATAGCCAGGCCCACGCTGAGCGGCTCCAGCGCCGCCAGCCCCGGCAGCAGCAGCCAGAGCAGCCCGACCGCCCTCAGCATGGCGGCTCCGCGCGCAGACCCGCGCTTCCGCCCGCCACCGGATGTGGGCGGGAAAACCCCCGCCCCGCCCGTAGCCGCCGCCGCCATCTTTATAAAGGGCAGCGACAGCAGCCGCTGCCCTGCTGATGCCCTGAGGTGCGCTACGGGGGGATGACGCCAGGGGCGACATGTGACAGCATTGGCAGGGAGGTGGAGAGGCGCAGGCGAGGCCCAGGGCGTCTTCACCGCCTCAGAGCGAGCTGGGCGCCATTGCTACCCTCAGAGTGAGCCAGGCCCTGGCTCTGCCGTCACCCCTCAGAGCAACCCAGGCCCCACCATCTGTCCCTGTCCCCCCCCACCCCACCACATTTTCCTGCAAGACAACAGCAAAATTGCTGCTCCCCCTCCCGTTCTGCAAGCATGAGCCTCCTCTTCCTCTCTCCCCACTGGTGGCTGGGGTTGACACACCACCACCGCAGCCAGGAGCACACCACCAGGCATGGGTGCTTGTATCGGGCCAAGCAAACCACGGAGGAGAAATGGTGTGGGGACATAGTGTGGAGACAGGGAGGGCTTCTCTGCATCCTTTTCGTTTAATGATCAGCAGCAGTGGCGCACGGCGTTCCCCAACGCAGGCAGCTCGGCCAGGATGGGATAACCACATCGGCATGAGGTGACGGTGCCGCGTGGGTGAGCTGCTGAACCAGGACGCTGCCGCCAAGCAGTTCAGCTGGACAATGGGGAAAACTCCTCCTTTGTGCTTGGGTTTCCACACCTGTAAAGCAGGAACAGTGGTGCTGATCTCCGGTGAGATTTCTGTAAGATACGCAGGTGACAGCCAGTATGAAACAGACTGATACTGCGAATGTTATTTATTTATAGATTTTATTAATTAAGGCAATGCTAGGAGTTAAGCTGTAAACACTCTTGACACAGAAGAGGAAGATTTTCCTCTTCAAAATACTCTCAATTAGGAGTGTTTCTGTGTCAAGGAGAGCAACCCTTGTCACCCTTGTATGTCCGTCCCTCTCCTGCTTACTCTTTACCACCATTGTTGCCGTATCCTGTGTGTTTATTCAAGGGCTCTACAGAAGGTGCCTCTGGCATGGGACAGCCTGAATCCCTTCAGGGAAGAGCGTGTAGACTGAGCTGCAGGGAGGGGAAAGGGAGTTACTGGTTCTTCCATCTGTTGTGGTCTTGTAACCAGAAGACGAGGCATTCAGCCTGGTAATGCCTAGATGCTCAGAGTCACTCTGGAGGCTACAGTCTTGCAGCCGTTGCTGGAGTAGAGTTTTTCTTCACGGGGGTAGTCTGTCATTGCCAAGGCAATCTCTGCAATGAGGTCTTCATCCACAGGATGCCCTTGCATTCGCAGCTCCTCCCGGACACACTCTCTCACATGTTTATATTCAAGAGGAAGAAAAGGGATGAAATAGTCGATCAGGTTCTTTTGGATCAGTTGACTGTGAAAGAAACCGCCTGGAAGAGAGTAGGGAGCTTTACCATCAGAGTGCTGCAAAGGCCAGTGTGTTGCTGTGCATTTCGTGGATCATTTTGCAGAAGACATCAGCAGTCCTGGGACTGAGCCCTGAGCCCAGAGGTACTCACTGTTTCTGTTCCTGAAAATTTCCTCTGAGAGCAGAGACTGGAGCTCCTTCACAGGAATGTCTTCTCTTCTCTTCAACCTTCTCCAGTAATCAAGGGCAATCTCTGTTATCTTATCTCCACCTGCATTGCTGTTAGGAAAGAGATTCACTGGCTCATTAGAGCTGTATCTTTGCCATCTTTACTGCTCAGATCTCGGCAGTGGGTTAAGTCACTTTGTGTGATTCTGCACTGGAGTGGAGGTGACGTCCCTACGTGTGGGTGTTGCCCAGAGGTGGGAGGTGAGAAGGACCACACTATCTCCCAAATGTGTCTGATGGTATGAGCACTTCATTTCTCTGGCACAGTGGCTTGAACAACTGCATCTGTCATTGCAGCAGAGCAGGGGGTTTGGTCATACTGGCAGGTTGTGTTGGGTTTGTGTGTGGTGGGGTTTTGGTAGCAGGGGAAGGGCGACAGAGGTGGGTCCTGTGAGAAGGTTCTCGAAGTTCCCGCAGCTCCAAGTTAGACCCACCTCTGGCCAAGGCCAAGCCAATTAGTGACAGTGGCTGCACCTCTGCGATAATGTATTTAAGAAGGAGAACCTGAGAGGAGGAGGAGGAGCTGTTGTGAGGGAAATACTTCTGCAAATATCAAGGTCAGTAGAAGAAAGGGGGGGGGGGGGGGGAGGGGAGGTGCACTGGAGCAGAGACTCTGCTGCAGCCCATGGGGAGAGGGCAGGCTGTGCCCCTGCAGCCCATGGAGGTCACTGGTGGAGCAGATGCCCACGTGCAGCTCGTGGAGGACCCCACGCCAGAGCAGGGGGCTGTGCCTGAAGAAGTCCAGGACTCTGAGGGCAGCCTGTTGCTGGCAGGACTGCAGCCCATGGGAGGGACCCACACTGGAGCAGTTTGTGAAGAGCTGTAGCCTGTGGGAAGGACTCAACATTGGAGCAGTTCGTGAAGGACTCTCTCCCGTGGGAGGGAGCCTATGCTGGAGCAGGGGAAGAGTGTGAGGAGTCCTTCCCTGAGGAGGAAGGAGCAGCAGAAACAATGGGTGATGAACTGACCACAATCCCTGCCCCTCTGTGCAGGTAGAGGGGAGGAGGTAGAGAAATTGGGAGCAAAACTGAGCCTGGGAAGAAGGGAGAGGTGGGGGGAAGGTGGTTTTTTAAGATGTGGTTGTATTTCTCACTGTCCTACTCGGTTTGATTGGTAAATTAGTGGTGGTGGTGTTCAAATTGATGTTTTTTGTTCCCTAATCGAGTTTGTCATTTGCCCATGACCATAACTGGTGAGTCATCCCTCCCTGTTCTTATCTGGATCCCTAAGCCTTTTATTTTCTTCTCCCCATCCCTGAGGGGGAAGGAGTGAGCAAATACAGCTGCTCAGTTGCCCTCTGGGCTTAAACCACCACACAGGTGTTACTGAGAGGCTCTCTAACAACCTGCTACTCACTGTGGTAATTGCTGCCTCAAGCTGAAGTAGGTAGTTGGCCATCTGTTTGAATGCAAAGGCAAGCTGAGAGGTACACCAGCCCAAAGCTTGGGGTTCGGGCTTGCTTCAGTCATGTGAGGTGAACAGAGCTGGGGTGACCCTCAGCAAATGGATTTCCCAGGAATAACACCTGGAGAAATTGTGCTCCCTTGATCTGTGCATGCAAGCGGTCTTCAGTAGGTGTTTTCTTCTCTCTGCATCTAAAGAGCTCCCTAGGGGAGTCCTGTCATCCTACAAAGACCTTTCTGCCTAATGTTGGTGTTACAGAGCTGGATAAAACGTATTTTGTGACCGCTGTGGAAGGGGCATCTCTAGTACTTTCAGAAGCCACCATAGATACTTGTCCATTTCCCATTCGCTTGAGGAACAGGAGACTTTTCAGCTCTGGAACAGCTCATTTCTCTTTATCGTGTTGAATAGCTCAGACCTTCTGGCTGACACTATGGCTGGGCATATTCATTGACAACAGCAAGGGAGCTCAAGCTGCTCAGCCACGCTGCAGTCAGCTACAAACCTATCAGCAGCCTTTATTCCCTTTGTCCCTGCTGATTCTGTGGGACTGCAACTCCTGTTTGGCCTTTGGCTTTCCTTACTTCAGAAAGATGAAGATCGCCTTGCCATAATAAACACCATCAATCTCTTCATGGTAGCCAAGGAATGGCACGATGGAGTCTATCAGGCCATGTGGCATCTGATCCATTTCAGAGAAGATAAAAAGGGACCTTGGACAGGCACTGACATTGCCCCGAATCCAATTCTGCAGCTGGTCCTGTGAGAAGAGGCACGATTATCTGGGATTTGCACTCAGAATTGCAGATAAAATGGAGAAAGTGAGATAAAGCTGGAAGTACCTTATAGAGATGGACGTGTGAAAGGTGTGGGAAATGCAGTACTGTGCTGAAGTGGTGCACAAACCTCCGTCTTGGGATATTAAGCTGGTAGAGGTTCTCTGCAATGATATTGCTGACAAATGACTTGCCTGTTCCAGTCCAGCCGTGGAAGGACATCACCAGGGGCTTCCTGGGCCGTTTGGAGTGCATATTTGCACTCAGAGCTCTCAGGATTATCTGGATAGCAAGATGCTGGCCAAAGACTTTTCGGTCCAAATCCATCTTTATAACTGAAGGAATGAGGAGAGAGAAGAGTTCAGAAAATGCCATATTGTTCCTCCCTTCTTTTTTTCTTGGTTGCAACTGAATGAGAACAGGGAGAACAAAGGTTTGCTGCACTCTGGTCATTACAAGATTGTGAATCAGCAGAGAATCCAGCTGAGGAGCAGACTCATGAATCAGACTCTTGATGGCATTTATGGGAATCAAGCAGTTTGTATGGGATAGGCAGGAGTCCCAGCGATATTGTGGCTACTGCCCCTATAACGTCCTGGGATGGGATCTAATGTATTTGCAGAGACTTGGTTCACTGCATGTGCTGAATTCTCACTGTTTTTGTGGCATCTAGGATACCTCACATTTACAGAAAAATGTGCTTCTGTTGCTATACCAAGTTCTCTTAAAAAAGCACCACAACTGGTGTTTCAGTGGCCAAAGTGCTAGCAAACAGCCTGTTTCTAAGCAGCCCTGTTGAGGTACCTGGAGGCACACAGGTCTCCAACAGCTGAGGATTTGTTTTGAAATCTGTGGCCCAGCACTGAAATGAAGCAATATTTGTAATCCCATGACAAAGGGAAGGGGGATTTCCAGGTGGCAGGATCAGGAGTTTATGGTTAAAAGGTTGCATAAGCTCTTCTTCAGACCATGCACTCGTTCCCCACAGGGAGGGTGAAACAACCCTTTCTTCCCCAGTCACTGAGGACTGCCAGCCTGCTTGTCTCAGGGAAGTGAAGCACCATGTTTTGAATCTAGACCTACCACTAATTGCTACTCACTTGACATGTATTACAGGCAACCACCAACGCGGGTGTGGGATACCACTGGGGTGTCTGTCTCAAGATGTGGGATCATTTCGTTAGCTCTCAGCCTTGAATTCACCTCCAGAATTTTGCCTGCTTCTGCCAATATAAACGAAGACACCAGCAAGGAAAATGCTCCAGCACTGCCATGAGAAGCTGGGTACATGATCACTTGTGGGATAAGCAATGTTAGGTTAGTACAGCCTTTGCCTTCTAGAGCTGCTGTGGGCAGTAACTCTTATCTTTCCACAACCACTCCGAAGGAGGCTGGCGTTAAGAACGAAGCCCTCACCACCCTGGGAAGGACCATCAGCTGGTCCAACTGACAACTTGGCTCAAGGTGCCCTTGCCACTGCCTTACCTGAGATGTTCAGTGTGTCCTTCATACCGCAGCACTCCAGGAGGCTGCACTTGAGCCAGGAGACAGGGGAGAGGAGCTGCCAAGCGACAGCGGCGCTCCCCATGAAGACTGAAGTGCTGAGAGGGTCCAAAGCTGGCATCAAAGTGGGCACAAGAATAAAGAATACAGCAGCATTCAGAAGCTTCATGGTGGGAACTGAAAGGCAGCCTGGCTCAGCAGGAAAAGAAAGCAAAACAGAAATTGCAGAATAACTTCCTGGAGCGTGGGGCCTGAGGCTGTTCAAGAGGAAGGAAGCCAAGTCTCCTGTAAGCTGGAGGTGTTAATGATTTAACAGACTTAGCACACTACTCCTCGAGAACTGGAAGTGTTGTGAACAGGGTATTGACACATGGGTAGAGTGAGAGTTTCATCAGAACAATCCCAGCTCTGAGGGGAGCAGGACTGGAACCTCATTACATCTTAACCAAGGTGCTAATTGGTCTGGTGATTAACCAAGAACACAGCGATGCTTGTTTTGGGCTTAGATCAGAGTGGGTTGTGCACCTAGCAGCACAGAGCCCAGAGATTTTTGTAGCAGTGGCTGGAGCTCTGCAACTCACAGGACTGAACATATCAGAAAGCTGCTTTATTAAAACCAAGCTCTCAGAGCAGGTATTTTGTCCTGACAACTTCATGGTCACTCCACCGCCAAAAAAAGTGTATTTGCAAAGGGGAAGGATGGACACTGGAACAGCTTTCATTTTCTCAGCAAACACTACTTTTTTTAATGAAAAAAAAAAAATGTGAAAAGCACTTTTAAGTAATTCTCATTTCATTTTTAAAATCTCCTTGTGAAAACACTGAGCATCGGTTTTAGTATTCAAAATACATGCCCACGATTTGGCGTCTCTCTTGAAATGAGTGCCCTGTGCTGCTGACTGCTGAGCACCCCGGAAGCCCTGTTGTTCCCTGTTTTGAGAGAGTCCTCGCTGTTGGCTGCCATCGAGTTCTGAGGTGGGCACAGCTTAGACTCTTGGCTTGTTATTCCAAGGTGGTTTGCCCAGATGGGTCACCTTGAGGGGTGTCCTCAAAGTCCCAGGGTTTGGGCTGCCGAGGAGCTAACGCCTGAGGAGCGGGGCTTGCTGGGCTGCAATGTCTCCGTTAGCACACCCAGAGGCTGCATAGAGCCCGGAGGAAGGAATTGGCAGTGGCATATGCAGGTTTCCACATTGCCTGGACTCTGTCGGAGCTTTCTTGGGGACAACTCAAATGATAATTTTACAAAGGTGGTTTAATACCGCTGAAAAAATGTGGAAATTTTCCAGTCAACTCTTGTTTCCTTGATGCACGGGTGCTCTGCATTTGTCTGTGCTGAACACTAGATGGGGTGTCAGACAAAGGTTTTAGTCCAGGATTTACAGGGTAGAACAACTTTTACAGAAAACTGAGTCAAGCCTGAGAACAGGAGAGTAGCACACATCTGCAGAGCTGACCACTTGTGTTATGAAACATGATTTCTTGGGATACCACACAACCCGGTCCTCGTGGCTGCTGAGGGTTCATGGGGAGCAAGAGCCTCACAGACAATTTCAGCAGAGGATCAAGAACAGCCAAAGTCATCCTACAAAGGTAGACAGACAGTTTCAATAAAGAAATGAGACTGTTTAGCTGGGATCTGCAGATTGTCTTGTCGGTACATCTGAATTAAAGATGCAAGCAGATTGCATCACTCACTCCACAGGCTTCAGCAGATATTTCACTATTCCTCTGTCAAAATGGAGCGTGGTCCCTCAAGCACTGAAATGGACTGTCACCCCGAATGTCTCTGGGATGGTAATGCCAAGCTGTGTCTTGCAAAGGCTGAACTGGTTTCACGATTTATGGTCCACCCATTCAAACCTGGATGGAGTGGAGCCTCTTCTGACTGATGGGTGAAGGGGGCAGTGAGGTGTCCCTAGTAAATTTTTCATTGTGGTCTTGTGTTCTTTCACAAGGTCTCACCAGCCTGGAAAGGACTGCATCTCCCAAAACACAGATAGGCAATGCAAAGTGATACACTAGAAACAACGCAGAAAAGGAGAATTACCTCATCTATGCAAAAAGAAGGGGTAGCATGGGACACATCTATAGATCTTCTCCTTTCCATGTGGGAGGGAGGTGGCATATATTTCCTATACAACAATAGGATGTATGCTGCATAACAGGTACCAGATGGGTGTTTAAATAACCTTCAGCTGCAACATGTCATGCTGTTATCTCATTATCCCTTACAAGTTAAATGGGTTCAAGCTGGGCCCGGACATGGATGAGATGTCTAATAGCAGCGGTGAGGCTGACATTGATGGCAATTTCCTTGAACAGCTGTCTGGAAGCTCCAAGTGGAGCACAGACCCCACAACACACAGTCCACAGTGCAATGTCTTGTTGCCTGTTGTGTTGTGCTGATGAGCACGTTGTTCTTCCATCTCAACGCCCTCCTGTGCCCCGGGGCACAGAACTGGCATCCTGTCATGTATTCACACTGCCCTCCTGACCGGCACAGCGGGTGGTGGTGGTCAGCCAGCAGTGGGGCATCTTGAATCAGCTGCTACAAGCTGAAGGTACTGAAAATTTGTAGCAGAGAAAAACTTTCAAAAAGTGTTCGCTGTGCAATAGTTGGCTTGGGGTACCTGTGATTTGCAGTGTTGATCAGCAGTGCGAAGTGGTGTGGGGGGAAGGTGAGGGTGTAGGAGAGGTAAGGACATGGGGGGGATTACAGGAAGGGGGAAGGTAGGGATTTGGGGAGCAGTGGTATGAGCTGGAGAATATGAGGTGTTTGCAGTGAGTAATTCAGAGTGCTAATTGTGATAGGGGAGGTAGTGAAGATAGGGTCAGTGTTTTGCAAAAGGAGAGATAAGGGACGCAGAAATGAAGTACTTAACACCAAGGATGAGAAGTCCCAGATGAGAGCTTTGCCTGGCCTTACTCTGTTCGGTGCGTTGAAATTTTCTGTCACCCACCCACAGTTTGATTTGTACGTTGTTGGTTTAAAGTCAGCGTTCTCAGGACTTTGAGCTCGCAGCTCCATGGCAGAGAGCCTGGAGAATTTGGGATATGACTGGTTAGCGTGACTTTCTGATGACAAGGCAGCATACCTCACAGTTGGCTGGTGAGCCGAGAAACATGTCTCCAGCCAGGGGACAGGGTGCTAGGGATCAGTGTTGAAGCCCTGCCTTGAGTTTATGGAGTGCAAGAGGTTTCCAGGTAAGAATTGTAGGGTCAACGAGTCAGTGCTTTTCCCAGAAAAAGTCTGTATTTTTGTTGGAGAATGTGTAAGATCCTTAATATTTCCAAGTGTTCTACAAAAGAGGTTTGGTAACATAACTGCTGTTTTACAGGAGGTGCTTGGCTGGCAAGAGGTTCTTGCTGAAGGTTTCTAACTGGAGAAGAAATGGGAGACTCGTTTTTCCCTATATTCAGTTTAATTTCTACCTAAACACAAATCATCTCTCCCTACCTTCTGACTCTGGCTAGAGACTCTGTAATGCTCAGGTTTTTTCTGCGGGGAGTTGGGTTTATTTTTACCCTTTTTTTTTTTTTCCCCCCTGTATGTGTGGTTTGGGTTTGTTTTCTTTCCCTGCCTCAATTTCAGCATCATATTCCAAGTGCTCCTTATCCTAAACATAGAGATGAGGCAGTGACAGGAAAGGGCTGTCACTCTGACGTACATTGGGATCTTTTCAGGGTGGGATTGTGGTGGGCTTTATCCAAATACAGAGCCTGGCTAAGCTCCGACGACTACGCTAATGCTGTGGAAAGGCTCTGACTCACTGGAATGTGTTCGCTGCCCTTTCTATAATGTGGCAGTAGCAATAACACAAGACACCAAAATCTACATTAATGTTGAGCAAACATTGTCTAATCCTAGCAACACCCAGGGAGTCAGGAGACTGTCATCCTTCTCTTGCAGGTAGGAAAATTGAGGTTTGCGGATGATGAAAATTCTTCTTAACATGGTAGTTAGTAACAAAGGGTTTAGCAATTTGTTCTGTCTCTGAAATCTTTACAAATCTTTGGACAGTCTTAAAAATCCTTGTCTAGGGTACAAAATCACAGAGTCCCTTGGGTCAGTGTGTGCTGCTGTGCTGTGTGAAGAGGGACAGTCCAACAAGGAAAGTACGGATGAGCTTGGGATTTGGGTGAAGTGGAAC
The DNA here is from genome assembly GCF_031877795.1 of Strix aluco. Classification (NCBI taxonomy): domain Eukaryota; kingdom Metazoa; phylum Chordata; class Aves; order Strigiformes; family Strigidae; genus Strix; species Strix aluco. The sequence continues at coordinate 10,278,191 of NC_133950.1, read as the reverse complement.
ATCATATACCTGTCCAAATAAATCTGCCTGTGTGAAATAATTCCTTTGACCATGTCTGAACCCTTGTAAAATTCTCATGTACCAGTAAGGATTTTTTTGCTCTGGTTGCTGTCTCTAGAAATTGCAATTGAGAAGTTCTTCCCTAGAACAAGAGGAAAACATTTCCCATCCAGATGCCCGACCTTAAAGCCCTTTTGCCTGAGTCTGTACTGCAGTCAGAGACCTGAGTCTCGCTGTGCTGTACAAGCAGAATGAATAACCAGCCCTAAGGACCTGCCAGTGTTTGGATGCAATGCAGTGGTGGTCCAGACCAGAGCTTTACCTGGTCTGCACTGGTACAGCACCTACCCAGAGCAACGTACAGCAGCTGCGGATCAAGCAAGGCTTATCAGTGCTGCTGACGCCCTTTGGCCACGGTGAAGGCTGACAGTCTCTGCAGAGGGAGATAAATGGGATTTTTAATCTGGTATCAAGTAGTTTTCAGCAGGTGGAGCTACACAGGTCATGTTACCTGGTAGGGATAGGAGTGAAAGGTAGGGGAGAGCAGGTTTTTTAAAGCCATGCTTGATCTACAGTGTTGGTGTGGGTGAGGGAAGCTGCCGTCTCACATTTCTCGCCTCCCGTGGGAACTTCCTTGAAAGGTGATGTTTTATAGATAAGTGCCAAGTGACTTATCTATAAAGGGCACTTCTCTGCTCTTTATAGGGTGAGACCTGGTGCTGAAACCCGTTTGACCTTTCAGTCATACCAACTCCATCAAGCAATGATGGATGGAGAAGGTCTTTCTCAGAACAAGCACAGGGAGTTTTTTAAGAGCCCAGCAGCCAAACTGGCTCTGCTCCTCCACAGACTGCTGTGTGCTCCAGAGGGAGAACGGATGGAGGGAGGCAGCCCTTTGGCTTTGGGAAAAATGAGAAGTTTCTGTTCATATGAACAGGAGATGCCAAGACTGCCATAGTGACAGGCTTTGAGTAGAACAGTTTTTTAATCTGTAGCTGGGTGATCTTAACAGGCGTCCATTTCTAAATCGGACTTTCATGGCGTAGATGTGCTCCAAGCTCATGTAGGTTCTGGTGCCAGGAGTGAAGAGGTTAAGGTATAGCTTGGAGAAAATTGCTGTTAAGTGTTTAAATACCAGTGCTGCAAGGAAACTGGGGCTCAGGTGGGTGTTTTATGTGCTAGCTTGGTGTCTGCTGTTGGGTGGTGAGAGGATACAGCAGCTCAGGGTGCAGTGGTACCACCCAAAGCCAGGTGCAAATAGGCAGCAGTCACCTATGGACCATGCAAATCCGCCTGGGCTGGCAGCTGAGAGAGGCACCCTCGGGGCAACTGAGGAAAGCAAAGCAGGGTGCAGGACCCGTGCTTTACCAGCCTCGCCTTTTCACCCCTCGCTGCTGCAGAGCTGGCTCTGCTCCTACCTAATTGCCTCTGGGTTCTGATTTCAAGGCCTGTGTTGTGCAAGATCGAGATGAATAATGTATGAAGTGGTAGTGATAGACCCAGTGGATGGGCTATCGGGTTGCACTTGCATGCTGGCAGTTAGACTCTGTTTTGACTTGTAAACTAAACACTCCTGGTGCAGACATCCTCTGTGGTTTAGTGATTAGATCTGGGGACTGCAGTTGGACTCCAGGGGTCAAGCCAAGGTGCTGTCACCCAGCTCTGAGCAACACTGGATAAGTCACATCATTTGTTCTTCCTAATCCCCTGCATGTCACTCCATGACATGAACAAGAGGGGAAGGAGATCTCAAAAAATGATTGTTATTATCATCTTAATTTAAATTGTGTATCATTATGGAACTTATTGTCCCAGGAAGTAATTTAATTTTAACAGTTTGGAGAGTGGAGCTGACACATGTAATTATCAAGCATTACTGTCATGTGTGACAACAAATTTGCAAGTAAGCAAAAACCTTGTGCTGTAGGTTCCTCATTGGTAAGATGGGGATGCTGTGAGAGTTGAATTTCACCCACCTCAATCCTGCCTTTGTTTTTTCCATTCTTTTTAAAATTGAGCCCAGAATCTGAAACTGGAGACTGTTCCTGTTTGGCTTTGACTGGGCTCCAGTCTGGGCCTAGGCCCTGCTTTCTGGTTTTGTTCTCCAGGCTGGCTTGGAAGCAGCTGGAGTGGAGTAATTCTCCAGTGTGAGCCTGTCTGCTATGTGTGGCAATAGTTCTCATTGAGAGAACAAGAAATAATAGGAAAACTTTAGCCCATATTCTATCTTAAAACTTGAATTCTGTTGCAAATAATAATTTAGGGATAAAAACTGTGTGAAAGGGATTAAACTTGATGAAATAAGAAAACACTATGCTTACATGGCGGGGGAGGGTTGTTACAGGAAGAGGATTATAGGGCATGAGTAACGCTGTGCCATCGCTCCAGTCATGGTCTCTGATGTGGTGAGTGGCTTGTATTTCACACAAAGTATGAAAGGTGGTGTTACTAAGCAGACATCCCCATCCGACTCTTTGGGACCCTTAGGTGGAAGAGGATTTAAAAGCACTCAGTAGGTTTTGGGTTGGACTACAATCAAACGCTGTGTTTGGCTTGGGGTTTGCAAAACTAAACACCCTGCTCTTTCACCCATCTCCTGTGGAAGAGCCATAAATACAGGTCACTAAAATTAGTCTTGCAAAGCAGCTATTCTGACTGGCGCCTCTGTTATTCCTGCTCCTCTGTCTCCAACTCACACTTGAATAAAGACCTCTGCCTGGTTTGAATCAGCTTTAGCAGTTGACGTTGAGGAACAAGTAGGTTCACCAGGAGAAAGCAACAATTTGCTGCTGTAATAGTTTCCCTATTTGTTCAGACAGGCCAGGTCTGACTGGCTGCCCTTGGAGGGTTGCGGAGGCTATGGAGCTGGGCTCAGCACTTTCCAGCTGGTTGCAAGGTGAGAGAAGAGCACCAGACAGTTTGTCAGTGAAGCCTAAAGGACAGCAGTGCCTCCTCAGGCTCCTGGTTTGTTGGAGAGCCTCAGAGGGGATCTGTAACCAGAGAACAACAGGCACCAGCAGCCAGCAAACCTTGCACCAGTGGTGAGGTCTCCTGAGCAAGGAGGGATGAGGTGATTTCTCTGGAGACCACAGTGAGGAAGCTTCCTGGAAACTGCACCATGTCTGTCCATCTCTGTGGGACAGCCACGGTGTCTCTCCTGTTTGGTGACTTGCCATCAGGAGCTTTCTAGTCCATCTCTGACCTGCGTGCTGTCTCTTCTGCCTCTGGTGCTGAGAACAACTGTGAAGAAATCACCCAGGGTAGCATCTCTTAGACCAGGACTCCAATGCAGAGTGAAACCCTGAGATGACAAGCTATTGTGCAGCTGTTTCCGCTAAACAATAGTGGACTTAAGCAGCCAGCTGGAGAAAAATGGCTTTGTAGGGCCTGAGGTGGTCCTGTTCCATGTGGCCTTTTGGAGTTGACAGTCTCAGGCCCATTTTCCAGGGAGGACTGTGTCTCTACAGCCTCCCTGTGTTTGTCCTTTACACCTGGGGCAGGGCTCTGCCCTACCCATGCTGGTCACTCCTGTATTGTGGGTGTAACCTCTGCTTCGTGCTAACTTGATGCGAAATGAATTCACCCAACCACTCCGTTCAGCTGATAGAAAAATGTCATCTTGGTTTTTTCTAGGTTCTTTCTGGATTGGTTGGTTTGTGTTACTGAAAGAAAAAAAAATAAATCCAGGAGCAAATTTTAAAATTATCTACTTGTACTGAGAGTTTGGGGAGGACTTTGTAGGTTAGGAACATGAACTTGAGTGACTGCAAACGGGCACTTACTGAAGTCTGCTTACTAACTGACTTGAGTGCTGCAGTGTGAGTGGAATAGCATCACACTGTACAGGAGCTCCTTTTGGTGTTTTTGTAGGTTGGATGTGAAAGAGCTCTTGGGCAGTTAAGTCTCACAGAGAGGCTGTAGCCATCAGCTCTGCTCTCATCCCTTTGTGGTGAGCACCATCGAGCATGCTGGGTGGCTTTCCCAGTCCCCTCGCTCCAGTTCCGAGGCTTGTCCGGCCAATATAGGTTGTTTCTCCTGTGCACTGGAGGAGGCATGTGTGTATTTGTTCCTGAGGAAGGACAGCTGACACACTTACTGAAAACAGATCAGTGAAGAGTTGTCACTAGGTCTCAGTGTTCAGAAATTGTCCCTCTAAGCAGGACCAGCTGAGAGGTATTTAATTCTTTCACTTCTGCAATGTCCAGCTGAAGTGCTCTATGAGGACCTGTTAATTTATGCCTCGCACCTTAATCTGAATGACCTGGAAAGAATAATTCCTGTACAAATTCATCAATGTTAAATAAGAATAGAGAGTCAGGAAGGAATCTGAAAATGTTAGATTCTTTTTTCAGGAGATATGTTATCTAACAGGAAGAAAAATGTACTCTGCTAAAACAAAAGATTGCATGCAGGGCTTTCGATTCCAGCTATTGTTAAAATGTGTGTTTGAAAGCTGGGAACCCTGTGGCCAACAGTGAGCTGGAATGAGTTGAAAACAGGAGAACAGACGTGCTTTACAAAGGACAATGTTAAGTCCATGCTAATAGCAGAGTGAGAGAGGAGACTGTGCTGGAGGATACAGAAAGGCCCTGAAGGAACAGAGATGAGCAAACCAGATCTATTGCAGGATAGCTGCAGAGTGAGTGTCCCAGGGCTGTCTTCTGTAAGAACATAGCTGGAATTCCTTCAGTTTGGGAGTAGCCCCTCCAGAGTACTAAATAACTCGGTGTAGAGTCATCCTAGACCCCTCAGTGAGGACTCTGGTGTTTAAAAGAAAAATGAGCTCTTAGGAGGCCGAAGGATGGTTGGAGTGGAAGGGGTGAAAGGAGTTGGCAGTCATGTGCTGGTCATCTGCTTGCTTCAGTGTTGGAGGGAAATAAGAAAGTATGACTGGGATAATCAAAAGCATGGAGGAATCTCCTTTGAAGAGAGATGAAAGCGAATGGGACTGTGGTAAAGCTGAGTAAGAGGTGATTTCACAGACATGTATCAAAGGAGGAGTATGCTAGACAAAGCTGAGCAAGAACTGCTGTTCTTCCTAACCCTCTGCGTGTCTCTCTGTGACATGAACAAGAGGGGAAGAAGCTCCCATAAAAAGATTATTATTATCATCATCTTAATTTAAATCGTGTTTCATGATGGAACTTATTGTCCCAGGAAGTAATTTAATTTTAACAGTTTGGACAGTGACTTGATGCATGTAATTATCAAGCATTACCATCATGTATGACAACAAATTTGCAAGAAAGAGAATTAAGCCTTGTGATTCAGAGCTTAAGTTAATCACTGACTTCTGAAAACTGGATGAACCAGGGTGTATGGGGCCAGAGAGCCTCTGTCCATCGCTAGCTCCACAGGGGCACATGCTACCTTGAAACCACGGTGTGTCCCACTGGTGCAACCCACAGGCTCCCTGCTCCTGTTGAAGAGCAGCAGCTCCCTTCCACCAGCAAGCACACACACAAACTTCCCCCAGTGTGGCATAGTGCATCGCAGCTCCCTACCCCTTTCTGTTACCTAATTCTCCTTGTGGGACAGCTCTAGCTCTGCTAATGTGGCCGTACCATCCCGTAGCCTTCTGTCCCTACACCTTTTCCACAGCTGCCTTCCCACCTGGATCCAGCTCCTCTCCTGCTAACGGGGCAGCCCTTCTTGTTCAGATTTGGCTGAGCTGGTGGCACTGTTAACAGAAACGTGCTGTGCTAGAGAGATGCGTTCTGCTGCTTTGTAAATATTTGTAATGAGCACGTATCTCCTCGTGGAGGGCTGTGTAGAGCAGTCAGGATTGCATAAACACAGCATGGAGATTTCTGGGCACACATCATGGACATGAGAGCACAGCCTGCAGATCAGGAGAGTAATCAAAGTGTGGGACCTGGGCAGGTTCCTGGAGCTCTGCTGATGGATCATTCAGGCGGGGAAGAAACCTTAGGATAGTTAGCCCAAGTATTACTGTCTGTGGAGTATCATGGAGAGGTTTCTCTACTTCCTTGAACAATTCAGGGCAAATTCTGGTCTTGATAAAGCTGGGAGAGTCACTCTGGGAAGTCCTACATCCTCTTCCCTTTCCTCACTGTGCATTTGGGAAATATGTACTGATTTTTTAACTTTCAAGTACGATAGATGTTGTGTTGTGTGGGGTATGTAATCCCTGCTCTGACATCCAGGCAGGGGCCTGCGAGCTTCATTCCCTTCTCCTTATCTCCCTCTCTGCTGCCTCAGGACATGACCGCGGCCTGGGTCATGCTGTGTGAGCAAGAGGGCAGCTGAGACAACACCACAATAAAAATCTCCCAGGCAAAGGGGGCTGTAAATAAGGCAGCTAAATTACTGTTTTCCAGGCTGATTATGGGGAGGGTGTTTTTAGTATTGCTTGTGGAGGGTGTTTATTAATAACATCAGAGTTGAGACCTGAACCACTTTTCTTGGGGCTGCTGAGATGCTGAAGCAAGCCCGAAAGACATGTTGTGCACCACCCTGTTCAGGGAAAGGGAAAGTTTTCACATGCATCTGGAGCATAGCTATGGGCTGACAAGTGACTCAACTCAAAAAACCTCAAACTGCTGAAAAGCTCTGACTTCTGCTTGAGTCAGGTCTCGTGAGAAGGAGGCCCTGGGCTGCTGCTCTAGGAAGCCCAGCTATACTCCTGCCAAGAGCCTTGCTCTGAGAAGTGAGAGCATTTAGGAGATCAACATGTGTGATAAAGAGATTTAGAAAACATGACCTATAAGGAAGGGTGGGAGGAATTGCTGCTGTTTAGTCTAGGGGTAATAGAGGGGGTGCAGAGAGCTTGGGGTTTTAAAAATAGGCTCTGTGTTTTGGAAAGCTTTGTGGTGGATGAAGCTCCACAGCAAGGCCATGAAGGAAGGCTCTCCTTAGAGTTGGTCTTGCCAGCATGGTACAGCCACTCTCTGCTGGGGTCAGGGACAGGCAGTGAGCACTCACCTTTCCATTCCTTCTTGTGCTACGTTTCCATACCTCTGTAACAACTTGAAAATGCCTTTCTGTTGAAAACGGGCCTTACAGTGCTTTAAAATGGTGAGCTCTGAAGTTCTTACTGGGTTTCAGGGAGGGGTTAACATCCCAGAAGCTGAGAGGTACTATCTGCCAAAATAAGTCCCTGTTCTTAAGCTGGGCACCCCATTGCACTTCAGAGGGTGAGCAGAGCCCTGCAGATCCACACAGCAGGAGATCACAGCCCTTGGTCAGGCACTGAAGAAGAGAAAGGCCATCTTGGTTTGTTTTCTACTTTTCTCCTTGAAGCTGCTCATCTGCTGTTGCATGTCAGGTCTTCATAAGGCTGAAAGCTGGGACCACATCTGCTTTCTCTCCCAGCCCTGTTAGTGAGCCAGTGCTCTTAATGCTGTAAAACATGCCCTGATTCCCCTTTCTCTGTAACACAGCACGTGCAGGCAGGACCACGCAGCATCCTTTACCTTTGCTCTTGCTCAAGAGCATCCCTCTAGGGAATCTGTATTTACTTTGTAGCTTTGCAAATGCTTGAAGCCTGGGAAATGTTTCCCAGTTCTGAAATTTTTGGCAGCAGGATTTGTTTCTCTTTTCTCCCAGTCTGGTGGGGAAACTCCCTCTTTTTGGGCAATAACATAAATGGCTTTTGCCTGTTGTTTACAGCTGATGGGATCTGGTTCTTGGGAAGAGAAACACATCACGAGTTGCTGTGGTGTGGCTAAGTGAGAAAGATGCCTGCTTCTTGCACACCTCAAGCCCTGACCCGTGCCTCCCACCTTTGCCCTGTGGCAGCAGTGGCAGGTGCAGCTCTGCCTAAAGCCAGTGTTTAAACCAGCTGGGACAGAGGGAGAAAGCATGGGAGAGGAGAAATAACTGCCCTCGGCCCCTCAGCCCCTCTCCCAGCTGGGTTTCATCCCTGAAGGCACAGAGCAGCACTGCCAAGGAATTCCTTCATCTAAGAGAAAGCCCAGGCGTGAATCCATGTGAGGCTCAGGATAAGAGAAAATAATCTGCCTCCCACATGCTCGCAGCCCAATGGCCTCACTTCCAGTGTCTCCTTGCTGTCACAGCAGCAGGGGACACAGTGACTCCCCTGCAGCCAGGGTGAGTACGACACTTCGGGGAAGCAGAGTGGTTGAGAGCTGGGCAGCAGCCAGGGAGCAGGCAGTAAAGGACGGTGGATGGAGCTGGAAGGAGAAGGCAGGATGTCATGCTACTGCCTCTCACTTGGCCCTGGGCCTGGTCCCTGTCCTGGGGCTGGCTGAGGAACAGCAGCTTCCTCCACTCTTCTCTGCCTGAGACCTGGAGCTGCCGCACCCCTGCCCCTTCCCCGGGCCTCTCGTGCTGGCTTTCTCCTGCTGCAGGCGTCTGGTGTTCTGAGTGTGAAGGACTATTTGGGAGAGTCTGATGCCTGAGGCCTCTCAGATAGCTCCAGCCAGTGCAGTCACTTTAAAATGCAAACCAGGCAAAATCTGCCTGAGTTTGCCAAAGGCTGAAGCATCCCGTTTGTTTCAGGAGATGCTAATGCTGGTGGTTTTGCTGCTGAGCAACTTTGCCGTATCTTCTGCCATCCTGCACACCGCAGAGAGCAGTGAGGAGCCCAGGAGCTGGGGGATGGAGAGCTGCAGGTGGAGCAGCGGGATTTCATTCATCTGAGGGAGAAGGTGCGTCACGGTGATGTGACTTTTCATGCAGGCTAAGGAGTGAACGCAGGTGGAGTGCCTTTCTCTTTAATAAATAGCTAAACCACTCATGCCTTTACTTGAAATCATAGCTGTGTTTGATGAGCCAGCTCAGCGCAACCTCCCGTGGGCAGCCGGATTTCCCAGGGCTGGGTGCAGCCAAGGGCAAGTGATCACTGGGGCAGGGCATGTCTGCACGCTCCAAGGCTTTGTGCCGGTAGCAGCAGGAAGAAATGGCAGGGAGGGAGGGCACTGGCGCCCACAGCAGCATCGGAACAAGCTGGGAATGTGGCTCAGCACTGCTTGGAGCCATGGGCTGAGCTGTGGGACCAGGGCAGGCAAAATCCCAGCTGGGCCCTGCACCTTCTCCACCAGCATGTGGGAGCACGCTGGAGAAGTGCCACCCGCCTGCCTGTCTCCTCCAGGCTAGAGCCGTCCCCTCAGGCTCTTTGCCCAGCCCAGGCTGTAGGATGTAATTGCTCGTTTGGGAAAATTTTGGGGAATCTGAGCTGTAATTGCACACAGCGTCTGCTGCCCTTTGAGATCAGGTTGGAGCCCAGGCCGTGCCACCCCAGCATACGTGTCTGAGCTCCATTGACATGGATTTATTACACAACCAGCCCTCTCCTGTAGCTGCCACAAGGAAATTCCCCAGCATAGCAATAGTGGAAAAACATGTAGTTATAATACTGTAGTGTAATTCAGCTGGTCAAATAAATAACAACCCATGTGGGAACTGAGGGTGATTTTTATTCCGTAATCTTTCCAAAGCAGGATTGTTATTTGAGGCTTCTATTTTTAAGTACTTTTCTCAAGCATCTCCCATGAATTTTTCATTCCTTCTGAGTGCTGCAGTTCAGTTCCTCCTCCAGCAAAACCCTCCATCTTTTCCCCACAGCTCCTGGGGTCAGCCTACCTGATGACTAAATCTTTCAAAGCCTGACCCTGATTCTTATTAATCATTTCTCAAAAAAATGCAGTATTTTTTCCTAGCAGTGTTGGTTTTGCGTAGGTCTTGTCCTGGTTTGAGACCTCTTGTGCTAAAGGCTTTAAGGCACAGCTTGTAGTTTAAAGACATACTGCCCTTAGGACTTGGTCTCACTCAAGCAATGGCTCTGTCCTAGCAGGATGTGATCCATGGAGGAGGATCAGATCATTAATATTAATGGCCTGCTTCCGCCTGGATTAATGGGATGGTTGAACATGCTCCTGGCAGCTGCGTAGCCTTGGGTCAGGAAAGCCAGGAAGGCGGGACTGCGGATGTGTCCTACCTGGCATGAGACCCCTAAACTTGAGAAATCAAGTGGGAACTGGGATCCCAGGAGCATTACACCTGCCTTTGCAGGCAGCTCCTGCCTCTCGTCCCCATCCATGCAGGTGCTGTGCAGACAGACACCAGCCCTCCCCACTGGGGTTCAACTCTGTGTAATAGTGAAAGGGTTGGAAATTCACAAACACAAGGGAAAAACAGCTTTCTTTGCCCACATGGTTTTTATACACCACGGAGCCTGCCTAGCACATACAACACCCATGCCTGGGTCTGCCTCAGGGGCTTAACGCCTAAACAAACTCTGCTTCTTGATGACTCCATTCAATTTAAATTTGTGCCAGTTGCTGGTGCAAATTGTCCAGGGCTTCCTGCCAATGCTTGAATAATGCTGAGGAGAAAGTCTGTCTGGCTAGCAGGAGAAGTCCTGACTTGTCTGCAGGTGGTACCAAGCTCGTGCATATTCCTGCTTCTCGGTGAGGTGTGCTGGCTGCCTTGGGAGGGGAAGAAGGTGCATGAAGGAAAAACATCTCGCTCCTGAAGAGCCTGTGGGCTGGATCCTCGTCTGGTAAAAACTGGAGCAACTCCATGGAGTGTGATGTGTTGGTGAGGGGTCTGGCTGCCTGCCCTAGCCCCAGGCTCCTGGGAGAGGTGGGGAAGGGGCTGCTGGAGACAGTGTCATCCCCGCCGCAGAGCTGGTCTGGCCCTTGCATCACCCCAGTCCCTGGGCACCAAGGGCTTCTCCGCTATGGGTTTGCTCCCTGTCAGCTATGGAGGGGAGAGGGAGCAGTGTTTGGGATGTGGCTTTGCCATCAACTGCTTATGCTTGGCATTATGGTGTTTATAATACTCTGCTGAGCTCCAGGGAGATGTGAGAAGGGTTGGATGCAGTTTGGCGACAGCAAAAGCTGGGGTCCAGGGTGAACACCCTTACTGCAGTGTTTGAATCTACGTGGCTGCCGCATGTCCTGCCGTCCCCATTCCCAGCCTGTCGGAGGCGTTCACTGCTGGGCTGCGGAGCTCCACGCTGGGCTGTGCCGGGACTTGTTCTGTAGCTGCCCTGACGCCAGGGTGGTGGTGACCAGCTGCAGGTACCTCTCCCTTGAAATCAAGTGTCTGGGGTTTTCAAAGGCTCTCTGCACATTCGGGTGTCCCGGGGCTGAGCCAGTGCATCAGGATGAGCGGTACGGCATCTTTGGGTTTGCAGCATCAGGGCAGAACAGCAGATTGAGGCAAATGTAAAGAATTTGCAGATCTCCATGCCGGGAGGGAGATCGTGTGCTTGAAGGGTCTTTCTGGCTCTGAGCTCTGCCCTGCCAGGCTGGGGGCAGTGCAGGGGTCTGGAGCCAGGTGGGATGGAGTGTGACTGCTCTGGGCAGGCACAGGAAGAGCTCAGCCCTTGCTGAGTGTGGCAGGAGTAAAACCTCTCATGCAGTGCTGATCCTGGTGGGAAAACTGCCCTGGTGTGACTCCGCACTGACCGTTTGCTGGGATTACCAGAAATGGTTTAATCCTCCCTTCTGCAGGGACAGAGTGGGGGTCTGGCCTGGGGCATTCCTTGGCCTTTGGTCAGGGCTGGTGGGATGATGCTGCCCAGATGGAGAGGTGACTGTTTTCCTTCTTAGTTTGCTCCCCCAGCAGGAGCCAACCTTCTGGGTCTGTCCACATAACCTGACTTGTGCTGGTACAACAGTACCTCTGTATCGCCTGGGCTCAGGGCCACTGTGCCCAGAGCACAAGGCTGCCTTAAATTCACACCAGCCCCCCAGGAAAAAGGCTCCTGTAGCCTGTTCTCCCCAGGGAGAGGGGTGCCACCAGCATCCCTTTGCTGGGGACAAACCTGTCCTTGTGCAACAGGGTCTGTAGTGATGGGACTGGAGCCTGGTCCTGGGCTGAGTGCGATGCTCATGTCTGGTTACTCTGGACCCTCTTGGAAAGGAGGGGATTAGTTTAGCTAAATGGACACTAAAAATTTTTTAAAAGCCCTGAAGATCAAAACTGGTTCTAGAGGGACTAATGTTTCGATAGATGGTTTTATAAATTGCAAACTGTCACACTCCATTCATTGTTTTTGAGGACTTTTTTTGTGGCTTGAAACAAACTTTTTTATTTTAACATGTCAGTTAATTAAAAAACTGCTCACATCCTCAAAGTGTTTATTTTCCACTCAATCTCCGATGGTTTCCATTTGCCTAAAATAAGTATTTTTTTTTTCTGTGTAAAGGAACCAAACCCCAAATCCAGCCCTTCAACACTAATAAACTTGGAGAGTTATCAGCCTCCACACTGTCGGCTTGCTGGAGGTTTGCTGCTGCCAGCACTGGGGCCAGAGCTGGGGAAGGAGTTAAAGGTTTGCATTGGAAGAGCAGCCCAGCTGCCTGCAGAGGCTTAGATCCCACTCTTTCTTCACCACTGATGGCTGGGGAAAAGCCAGCTCCAAATTCAAAAGCTACTTTCTAGACCGAGGACAAAATTACACCCGACTGTCCTGATTCACCCTCCTGGAGAAAACCAGGACGAGCCATCTTTGGGGCCAGGCAGGCTGGTGTTTATTTGCAGGTTTGGGGCTTTGCAGTTCACAACCTGCCTGGTTGTGCTTCCAGACTGGTCACTCTGGGAGCTCCGCTCCCAGCCGGGGGGGTGCAAGGGCAGCCCAGGCCCCCGGGTGATGGGCGCTGGTGGGCCAAAGGACAGCTCTGTCCCCTGTGCCCCATCCCTCGGCAGGTGGTTGTGTAGAGGAGGGCTGACTGCCTCTGCCAGGAGAGAGCTCAGCCCACACTGGGCGGGACTGGGGAGTACTGGGAGCGGTGCCACGGAGGGGTGGGCTGTGGGATCGGGGACGGAGGGAGCGCAGGAGCACAGGGCTGGATGCAGCTGAGGTAGGTGCCTACCTTCTTCCTAACTCCTTCTTCTTCCCAGGGCTGATCAGGCCGTGTCCGTGGGTGAGCAGTGCCCGGCTGGGCGAGGGATGCTCTGTGCAGCTCCGTCCCTCTGGGCACAAACAGGAGGGGAGGTGGGATGGGGGGATCGTGGTGGGTTGTTTTAGGAAGGCAAGAGGTCGAGCTGTGGCCAGGCTGAGCCTTGCTGTGGCCCACACGGTCGAGGGGGCTGTATCCCAGCATGGGGCATCGCATCCCCAGGGAGCTGGTGGCAGCAGGGTGTGAGAAGCAGAAGCAGCCCGCTCTGCATCCCCGTCTGGGCTTCGCTCACCGGCAGCTCTGCTGCGGCAGCCTCCAGGGGTGTACAGGGGCTGTGGGCTTTTGCCGAAGAAACAGCGGAGACCTGTGATGTGTTTAAATGTGTCTGTTCCTGCCCCCTCTCCCGCAGAGCCCTCTCACAGCCCAAGCAAGATCACCGCTGGCTGCGAGTGCTGCAGGCGACCGAGCGGCACCTTCCCCCAAAATGATGGAAAACCAAGTGTTTATGTCTTTTACATTCTACAGCACAATCTTGATTTTAAAAATGTATGTTGTTGCTATCATTACGGGACAAGTGAGACTCAGAAAGAAGGTAAGATCGAGTTTCCTTTTCCTTCTCCTTTTCTGGCTTTTTCCTTGGGTTTCTGTGGTTTCTATTTCTTCTTTTATTCCTGTAAAGGCCAACAAAGTTTTCCTGAAGCAAGCTGAGTTTTCTTTGACTTAAGTTGAAAGCAAAATATGTTTCATAGCTGCAGCAGATACGTATCTCACTTCTCTTTGGCTCTTTTTGTTTGTTTCTACCATCTGTAGCTTGATGTTTATAACTTCTGAATTCTAATCTAAATAGTAATTTTAGATCTAAAATGGCATGCAGGTGAACTGCTTCTGGAAAGAGACTGTTTACAGTTAATTTGCTGTGTCTGGAAGAAAAGGAGTGGGGGGGGAAAGAGTTTAAGAAGAAATCATTGCAATGGTCTTTTTTTCTTGCAATGTAGCAGAAAGCTTTTGAGCTTTCAGAGACTGAATGGCTATGTGAATGCTCCAGGAGAGCAGAAAGTCTTGGGGAATAAAAACAATAGCTGGAGGAAATGGTTCTTGGATGCAGGGGAAAATACAGGGAGGCCCAGGAGCTCCAGCTGCTGTCAGGAGACTGGGTTAACTGGAGCTTTTATCACCCGCAACCCAAATTGAACTTGTGGCAAAATCAGCTGTCTGTAAAATCTGTTTTAAAGTATTTGAGGAGTTTCTGACTGCATCAGTGGAGCAGGAGGGAGAGATTTCTTCTTTCAGATAAAATACAAAGAGATATCCCTGTGCTGTAACATCATTGTAACTGATGATTTGGCTTTTCCCCTTATGTTTCTAAATGATGCTCCAGCCCTGGGACAGTCTGGGCTTGTAACGTGATTAAAGAAAGCACCAGGGTCCTTTCCAGGCTGCAAAGTGAAGCTGTTGCATGTAACCAGGTCCCTGAAGAACAGCTTCTGAGCATAGGTGGGGAGCTCCTATAAATCATTTTTATTTGTAAGTTTATTAGTGTAGGATCCGATTTCCCTGGGGCTGGTTTCAGTCACATAGTATCGCTGTCAAAAAGCCAGCCAGGGAATATTCTTTCTCGGTAGGGTGAACTAATCTGTCAGTCCCAGTTATCTTTTGGATGCCGCACTCGGTGTCTGCAAGCCCTGTGCCAGCAGTGAACTCATTTGGTGGTTGGCAAAGTCTCATTTCAATGGGTTTCACGGGGAGAGGTGGACTGGGATCAGGCCGGAGCTCCCTTGAAGCCCCCAGTTTGGAACCTGCATGGTGACCAGAGTTGGGTTTTGCAGAAGATAAGGAAAACCTGTCGGGAGGTGCCAGGTTTAACCCCCAGGACCGTGCACATGGAAGTGCAGTTGCTCTTGTGTTTGTGAAGGGTGGTGAGAAACTGGGGGAGGAGGGAATCCCCACTGGTCTTAAAGATTAGGGGCAAAGCTTCTACCTGTGAAGTTCCTGAAAACATCATAAGAATGTATATTATGGGAACTCTCTCTTGCAGGCGTTTGCAAACCCGGAGGATGCGCTGCGCAACGGGGGGCTGCAGTACTACCGCGAGGACCCCGACGTGGAGCGGTGCCGCAGGTGAGTACACGGCGGTGCTGGCATGTCCCCTGCGCCACAGGGCGAACCCTGGCAGCTGCTGGCAAAGAAGCAGTGGGAAGCTAAAGGGCTCATTAATTAAGTAATTACCTAAGTGGGTTGAATGCCTGGAGCTCACTGTGGGACCCTGCAGGCTAGAGCAGTTTAATCTTTAATGGGAGCGTGGTGTGTGCTGGAGCAAGGACACGTGGAGGGACCCACCTTTGGCTACAACAGCCCACCCTGACACAATTAAACTCATTCCTAGATGCTCAAAATCTCACAAGCCCCTGAGGGCTTGTTCTGTACCTACACGCAAAGGCTCCTCATGCCCTGCTCCAACAGGACCCCAAATCCCCCCAGATCCCCCTGCACAGGGAACTGTGTGACTGGTCCCAGTGCTGGATGTGGCTGCCCTTTTTGGAGATTTAGGAAGAGGCTGGACACGATTGCAGTAACTTCTGCCTCTCTAATTGGGCAAACTCTGAATCCTCACTGTCTTCTGTGGAACTCACAGTTCCTCAGAGGTTAAACATGAGGTTATTCAGCCCCAGGCTTGGTTTGCTGTCCCCCTTATGCAGAAGGAGGTGCCCCGAGTGTTGGGCTGGATCACTGGTGACGTGTAGGAAAGGGGCTGGAGCCGTGCCCTGCTGTCACTGAGCCCTCGGCCTCCAGCTCTGCTGTGGGTGGGGGACCACAACGCTCACCTCTTGCAGCCTGCAAGATTTCCTTTAAAAAACTAATCCCCAGGCTTCCAGAGGGAGGACTATGGCAAACAAGCTGTTTCCTTGCTAGGAAAAAGAAAATAATAGTAGCAATAATAATCATAATCTTCTTTTGATTAGTCAGAAAAGACAAACTTCCATAAAATAAATAACCGGAGCTGCATCAAAGACCTGGGGAAGTCTGGGATCCAACTGTGCAGTTAAAGCACTCAGAGTCAGTCCTTGCTGATCTGTTCACAGCTTTGGGGAAGACAGATTAAACCCAAGGTGTTTCCCCTGAACAAGGGTGATGCTGGGTTTTCTTCTTGGGTGTTAACGGGAGGGGAGCAGAGCCATGGCCGGGCTGCTGGGGTCTGTGCAGGACAGGGGCAGAGCAGGGGACAGCAAGTGGCCGCCAGGAGGGAGGTTCCCCCCTTGCCTCTTAGAGAGGCCCCCAGCTGCATCTCAGCTTTTTCTTCCCTTTCTCCTCCCCATTCTTCCATTTGTCCTCCCAGCACTGTTGAACCTCTGAGTCCTCGGGGGCTTGTTCAGAGGGGGCTGCCACGGGGCAAGGTGGTGGGTGTCTGGCAGCTGCCCTCTCCCAGCACAGCTGACACCAAACCAAAGCATGTTCATCCCTGCAGTCCTGGCTGGGCTGTGGGAGGGATTTGTGGTGGTACCCACAGAGGTGATCCTGGCTTGGGAAGGCAAGCGGGACGGACCCTGAGCTGGGAAGGGAAGGGGCTGGGGGTGGGAGAGCCTGTCCTTGTGTCTGGGAAGGGACTGGCTCTGCCCAGGGACCGTCTGGCCAGAAGGATCAGAGGGCTTCCCACAGCTCCCCTCCACGCTCCCGGCTTTGGCAGGGAATATGTCTCCTCCATGTCCAGGCTCTGATCAGCTCATCCCCACCGAGTCCTCCTGGCACCACTGCTACAACAGCAGGACTCATTTTAGTGTCATTTCTAGGCCAATTCCTCCATGCTGTTCCAAAATCACACCCAGAGAGCAGCTGAAATAGGGTTTCCAGCAGGATTCTGGCCATGTTCTTCCCCCACTTGCTTGGGGACATGGCCCTTAAGCTAGGGACTGCTCCCCATGGAGGTGGAAAGAGCAGGTAGGAGAAAACCCTTTGCTCTCCTGCCTGTTATGGGGATAATAGGGTGTTGAAACCCTCTTTTCTGGGAACAACATGCTGTGCATCTCCTTCATGCTTCAACAGAGCTGGGATTGGAAATAGCTTAGGTGCAATATTTACCTGAAAGTGCCCTGGCCCTGCTGAGCCGGTGCATGGCCTGGGCTCTGGCATGGGAAGGGGGCAGCAAGGGACACTGGCAGGGACTGACATTCAGCACACAGGTCATTTTGTGTGATCTGGTGATGGAAAGCAGCTGCTGGTCTCAGAGTCTCTGCTCATGTCTCCATCCCCAGGCATCCCAGCAAGGGGAAGTAGGTCGGGGCAAGCTGGGGGACTGGAGCCCTCCCCCACAGCTCCTGCTCCATTGCTCAGAGACTGATCCTGTCTGGGGACAGTCACCCTCCAAAAAACCAGGGCACTTGGTGTTGAAAATTTTTGATGGAGAAGCTTTTGGCAAACCTTGGCCTGAAGAAATCAGTGTTTGGTGAGGCAGTTGTCGAGGCAAACACTGGGACATCTCCTGCACCATAGACCTGACTCTGGGGATGGAAGAGGGGGGCTTAAAACACAGCCCACTTTCTTTTCCAAAGTCAGGTTTCGGCTGGGTCTATCCCAGCCTGTGTCTGCACTAATGAGCTGTGACTGAGTGTCCTAAAACTTCCCAGCCACTTCTCAGCTTGCACAGAAGAACAGCACAGGCATCTTGGTCTTTGCTTCAGGGAGAAAATCACTTACAGGCTTTGTGAACTTTTAAATGTCCTGGAGCTCAGGAATGGGAAAGCAAGGGTGGTTATTATCAAGGCTTCATCTCTACCTCTCAAACTTTCAGAGATAGCAGAGAAAAGGCAACTGAGCCTTGTGCCTGGGTCACTCTCCAGCCTAGATCCATCCCCACTGACCGGGGCATGACCTGAGAGTCCCGTCATAGAAACACGGGGATGGGGCTCTGCTGCAGAAAGCAGCTCTTGCATCGCAGGGGAACAAAAGAAGAAGAGGGGGAGGCGGTGGGAGGGCAAGGACAGCCTCGCTGCTTTGGGGATGAATTTCCCTCCTTCAGAGGATGGTACCTGGGTGAGAAGGGACACAGCCTACGCCTACGGCATGATCAGACCCTGTTTCGGTAGCGGTGTGGTGCTGGTGGTGGCAGGTGATGTTGTGACACCCAGGCAGGCGCAGGGTTTGGGCCGTCACACGGCCACAGCAGCCCCTCCAGCCTGACTGCAATTAAGCAGGTGCTGCTGGCACAGCGTGGGGGTGCAGGGGGAGCTCAGGGTGCTCCTCCCCAGCCCCCTTTGAATGTACTTACAGAGAGGGGTGAAGCCACAAACCCTCCCATCCTGAGAATTTCTCCTCTGGAAAAACTGCGGTCAGGAAACCGCCTTGTTATTGTGTAACGTTGCCGCATCTGGGGCCGTGCCGTGCTGACACCGCACCAGCTTTGAGCTTTTCGCAGCTTCGCGGGGTCTTTGTTTTGCTTTGTTTATTTAAAAGCTCTAACCCTCTAGCTGTCATCTATCACGGTAAAGGCATCCCAGCCACAGAGGGCAAGTTTTGGGAGCACAGCATCCCAAGAGAGAGACACCGTCTGCAAAATCCTGCTGCCTGTGTGTGTAGGGGGGATCTGACACTTTTGGGGGCTGCATCTGCCCCATCCAACAGAGGAGAGGGCCAGCAGCACCCAGGGGTGGGCACTCTGGCTAGAAGAGATGGGACGCAGCCTGGTGGAAAGGAGGAGCAACCTTATCTCCTTTTTCAGGGCCCACCGCAATGACATGGAGAACATCTTTCCCTTCCTCTTCCTTGGAGCTATCTACTCCCTGCTGGATCCCAGTCCCACAGTGGCCAGGATCCACTTCTTCATCTTCTGCACGGGGCGCATCGTCCACACCATCGCCTACCTCCTGCAGCTGAAGGCGCCCACGCGCTCCGTGGCCTACAGCGTGGCACAGCTGCCCTGCTTCTCCATGGCTCTGCAGATCCTCCTCGCCACCACCCCATACTGGTAACACCCAGTGAGACCAACCAGTCAAACCCCCTCGTCCTGCTCTCTGCTGGTTTCCCTGGCTGGACCAGGTGGTGCGTGTGCGAGTGTGAGTGTATGTGTGTGGGCACGTGGTATGTTGCCAGGGAGGCCACCTGCACCCCAAGGATGCTCAGTGCAGCCTTGAGAAAGTCCTTGTGCTATTGAAATAGGGCAGGGAAGTCATCAGAGAGAAGGGGCACGTCTCCCTGTGGAGTGGGAAGGGGGTGCAGACGCAGGTTTGTCTTGCTCCTGCTAAGGGTGGGATGGGGAAAGCACCCAGACTAACCCTTAAGGAAGGGGTTTATTGAAGGAAAGAAGGTTTTCTGGCCCAACTGCAATTGGAATTGGGAAGGGGAAGATGTGCCCTTTCCCCTTGCTCATGAATACCCTGTGAATCAAGAAGGGAAAATCATGAGGGTCCCATGAAGTCCCTTGGTCAGCAGATGTGGGTGATAGCAGAAGAAGGTTATAAAGCAGCCGCCCTCCTCCTGCCCAGCCGTGTGGGTCTGTGGGGAGGGAGGTCCCTTAGGTTCCCTCTCCCATAAGGAGGACAGGAGGCAGGTGCCTGCCAGGCAGTGTAACTTGGAAGTCAAAATCTCAGGGGTGACGTGAAGCCACCGAAGCGTTGAAGCGTTCAGCGCTCCCAGCGCTGCCTCGTCTCACGCCACGGGATGCAGGTCCGTGCCGAGGAGTCTCACTGCAGACAGGAGCCTGCCTGTCCCAGCAAGGACACCCATGGCTGATGTTTGGCAGCTCCCAGCCAGCAGCAGGTGTGGCTTTTCCATCTCAGTCTCACCGTGGCAAGATGCAGAGGGACGTGCCCGGAGAAGCTGACAGGAATTGCTTACCCCGTAGAGAGCCGGACAGAAAGCTCTGGGACTTCTGGAGAGACTGAGATGCTCACACAAAACTGGGGGCTTGCAGTGTGCGGACAGAGCTTTCTCCCAAGCGCGGTATCTGCGTTCACATGCTGCTGATGCCTGAAAACGCTCCCAGGGCCACAGACTGAATTTCTCCCCCTCTGTTTGTGGCCTTTCTCTGGCCGCAGAATGGCCGTTGCTATTCGGGGAATGTGCCGTGACCGCTTTGGGGGTGTTTTCTTTCAGCTGTTTCCTGCTGTCCACTGCTGCCGAGCCGGGCGCAGCCTGGATTAGTTGGTGTTTGCAGAAAGCTCTGGAAATGAGCAGAGTGGCTTTGAGGCACCCCGTGGCAGAATACCGCTGCTCTGCGGTGTCGTCTGAAGGGTGTCATGTTGGAGAGGAGAGACTGGGGCCAGCATATCACAGGGTGACAAACCCCCGTGAGCTCCTCTGCCATGCCACTGTCCCCAAGTGCCAAGGGCTGCTCCAGGCAACAGCAGCACGCAGCGGAGCACCCCTATGGAGGACAAGGCAGGAGAAAGCCTCTGTTCAGTGCCTCCTTCCTCCTCTGAGGGCAACACAGAGTTTTACTAAGATCACACTGGGAAAACACAATGAACAGAAAATAAATTCCCCTTCCACCTGTCCTAAGCACTAAAGCTGTTCCCTTAACCCCTCTGTCCTCAGAGATGGTGTTACAGAGACCTCCCTGAGTGCCTGCATGCACAAAGCATGGGTTCAAACACCAGCTCAGACTGATGCTCTGAGCTCTTGCCCAGCTTGGGTAGCAGCTTCTGTGCCAGTAAGTCCTGCCCCAGCACAGACGTGGCCTTAGGCCAAGCTGTTTGGTGAGGTTTGGCGCGGAGCGCTCTGCTCTCCACGGGGGACGCAGGGCCCACCACATGTGGAAGGTGGGCAGGACTGCAGGTTCAGCAGTTTGCTCTTGGCCACTTCTCATTTACACAGCCTCAACAGATGTCTGGGTAATACATACCCCTCTTAACAAGCCTTTTCTGCCTCACATGGTGCACAAGGTCTCGAACCCCTGTACATTTCTCTGCTGCTGCACATGCATCCTGGTGGCAGGAAGCAAATATTCCCAATAAAAACAAATCATTGTGCTCTGATACATCCTTCCTTCGGGAGCAGCAGAAGCAGCTGGGTAGCAGCTGGGTCCAGCCCCAGCAGGATGGCTCCCCAGCTGCAAAGCGCTTTGCTAAACCCCGCTGCAGAGCCTGGAGTGCCCCGGGACTCCTAAAGAGACGTCCCTTTCCTCCAGACTCACCTGCCCTGCAAAGGAAGCTCTTTTCCAGGTGTGCATTATTTGTGCTGATCATTTACATTCAGCAGAGCTTGCAAAGCAGCCTTGCTCAGTTTTCTTTCTCGGAGTAGCAGGTTGCTATAAAGCTTGGTGTTCACCCAAACCTCCATTCCAGCTTCCCCCAAAGCAGGCTACTGGTCTGAGGGGCTTTGTCCCAGCAAACTCACTTCACACCCTGCCTGTGTTCAGCTGGGCGCTTCTTACCTGCAGAGCCATGCTGGTGCTTAAATCGTGGAGGGCTGGAGAAGTTCAGATAAGATTTCTGTGCTTATGATGCAGAGGAGCTGCCTGTGTTTTCCAAGCTCAGCAGCCCCCTCTTTTTGCTAGGAGCTTGCTGGGAGGCAAACACCTCAATTCCCTGGTTTTCCCCTATTTTCTTAAACTGTTGATATTTGAGAGGTGCTGCCCCACCGGTGCAGATCTGCATTTGCTGTTTAAGATAGACAAAATGTCTCCACTTGGTAGGTTTTTTTTTCCTCATGCTTTTTGCTTTCAAATAAGAAAGGCAACAGCTTTGTAAAATGGACTCTCTCCAATACATGTTGCTGTGGTTAGAGATGTAGCTGGGACTGAGATTTTTGGCGTGGAAAGGAAGAAATGGGGCTGCAGAACCCCCCCAACCCCTAGAGCTGCCAGCTCCTTCAGCCTCTTCTAAACTGCCTGTTTGGTGCCTGGGGCTGATGCCCTGCTCAGGGAAGCCAAGGTTACATGCAGAGCTCTGCTTTCTTCTTTTTTATTAAAAAAAAATAAACCCTGCTGTACTGGCTGCAGGGAAAAGCTTGGGAACGTGAACTCTCCTGGCTCCAAAAAAACAAACAGAAAAAGCCCACAAGGCAAACTTCAGAGAGGCCCAACCATTGTGCTTATTTTGAAATGCTGGGGAGGTTTGTGGGAGGCAGGACAGAGCCTGGCTCTCGGCTGCCTGATCAGCCCAAGCCCCACCAGGGCTCTCCCAGCACCGAGGCGGCCGGAGCCCCTGGCTCTCCCCTGGGCACAGCCCGTGGTGTTTGCTGTGTGCGGGGCAAGCGATGAGCTAAAGCATCCCCTGCTTTCTCCCAAATAATATCCTGAAGCCCAGAGCTCCCAAATTCCTGCCCCAGCATCAGGTTTGGCGAAGGATATGCCCAGGGTCTCCCACAGCTCCAGGAGAGTGGGGACAGTGGTTGCATCTACCAGTCTCTGGGGTTTGGGGTGTGTGTGTTGTATGTGCCAGAAATTTGGTTTTCACACCTGGCTCAAACCTGAAATGGCAACACTGCAAAACCCACCTGGGACTGCAGAACAACAGAGTTTGGTAGATAATATTTAAATATGATTCACGCTGCCAGTATATGTCTTCTCTCTGCCCTGCTGAGCCCAAGGTGTCTGGAGGTGGGGGAAAAGCGAGCAGAGACCCAGCACAAGCCACTTCGCCTCCCTCTGCACCCAGCCAGTTCAGCCCCAGGATCCCTCCTACCCCTGAGCTTGGGGCTTACCCCTTCCTTACCCGCCTGCACCACTCCCCGGGTCTCTCCCGTGCATCCAGGCCTTCCCCCCGGTGGGGTCTGGGTCCAAGATGCCACCTTGGGCATCTCTCCTGTGACACAGGTCACTCTGCCTTCTCTGCCCTCCCAAAATCTTCTCTAGCAGATGTGGGGCTCTTCCATCTCATCTGTGGGGTTTTGCCATGCAAATTCCCGTATTCCTCTTGAGGAACTGGGATTCCCGTGACTTGTAGGGAGAGCAGGAAGAGGCAGCTCTACAGCTGTGGACATCCCAGAGGTTATTCCTCTGGAAAAGACAACGGTGTTCCCTGCTCCTCTCTGGCATACACGAGGGTGAAGCTGGCACAAGGAAAACTTTATCCACCGGGTTTTTTCCCAGCCGGCTCTGGAGCTGAGCTCCAAGATGTCCCCTGTTGGCGACGTGGGTGACAGCCCCAGGCAGGGAAGAGGGAGGAGGTGTGTGGAGGGTCCCTGTGTGGGGAGGGGTGTGGAGCAGAGCAGCACGATGTCGGGGCGGGGGGGGGGGGCGCCTCTGCTCTGCACCCACCAACCCTGCTGGGCTACCGCGGGCTGCACTGCGCTCCCCTGCGCGGGGCTGCAGCACCCTCGTGTGGCTGCGAGCACCCGCTGCGGGGGGACCCTGCTCGCCCCCTCTGCCCTGGTGTCACGGAGACCCTCTCCCGGGTGCTGGCTGGCCAGGGATCTGTGGGCACGCCCGGGGGGGTCTCAAGGTGTTTGGTGTGGAGGGAGGGAGGGAGGGAGGGAGGGAGGGCTGCTGGGTGCCATTCCTTGGGGAGTGGGGTGAGGAGCAGGCTCATGTCTGCTCCTGTGCCCATCAGCCTCTCTGGAGCAGGCAGATGCCTCACTCCCGGCCACGCTGCATGTCAGAGGGCAATAATTCTTCCTTGCATGCAAGAACTCTTCCTTGGCTTTGTAACACCCACTACAAAGGGAACCTTTGCTTCCTCCCTCTTTCCCAAATTGTTGCAGAGAGTCATACCCCCAGCAGATAGCTACCATCCAGCTTCTCAAAAGCTTCTCTGCTGCCTTAGGTTGCTTTCTTTTGGGGTTTAGAAAGAAGCAGCAGTGAGCAAAATATCAGCTGCAGGGAGGAGGTGCTCCCTCCAAATGGAGCGCCGAGTCTGGGGTGCCCATCCCCAGGGCCGGAGGGGCTCAGCTGCTGGGAGATGACACGTTGCTGTCATATGTCCATAGATTTTTGCAGCTCGTAGCTGGTGTCAGCAGGACTTGGAGGGTCTCTGGATGTTCCCGTTGCCACCAGAGGGAGAAGGGCTCAGTGCAAGGGTGGCGGGAGAGGAGGATGCTGTGAGCACTTGATGTCTGTGTAATTCATTCTGGATGGGGATAACCAGGCGAGCATCCCTGCGAGCTGGAAAATGTGAGCTCTGTTTTGACTCGCTGCCGTGGCAGCTGACTCTGATGACAATACAAAATTGTTCTCATTACGGTATTGCAGGGGCAAACTTCAACTTTCATCAGTTGGAAAGCCATGCACGAGTGTTGGGCCCTGGGGTCAGAAACAAGGAAAAGGGGGTACAGGGAGGTCCTCCCATCAGCTTTGGGAGTCAGCTGGTTGAAAACCAACTGCTTTGAGGAAGGAAACACAATCTGCAAATAATGTTCTTGCAACCTTCCCCCCGACCTGAAGCTGTGGTGTGTGGAGGGAGGCCAGCTCTCCTGCAGAAATCAGTTCTGGTGATGGATGTGTCTGTGACAGACTGCTTCCTAGGAGGGAAAATCCCCCTGTGCTGGAAGAGGAGGAGAGTTAGCACAATGCCTTTGAGCTCCTCTTCTTTGGCATTCTTCCCCCAGCACATCCCTCCCCGGTGAAGTGCAGACCCCGCCAGGTGAGCTGCAGCTCTCCATGCTTGTCTGTCTCCCAGTTTGCAGACCCCTCAGAAGTAGTCTATCAGCTCCTGGGAGCCAGCAGACCATGGGTTGAGACCTTCTGCTCTAGAGGGAGCTGAACCAAAGCTGGGACAGTTCAGGCAGGAAATAAGTGACATATTTCCATCAGTTAACAGTAATGAGTCACTGGAAGAATCTGCCCTGGGATCTGCAAGCCCTTCACTTCCAAGAGTCTTTTGACTCAGGGCTGGATGTCCTCCAAAGTGATGCTCTGCATTGGCCACACGCTGAGGATGTGAGGATGCTGCTTGGGTGATATTCTCTGCCTGGGACTAGGCAGGAGGTTGGACAAATGACATTAATGATCTACAAGTCACTTATTGAACGAATAAATAGGCGGTTACAGAGCAGTAGTGGAGCAGTACAATAGGGATGGTGAAGTTGCTGGTGTGTGGGACCATGGCTGCTGGAGTGAGCTGGTATGGCCCTGTGGGCTGCACATCTCACAGATCAGATCTGTAAATCGTGTGTGGGGTGTTCCGAGTCCCAGCGGCCAGTCGTGGTTCTGGGCACCAGCATGACTCCAGGCGCTGAGGTGAGATCTGTGTCTGTCTGGGGCTTCCTGCTGCCCTCAGGATGGCACGAGGAACTCTGTGGCTGCATGGTGGAGGATACATGCTCCTTTCAAGCCTTTTATTGTGTCACCACCCTTTGGTTTTCCTCTCCTAGAACTCAAAAAAGGGTGAGAAGACACAAAATCTGGAGCACTTAGTGGGCTTGGGGTGATGTCCAGCACAGGGGCTTGCTCCCCTTCTACTGGGTTCTGTGCTGAAGTGCTGGGATGAAACAGGATGAGCCTTGATCCCCTCTGGGGAAAGCCAGGATGTGTTGCTATAAGGGTCCTTCCACAACCTTGCAGTCCCAGGGAGCTGATCTTGTGGGTTCTTGCGGAGCTGAGCTCCTCTGGGTGCGTGGGAGAGAGCTGCGGACCCCCTGGCTGTGCCAGGGGGATTGGGCTGGCTTGAGGAGGAGGAGGTGACACAGGCAATACCATGGGAGCTGGTCTGAGAGGAGTCTGCTGCAATTCCACAGATTAAGGCAGATAAAAGAAACAAGGCAAATCCAGGGTGTCCCTTCTCCCCGCAACCCTCCCCACTCCTGGAAGTCAGCAGGGCAGCAGTTTTCTGCACAGGCAGTTGGGTCTCTGCCCTGTTGCACTGACACAGACTCACCATTAACTTTCTAACCCTCTCTGAATACACTTTATACTGTTGGTCTCCACAATATCTCAGGGCAGTGGATTTCGGGCTTTAGTTGTGCTGCAGGTTTCTACGACAGCAGAGGACACTTTCTGCCTTGTTTTCTAATCCTCTCCTAGCAATTCCTGACACTTGACTTTCTGCTTTTCAGTCTGAGTGTGCACGGGGCCATTTCCCCATGGCACAACCTCACACCTCTTGGTATTGGGTTACCTCTGCTGCGTTATAGCTCAGCACCGTGAGCTCCTGGTGCTCTTTTTGGCTTTGGCTGCCCCAGACTATTTAGTATCGCCTTTGCCCAACCACCACTTCCCCTGCTTTTGGGTGCTCAGTGCCTACTCAGCACCTGGGCCTTTGCTCCCCAGGAAACACTCTGCAATCTAAGAGCTGATGGTTTATTCTTTTTGTTTCCTATCTTTTAGCTAGTTGTCTGGACAGAATATGACCCTTCTCCTTGCTGCCTCTTAGCTCAATTTCTATAGATCTGGAGGAAAAACCCTCAGGGAGCCATGTGCTGCTCTGGTCCCCGTGTGCATGCTCCCCTGCAGCAGGCTGGTCAGGGGCTCTCCCCGGGAGCCATCCTGCTCACAGCATCCTGTACCAACCCCAGCTCCTTCCAAATCTGCTCTGCCAAGCTCCCAGTGACAATGGGATACACTTCAGGTCCCACATCTTCTCGCACCCCCAGCCTGGGTCTCTTCCACTGTGCCCCATCAGTGCCCAGCCTGCAGCTCACCAGGTTGACGCCCCCCTTGGTGCACAGGATGGAGCCTGGAAAAGCTGGATTTGGTGCTGATTTGGTCTCCCAGTGTTTGTGCTGCCCAGCCCCTACTGAGTCTGTGTGCTTGACAGGGCAGCATCTGTCTGAGTACTTGGATGTGCCTGCAGTGATGGTGTAGGAGACAATCTCCTTACTTCTCCATTGCCTCCAACTCTCCAAGCAGGTCTAGACCTCCACGTTGCCTGTTCCCAGCTCCCAGGGCTGTGTGATAACTTCCTGGTGGTCTCTGCTGGGACCACTGATGAGTGCTTGCCCCAGGAGGATGGGGTGTCTGTAACAGGTGCTCATCCCTGATGTCTGTGGAGCATCAGTGTTTACAGGTTTCCACCCCTATTTACAGCGCTGATTTGACCTGATAACCTGGCAGTGAGGGGCTCTGCGGACAGCTCCTGGCTGCGTCCCATCTCAGCCTGTTCCCTTGCTGCCGGGTGCTGCTCCCAGGGCTGTGGGTGTGAACTGGGGCCAGCATTAACATGAGCTGCTGCTTCATGGGGAATCTGTAAGCTGCCTGGGGCAGACACTATGGGCTCTGCCACACTCAGGGGGATTTTGAAGGGGAAAAACAAACCAAGCCCTCATCCCTGACACCCCTTCTTCAATAGCCCACATTCATTACCCTGGAATGAAATAAATGGATCTAGCAAGGCCTCGCAATTAGCTGTTTGGCAGGGACCTTTGTTAGCCTGTTTTCTTGTGCCCCTTGAGTTTCTGCCATCTCCAGGCATCAGCTCAAGGGTCCCCAAGCCAGAGGGAAGCCCAGCAGCTCTGCTGTGGGATTGTGGTCCCTCTGCCCCGTCCCAGCTCCATGTGGCCTCCATATGCTCCCTGTTTGCTGCTGCCCCTCTCCTGGTGCATGTGGACCACTTGCTGTTTGGGAGCCTGGGATGAAATCCAGGTCTTGGGGAGAAGCTGTGAGGCACAAGGTGAAGGTGGCTGAACCACGGCTCTCATGCCCTTGCCCAGGGCAGTCAGTTCCTGGCCTGTGCTGCTTGTCCAGGGCAGGTGGGGAAACCACAGAGCCACATCCCTGTCACGTGCATGGACACATCTCTACTCAGTAAAATATTTATTCCTCCATTATTTCACAAGAGTTGTTTTTACAAAAACCTTACAAAAATTTCCAAAACAGACATGCAGAAGAAAAAAAAATCCACCATGGATCTTGTTACAAGTAATTGAAATGTACAAATAGAAAGGGCGAGAGGGAGATTAGATTACAACAATCCCTCTGTCCTGCTACCCCTCCATGGGTGCAATTTGTATCTCATCTTGGTGAGTCTTCAGCGTTGACTGACAAGTTGCAATAAGCTGCCAAGAGCACGGTGAAGGAGGGGCCCTAAGATTAGGAGCGAATGTTTTCAAATATATATATACATATAGATATTTAGTGAAGAAATATTTATTCCCTGCTTTTTTTAGGTTTACAGAAACGGCATCTGCAAACTATTAAATGGGTTTATTTTCATTAATGCTCTCAAAGAGGCAACGACATTTATATCCCTGTGGTTTCATCTTGTATAACCGAAAAAAGAGCCCTGTGCTTTCCATGGGAATAGGACCCCCCCGGCCCCCTCCTCCTGCCGCAAGCGATGTTTCTCATGCTGGAGGATTTGATCCGCAGTGGATCCATCTTCCCCCCAGCCTGGCATGTCTCAGCTTTTGCTGGGTCTCTGTCTGGTGTGTCACTGCGGTCTGGGGAGCTGTGTGCTCCTGTTCTGGCATGGCAAACAGCAGGGATACAAGCCCTGGAAATAGGGGTGGAGGGCACAGCGTGGGTATTTAGGGTGACTTTGCTCCCTGGATGAGGTGGGCAGTGTCGGTCAGGCTGTGCCCCCTCCTTTCCCGCTGTGCTTGAGGAGGAGGCGGCAGTTTCCAACTGGGGACTGCATTGGGTGGAGCAGAGAAAGCTGAGGCCTGGGGCAGGATGGAGGGGCCAGTTCATCCCCAACCAGAGGAGATGTGATCCTCTTCTAGTTCTCCCATCGGGCCTCCAGCTCTGGGTGGTGGGTGAGTCCCCCTGGGCAGGCGCTGCCTGGGGTGAAGCTGAGGGTCCTGGTGTCGCAGCCACTGGGTACCACGAGCAGCTGCAGTGAGAGCCCAGTGGGCAAGGGAGAGGATGCTCCTGGGAGTGGTGGGGACTCGGGTGGGCGCATGTGTAGTTGGGACACTTTCACCCTTGGTGTTGCACACTAGAGGATGTTTATCTGGAGGAAGTGCCTTAGCAGTTGCTGTATTTGTCCTCAGATCTACTGCTACAGTCCCCAGCAGGGCTAAGCCCTTCTAGGCAAGTAGGGCTAGTGCGTCTCCATCCAGGCCACCCATCTGAGCTGGTGGTGGTGTCCCCGCACTCGGCTGGTGGCTCTTTGAAATGGGTACAGAAAGGGCAGTCTGCTTTCCAGAGGGCTTTGTCCACAGGGTAAAATCTCCATCACTCCGGCTTGTCCCCCACTGCTGCAGTATTGGCATGGGAAGGTGAAGGGTGCGTCTCAGTCCTGTGGGCGAAGGGCTGGGGTGGTGTAAGCCTGGGGCAAGGTTGCCCCCCCGCCCCGTGTCCATCCCCCTGCACATCCCACCTTTCATTAGGCTGCACAGCAGGGTGGAATGAAGGAGAAACCATTTCCTTTCTGCAAAACCAAAAAAGCCCACCCCCATGGAGTCGCCAGCCCCAGACCCCCGCACACATCTGCGGAGCTGCCGACGGGGAGGCTGTGCCTCCGGAAGGCGAAGCCTGCTTTGCCGTTGGCACGAAGCGCTGGGAGCCGCCTACTCAGCTGAAACCCAACAGCTTTTTCCAATTTTCTCTTTCCCTGGGACGGTTCAATGACCAGGGGCTCTGCAGAATTGCTGGCTAACCCACTGAGGCAGGGCAGTGGTGCCTGCTTGGGGACTAGTGATGCTCCCCCAACTCACAGGAGAGCTCACAGGCTCTGAGCGAGTCTTTCGAGATGCTCCAGCCCTCCTCGCCCCTCTGGGAAGGGGCAAAGCCTGATGCCATCGACACAGGCAGCTCCTAAATGCTGGCAGCACGGTACAGGGGGCTGGCTGGGACTGGCCATGGCAGGGGTGAGCCGCCAGCTTCCCAAAGTCTTTCCCAAGCACCGCAGCTGGGGATGCACAAAGAGGCGAACGCGCGGGTCAGCTTCGGCACACGCGGTTGAGCGCCGCGAGTTGCAGCCCAGCAGAAAGGGGGGCTCGTGATCCTCCCACCGCTGCATGCTGTCCCTGCGGGAGGAGAAGACCCAATAACTCTTTGGCTCTCTGGGTGAGATACCCAAATTGGTCAAATCCAATAGTCCAAGATCCTTCCATGTTTGGAAGCAAATTCTTGTTCCCTTGGCAAATCTGTTTGTCCTCGAAGAGCGCGTGGGGGGTATGTGTGTGTATATATAGCCTTTATTATAAGGGTGTGCGGAAAAGCAAGTTTCTAACCAAGTTTGCTCCATATGTGGCTATAATTATGTGCCACTTCGGCCTGGGACTGACTCTACCTTCAAAAGGGAAGAGAAGAGGAGAAGAGAGGTGCTGAGACGTTGGATGAGTGGCATGTGGTTTGGGCGGGCGGTCCTGGACCGGCACAGGAGCAACATGCTGTATCCTGGATGAGGCCACGGGGTGGGCTTTGCCCTGGTCAGTTCACGGTCGGCACCTGGTTCTGATGGAGGCTGAACTCTTTGGCTTTGAGGCGCAGGCTGGCGATGCTGTTGGCCATGTTCACCCCTTGGGTGGGCGTCGCGGTCCCACTGGAGCTGTAGGAGGGCACAGTGCTGCGGGAAGGGAGCAGGGGAGGAATGAGGCATGGCCCACGGAGGAGCCCCTGTGCCCCACGTGGTCCTGCTGGCTTCCCAGGCCAGACTGGCTGTTCCCTCTTAGACATCTCCCACAAGAGCAGTCAAGGCTTCAACATTTTTATATGGCTGGATGCATGTGGGAACCCCTCAAACTATGCACCAGGAGGCCCTGCCTTGAGCTTTTGGACGAGATGGCTGGACGCGGAGAGCTGGGAACCAGAAGAGATCCATGCCACCTCCCATGCCGAGATGTGGGAAGGGTCAGCATGAGGCCAAGCGAATCCCTTGCGAGGACAAGGGCCCCCGCTCTGGCCCCAAAATGCATGGAGGCAGGGAAGCCTGCTCAGTGGCGGGCAGGGGTGCTCAGACGGGGCTGAAACGGGTTCCCAAAGCAAAGCTGGATGAGCTCCTTTTGGCCTCATAAAACTCCCCATGTCCTCAGCGGTGGCACAGGGCTGCAATCCCACTACGGTGGGGCCATCCCTAGGCAGCCTGTCCCATGGCCACCCCCCTCCCAGCTCCTCCAGTGCCTGCACCTACCTGTATGGGGAGGTGCTGGTCCAGGAGAGATACTCTGGGGTCAGCGCAGTGGGCCGCGGCGCCATGGGCTGCTCGATGGCTGCTTCTTGGCTGTAGGATTTGAGGAGCGATGCCGATCTGTTGGCCAGCATCGCCCTCTCATTACGGCGAAACTTGGCCCTCCGGTTCTGAAACCAGACCTGCGTGGGGAGGGAAGGTGGTCAGCGGAGACCCAACGTGAGCAGGGATGTCCCAAGCATCCGTCCTACCGATCATGGTCATGTGCAGGATGAAACAGGAGAGGGGACAGTCCCTGCTCCCGCCTGTGGACAAGGCAGAGGGTGTTGTTTTCTCCCACACAAACCTTCTCTCACCTGGACTCTCGCCTCGCTGAGGTTGACCCTTCTTGCCAGCTCCTCCCGCACAAAGGCGTCGGGGTAGTGCGTCCTCTCAAAGACCCTCTCCAGGGCCTGCAGCTGGCTGCTGTTGAAAGTGGTGCGGTTCCTCCTCTGCTTCTTTTTCCTCTTGGCTGCCCCACGGCTCGGGCTTAGGCTCTCGCCTGTGGGGAGAGCACAGAAGAGGCCACATGAGAGCCAGACCTGTGTAAAACCCCACGGACCCCGCACAAGGACCCAGCTGGTCTTGAGCCCTCCTGGGGGTCTGCACTGATCTGCTTGGTACCAGTCGTGCTCCCTGCGGGCACCTGGGATTCTGCGGGAGCAGCACGCGTGCAAGCCTGTGGTCTCCACAAGAATCAAAACCCACTTCAGGACCTGCCAGAGCTTAGGGTTAAACCCAACATTTGCAAAGACCTGTGGTGGTTTCACATCTGGCTAAAACTACCTGGACTTCAGTGGATTCCACGGCAGCGCTTGACCTGAACTTCTGGGACTGTATCTCACAGTCCCCCCACAACAGGGACATGTTCACAGGGTATCTTGGGCTTGGCTCTCACTAAGGGTTTAGGTCAAGCTTTCATGGACAGCGATTGAAATTCAGCACCAAAAAATCCCTGAGATGTGGGTCTCGGCTCCAACCTCCAGCACCCCCTGAACTCCCAGCTATGGCATGTCCCCAAGGTGACACAGGACTGCAGCCAAGCATCTGCTCATCAAACCCTGGTCTTCAGAGCTAGGAACGAACGCCACCGCGTCTCGCAGAGCTCAGCCTCCACAGTGTTTATTTCTGGCTTTGCTGGCTCATGGAAACATGAAGCTGAGGGTGTAGTTTGGTTTCTCAGTATTGATCTTGGGCTTTCAGCCAGGCTGCGATTAATCTCCTCTTTGTCACTAATATCATCAGGTTTAGGCAAGTTTATGAAGTCTTTTTCTGAGATACCCAGTCAGCTGCCTGCAAAGGCTTCATGGGGAACTCATCTCACTGTCATTCTTCCTTATGGAGGTACTGGTTAATTATTCTTTCTGTTAATAAAGCATCTGGATCCAATCTGTACCTACTGGTGGGAAAGTATTTTGAAATTATTTGAAATGTTAATAGGTTTATGACATTCTGATTCATAGCAGGGTTATATTGGGGTTTTCTGCTCTATATCATTGCAGAGGCCATGACGGCAGGAATTATCGCTCCCTAAATATGCTCAAGAAATAAATACTTGCTAATAAGCTATCTTGATACTTATTAAATAAATGTGCAGTGTTTTCAGATGATACATGAGCAAGTAACAAAATCTACTGGAAGGGATGTTAACCGTCCTGCTTCAAGACACCACCATGCTGTTGAGCAGGAAGAAACTATGGGTTCCAAGATCTTTAAGGCCAAAAATCCTTCTTGGACTTTAATTCTGAAAAATTCAAGTCATGAAACCAACAACAAGTTCTCCATCAAGTCCCTAAGGTCCCTTTGTGCCTGAGTATACCATTCTCAAGGGCTGTCCCATCCTGAGGTGAGCCATGAGGACAGAAAAACCCCAACTTCCATTGCTGGCAGCAGCCTCCTGGAAAAAGCTTCTCTGGTGCTTTGCTACAGCAAGGCCCGGTGCCAGAGCCTGAGATCACTGGGTGCCTCCAACACGCTGACCTCTTAAGGGATGAAGCGTTGGGCTGGGAGGAGATGCAGGGATGCAGAGGTGAGACCTGAGCACCACCACCGGCCGCGTTCCCCATCTCATACAGGATTGCTGCATCATTTTGACCATGATGGGGCCAAACTGCTGGGACTGTGGGAAGACGAGAGCACCCCTAGATGGGAAGAGGAGGAAAAGGAGCTCTGTCCACCTCCCAGGGTCTTGCTGCATTCACTGGCATTTCTCCGGGTCTTTTATTGTGTTCTAGGTGCATTTGGACCTTGATTGTCTATCCCTTGGGCTGGAAACAGCCCATACTCTTTATCTGGGACATGGCCTCTTGGTTGGGTACAGACATAATGGACGGCACCGTGCCTGAAATAAATGCGGGTTTCAGGTCCTTTCCCCAGCCAGGAAACTGCAGGCTGCCCTTTGCCACCATTCGTGTTTAAAGGCTCACAAATAAAATTCTCCAGATTCTCTCCAGCCCTTGTTCCTGCAGCTTCAAATGTTCTGCCAGTCTCTACTTTCCAGTTGCCCCTTTTAGTTAAACTCCTTTTTTGGTCCTGTTTTCCTTCAGCGAACTAATGAGCCGCTGGATTAAAATACATGAAGTCCAGCCATGGTTGTCCCTGAGTTTTCCGGGAGCCTGGGACCAAAACAAGAACCATCAGGCTGGGAAGGAGCTACAGGATGTAACAGCACGAGAGACGTTTCCTTGTGGGTTTATGGCCACCCCGCTGGGCTTCTGGGGAAATTATAGACGGGGGTTTGGTTCAAAAAGTGCCATCACCAAGAGCACCCACTGATCCCCACTGAACCAGCAATGATTTCAACAGAACCCCAGTAAATGTATAAATAAAATTTATAAACCCCCTTTGGTTTCGTCCCCAATTTAAAATCTGGCTATAGGACTTTTCTATAAGTGATGGCTTCTCTTACCCACTCTAATTTGACTGAAAGTAAGGAGGAGGAGGAAAGGTTTCTTAAATTAACTTTCAGGCCAGCTCTGTAGAATCTGACCCCATTTCTGGCTGGTGTCTGTCTCCCCAAACCCATGGAGGCAAGAGCTAAACGGCCGCGGGATTTGGGTGGTGCTGAGTGATTCCCCTACGAGGCTGGCAGTTGTGCTGGGATGGACATTTAAGACCGGTGTTGGGTCAGGATGCGTCCATGTGCCGGCAGTTGGAGGTGGTTGGAGAGCTGCGAGGCCTGGGCTGTGCCTGGGTTGGGGCATTTTGTTCACCCCCTATTGCTGTTTTTAATGGAGGGACCTTCTCCTGCACCACAAAACCCCATGGGATGCTCCAGGGAGCTTCTCAGCAGATGCTGGTGGCCAAACTCCCTTCCCCATCTACTCACATCTCCCCTAAAACACACTGCACCCCGGTGTAACTCAGAGCTCCCCAATCCCCCACAGAAACCTTTGCTTTCCAGCTCAATTCTCTGCTATATTCATTTCCGCCCCCATTTTCCACCCCATCTCTGTACTGCAGGGAGGCAGCTCCATGCCCAGGGCTCCTGCCTGGGTCCTCTGCTCTGCTCAAGGATGAGCCTTGGTAACGGATCAACATCTTTTCCCCATTAGCTCAGGCATCACAGGCTTGTGGGACCAGATAAATGCCACCCTAATTGCTGGCGGTGTGTGTCTGACAGGTTTACAGCGTGCAAAGTCAGGCCAGATCGCTTCTATTAAAGATGCTTTAATAACCCCAAATCAGCTTTCCAAAAATGAGCATCACTAAGCGCTCTGCGGCATTAGAGAAGGAGCAGGGAAGGGGATGGGTTCAGTCCCCCGAAGACCCCCTGCCATCTCGCTGCCACCCATCCGTGGGAATCAGATTTAACCAGATTCGCTGACACCTTGAGAGAGGAACCAGAAACCAGTTCCCCACCCTGATGGGCTTCCAGAAATAAGAGTTTGTAATTGCACAAAGTTAAAAACCAGCTCACTGCCATCTTTCTTTTGCCCCAAAGCAGTACTCAGGGAGGTTATGGAGAAAGCTGAACCCTTGCCTTTGTCAGTTATAATCTGGGGGTTCGTTTGGGGCATGGCTGGAGGCACCAGCGTGATTGTCCAATCCTGAAGTCAGAGGGGACTCCTGAGCCATCCCCCAGCCACCTTCACCTTCGATGTATTTATCTTCCACTGATTACAATTTCCGCTAACGGGAAAAAAAAATGCAGAGGAAGGGGGAAAACAGGGGGGATAACGTTACCAAATAACGAAAGATGACATGGGGGGAGGGTGGGGAGAGGAGGCACAGGGGCTTTGCACAGAGCAGGATGGGCCTGGTGTGCTTCACAAAAAAAGCCTTAAATTGCCCCAGCGTGTTAGAAGAGACACGAGCCTTTTTGCCCATGATTTGGATGAGTTTTAGGATGCTGGATGCAGCCGGGGTAACCTCCATCCCCCTCTCCATGATGCCCAACCTCAGCCAGTGCTACCTGTCCCTGAGCTGGGCACAGCCCCGAGAGCAGCGCTCTGCCCTACGGTGCCATGGGGTGCTGGGAGTCACCCCAAAACCCTTCTCCATGCAGGAGCAGCAATGCTGGCAAGCCTGGACCGTGCCATGCCGGCGAGCCGCCCTGCCACTGGGAACTGGGGAGTGACTGGTCCTGCCCCATTTGCAAAGGCAACGGCCCCAGCACCGCCGGGTCAGAGCTGTGCTGGTTCAGCTGAGCACCAACCAAGCCCACTTTCCCGGCTCTTGCCTTTTCCCTCTGTGCTTCCATTAGTTTTCCATAGGAAGGACTCGGTGGGTTTCAGCTGCCAAAACCTGGGTGCTGGACTTGCCAAGGGGGGGCCCCACGCTGGCAGGGCCCCCAGCCTCCCTCGCAGCAGCCGCCGAGTGCTGTAAAGAGGTAATTTTCACTAGGTTTCCACTGAGGCTTCAGCTTTGACTTACGATCTCCATTAGCGAGCGATAAACGACCTCCGTGCAGCTGTGATCCAGACCTAACCAGCATTTAAAATCCCAGCCTCTCGCACGCCTGAGCCCCGGGGACCGCGACGTCCCCAGGCAGGGATGCTCCACGGGACAGCCCATCCCTCGGGATGGCTTTTGGTGGTGGGCTCCATCGCCAGCCATGCTCAGCCTTCTGCCATGGGGGAGCTCCCCTCTGAACACCCAATTTGGGGGATTTCTTTGCAAAATGCTCATCCCAGAGCGCGGTGTTCGCCCAGCACCATCCCTGCGACCC
This sequence comes from Strix aluco, assembly GCF_031877795.1. NCBI lineage: Eukaryota > Metazoa > Chordata > Aves > Strigiformes > Strigidae > Strix > Strix aluco. Next base: position 10,242,270 of record NC_133950.1, on the reverse strand, counting down.
GGGATGGTCACCTCGGCCAACTTCAAGCCTGTCTTTCCCCCGGCTGATGCTGCAAAACCCCCCGTGTGCACCACCATGTCCTGGGACAGGTTTTGCTGGCTCCAGCTCTGCCACTTGGCTTTGGGGTGCAAATACCCCCCTTTTTTGTGGGCTGTGCCAGGAGGGAGCGAGTGCAAACCTCTCCTGCAAAAATCCCAGGCTACATCTCCTCCAACGTGTTTCATTTTCCATTGTGCCGCAGACCCCAGAGCCCCAAACAGTTTTCTGCCGTTAAATTATTTCACGCGTTCCATTTATTTGCGAGCAGTTTGCCAAAGACCTTTTGAGCTTTAAATTTTTCACCCCCCCCAGCCAAATGATCAAGTATGCCGTAACATTTACTTCCCTTCTCTGCCTGGAATGGCATTTTTTTCCCCCTTTTTCTTCTTGGGTATAATTTAAGGGTTGAAATAGCCTGGAGGGAATTAGCTGTAAATTCTTCCTAAGACAAATAAATTCAGCCCTCTAAGTTTCTACGTTTTTCAAACTGTTGAGAGACGTTTTGGGTTTGTTTTACTTGAAATAATGATCATGGCATATCTGACCCTCAGGCTGCGGCCGGCTCTAACCAAATAAATAGCTTTTATTAATTAAGGTTTATCCTTAACAAATAAAACCCCAATTTGATCTCGGCCGTCTGAATTAGCAAAAATAAACAACGGGTTCTCCGGGCACTTGATGTGGATTTAACAAATTAACGCTGGGCCTTCATCAGGGAAGCCGCAGGGTGGTGGAGGCCTTTTACAGCCAAGAAATCCTTTGGAAAAACAATGTCTTTCGTTTCTCCCATGGTCTCTCTCGGTAAACATGTGGACTCCCTTCATCCCTTTATATACTCGGGGGAAGCGAGGAGAGCTCCGGCGATGACGTCCGCCAAAGTTTCATGTGCAATTGTTTAACTTGTTCCTCTAAATCATGCGATGGGGAGGAAACGTTTCCCTTCAGATCGTGGTGAGCAGTGCCGGAGCAAAGCTCCCGGGTTTGGGAATTGCCCCTCCACAGTGTCTGCCTGCTCCAGCTCCTTTCTATCCCGTAACCTTCAGCTGAGACACCCAAAGTCCAGGGGTAATTTGGGGGTGAGTGGGCAGCCGAGTGTGGCTGAACCCCCTTTCCAGAGGCACTGCCCTGTCTTGGGACATGGCTGGGGACAGCCTGGGAGCCCCCGGGGGGTTTGACCTGCCCACACTAGGGTTTTGCAGCGAAGAGAGGTTGCTGGAGGGATGCTCTATGGGTCAAAGGGGAGCTGGGAACTTGTCCCAGCTCGTGGGTGCAGGCAGCACAGGGTTTGTCACAGAAGTGATGGTGGGAGCTGCCTATACTGCTACAGGTCTTTAATCTCCCCAGATCATCTTGGGAAGCCCGTGGGGCTGAGAAGCATCTGGGAAGCTGCCCCTCCATGTGTCCTGGGGAACCCAAATGCGGGGCTTTTCGTGCACCCACCGGTGAGCCCAGCCTGGGTGCACGGGACCAACATGGCATCACAGCTCGGGGGCAAAACCATATCTGTGTAACTCCATGTTCTGGGTGGTTTCACCCCGCTACCTGGGGGAGAAGTCCCTTGGCCACCAACCCCTGTCCACAGGGTCCCAGCTTTGCCTGGCATGATGCTGCGAGGTGCAAACCCATCCCGGGAACAACCCACAGATACAGGGGACAGGGTATCCCTGGGGAACAGGAGCTGCCAGCCCCTTCCCCGGCTCCCCCACTGCTGGGAGTGAGCTCTGACCTCCTTGTCCTGACCTGCTGCCGCTCCCTGGTCCCCCTCCAGCTCAGCCCCAGCCTCAAGAAGACCCTGGGAATGCCGGAGGCTCTGGGGGGTGCGAATTGAAGTCGAGGGGATTGAAGCCGGGGGGGTCCAAATGTGCTGAGTCCTAAGGAAACTTTCTCGGCTCAAGTGGCGTACATGAAAAATTTAAGAGAGGGGCAAGTCTCAGCTACTGGAGAAACATTACAGCAAAATGTTTCCGAGGATGTTTCACCTCATTAATTGTGAAAAAACTGAAACGCTGACACGTTTTTACAGGCTGCCAGTTTTGCTGGGGGAAAAGTGTCTCTGTTAAAAAGGAGCAGCAAAAGCCTGGACCAAGAAAGAGGCCAAGGCTGTCCCGGGAGGGCCTTAGCCTGCACTCACTGACAGGCAGCAGCAGACTGTTTTATGGTTATAGAGCTGCCGCTGCACCAGCCAGAAACCACCCAGTGCCGCGGTTCGCTGCCCCTGGCCGCGTGGATGCCCGGTTTTCGGGAGGATCCTGCCTGGTGGCACTGCGACCCTTGGGATTGCTCCATGCATGGCCTGCACCCCTGGAGCCCAGCAGGCTTTTCTCCTTGCACCCCCAGAAACCAAACCTGGTGCTCAGCAGTGATGCTGGGCACGGTGTGCCGTGTCTGAGCACCCATTGAAAGCCCGAGCAAGCCGGGAAGGTCATGGAGAGCCGGCTGAGCCGGCAGCATCCCTGCATCCCAGCGGGGATGTGTCCAACCTGTGCTTGCAACCCAATGGCAGCACTTTAGTGCAGCAAACAAGGTGGGAATGTGATGTTTAGCTGGGTTTCAGGACCAGAAGGAACCTGTAATGGAGGAGCCCCATGTCGCGGGGTGCTGCCTCTCTTAGGGATGGTCCCAGCCCAGCAGCAGCCACCAAATTCACTGGCAAAAGCCATGATCAGATTCAAAGCTGTCTCTGCAGCAAGGGCAGCGGTGATTTATCTGCTGCAAAACCCAAGCGCACAAGAGACAAGATCAGGAGGTCACAGTGAGGAGGGGAGGAAGAGAGGGGGTGAAGGGGATGAAGGAAAAAGGCGATGAAGAGAGGGGAACCAGATGCTGGACAAGCCAGGCAAGGACCCGGCCAGCTGAGTTGCACGCTGTGATTTAGAGAGGATGCCCTGAAAATTGGAAGCTGGTGAAATCCACGGGACTGCAGTTGTCTGCTGCGTGTAAAGCCCCGAGGCTTTGACGTGCCCAGCACTCCCCAAACACTTCACAGCCCTTCTCACCACACCAGAGGCTCCTGCCCCGGCCAGAGGCTCGTGCGCAGCCCAGCCCAGTGCTCGCCCAGCTGAGGCCAGGCCCTGGGAACGGTGTTTTGGCACGACCAGCTCCTGCGTCAGCGGAAGCGTTTAATTAATTAATTGCAGCCGCGTTGCCTGACGGAGGAGGCAGGGTTGGTGGGATGCTGTCAAGCCTTAGGAAGGAGCTGGGGAACATCTTTGGCCACAAAGCTCTGGTGGCAGAGGGCTGAGCAGCACAAGAAATTCCTCGCTGCTCTCCCAGGTGGCTGGGGGAAAATGGTGCTGTCACTCACTTTTTACCTGGGGTGGGAACTGCCTGCGCAGGGACAGGCCTTTGGAGAGGGGGACATGGACAGACCCTGCTTCTGGGCTCACCGGCTCTGGGATGCACCCCAGCATCCTGGCCCCGGCCCCGACCCTGAGGTGGGATCCAGTCAGCAGAGCCTGGCACCATCAGCATCCCCTGAAACAACTGCTCCAGAAACAGCCTTTAAAGCTGTGCAATGGTGTTGGTGCCCAGCACAGGGCTCGGCGAAGCCTCTTGCTGCGCTTTCCCAGCTGCCTGGCTCCCGTGCACCCCAGGAGCCAGGGCCGGGGCCATTGTGCAGGGCCGCAGGGCTCAGACTGCCTGGCTGCACCCGCCGACTGGTGGCACCGGCCCAGGGCACCCGGCCCAGGACCCGGGGCGCCGAGCACATCCCCTGGGCTCAGTGAACTGCAAGTGAAAAATTCCCTCCCAGGGCCGTGCCCGTGCAGTGGGTGACCCCAGTCTGGCGAAGGGCTTTCAGGAGCTGCCAAGAGCATCCCGTGTGCTCGGAGGAGGCTGCAACCGCAGCCTGACACAATGGGCTGTCCCAGCTCCAGCGCCGCCATCGCCTCCATTGTGTCAGGTCTCTGTGGGGATGGAGCTGCAGAGGAGCCGAGTGGGGGATGAGCCAGGGTGATGGTCCCCGACGGGTATCCTGATTTTCCCCCCAAGGCATGGCAGGGCGAGGAGAAAAGCCTCCTGGGAAAGGTCTGTCATCTGCATGAGTTTGCCGGGGACGGTGGCACTGCGGCAGTCACTGCAGTGCCCCAATTGGCTTCGTGCTGTCAGGGTCTGGCCAGGGTCCGGCATCTTCCCTGCTTGTAGCAGAACATACAGCTCAAGGGGGTTCAATCCTTTCTGGGGTTCCCCTTTGCCCAGATGAGCCTGGGATCACACAGAGCCTCGGAAAACTCATCGGCAACGGTGCCGCTCTGGGATGTCGCCTGCAAGTGCCAAAGAGGGAGGAGAGGGGGAGACAGGACAGATACAGGGACGTGGGGTGTGTTGTGCCGCAGCTCCTGGCTTTGCCTGGGGACACTGAGAGAGGCCGTGTCAGACCAAAGGGCTCCTCGAGCGGATGCTCATGGCCACGGGGCCGGGGGTGGTCGGAGCCGCTTGGCCGGGTGAGCCGAAGCCCTCACGGCACAGCCAAGCGCCTTGGGAACAGACACTGTGGTGGGTTTGAGGCGCCGAGCCGGGCCAAGTACAGAGCAGCACCAACCGACGGGGGAGCAGGAATTTTAATTTTGTTCTCCCGCGAATCTGCCAGCCCCCACGGTGGAGGCCTGGGGACCAACAAAAGGCGCTGGCTCTCCCCCAGCCGCCGGCGGCCGGGAGCCTCCCTGGCGAGGAGGCATTCACCGGGGGGGTTTGCTTTCATCTCCCAGCCAGGAGACCTTCTTGGGGTGGGGTGAGGCCAGCACACGGGCTGTCCTGCACCTCGCACCACTGTAGCACCCTGGGATGCCCCCCGGGGACGAAGCCCCTGAGTAGGCACCCGGGACGCAGCCTCCCCGCTCTGCCAGCACCGGTTATGCCGTCCATTAAAATAGCTGAGCGCGGAGAGTGGCAGCGCCGGTGATGGTTAACAGATGTGTGAACGGGCTTCTGCGGTGCGGGGAAACGGCCGGCCCGGGCCCCGCTGCCAAAGGGCTGGGGCTTGGGTCAGCCCCAGGCACCGCAGCGAGGGGGTCCAGGCAGAGGGGACGGCCACGGCGGCTCCCCAAAGCCATTGGCGAGTGGGATGCTGGGATGGATGATACCAGGATGGACGATGCCAGGACAGACAGACCCCACTGTCCGGCGTCGGGGCTGAGCATGGCAGATGCTGCTTCTCTCCCCACCCTACAAACCTTGTAGGCACCTTTTGGTGCATCCACGATGCAGCCGCAGAGGTGCCAACATCGCTCACACGTGGCCGCCTGACAGAACAGGTTACATAGTTTCCCAGCAGGGCACGGGGCATGTGTAATTAATTAACGCTAATGAGACTTGTGCAAACGCCAGCCCGGAGAGCAGCACCCGCCTGCGTTTGCAAAGCTCTGCCGAAAACTCAGCTTTAGCTGCAAAGTGGGTTTCCCTGGGGGGCTGGGAAGGAGATGGGATGGCGGGTGCCTTGGACCATCACGGTGTTGAGAGCTTGCTGGGACTTTTGCATAGTGTTTAAAGAATAAAACTAATCAGCCAGGGCTGCATAGCAGGAACGCTGCGTAGAGGGCTGGCTCCCAGCCAGGGACCCCTGGCATGGCGATCCCAGCTTTCCTCTCCCCCACCCTGCCCCCAAAAAAAGGTGGTTTCTTGAAATTTAATAAGCAAAAGCCCATAGCAAGCCAGCCTCAATGGCATCTGGCCCTGAAACCCAACACCAGCCCACCAGGTTAAAGCACAGACCCCACTGCATCAGGGTCATTGCCAAGGGGGAGGGAAGAAGACAGGCAGGGACCGGGGGGAACAGTGGGAACCCCCACGGTGTCTCCGCCTGCCACCTCCTGCCACCAACCCGACTCCCCTCTCTTTTTTGAGGCCAATTGGGTGTTTTTCAAAGCCAGGCCAAGATGCCACCGAGCACCCATTTTATCAGCAAGCGCCGGCACCTGCTGAGACCCCGTCCCATGGCAACTGGCCAGTGTCCGTGGACCAGGGACACCAGCACATTTGGCCAGGGCAGAGGACGGGTGCGAGCCCCTGGCTGGGACCCCATCCCACCACTGCTCCGAGGAGGACCCTCGTGGGCGCCTGCATGCACAGACATCCCGGAAACCCTCGCCAGCAAGCAGCATCGCTGTCCTCCGGTCTGGTTTTCATTTGAGGTCGGTGGCCTCTCGCCAAATTTATTGTAAAACATTCATTTTAATAAGTGGCTCGTATCTTTTCTTTTTTTTTTTTTTTTTTAAACCCAGCTCAGTTAACTGTTTCCAGGTTAAAGCAGAGCCGTGCGTGGCCAGGACAGTGGGGATGGTGGGGATAGGACAGCAGGCAGGTTGCTGGGGGTAGGTGCCAGCCACGGAGGGGACACCAGGGGACACCTCGGAGGCCAGGGTGGGAGCAGCTGCATCGGAGTCTCCCTTCTGCAAAGTTCAGCAGAGCTGAGACCCTCACCCTCATCACCCCAAGCCTTTGCCCCCTCCAGGTCCCCAGGGAGCTCAAGCACCATCTTGCCACACTGGGGACCCTGACTCCAGCACCCAGCTGGCCAAGGCCCCAAAACCCAGCCAGGAGCAAAGTGGGGCACACGCTGGCACCAGTGGTTGGGGTCCCAGGGTGTGTGTCAGGGACCTCTGGGAACTCTCATACAAATCTCATTAATATTTAACCTCCAGTGCGATAACTTGGTCGTCTTGAACATGCAAAGGGCTTTGCGAAGTGGACAGTGCCTGGTAGTTTAGTTTTGACATTTGTTTTAAGTTTTATAAACCTCTAATACTAATAGAAATGCTTCAGTGTCTTTTAATTTAAATGAAAACAGTTATTTTTTTAATTTAAAAATTCCCCTGAGGTATTTACAACCCCCAAATTACAGCCATGTGGCCGGCCCAGCCGAGAAAGTGAAACCGGTGAGGAAGAAGCGTGGCGGTTGCCCCGGCCTGAGCTGAGCCCAGCACGGCCCCAAGCAGCACCGTGCTGGTGGCTGTCCCCATGTCACCCATGTCCCCTCCACAGCACCCCACGGACAGACTCTCATTCACACCTTTGCTGGGGACACGGGATCCCAGTTCATGGGGCAACCAACCTCTTGAGCTGCCAGCCACGGCTGTCCCCGCCGGCTTGGCATCCTTCTGTCCTTCCTTTTTTGTCCTTCCCTCTCCCCCCTCTCCCTTCCTTCTCTCTTTCCCTCTCTTGGACCCACACCAGGGTGCTGCGGGCAGAGCACCGGTGGGTTTGGAGATAGGAGCTGCCCCCACTCGTGACCCCGTCCTGCGCCCTCCTCGGCCGTGCTGCTGCCAGACCAGGCTCTTTGCTCCCCACCACCCGCCATGTGGGGGTCCCCGTGTGCTCCCCTGCAGCATCACTGCTACTCCCACCCCCAGCACACCCCTGCAGCAGTGCAACCCCCCCCCAGCCCCTGCAATGCAGTGCAATGTGACCCCCCCAACACGCTGCAGTGCACTGTGCAGCTTGGGGTGCAATGCCATCCCCCCCACACCCAAGCAATGCCCTGCATGACCTGGGGTGCAACTCACTTCCCCTGCATCACTCAGGGTACAATGCAACACTCCCTCCCCCTGCAAGAGCTTGGGGTGCAATGCAGCCCCCCCCACACACACACACTGCAATGCCCTGTACAGTTTGGGGTGCAATGCAACCCCCACACACACATGTTGCGTTGCCCTGCACAACTTGGGGTGCAATGCAATCCCCACCCAACCCAAGCAATGTGCTGCATGAGTTGTGGTACAACACAGTCTCCTCACATGACTCGGGGTGCAGTGCAGGCCCCCCCCACACTGCAATGCCCTGTACACCTTGGGGTGCAATGCAACACCCCCCCAACCACACACACGCTGCAATGCCCTGTACAGCTCGTGGTGCCACACACCCCCGCCTCAATACCCTGCGCGACTTGGGGTGCAGCCCACAGCCCGGGGCGGCACGACCCGCTGCACCGACCCCTCTGCTCCACCTCTGCACCCATCCTGCTCCCCACAGCCCCAGGCTCAGCTCCGGTGCCTGCGAGGAGCACCGGGGCCGTGCCCCCTCCCCAGCGCCCCGCGCTGCCATGTGCTCCCCGGCGCTCCCCCGGCTCCCCTGCCATGTGCACTCCAGTTTCCTTGCGTGTGAAGCCTGCAGCCTCTCAGATTCAGTGGCTGGAAAGGATGGCGCCTCTCCACATCTGGTTCAGTGCGCGAGCCTGGCGCCTGGCTTAGCCACAGTCTCCATTCAGAGACACACAGACTTTAATAGACTCATACAATTCTTCCTGATCTATCACTGCAGCCGCAGCTGAAAAGCTGCTTTATTATATGCACTCCAAAGGGGGATGAGGAGGGAAGGGGAGGGGGCCGGCGGCTGGCGCGGCCGCTCTCTGAAGGCTCTCAGCCCACCCGGCGTTCCCCCGGGACCTGAGTTGCACCCCCCTTCCCCGGTCCTGCCCTGGCTCCCGGGGGCTGTTCGCCCCCCCAGCCCCCGGGGTGAAGGAGCAGTGCCGTGGCTTCGTTACGCCTCCCGCTCAATTAACGCCTGCGGCCCCCCCGAGCTGCCATTTGCACCCCGGCAGCGTGCACGGCCGGGGCAGTCCCCAGCAGAGCTGCAGTGGCGAAGGGGACTCAGTCTGTCCCCCTAATGTCCCCAGAAGGGTGTCACTGCCCCCCGCCCAAACTGCGACAATTTTCCCCAACATCAGTGTCCCATTTACCCCTCAACTCCCTTCCAGGGGATCCGCAGCCGGAGCTGCCAGTACAGGCCGCCCGTGGGCAAGGGGCTGCCCCATGGGCAAGCACCAGACCCCCCCACCCCACACCCCCAGCAATGCCCCCACAGGTCCCAGTGCTGGGGCTGGTTTTCCCAGGGGAAGCGCAGGGCAGGGATGCTGAGCACAGACAGGGCGTTCCGTTACGCTGTGGGAAGGCTGGAAAACGTCGCCCATAGCCACGTGTCCCTCAGGCGAGTGCGAACGTTGGGAATGCCTCAAGGGTGAGGGTGGGATTTTTTCTTTTAATTCTCAGAAATTTGGGGGTGTCCAGTGAAAAACAACCCGATTCTGGAGTGTGGGGCAGTACTGGCCAACAAGCATTGGAAAACCACCTTGAAACCCCAAATCAGACCTTCTTCCCCAAGAGGGTTTGCTTTCCCCATCCTCCCTGACCTGGCTGGGCATCCCTGGCCCCGCGCAGGCACCGGGACCAGGCAGGGGATGGCTGCCTCTGCCCACCGCGTTTTCACCCTCTTCCCAGTCGCTTTTTCCAGCCAGGAAAAAAAACTGATCTGCATTAACCCTGGTCTAAATCCTTGCCCAGTCCCAGCTCAGCCCAGCCACAATCCACTGCCCTGGCATTTTAAAGGATGCTCTGAGCCTGCTCCGTGGCTCAGGGATCCCATCCTGGGAGGATAACTCCTTCCAGCTGCTGCTTGCACCACATGGAGGGGATGAGGTGCCAGCCTGGGGACACCCAGCCTCTGTCAGCCCCAAAGCATCCAGGTCCCAGCCTGCTTCAAACCTCATCCCTTCAGCTCAGTGATTTTACAGCCTTGGGGGGGGGGGGGGGGGGGGGGGGCGGAGGGGGGGCGGAGATAATTCCCCGTGGCTGGAGGAAATCAGCCCCGGGAGAAAGGGTGATCGGCTCCGCTCCCTGGGAGAGAGGAGGGTTTCTAACGAGGCAGCCTCAAAGCCCCAAATCATTTCATCAGCCTCCCAGCTACAGACACACGCCCAGGCTCTCTTAAAATGCTGATTCGTTGAAATTCACCCATCTTGGCTGCGCAGAGTCGAAATTTCATATTTTTCCTGTGAATCAGCCCCGTTCCCTGAAATAACAGCCCAAAAGGAGAGGGGAAATAGTCTTGCACTGAGCTGTTCCTGGTCGAGCTAGACATAACAGCCCGGGGGGGGACGGGCAAGGTGTCCCCATGCCCCAGCACCCTCCTGGGCTGGGCATGGCTGTGCCACGGGACATCTGAGCTGCTGCTGGGGCTTAAAACGCATCAGTGGGTGCTGCTGGGGCTCCCAAGGGAGTGGGGCAAAGCCCCCTGTGCCCCCCGTGCCCCCCGTGCCCCCCCCACATGGGACTTCCCCCCCCACTGTCCCCTTTGGACCTGTGTTTTTTGCAGCTCTGCCCCATGTTCCTGAACTCTTTCCCTGCTGGAAAAGGGGGGGGAATGAGCATCCCCCATGGCAATGCCTGCCAAAGTCCCAGCTCACTGGGGGTGCTGAGGGGAGAAAAATCCCAGCAATGAGAAGTGGGGGGGAAAAGGGATTTTCCTGCCCTCCTGCACCAGCCAAGGTTCTTCCAGCTCTCGGGCTCCCCCAGCAAGCGGGGACTCATCTCCACAGGCCCTGGTTTGGGTTTTTTTTCTCTTTACCCTCTGACAGCAGTTCCCCCAGCACAGATGCAAATGTGTGTGGGGACCCCACAGAGCCCTGCAAATGCTGCAGAAAACGTGCTGGTATGTATTTTCCTGCGCCCCTGGGCTCTGAGCAATCAGGGCTGCTTCCCAGGGCTGCAAAAGCCCCCGCTCCAACCCAGAACCCCTGAAGCTGGGGTGGGAGGAGCCTGGAGCCCAGGTGGGGGTGTTCAGCACATATAGGGTCAAATTTTCCCCAAATTGGAGTCCAGGTGCCACTGGTGCACAGGGAGGAGTGGGATGGTGAGTGGGTGTCACCCTTCAGGGCTGGAGGGGACAGGGAAGCACAGAGCAGTGGTACCAGGGTGGGCCCTATGCCAGAAACCCCATGAGATCTGGGGTGTCCCAGCTGTGACCCCCACCCCAGGATCTCTCCCTGCCTGCGCCTGGCAGGGGTTTGTGCTGCTCAGGCTGGTTTTGGCAGGGCTGTGACCTAACTCAGCCTCTCGTCCTGCCTGCGCCATAGGAAAAGCATCGCTCCCACCCACCTTGTGGTTTTTGGATGGGCAAGACCTGGGGACCAGTTTCCCCCCCTGGGGACCCCAGGCAGCACACACACAGGACAGCGGGTCCCATGGCCATGAAACAAGGTGAGAGCTATGATGGGTGGGGTCCTCAGTTAGGGAGAGGGAAGCCTGGCTGTAGGGTTCATGCTGCAGGTTGGGGCTGTCCCCTGTCGCAGCCTGGGGGGGGTGCAGGGTGGGTCCCTCCCCATAGCCCCTTGTTGTTTCTAACTGGGATATGCTGGGCTCCCTGCGAGCGGCTGGAAACCGTCTGGGCGAGCCGGGACACGTCAGGCTTCCCATCCATCCCTCGCCTGTCGCCAGCCTCGCGCTAAGCGCAAACAAATGTGGAGGGCCGGGAGGCGGACCGGGGCGGGGAGCTCCCGCCCGGATTAATTGGCACTTACTCAATACACGCTGATGGATGCTGCACTGGGCAAGTGCTGGTCTTGGGCACAAGGCCCGATTGTGCTGTACCCTCCCCTGGGGACCGTCCCACTCCAGCAGCTCTGTGGGCACGGTCCCTGCGTGGAGGAAAACATCTTGTCTTGGGGTCTGCAGCCCTCAACGCCCTCCAGGCAGGGAGATGTCCCCAAGTGGGGACTGGGGACAATGAAGGTGACGTCTGGTCACTGAGAGTCATGGCTGTGCAAGGATGGCTCCTGTCCCGGTGCCACCCATCCCGGCTGTGCTGGCCTTACAAGGACCGAGAGGCCTCGCCTCCCCCCCCTGCTTCGGATGCCACCGTTCCCGGCTCTGCCACGCAGGGACTGTCCCCATCAAGGGGGAGTTCTGCCAGCCTGGGAGGATGCCACAGACAGGGGCTCCTGTGCCCAGGGACCCTCAGCTGATGCTGTTTTGGGGAGCAGTGAGGGACCGCGGGTGCTATAAATCCTGCCCCACAGCTTTGCTGCCCACCGGTGGGTCGTGTCCCACCCCAGTGCATCCCAACGTCATCCCCCAGGCCAGGGCAAGCAGGTCATGGTGTCACCCCAAGCAGCAGGGAGCTCTGCTGTCCCCTCCTTTGGGGGACAAAAGCACGAGAGCCTCTCCTTAGAGAGCTGTGGCCATGTCTATCAGACACTTCTCAATGCCTCTCCTCCTCCATGGGGGCTGAGTTGGGGTCCTGACACCCCCATCCCTCCCCAAGCAGTCATCCAGAAACCACGGAAAGCCTCCCAGCAAAGGGGTTTGGGGGATTTCCAGCAATTTTGGGGCCATGAAAAGCAGATGGGTGCTGGAAAGAGGGGTCTGATGGGTCTGGGGTTATAGGGCAGGGGGACCTCAGCTGGCTCCCCGTGCCCCTGCCCCAATCTTGCTGGCCCCAGGGGTCTGTATTGCCCTGAGCCAGGCACAGGGGGTAGGCCACAAGTTAATGACGCTGGTTTTAATTGCAGTGGAGCCATGTACGTGCATGGATGTCCTAGGGAAGGAAGATCCTCACGGGTACATCCCGTCCCTTCTCCAGCAGTTGTTGTGTTACAGGGCTACTCCTGCCTGTGCAGCCAGAGGGGCCAAGGTGTCCCCAGGATGTGACCCCCATCCGGCAGGGACAAACAGCATTTGAGAAGGCAGAGAAGCACAGCCAGATTGTGTCCTGTGAGCCAGGACATGGGCTGGGGTTGCTGTGCCTCAGGGAATGTGCCCAAGCCCTGGGAGCAGCTTGGGGCTACTTGGGGCAATCAGCCACCGCTTGACCCCAAAAGCAAGTCCCTTTCCCTTTTCCACTGTTACCAGATCCCTGCCCCTCCCTGCCTCACTTCTCCCTTTTCAACTGTCCTCGTTTACATAATTAAAACCAATTTGCTGTAACATCATCTTAGTCCCCTCTGCCCCCTCGAGTGCAGCCTCTCCTCTCACTTCATCACTGCTCTGCTCAGCCTCCGCAGAGCCCCAGCGCGGGTCGGAGGGTCCTGGCTGCCCCGGGGGTGAGGAAGGGGCCCCAGAAGCCATCCTGGGGCCACCACATCTCACTATCCCATCACCCAATCCCACTGGCTGTAGTTGAAGGGGCAACGTATGCCTGCCCCATGCCGGAGGATCCCCTCGGAGGGGCTGCAGTCCTTCCTCTGAGCCCGGCTGTGACAAAAGTGGCTCTTTCTGAGTTTTCAGCCCCGAAGCGGCTGCCGGAGCCAGCACCCGACTCCCTCTCCCATCCCCAGGCGGCACCAAAAGTAAGTTCATTGTTTGAAAAGCCATCAGTCAAGGCCTGCTGGCTAAAATTACCCTCCTGCTTTATCATCTTGAGAACATTAAGGGCTGTTGTTAACAGATGTTTCACGTTACACATTATTTGTTAGTCTAATGAAAGGAGGTGAACAAGCTTTCAAGACCTCAGAAGTTGTGCGGAAGGTTTTCGATGGGAGGCTGCTGCATCGCTCCAGGGGAGGATGAAGATGAGGATGGGGACAAGCCCTCGCCACCGTTGGCATTTCTTCACTCTTGCCTGGCTTGTGGGATTTCTGCCTCTTAATTTTTGGGTGCCATGAAAGCAACGTGTTGCACAGATGATATTTGTGCTCGTCCTCCCATGAGGATGCGCCGGGTACCCTCAGGGCCAGTTTGGGGCTGGGGCCAAGGGGCTGAGCAGCTGCCTTGGCTGGAGAGGGAGGTGGGGACAGCTCTGGTCCTTGGTGGCAGTGGGAAGGAATGTGCCAGCCCTGCAAGGGACTAACGGAGGGGCTGCTCCTGCGGGAAAGATGTGCCCAGGGCCCCAGACATGGGGCTGCCTCCAGCCACCCTCCCCAGCTGGCAGGGCTGTGGGACCAGGGGTGGTAGGTGAGGGCAGGGAGGAGTTGAATCCCTCTCTGCAAAGAATAAAACCCTGCCCCGAGCTTCTCCGGCTCTGCCAGCCTGGGGAACAGAAGCTTCCTCCTGCTGCAGCCGCCTGGGGAAGGGGAGAGGGTTTTGTCGAGGTCGCAGTTTGCTGAGCGCAGCTGGGGGCTGCCTAAAGCATCTCTGCAGCAGCTCTGCCAGCGCGGCCCCCCCGCACCACGGCGAGCCCTGCTCGGTGGAGGGGGTGTCAGCAGCTTCGCAGCAGGCTCGGGGCCGCTCTTCCTCCAACCCGCGGGTGCGATGACCCTGATAACGGCTCCCAGCCGGAGCGCAGAGCCGCATCCTGCAGAGAGACACTCGGGTACTGGGCTCCGTTTGCATTGATAATAAACCCGCTGCCACTGACCTGCGGGGCTCCAAAATTGCATCTGGCAGAAAAAACCCGCAGTGGTGAAGAAGAAGATGAGAGAAAATGCTGAGAGGCTGTTTTACTTCAGGATGCCAATAAAAGAGAACGTTACCAGTAAAAGTTCGTCTGCTGTCATCACGCTGATGCCGAAAGCATCGCAGATGTGTAACAAAAGGCTGATGCTCACAAAAGGAGGGTATTTGCCTGGTATTTAGAGTCGCCCCGTCCCAATTTAGGAAATCGCATCCCAGTTTAGGCAATGGCAGTGGGTAACAGCTCTCACAAGTCAGTGTTTACATGCACACAGGTTTTCTTCTCTGTTTCCTTGTTCTCTTCTTGCTCACTGCTCTCAGCTCCCATCACTCAGGTGTTTCTCTCTCCAGGTGTGATCAGGGGAAGAAATGCTTCCACTCCCGGACAGGTTGTCAGAACATCCCAGATGCTGATGGTGTCTTCATCCCTACACCTCAGCGAAACAGGTGCTAATGAGAAACATTCCCCATGGTCCAGAGGTGCTGGGATCAGCAGGCCAAACCCCACAGGGCCTCTGCCCCAGGAGGAATGGGCTTTTAGGGTGAAAAATGGGCTTATGGGGATCAACCGGCCCCCTTGCCTCTCTCTCTCTGGTATTTGCATCAGCCCTGGTCCCCACTGACCCTCTTTGGGGTGCGTTAGGAGCAAAGCAGGGTGGTAGTTTCTCAGCTGTTTTGCAAAGAGCCCTGTGAGACGAGCCGGCTGCTGTGGGCTGGGCTGGATTTCCAAAAGCTGTGTTGATCCCACATGGCACTGTCCCCCGGTATGGTCCCATCAGCGGGCAAAAATCTCCCCACAGTCCCAAAGGCAATGCAAAAAGTACAAACAAAACCCAAGGGAAGGGGAGGGAGGATGGAAAATAATGCCAAAAATACCAGATACCATTCCAGAAAGCAGCGCCCAGCCTCACCCAGCCCTCAGCATCCCAAGCAGAGGCAGGCTGGGGGCTCAGGGGGGCTTCTCGTGGAGGAAGGAGGTTGCGGAGGGAGTGAGATGTGGGTGGGAGAAAGATGCTCCAGACCTGCATGCAATGTGGGACCGCGGGAGGGGACTGAGGGATCTCCCTGCACGGGAGGAGGGTTTCCCACTGGGAGCCCCTCACTGCAGGTCTGGGCAGCCTCCGGGGTGGGCTGAGCCCCTGTCACGGGCACAGTTCCCGGGTGGGCTGTGCACCCCCGGCCAGGCGTGGGTCAGGCTCTCGGCAGGGCCGTCAGCACTGCCGGGCTGCGCCCTGGAGGCCGCAGAAAACAAGTCTGGGATACCAAAACCCAGCCGGGGGGCAGGTTTGGGGGATGCCCTCGGGGGTGGGCACCGCGGCCCGGGCATGGGGAGGTGGCGGGGCTGCACCTCCGCCCCACGCTCTGCCCCCCCTTCTCCACCCCTGTCTCCCCTTCGCCGCCTCTGTGCCCCGAGGGGACACCCGGCCCCGGGAGTGGGGGGCTCTGGGGGCTCTCGGGTGCCGCCTGGACCGGGGCTTTGCCGCAGGGACGGGGCGAATCCTCCTCGCCCCCGTCCCGGGCACCGGAGCCGGGATGCGCTGGGGCCGGCGGGGAGGGATGCGCGCAGACCCCGCGGGCGGCAGCCGCCGAGCCCCCGGCCAGGCGGGGTTTTCCCGTTAAAAACGCGTCTCCTGCCAGGACCGAGCGCCACGAAGCCGGGTCCCGGGTCGGTCTCCGTCCCCTCTCCCAGCCCCGGCTCTGTCCCCGCCGGCCCGTTGCTACCGGTGCTACCGGCCCGGAGACGCGCTTGCGGCGGGCACCGGGAGAGGACCCGCTGCGTCTCGGCCCTCACCGCCCCGCCGGGCCCCCTCCGCTCCCCGGGCCCGGAAACCGAGGAGGGGATCCCCGGGGGAAGGGGGGACCCCGCAGGCCGCGCAGCCCCGGGACGCACCGGCTGCCCGGGGACCGTCCTGTACCCGGCACCTCCGGTGGCGGCAGGGAGGCAGCCGGTGCGGGGTCCCTCCTCTCGGTGCGGGGTCCCTGTGCCCCCTGTCCCCGGTGCGGAGTCCCCCGCCTCGGTGCGGGGTCCCCCTCCGCCGGTGCCGTGTCCCTGACCCCCCTATTCCCGGTGCCGTGTCCCTGACCCCCGGTGCCATGTCCTTGTCCCCCGGTGCGGGCTCCCTCTGCCCCAGCCGTCGGGGTGTCGGCACCCCCGCAGCTCGCTCCGACGGGGGGTCACCCCTCTCCTCCACCCGTCCCTCCGGTCCCCCCTAACCCCGTCGCGGGGGGACACCGACACCCTTTGTCCGCGGGACCCGGCTCCGCAGTCCAGCCCGGGGCAGGGGGGGACGACGGGGACCCCCCATCCCCAAAGCTGCCCCAAAGCGGGGAGGGGGCCCATCCCGGGGCGGCGGGACTCACCGTCCTGGGGTGCTGCCTCGCTGCCGCTGCTGCCTCCCGACGGCTCCGGCATGGCCTTGCCGCCACCGGCGGGCGGGGGACCGGCCGGGGGGGTCCCGTTCATACCGGCCGCCACCTCCTCCAGGTCGAGGAGGTGGCTCACGCTGAAGTTTTTCCGGCTTTGAGGATTTTCGGGCGGCTCCGGGCCGCGCACGGCGCTGGGGGCGAACGGCTTGTCCATGGCGAAGGCTGGCGCCGAGTCCATGGCTCCCACCCCCAGCCCGCAGCTCACCCCGAGGTGCCGGGCCGCTCCCCGGCCCCCTTCCCCTTCCCCACACCCCCCCCCCCAAAAAAAAAAAAAAAAAAGAGAAAAAAATTATATATTTTTTTTTTTAAATGGGGAAAAAAATCACGACTGCCCTGTGAGTCCGGCTCCCTCCCCAGCCCCTGTTCCGCCTTGTGCTGACGTCTGGGGAAAAAAACCACGCTCCCAGCCCAAACTTTCTTCCCCTGCTCTTTGCTCTGGAGCTGTTCAAACAAACGCCCCTGCTCCGAGCTGAGCGGGGCGGCCCCTCGCCCCCCCCCGGCACGGCGACCTGCCCCCCTGCCAGGGGCCGAGCACCGCCGGCAGCCAAGCCGCAGCAAATTGGGGGGGGGTGTGGGGGGCAGAGAGGGAGGGAGACCCGCTTTTCCCCCCCTTTTACCCCATCCACATCATCCCCCCCCCGCCCCAACCCCTGCTTTAAGTGCTTCTATCAACAAGTGTAAGTGGCTGCGCTCCGTGGGGAGGGATGTGGGGGGGAGAGGGGCCGGGTTTCCCCAGCCCCAAATGGGGCTGGAAGGAGAGGTGACCCGCAGGTTAGTGGGGGACACGGCCCCCCTCCACCTCCAGCCCCCCCACCCCCCCGGTCCCCATCAACCCCGGAGCAAGGTCACCTCTCCTGGGAAAAGCCTGGCTCTCTCGCCTTAATGAGATAATTACGTCCTGCACCACAGTTAAAAACTCATAGGCTGCTTCCCTTGGGGTTAGAAAGAAACCTCCCTAATGAAAACCAGCCACCGGGAGAGGAAAAAGGATTTTTTCCTCTTTAAAAATTATATCTATATTTATATAGATACACATATATGCATGGAGGAGGTGGTGGGAGGGAGGGAGTGGGGGCAGACCCAGGGGCTGGGGCTGGTTGCTGGTGTCCGGCGCGGGCTGAGCTCGGGGCGATGAGCAGAAATCGAAGAGGTTGACGGTTATTATTTCTTCCCCTTGATTCCAGCGTGCTCCCCTGCCCGCCGCTGCAGGCACATATGGACGGGGCTGCGCGCACGCAGGGCTCGACGCGAAATCTCCGAGCGAGATCGGCCGCTGCAGCCCAGCTCTGAGCTCATAAACATCCCTGCTCCAACGCAGCCGAGGGAGGCAAACCCCTGGCTGAGTTATTTTAACATTTGTCGAAAGCTTTTCTTGCGCTCTCTTCCCCTTCAAGTCAGAGGCGTGCAGATTTTTAAGCCAGCCAGTGCTGCCAAATCTGATCTTCCTGACGGAGAAGCAGCTTCCCAGAGCTCTCCAGCTTGGAAGGGGTGTAGCTGAAGGCAGATTTTGGCTCTCTTCGACTCCGCGGGGGGCTCCTCGAGTGTGCAAACAAGCCAGCCCAACCTCCCTTCCCCCCTCCTTTTTTTTGGGGGTCCATTTATTGGCCCTATTGACCCAACTTATTGGCCCTAGGGGCACTTTAGGAGTCAGCTCCGGTGTCTGGTCCGGCCCGCCTTGGCCGTGTAAATCACGGGCTGGTGTCACACCACTTTCTGCTTCTGCTTCCCTGGGGGCTGCTCCCCACGGACAGGTGTTTTACCTCTGCCCATCACCCAGCCGGGTGGGTCCCCAGCAGCGCGCGGTGCCAGGGTGATGCTGTGCACTGCAGTTATGTGCTCAATGCGTGTATTAGAATATAGATTGCATATATTAGAATATAGATTGAATATATTAGAATATAGATTGCATATATTGCCATCAGCCCTCCTGGCTGCCCTGGGCTCTCAGGGGGGAGATGCTTGCATCACCCCTGGGACCACCGGGCCCTGGGGGACCCAACGCAGCCCCGTGCCACCCGTCCTTGGCCATGTACCCACTTTATCCCACTTTTTTCCATCATGACTGCAGGGACAGACCCTTCCCTGGATGCAGGTGACACCATGTACAGGAAAAACTACTCAAGGACCAGCCTGGGGGATGGCGACATCCCCTTGGAGGACAGCAACCCGTCAGCGATGTGCCCCAGCTGGTTGGGGGCGGGGGGGGGCTGGGGCAGCGAGGACACCCGTTCTTCCCCCAGCACTTCCCCCTTGGCCCCAGAGGCTGGGAACATCTTGCTGTGATTATTTTGGGGGGGGGCTGCAGGGCAGCTGGTCTTGGCCCATGAAGGGGTGAGGGTGGGAGGGGGGACAGAGCAGCCCCAGCCCCATTTATAACCCCTTTCCTCCTCCTTGTTCGGGGCCAGACCTTATTCTTGAACTGTCTGGCTTTTCCAGGGGAGACGGCTTTCCCTCAGTTCACGGCATTAAATAATTAAATGGAGGGAATAATCGTCGGTGAAACCCCCTTGGGTTCGCACTTCCTCGGGCCCTGTGATTGCTGATATTTTTTTGGGTGAAATATGACCTTTTTTATGATCAAAGGGGATCAGAGTTCCAAAGGAAAGTAAAAAAAAAAAAAAGTAAAAAAAAAGAGGGCAAGCATTTTCTTTTTTCCCAATCCTAGTGGTCTGGTAAAGTTTCTTTAGACATGCAAAGATTTACACACCTTTCTGCAGGGTGCCTTAAATTACCCTCCGACTCTTTACACATTTCCATGAGCAGAGCAAGAACAGTAAGTCATTGAGAAATTAACTGGCCTTTCAGTAATATCCCCTGTCGGCCTTTCAGAAGGAGAATGTCTAATGACTTTTTTGAAGTAGAGGTCAGGGTTTGCTTTTTTTAAATAAAACAATCTGTATTAATGCAATTTCCTTTTTAGCTGTAGGATTTGCCTTTTTTTTTTTTTTCCCAGCATCATTTTTTTTTAACTCTGCCAGCCACATAAGGCATTTGAAGCGAGACCTAGTTGTTTGAAACCCACCCTCCTGGCGTTTCCTAACTCTCTTGTGCAAGCTCTTCTCTTTTTTGGTAAAAAAATATATTTTAAGTGATTAAAACTGGACCTTGGAGCTGACAAGGTGACTCTCAGCCATGCTTAAGGCAAAGCACGGGTGGTTTGGAGACGAAGCCAAGCAAGTTTGCTTTGCCTGACACCAAGCACCTGGATTTTGCTGAGCTGGGTGTGTGCGCAGAGTCCAGCTTTGCTGAGCCAGAACTGTTGGGCTGATGAACCAGAACAGCACCGAATTGGCAGGGCCGTGCCAGGCTCCTTGGGTTGAGGATCTGGCCAGCCAGAGCCCGCCGGGTTTGCAGTTTGCAGCCCTTGGGATGAATGTGTTTCCATTTGCCAGTCCTTCATCTTCCTCTCTTTAAAAAAAAAAAAAAGATATTTTTTGTTAATCTCGCTTTGTGTCCTCCCAGGGGTTTCCTGATATTTCTTCTCATGCTGTGATAATATCTCACGCTTCCACAGCGCTTGCCACGGCACGGATCTGGACGTTCTCTGCCAGCCCCAGCCCTCCTCCTCATCCCCCAGCAGTGGCGGTGGCTGGGGTGGGGCACTGCTTGGTGCTGCTCCCTGCGGTACCCGGGTGCTTGTTCTCCTTAATATTCCCAAAATCTTGCCCTATGGATACTATCAGGCTGGCTTGCCCACATCCCCCATGGGTGGAAGGGTTTTCTTACTATGGAGATGCACCTCTGCTGCACCTTAAGAAGGATGTAGGGAGTAAGGACATAGTAAGGAGTAGAGTATGGGAGACGGTGGGGGCTTGATGGTGCCCGGCCAGGACGCAGCAACCGGCTCTGGGGGCTGGTGGCCGGGGGTCCGTCCCTTCCCCAGCGCTGGGGGAGCAGAGCTACCTGCCTCATCTGCTTAAACCAGAGCCGTGCCCAGCCCCGTGTCCTGCCCGGGACTGGGGACCAGACTATCCCCATCCTGCCCCCAGCACCAAGGGCATTGGGACGGGCAGGGCTCAGGCCATCGGGCCCGCGGGGGGGACAGCCGAGGGCACTTGCTGGAGGAGTCCCCCCGTGCCCGGCCCTGGTGCTCCAAGCAGGAATGGTATTTCTCTATCCACTGAGCAATTCCTCTTTCTCCCTCCATCCCTGCCAGACCCTGAAAGCGCAGCGTGCCCTGGGCTAACTCCTCTCCTCCTCCTCTCCCCTCCAGATCTCACAACCCCCCCCAGTTCCCTCCTAGCTCCTTGTCTCTGCGGTCGGTGGCATTATAAAACACCCTGGCCAGGCCCTTGGTGAAGGTTTTTCTCTCAGCTTTCTTATTCCCTCTGTCTCTTTCTTTTGCTTTTTCTTTCTCTCCCTCTCTTTCTTTCCCTGCCAGGAATCCCAGTCCCAGATGAACCAATACTCCGTGGCTCTGCTATTTCCCTTTTATTCCCCCCCCTCCTTCAACAGCGAGATGGGAAAAGAGTGAACTAAAAAAAAAAAAAAAAAAAAAAAAGAAAGAAAGAAAGAAAGAAAAAAATCAAAGCTGCACATATTGGATCCAGATGTGCTTACAGCCCTTTCCAGCAATTTAATTAAATTCCCCCAGACAGCCAGGAGGATTTCTTAATGATCAAATTTCCCTGGCTTTCCTCCTAAAATGCCCCTCTTTCTTCGGCTGGCTGTTGCTCTGTCTCCCTGATGGATAGCCAACTCACATTCTTCCTAGTCCGCCCCGCCAAGGCGATGGGGAGGAAGGGGGCAGATCCTGATGCTGTTATTTTAGCCGGGCACTCAAATGCCCCGGCCGACCGCGCCAGCAGTGTCCCTATTTGCAAAACAGATTTTTTCACCCAAGAAATGTGGGGACGGGGAGTCACCTCCCCAGAGGCCATGGCTCATGGCACGGCCACGGCAGGACCGGAGCAGGGATGCTCCGGGGAAGGGCTCCTGTGTGCTCAGCCCTGCGCTGGCTTTGCCGATGGCCAGGGAAGGGTTTCAGCTCTTGGGTGTCAGGGCTTGACATCTCCCAGGACTGGGTTTGAGCTGGGTTTGGCCCCACACTGCACCCCCAAAGTCTCCCTTCCAGCTGGGGGGGTTATTAGGGTGTGGGAAAAGCCTCTGCGGGGCGCATGGGGGCACAGTTGGCCTGGCAGGGCCCTTTGGGGCAGCCTGGGGTCACCTCTCATCCCCAGGAACAACACGGCTGGGGTCAGAGGTGGCAATGGGGGGACCCACACTCACCAGCCCTCCTTTCCCAGCCAACAGTGGGGAATGCAGGGGCGGCTCCCCCCCAAACAGCGTCTGACGGAGGGCTGGACCCTGCACAGTCCCCACCGGTGTCACGCAGCTGGGGATGGTGACTGTGCCCGGTGCTGCCACCCCAGCTGCGCAGGGTCCGGGGTTTTACTGGACCATGGAGGGTTTGGGCTTTACCCAGACCAGGAGGGTCCGGGGTTTGCCCAGCCACTGGCAGCAGCGAGGAGACACTCAGGACCCGAGCGAGGGTCTTGGCTGCCCAGCCCACCCGACGAAGGAGTCCCCCCGGCCGGGCTGCGCTGGTTTGCAGCCAGCTGATGCAGGCATAAAGCATCCTCCATGCAGAGGGAGAAATCCTCGCTCCCCGTTACTCCTCCTGCTGCTTTTCCCCTCCGATCCCTGCCCAGGGCTGTCGGACAGGGTTATTTCCACCCCCACTCAGGACATCATGGGGGTGATGCCCCCCAAACCCTACCCACAGGGGCTGCTGGGCTCCAAGGGGGATCCAAGTCCCTACAGCACCAGAGCTGCTCTGCAAAGGGCTTGGAACCCCCTGCCCTGATGCCAAGGGGGGCTTGGGCTCAGGGGGCTGTGGGCACCGAGGTCCCCCACCCTGGCACCCCACTTTATGTAGGGAAGGGAAGGGTGGGAAAGAGGGGGGAGCGTGACGGCATGTCAGAAAAATGCCCAACTGGCGCGGCCTCCTCGCCCCCTCTGCCCCCGGGCCACGGCTGCCTGCTGAAATCTGGAAGCGCTCCACCAGAATAAAATAAATACGTAAATAGGAAACCCAAGGCGGCTTCAGTTATTGCCGGCTCTCCGGAGCTCCCTACGTCTGGAAATTCCACCAGAATAATAATAAAAATAATGATTATGATAATAATGCCAATAAATCCAGGGCTAACGCTTCCCGCAGCAGCTCTTTCAGGAGGGGAGGGTCGGGGTGTGCTGTGGGTAGCAGCCCCCAAGACCCCTGAGCCCCCCTGACCCTTGAGCCCCCACAGTCCCCCGAGCCCTCACCGTCCCCCACGTCCCCCAGATCCCTGAGCCCCCCCAGACCCCTCTGAGCTTCCCAGACCCCTGAGCCCTCCGAGCCCCGGGGGGGTGGCAGCCACTCAGTGCCACACCCCCCCCCCCCAGCACCCCCAGCCCACCCTGGGTGGGGGTGAGCAGCCCCGGTGGTGGGTGCTCGCGGGAGGGCAGGGTGCTGGGTGGGGGAACTGGGCTGGCGCACGGGGTCGCACGACGCCACGACACCCTCCCCGCCCCCCCACCCGGTGCCCACTCCCGGGGGGGGCAGAGCTGGAGCTGAAGCCGTCACAGGCCCTGAGGGAGGGGATAGAGCCACGGACGTGGGTGCGCCCGCAGCCCGGGGGGCAGCGCGGGGTGAGGGGGTGTCCCGGGAGGTGTCCCGGGGGGGTGTCCCGAGAGGGTGTCCCGGGGGGTGTCCCGGGAGGGTGTCCCGGGGGGTGTCCCGGGGGTGCCCGCGCACGCCCCGCCCCCCGCGATCGGCCCCGCCCACCTGCCGCGCGCCCCCTCCCCCGCGCGCTCCCGGCGCGCCGCTCCCGGCCGCGTGCTGCCCCCTGCCGGCTGCGCGCAGCCCCGCCCCGCCCAGGCCACGCCCCCATCGCGAGGCCTCGCCCACCCGGAGAGACTCCGCCCCCGGAGCCCCGCCCCACCCGGCGGCTTCCGCTTCCGGCGGGGCCGGGGGAGGTGAGGGGCGGCGGGGCGCGGGGGTCGCAGCGCTTCTTGGGAGGGGAGCGGGTGGTTGTTGGGGCCTCCGCGTCCCTCCCCGTGGGGTCTGGGGGCCTTGCGGCCGCTCCCGGGTTCGCCCCAGGGCTCCGGGGACTCGCCCCGTGGGGTGCGGCGGGGTTAGGGGCCGCTGGGACCGTCTCGGCGGGGTCCCGGGGGTCCCTGGCGTTACCCCCGCGGGGGTGCTGGGGGGTTTATGGGCCTCTGCGCTTGCCCCCGTGGGGCGCAGTGAGATTTAGGGGCCTCTCGGTCCCCTCGCCGGGGGGTTGGTGGCCCCCGCGCTGGCTCCTGTGGGTCGCAGGGGGTTATGGGGTCTTGTGGGGGCTGCTCCAGCCCTGCTCCCCTCCCCAGGCAGGGGTCTGCTGGCCGCAGGCACCCCATAGCCCTCGGAGCCCCTCTCTGCTCTGGCCGCTGTCCCCCTGGCACCCCCAGCGTGTGGGGACTTGTGGCAGAGCCTCTGCAGATGGGGTTTGCCCCGAGCCTGGGCTCCGCCTGGCGCGTTTTCTTCCTGCACCCAGATAACTCCAATTTGTGGCTCTGCGTGCAGCAGATAATTTGAATACACCTCCGTGGTGTGTGGGAGGAGATCCCATGTGCTGGTCTTCATTGCCTTTTAGAAACGCATAAGGAGGGAGGGAGAAAGGCTGTGTTTTTTTCTAAATGCAAAACTGCTAGAAAGGCTTGTTTGTTTTAAAAGGAGGGAAAAGAACTTCAGAAACCAGGCAGCACCAGGGTCTGCCCACCGGAGCCCTGCGTCAGGGAAGACACCACTGCCATGCTGGAGGCCCCTGGGTGGTCTGTGCGCAGAGCAGAGCACGATGCCTTTCCTGCACGGCTTCCGCAGGATCATCTTCGAGTATCAGCCCCTGGTAGACGAGATCTTGGGGTTGCTGGCAATACAGGATGCAGAACGGCAGAGCGCCCTTGAGAGGTAACTGTATGGGGCTGTGAGCGGAGCTCTGGGGCTAAACACCCCTGTGGTGTTTTAGGGGGTGATGGCTGGAGCTCAGGGATGTGGCTGATGACACAGAACTGGCTGGGAACAAAGCCCAGTCCCGGTGAGCAGCTCATCCCACAGACCCTCTTCTTGCTGCTGCTCTTTGGGAACGTCGGGGTGGAGCAGAGCGAACACAGGGGCTACATGTGCTCCCCAGGAACAGCCCTTTCTGCCTCACCCATGGCAATAAAACCTAAACTGGTGTTCAGCTGTGCCCCGATGCTGTGGCATAACCCCACAGGCAACAGGTTAGAGGTGGGGTGGTTACAAGACAAGAAGGGGAGACCAGGGATTTTTCTTCTTCCCTGGTGCTACTTTGACCTTTACACACCCTGAGATTTGTGCCAGTCAACTGAGTAACTGGTTGATTTTGTGTGTCTTAAGCCCTGCCTGTCTGGGCAGTGACAGGAGCCAGCTCTCGGCTGTGAGACGAGTCTTGGAGAGGGAGACCCACTCCCCGTTTTATCAGGAAGGTGTGAGCTATGCCCTGCTGAAGGTCACGGAGCTGGGGCTTGTCCCTGCTGCAGAAATCCTCCTGGAGTTCGGAGCTGACCTCAGCTTTGAAGGTGAGGCTGGTGGGAAGGGGACTGGGCCTGGCCAGGAGGAACCAGCGGGTGAGAAGCTGCCCTGGGAGGCTGTGATAGCTGGGGCAAAAAGAGGGGATGCTGCCAGCTCTGACCCCCACTCCTTGCTCTGATAGCATGAATGTACCTTGTGGCAGCCCTTGTCCAGACCCAGCCACAAGGATGGAGTGGGGGTTGGCCAGAGGCTTGGGTGCCAGTTTGCAGCTTTGAGGGCTTTTGCCAGCAATGGAGTCATTGCAAAAGCAGGACCTGGGGTGTCTGTGACAGCCCTGGTTTTATGAGCATTCTCAGGGCCCTCCCCAGCTGCCCCCTTCCACTTTTGGTGGGTATTGGGACTGTTGTGGGGAAGCCCTTATTTCTCTCTGACTCTGTGTTTTTGTCCTCAGATCCAGTCACCTACTACACCCCCCTGCACATCGCGGTGCTCCGCAACCAGCCAGATATGGTGGAGCTCCTGGTGCACCACGGGGCCGACATCAACCGGAGAGACCGGGTATGGCCTTGGCTTGGCCCAGCTGAGCCCCTGTGAGATTCCTCTGTAAGGGGGTGGCGTGTGGGGACAGCCCTCCCTGCTCCCCACCTCCCGGCCTTCACCGCATGCCGCTTCCCCTTGGTGACCTCCTTGGCCTGTTGTCTGTCATGCTCCGGTGCTGTGGCAGAAGTTCAAGTTGCTGAGCAAACCTGCCTCTGCTGTGGAGTGATGGGTGGGAGGAGGCTGGAGGAGACAAACTTCTGCCTACAGATACACCAGGGAAGGATCACTTTGGGGATAGGTTCAACTATATGTTGGCTGGGATGAAGCCCCAGCAGCGACTCTCCGGAGGCACTCGCAAATAGTCCTTAATACTTACTAGTGTTTTTTTTCCCTCTTGCTCTGTGCAGATCCATGAGAGCAGTCCCCTCGATCTGGCCAGCGAGGAGCCCGAGCGGTTGCCGTGCCTCCAGCGGCTGCTTCAGCTGGGGGCCGATGTCAACGCGGCTGATAAAAACGGTCCGTGTGCCCCCGTCCGGCTGCCCCAGGCCGGGTGCTCCCAGCAGTCAGGGGAGGGGGTCCGGGTCCTTCCATCTTGCTGCTGCAAGCGCTCTCCAGTTAGAAACTGGTTTGGAAGCTGGGTGCAGGTTGCTGAACCTCCCTGGTGCTCTGTGTTTTCGCCTTGTATGCTGGCTGTGTCAGGTGCAGAAGGGGGCTGAAACCAGCTCCTGGCAGTCCATGGGAGATGGGATGGGGCTGTGCCTCCGTAGCCCCGTGGTGCCCACACGGTCTAAAACTCGCTGTACCGTGGCACAAGTGTCCTCTGGGGCCACCACCAGCCCTGCACATGTGGCCTGTGACCCTGTCCCCACAGCTGTGTGCCATCATGGGGGCAGCGGAAGCCTGCCAGAAGGTGAAGGGTTGTCTCTCCCCACGTTTGGCCATCTGGTTGGTGGGGTGGTTTGTTTTCCTTCCTGCCTTTTAGGGTGTCACCCTGTTTTCATCCGACTGACCGATTGCTCCACTGCAGGAAAGACAGCGCTGTTGCACGCCCTGGCCAGCAGCGACGGTGTCCAGATCCACAACACTGAGAGCATCCGTCTCCTGTTGGAAGGAGGTGAGAGCAACCTTCTCCCCTCTCCACATGCAATCCCTCCAGGCCTAGTGCTGGCTGATTCTGTGTACAGCACTGGGCACTGCCCTCCGCTCCTTTATGTTCCCACTGTTTATGTTTCAGCAGTGTGCCCAGGTGGCCAAGAAGGCCAATGGCATCCTGGCTTTTATTGGAAATAGCATGGCCAGCAGGGACAGGGAAGGGATCTTACCCCTGTACTCAGCACTGGTGAGGCTGCACCTCGATGACTGGGTTCAGTTTTGGGCCCCTCACTAAAAAAAGGACATTGAATGACTCGAGTGTGTCCAGAGAAGGGCAACGGAGCTGGTGCAGGGTCTGGAGCACAGGTCTGATGGGGAGCGGCTGAGGGAACTTGTGGGGTTTAGTCTGGAGAAGAGGAGGCTGAGGGGAGACCTCATCGCCCTCTACAACTCCCTGAAAGGAGGGTGCAGAGAACTGGGGATGAGTCTCTTTAACCAAGTAATAAGTGATAGGACAAGAGGGAATGGCCTCAAGCTGCGCCAGGGCAGGGTCAGACTGGCTCTTAGGAAGGATTTCTTTGCAGAAGGGGTTGTCGGGCGTTGGAATGGGCTGCCCAGGGCAGGGGGGGAGTCCCCATCCCTGGAGGGGTTTGAGTTGCGTTGACCCAGCGCTGAGGGATCTGGTGGAGTTGGGAACGGTCAGGGTGAGGTTAATGGTTGGACTGGAGGAGCTTGAGGGTCTTTTCCAACCTCGATGAATCTGTGGTTCTGTGAAGCCCAGCAGTGCCAGAGTTAGTGCTGTCCTGGCCTTGCTGTCTGCAATGCCAGTTCTGTTCTCTGTCCCTTCCTTCAGGAGCAGACGTCAGGGCCACCACCAAAGACGGTGACACTGTCTTCACCTACGTCATCTTCCTGCTGGGAGAAATGGTGTGCAGCAACACCGAGGAGGCACAGGTGATCAGTCGCTTCTGCTTCCGTGTCACACAGCTGCTGCTAGCCCACGGCGCCAACCCCAGCGAGTGCCCGGCCCCTGAGTCCCTCACCCACCTCTGCTTCAAAAGCTTCAAACGCCACTTCCCGCTGCTGCGTTTCTTGCTGGAGTCAGGTGCTGCCTACAACTGCTCCCTCCACGGTCCCTCGTGCTGGTCGGGCTTCCACATTGTCTTCGAGTGCCTCTGCTCGCACCTCAGCGTCTCTGAAGATGACAGCTTCTCTACAGACCTCATCCAGAAGGGTCAGACTCTGCTGGAGCTCATGATGGCCAGTTCACAAGCCATCCAGCTGCCCAGCAACTTTGAGGTCAACACCAGCAGCTGTAGGTACCACGGGGAGAAGATCAGGACTCTTTTCTGCTCTCTGAAGCAGCTGGAGCGCTCCCCGCAGGCATTGAAACATCTCTGCAGGGTGTTTATCCGGCAGCGCCTTAAACCGTGGCCAGTAGATGTTAAAATCAAGGCTCTACCTCTTCCGGACAGGCTGAAGTGGTACCTTCTCATTGACCACGCCGCTGCCGGGCACGAGGACCTCTGAGCCTGACTAATGCCTCCCTGTGTGCCCCCTCCGTGGTCATGGTGTGCCTACAGCTGCCAAATCTCTGCTCTGGGCCAGTTTTCTCCACAGTAAGAGGTGTTGCTGCCCACACACGCGCCCACAGCTTGGCCTGTGCTGCCCACAGTGTCCCTCTCCGCTGTGTTTTTTGGGGGGGGGGGGGGTGCTTTTTTGGGCACGATGCCACACGAAGCTCTGGGGCACGTCGTGGGGAGGCGGGCAGAGCTCCGTGTCTCCCTGGGGGTGAAGAGAGCCCCGTGGCACTGGGGAGCTGGATGCTGGGGCAGAGGGCTGGTTTGTTGTGGATTTTAAAGAAAAAGCCTGGCGGGCAGGACGGGTGGGGTGGTGGAACTGGAGGGGCAGCCTGTCCCCCCCCCTCCCTCTCTCTCCAGCCCTGCGGGTCCCGGGAGGTGAAGCTGTGCCTTAGGTGACCGGTGGAGGTGAGATGCCTCGGGGTGCTGGGAGAAGGGGTGTTGCCTGTGCCAGGAGAGCTCTGGCATCCATGTCCCGGTTTCCTGCCTCTGGTCCTGGTGGAGGTCTGGCATCTCCATGCAGACACCTTCCTCGCTCGTGTGGGCTTTGAAACCAGGGGTGGGGTGCGGGGGGCTGCTCCGCACCCTCTGAGTTTCTGCACCCCATCCTCCCAGCACTGAGGACCAAGGACATCTCGGAGGTGCTGAGCTCCAAAACAGACAAATGGATGTTTCTCAGCTTTGTGGTGCATTCCCTGGGCAAGGAGGAGGCACGGGTGGATAACTGCTGAGTGCCTTGGGCCTCCTTCCCTGAACTTGGCTCTTCCCCTTGCTGACTGCCCCCAGGACCGCCATCTCTGGTGCCTCCTTCCAGGAACAAGAAGCTGCACCAGGACTCGGGGTTTTCTTTCCAACCTGCTACTGGAATCTACAGCGGGCTGCACAGGGAGGTCCCGTGTCCCAGCCTTGCCACCGCCATCTGGCTCCCCCTTCTAGGCATCTGCTTCCTCAGGACGTGCCAAAGACTGGCCGCAGAGCTGAGCCCCCCCGCGTGTTTGTTGTTTTGTTTTGTTGTTTGTCATGGGGGACAGATGCGGAAGAGGATGAAAAATCTACTCTGCATAGGTACAGTTTACAGCAGGTGGATCTGGGATCCGCCAGCAGTTTGGCTGCAGAAGGGTTGTCTCCCCCCACTGCCCTCCTGGCAGCATCCGAGTGTTCCCTTCTCGCACCCTGTGGAACTGGAGCTGTGCGTCTTGATGAATTGATGTTTAAAAAAAAAAAATAATGATAATGTGATCAAATACTCCCCTGGTGTCTGGAATGGGAAACGAGCAATTAAATGAGGCCTTTTATAATAATGACAAGGGGCTTGTTTCTTCTGCAGCAGAGATGGGGTGGAGGAGAGGGCTCTGCAGGGATGGTGGGAATCGTGTGGGCTTGCCCGTGTGGCAACCAGCTGTGCTAGTGGTGGCCAAGCTGTCTTGGGTTAGTTTGGCACAAGCCAGTGGCCAGACTTGGGCAAAACAATGTGGATATGGCCAAGGAGGAGATGGGGGAGCATTCAGAGCTGGGTGATGGTGTGGGGGAGCAGCTGTAGGGTCGCAGCGTTTGAGCTGGAGGTGCGGAGGACCCAGGATTACATCCACCTCCCTTTTTGCTGCACGTGTGGGAAACCTGCTTGTGGGTTTAAGGAGAGGCCCCTACAAAGCGCCAGAACCTGGTGCAGATTTCTCCCATTTGCCTTACCCAGCTTGTTGCTGTCAGCAGCAGCAAGTTCAAGAGCGGGAAAGGGTCAAACACCTAAGCAAGGAAGGGAGCCTGGCCCCTCAGAGAGGTGCTCTGAGCTCCTGTTGGCTAACGGGAGCCCTGTGCCTGCAGTCAGCGACCTGCCAGGGCCCACAGAGCCACCTCTTGCAGGGGAGACCCTCTTGTTCCCGTACAAAGCCCCCGAAGGCGCATCAAGCCAACGCGGCGTCTGACAAAGCCCATGTGCAGAAGTGCAACAGCAGGAAAATGTATTTGGCAAACACCTCTTTTCACAAACAGCAGCAACTTGGAAGACAAAGCCCCGTCCTCGACACCAGCCCTGGAGAAGAGGGAGTTGTGACACCCTCGCTGCCGTCAGCCACCCCACGGTGAAGGCACGGTCCTCACCCCTCCCGGCCCCAGCAGAACCACCGTGCTGGCCCGTGCTCCGAGCTGGCCCTGGAGAGACCTTCTCCCGCCGCCCTCATCTCATGGCAAAGGTGTAGACGTGGTAGATCTCGTCGGGGAAGTTCTCCTGGCGCTCCTCAGCCAGGAGGTGCAGCCCAGCTCGGCGGATGATCTTACGGACCACGTCCAGGTCCCGGCAGACGCTGCTGTCCACATCGTCCATGATCACGCCCTCCTGAGCCATGTTGTCCTTGATGACCACGATGCCGTTGGGCCGCAGGCCAGCGCGGCACCGCTTCAGGAAGTCAGAGAGGTGGTTGTCGGTGAGATGTCCTGGAGGGACAGAGCAGGGGTTAGAGGGCAGGGGGTGACAGGGGTGGGAAGAGGGGAGGAGAGCGGGAGGCTGCGCTTGGGATCCCTCCTGATCCAGGCAGCCAAATACTCGAGCCATTTGCAGGTGAAAGCTTTAGCTTGGGGGTGTCCAGCTTGTATCCCCCAGGCTCTATCCAACTCCATCCAACCCACACCTCTGCCCCGGCCTCTGAGGGCTTGGGGGGAAAGACCCCACAGTACAGTGCTGTCGGAGTGCCCCTCTATGGGGCAGGGATGAGGGGGTAGGTCCCCAACCCAGCCCCCCCACCTATGCTGTGATGCTCACCCTTCATGCAGACCTCAAGCTGCTCTCCCCAAAGCTCTCCCCAGCGCGTGGGGCACCTGCCCCTCAAGAGGAGCGGGACAGAGGACAGGCTGGTGAGACCCTGCAAGCCAAGGGACCCTCACCGATGACCCACTGGATCCAGATGACATCGTAGGAGTTGGGCTCGGGGCTGAAGTCCTGGAGGCCGCAGCAGAAGTAGTTGCGCACCCGCCTACCCTCCTCTCCCAGGTAGCTCTTGGCCTTGGTGAGGAAGTCCTCCGTCACATCCACCATGTCCACCGTCTTGAAGAGGGGCAGCAGCAGCCGCTTGGTGATCCGGCCGATGCCCGCCCCGCAGTCCAGAGCACGGGTTGTCCCCGTCCGGTTGGGACCGTCCTGGAACAACAACCATGAGGGGCTGAATCCCACTGCGAGGTACCCACAGAGGAGAAATGGGGCAACCATGCAGGATGCGGCTGGGCTACGGGGGACCCACTGCAGGGCAAAGCTCTCCCAGCAGGCAGGCAACGGACAATTCCATGGAGCAACTCAGAGGGAAGAGCCCAGGTCCATGCTGGGAGAAGGATGGGGCTTTGGGAGCATGACACACTGTGCCACCTACCCGCAGAAACCTCTGCAGGAACTTCCTGGAGCTGTTGATGTCGATGCTGGAGATGTGGCCGTAGCCCCCCAGCATGCCGTCCACCGTGGCGGGCACGTCCTTCCAGTACTTCTCTGCCTTGGAGTAAAACTCAAACTCGTTCTCCACCACCTCACTGGTCATGCTGGCCGAGGGGCACGTGCCCACGCGGGACTCGCTGCTCCTCCGAGACAGGGAAGAAACCGCTGGTTAGGTCCGAAAGAGCCACAGGCACAAAGCCTCCCCCTGAACCAGGGAGGCAGGTGTCAGCTCTGTGAGTACCCCAGTTTCTATTTATCACCCCTTCCCCCTCCTCAGGGCTATCTCAAACCCTAAAAACCTTCAGCTGAGAGCAAGAAGGAACAAAGATCTAAATCCTGGTATTTTCTGGAGACCAACAAGCCCAAAAACCCTTCCCAGGCAGGGATGCCTCAGCCTGACCAGGCACCCTGGAGCCTTGCTCAGCAATACCCCCAATTATATTATCATTTTTTTAAGGCTGACCCTCCCTTTCACCTATTCTGCCTCTTCTTTCCCTGTCTTAACATTTTACAGATTACATGTTTATCTGTGGTGACAGCCCCATCAGTCACCTCCAATTACCTCTGGAGTTGCTAAAAGTTATCCTAAGCACCTACCTAAGGATTGTAAATCTCAGCCGTGACCATAAGTTAGATATTTGCAATATAATAAAGTCAAGGTATAATCAGCAATACAAGCTATAAATCCCCCCCAGACATCTCATAATTCAAACCACTGTGGATTTGATTAACTGCGCTGGGGATTAGAAACTAGATTTAAGGTGGCCGAAGGGTAAATTCAAGGACTTCAAACACCTTTACAAATAAAGAAATATATAGTGTTCGTGGCTTGAATTTACTGGCAAATATCCCATTAGACACAAAACCTTTTCTATGGCAGTTTAGGCGGTTTTGGTGGCCCCCCGAGGTCTTGAGAGAGCCCGGGAACGGAGTGGGGGGATGCAGCATCTCACCTTACAGATCACCGGTTGAAATCCAGTTTGGCTTGGTGAGGCTGAGAGCCAGTCTGCGCTGTGATCTAAGGGAAGAAAAGAGGGGATTTTAGTCCCAAATCACGCCTCTGCTCCCGAGGGTGTGAGCAAGCCTGACAGCAGCCCCACGGAGCTGGAGGCAAGAGTTGCCCCGAGTCTGCTGGCCCCCTCCCGGGGCAGTTGTGGGGCAGGAGCTGGTGCTGCCCCACAGCTGGGAGGTGGCAGGAGGCTGAGCCATGGGGGCAGCCGGTGCGTGGAGCGGTTTGGCCCCACTGCCTGATCTCATGGGCTGGGACCCAGGTTCACCCTCCCAGCAGTGTGACCCCTTCCTTGGCCCTGGGTTCGACTTGGTGACGTTTTTCAGGGTGTCACGGGCCCCCAGCACAGGCTGAGAGCACCCAGCAGGATGGCTCTTCCCACCAGCATGGGCCCTGCTGCTGGCGTCCCCCCCACCCCGAAGTGTGGCAGCTCCCCAGCTGACGGGCGGGCAGGTGAGGGCTGCTACTCGCCCCACGGACCCCCGTAGCCGGGGGGAAGAAGGTCACACCGGCCCTCCCCGCTTTTGGGCCCGTTCCCCAACCCCTGGGGCCGGGGGGCGGCAGGGAAAGGCGGGGTGCGAGGTGTCCCTAGGACCAACGCCGGGGGCGGGGGGGGGACACTGGGGTCCTATCCTCGGGGGCTGGGGGGGGGGTTACACCCGCCCTGCCCGTGGGGGTGCGAGGGAGCGGCTCTTGGTTCAAGGCCTACACCAGCCATTTCCCGGTACCCCCCATCGGGGCTGGGGACCCCCCGCGCTCCAGGACTGCGGCGTGGGCACACACACACACACACACACACACACACCCCCAAACCGCCGCGGGGAGCCCCGCAGGCCGCCGGGCTGCAGCCCTGCCCGCCGGGGGGGGGGCGGACACCGGATCCGGCCCCGGCAGCTCCCCCGGCCCCTCCCGGCCCCCGCCGCTGCGGGAACGGGGCCGGGGGTGCCCGGTCCCGCCTGCTCCCTCGGGCCGGGCGGCCGCGACCCCCGACACCCCCCGGTTACCTCAGGCGGCGGCCGTGCTCTGTCCCCCCGCCCCCTCTCCCGCCCCCGCTGTGACGGGCAGTCGCGGGCACCAACCAGGCGGCGGCGCTCGCGGTGACGTCACGGTGAGGTCACCTCGGGGGCGGGCCCTGCCGCGCTCTCCCACCGGGGGGGCGCCCCGGGGGGGGGTGGGGGATGATATGTCCGTTGTGGGACAAACTGGGGTGGACTGGGACAGACTGGGACGACCCGCGGGGGAGCCGCGGCGGGGTCCAGGGCGGCAGGAGGGTCCCGTCCCGCCCCGGTGGGGGGGCCCGGTGACCCCCCACGTGTGTCCGCACCGTGTCACGAGCGGCCCCGGCGCTGCCCGCGAGGCCTCGGGCCCTCGGACGTGGGGCCGGGGAGCGGGGGGGGGGCAGAGGGACGCAGGATCCCGTCGGCGGTGACACGGCGGGGGTGGCACTGGGATGGCAGGGCCGGGGGCTGCCGGTGAAGGGCGGCGGGATCGGGGTAACCAGGACAAGGCAGCCGGGGGGGTGTCGTGGCCCGGGTGCCCGCCTGCCCCCGGCCCGGCCCTGCTGCTGCCGCCGCCCCGTCCTTGTCCCGCCGTTGTCCTTGTCCCGGTCCCGTCCCGTCCCGTCCCGTCCCGCCGTGTCCCTCCGGGGCCGCGCGGGGGCGCTGTTGTCCCGCCGTTGTGCCGCCGCCGCGGGAACTTCGCTGGGTCCTGCCCGGGGCCGGGGGGGGGAACAGACGGACACCGGCCCCTTTGGGGGGACACCGGACCCTTTCGGGGGGACCAGCCCCGCCCTTTTGGGGGGAAGCTGCCGCTCACCCTTCCCCGGGATGATCTCCGGTCGACGGACAGCAGCCCACCCCATGGCCTGCCGTCTGTTCCCCTGCCCGACGGGGCTGACCCCCCCCCCCCCACACCCCCGAGGATGGGGACCTGGCGGTGCCCGAGGCTTTGGGAAGGGGGCTGCTGTGGGGACAAGTGTCAGCGACAAAACTGGGTTGGCTGCAGCCGTGTCCCTGGGGAAAGGAGGGCGGTGTGGATTCTCTGGTGTCTAAGACGGGGTGAGTCCTTCCCTCAGCAGGGCACCGGCCCCTCCCTCACTGTCCCCCTGGCCACCGACTTGTACAAAACCCGTAGGAACGAAATCTGCTTGAAATCACTCAAAACGATCAGAAGGTAGCAGTGAGAGGGACAACGCTGCATAGGTCCGGGGGGCGGGCCCGTTCCCACTCAGCCAGCACCCACTTACACCCCAAAATGTCCTAATGCCTTCAGCAAGGACTTGTTGGCCCCAAAACAGCTGCTTCCCCCACAGCCATCCCAAAATCCATGGCACAACCAGGATGTGGCCTCGGTGCCAGAGCCCCTTGCCATCCTTCCACAGTGCCTCTGTGGAAAGCGAAGGGAGGCCCCATCTCTGGGCAAGCAGCTGTCACCCCTGGACAGCTTTTGGGTGCCCAGGTCCCCCGAGTCCCTGCAAAAGGACGTGAGTGTGACGGGGGTGGCAGCAACCCACGGTGGGGGCTGGTGGCAGGGGCCAGGAGTGCGTGTTTAGTCGGCTGCTGAGTTGGGGATGCATCGAGAGCATCTCTAAGCAGAGAAAGCACTGTTTTTGCCCCATTTTCCTTTCCAGATTTTAAGGAAATGAGGTTATCTGTCACTGGGGAGGGGACGCTGAGCACCGGGCCGCAGCACCCAGCTGCTCCCAGGATGGGGTAGTGTCTGGGGAGGTGCTCGGAGGTGAGCCGGCACGGAACATCCCCCATGCACAGGCACCTGAATGACCAAAGCCCACCAGTTTTCCCCTCACTGAAGCCACCAGCGGCCATTGTACTGCTCTGGTTGTCACCTGCATTTTCAAGCAGGCCATGGGGCAGCCACATCCCATCCATGCCACCTATTTCCCACAGGAGCCTGCAGTATTTGCTCCCACAGCTTCCTCCCAAAAGACATTTTTCTCCTCTTTTTTTACTGTGCTGCACTGGGGCTCCTGAAGACCATTTCCATTAAGCCCCAGCCACCCCCCTCCATCCTTCCCCACCACCAAAGCCCTTCGTGGTGGCAGGGAGGGGACAGTGCTCCTGTCCCCACCCCGGGGCTGGGGCTCCACATCAGCCCTTCAGGTTTCAATGAAACCTGCAGTGTTTGCCTGCAACCGGGGGCCAATCTCACTTGCAAATGTTCCCTTTGATTTTATATTATTACTAAGGCAATAGAGTGTGGCTGAAAATTAAGAGAGGAAAAAGAAATCAGTTGAGCGTCCCTCAGCTCGCCACGCTCCTGAGCCCAGCAAAGGGCCAGGGCCGAGGGTCCCACCATCGAGGACGCCCTATCAAATCCCACTCTCTGCTGGAGACGGGTCCAACCTTGGGGCCAGTTTGTGCAAAGCCAAGTCTGCAAAAACGTGGCAGCAGCAACGGCTCCAGCCACGCCGCAGAGCCGCCCGCTCCTCTCCTCGTCTCAGCTGCCTCCCCGTGGTCGCTGCTGCCGGGAAATGCTTTTCCTCTGACCAGTTTCAATCTTGTCACTCAGTAATTCCTTGTGCAACGAGACAGAAAACACCCCCCAGACCCCCTTCTCCAGCCCATTTGTTTCCCTGCACACTCTCCTCCTGCTCCCGTTAACTCGCTGCCTTTCAAGGTAATCACCGGCGCTGCAATCGCTCTTCAGGAATATTTTTTTTTCTTTTCCCCAGGTGCTTAATCACCCTTATTACCCTTTTCTGATTAATTAATTCTAATTAATTTTGCACTATCATTTTTGAGAAGAGGTGACCAGGACTGCACATGTTGTTGCAGGTGATTTGTAAGGCAGGTCCTGCAGCGTCGGCACAGCCCTTCCCTCAGCGGCATTTAACCCGGGTCCGGGCAGGCGCCTGCTGCCCCGTTTGCTGCCATTAATGGCAATTAATAGAGCAATGAAGCCCTCCGAGGCCCTGGGAGGAGCCCCGAGGTACTTTGCTGGGACCCACACAGGATGCTCCCACCTCCTTTGCTCTGCCGAGGCAGCAGGGTTTGACCCCGGCCAAACCTGCCCCTGTGTCCCCATCTGCCCAGCTCCTCCAGCCGCCTCCGCCACACCATGGCCAAGGCTTGGGAAGTCGGAATAAATTAGATCAGGGCTTCTCCCCGCTCTGCTGAGAGCCGCCAAGGGACTCAGAGGGGTGGCAGAGACGTGGGTCCCTTTGCGCCAGCCATGCTCCCTCACCTCTCATCTTGCCACACCAGTGCCAGCCCTTCACTGGACACCGGCGCAGGCTTCACCCCCCGTGTCACCCCGGGACCTTCGGAGCCAAAATCTGACGTGGTTGGGGTGATCCTGCCCTTAAAATAAATGCAGATGTCCTGGGGACAGAGGGCCCTTTGCTGTTTGTCCCAAAAGCAACCCCTGGTCCTTACCTCATCCCCAGCACCCACCAAGGGGAGGGGACACGGGCTGGGAGTCTGCGGCCACACTCGTACCCAGGAGGCTTCTCAGGGCTTCCCGTGTCCCTGTCACCGGCCACTGGCCTCTGTCCCCAAACTTCCGCAGGCCAGGTGGCCACGCAGCATGGCTCGGGGCTGGGCTCATCCACCCCACCTCGATCCCTCGGCCACTGGCTCTCACCAGGAGGCTGAAACATCACCACCGACACTGCTGAAACGCCCCAGCAGCCTGAAATAGATAAAATGTGTTTATTACATATAGTGTAATATAGGCGATATACTATAAACTGTATGCTATATACTAGATAGCAGATAGTAGATAATAGTGTGAGTATATATATATATAAAAATTCTATGCACTGTCTGTATAATATTGTGAGTATAACTGTGTATATGTGTGTGTTTATACACATACATATAGTGTAAACGGACCATTTGAGCCTACACATACACACACACAGCATAGACACCATATATATACACATTTACATACCAGATAGGTAGATATAGGTACATGCATATAGATATATGTGTATATATAAACGCACACAGACAAATATATTTATAAATATATAAATGTATTTTTATATATATGTATGGTGGGGGAAAAAAGAGAGTATGCACGTGTGTGTGTGTATGTGTGTGTGTGCAGTGCACAGTAAAGCTGCCCTGGGTCCATGGCTGGTGTGGGGCAGCGGGGAGGAAGAGGAGGGACACGCAGAGGAAAGTGCACAGCAGGGAGAAAGAGGGAGAATACAAACTGCTCCAAGTTACAAAAGCTCCCCTCTTTGATTAATTGTACTTTCTGTTTGATAAATGTTACTCATGAGTATAAAATATGCAAAGCACTTAGCAAGTTCACACTGTTTAAAGAACTCAACTAACTAAATTAAAATTCGATGATACGAACGGAGCGGCTGAAGAGCAGCGTGGCAGTGTGCTGGTCGGGGAGCCAGCCCGAGCAGGGAGCCTGCACCCCGGCCACGCATCCCGCCCGCGCATCCCTCCCCGGGGAACCAAACCACGCTGGCCCCAGCGTGGCGGCACCCAGCCCGCGGGAAGCTGCCTTGGGTCCGGCTGCAGCGGGTGCCCCAGCGGGGTCCCTGCGTGGTGGTGAGGGGCTGCGAGGGGCCAGCTCGGAGCATCCTCATCCTGCGACTCTGCTCAGCGGCGCTGCCGGGCCACGACCGTGCTGTGCAGGTTGGGGTGGCCCTGGCTCAGGGTGGAGGGTTGGTTTGGATGGGGGGGTGCTGAATAATTTGCTCTAACCCCCAAGCTGCCACCACTGCGGGTGGCAACAGCCAAGCACCCAGCTCCAGTGACCAGGGTGGCTCCAGTGGGTCAACCAAACCCCAGACCAGGGGTTTTCTGGCACTGCTGAGTCCCGATGCAGCACCCCAGCATCCCACCCTGTGAGCTCCCAGCCCTGAACCACCGTGTTCTCCATCACACCATGGCAAGCGTGACACCTCCCTGCACGCTTGCAGCGCTCTATCCCTCCAGACCTTTGAAGAAAAGCAAGTCAGCCTTTTCTGGCTTTCCTGAAATGGCAGCTGAGCACCCTCAGGTGAAGGGGAGCCCTCCTGGCATAGGAAGGCTGGGGAAGCTGGTCCCCCCAATGGGGTGTCTGCAGTCCTGCCAGCTCCCACCTCTGCCCTGTGCATGGGCTGGGAGATGCTGCGAGCATGCTGGGGAGGATGCAGGGTGCACTGGGAGGATGCAGTGCGCGCACTGGGAGGATACAGGGTGCACTGGGAGGATGTAGTGTGTGCACTGGGAGGATGCAGAGAGTGCACTGGGAGGATGCAGGGTGCACTGGAGGATTCAGGGTGCACTGGGAGGATGTAGTGTGTGCACTGGGAGGGTGCAGTGTGTGCACT
The DNA here is from genome assembly GCF_031877795.1 of Strix aluco. Classification (NCBI taxonomy): domain Eukaryota; kingdom Metazoa; phylum Chordata; class Aves; order Strigiformes; family Strigidae; genus Strix; species Strix aluco. The sequence goes on along the minus strand of NC_133950.1, from coordinate 10,203,259 downwards.
GGGTGATGCAGGGTGCACTGGGAGGATGCAGGGTGCACTGGGAGGATGCAGTGGGTGCACTGGGAGTACTACACTGAGGCATTTCCCTGGCTCCCAGCACACGGCATGTGCCTGGCTTGCACTGGCCACACTCCTCGGTCTCCCTCCGCCACCATCCCAGGTGAGCGGGGCTTGCTGGAGGCGGCTTTGAGCAGCAGCAGCATGTCAGGCAGGTAGCAGCTCCCTCCTGCTCGCATGTGAAAGGAGAAAGAAGGAGGAAAACCTGGCCTGGATCCGGCCTGACTGAGCGCCTACCTCTCTGGAAAGATTTAAGAGCTCCACTCAAGAGGTTTAAGCGTGGTCCCAGCGCTGTCCCCTAAGCCCCTGGGTGCCCCACTGGGTCCCACAGGACCCCAAGCCGCCCTCGCCCGGCTCACAGCGCAGGAGCCACAGCCCACTGGAAACCTCGGACTCACCAAACTGCCTCGCAGGCAGGATAAGCCCCCGCACGCAGCCCTCCTCCCTCCTTCTCCTGCCCGCTGCCCTGTGCCCCCAGCACCAGACCCCACGCTCCCCCCACGGGCAGGAGGTCTCCAGGGCAAGTGCTGCAGGCACAGGACCTTCGCGTCCTAATAACTCTACAGCCTAAACACTGACAGAGCTTCAAGTTTATCATTTTTGTGATGCCAACAAACCCAGTCAGCGTGTTGGTGCTGATGGGCCAAAACTATTCACATCTTACTGGCCAGGTGTATTTCTTCACCTCCTCATCCTCCTGAGCCTCCTCACAATCCTTCAGCCGAGCCGAGCTCTTGGGGCCAGAAGTCACAGGCAGGGGATGGGCAGGACAGAGGGACTTGGCTGGGGGAAAAAGATTTTTTTTTTCCAAGTTAGTCTTCAGTGGGCTGATAAATCCTTCTGCAAGGGGTGACCCTGTACCCCCTCAGTCCTGACGGGGAGAGACTAAAATGAGCCACACTTTGCAAAACCTCCTGGGAGTTTTTGCCAGGAAGGGATGAGCCAGCATGGCATGGCGAGACGTTGCCGGGGGCCCAGCCCCGAGCCCCCAGCACATCCCATTGTGGCACAGTCGATGCCGGGCTCAGCGGTAGCAAGCCGGCTTAACCTTGCAGTTTGAGCAATGATTTAGCCCCTATGAACCCACCCGGCTGTAAATCCTGGCACAGACAAGTCCCAAACATTCATTTCAGGCAATGCAATTTGTGTCATCTCAGCATTAGCATTTACACTCTTATTAATTAATACTTGTTAAACTGAGACTAAAAATAAAGTGCTCGGCTCCTCGTCTCAGCTAACGCCTCTTTGCCCTCGCCCAGCAGCACGGCTGGGCTGTGGCAGGCTCAGCACCCAGCTGCTCCCTTCTCCATAGCCAGAAAGGAGGGAAAAAAAGGGCTGTGTGGAAGCAGGAATCCTTCTAAAGCAAAATTCACCCCTTTCTGCACAGCCTTGGTAGGACAAACCGACTGTCTCAGCTATTGCTGAGGGTGTGTGGCAGTGTGTGGCTCGCCCTCGCCTCCGCTCCTGCCTGGGACGAGCTGTGGGGTGACGGGGATGGCAGCGCATGCAGAGTTTAACCTTTCTTTTCTGTTCCAGCTTCTGAACTTGTTTTTCTTTTGCTGCTTTTTTAATTCCTGGGCTGGGCCAGCTCAGTTGCACTTCCCATTCGGAGCTGATTTAATTTCCCAGGCAGGACACCCCGGGAGGGCTCGTGTCCAGGAAGGAAATGGTTAAGCGCGGTGGGCTCAGGTGGGCTTTTGTGCCTGCACACAGGCAGGCGCTGCCACCGCTGCCTTCAATTAAATCCGAAGGGCAACAGTTGCTGCAAAAGTCCCTTTTCCCTGGAGGGGCTGCTGCTGCCCATCAGCATCCTTATGGATGCAAAGCCGGTGGCTGCAATGTGGGTTAGTGCTGCTGCTGGGGGAGCTGTGGAGGAGAGAACGGCCTGAAACGGGGGTCAAAAAGGCTTTTAGGGAACCTCAAAGGTGAAACCTGGCCGGGTTTGGGCACGGGCAATGGTGCTCCCCGCCACACTCCAGCCAAGCGTTAAACCCACCAGGCTCCGCGTTTCCTCCCTTCCCAATTGCCTGAGCCCTTGGGCCCCGTTCGGACCTCAGCTAAGCAAAGAAAACAAAGTGTCAGCACAGGCTGGTCCCGGTACAGACGCCCGTACATCGCACCTGGGTCTGTAGCCCAGGCCTATAGCGCACACGGAGCCGCGGCGCACGGCTGGCACGGTGCCGGCTGGATGAGGCTGTGCCGACTGCAGCTCCCCCGTGCTATTGCTGGGGAAGGCAGCCCGGTCTGCAATATTTAATAACATTAATAATAATAATATTAATAATTTGTTAGTTAACCTTTATTAATGAAAATCCAAAGCTTGCAAATTTACATGACTCCAGGAAAGCCCCGGGTTACCAATCTGCGTGACTTAAAGCACCAAATCTTGCAAGGCTTGGCCATGCCCTTGGCTTGGGTGCTCTTCCCAGAGCCCCTCAGCTTTCATTCTCTGGAAAAGTCCAAGCTCCCGAGGCCAGGATCCCACCCCGCTTTGCTGTGCCAGGGCTGCCCGGCACGGAGCAAAGGGGCTGTCCCAGCCCGGGCTGTGGGAGGGAAAAGGTGATGCCCTGGTCCCCTCTGAGCCAGGGTCGGGTACCGGAGCCGGCAGCACCAGCAGCACTTGGTGATGCAGTGCGGCTCGCGCACATTGGGAGTGAATGTTAATGGTGCCGAGCTCCTGGGAGAAATGATCAAATTCTCTGTATAAAACGGGGAGGAGAGGAAGGGGAGGGGGAGGAAGGGAAAATAACTCCACAGATTAATTCTGCTGATGAAAATTAAAATTGGGCATCACCAAACCAACCCTGGAATGAGCAGCTTCGGAGCCACAGCTCAGACCCAACCTGGCCACAGCCACCCGCCAGGGTTGGGTCTGCCTGAGCTTTGCTCCTGCTTGTCCCCCAAAAGCCCCCAGATGTGTCAAGCCAGTGGCTCCCTGCAGGGGTAAATGTGCTGCACCTATGGGGCAGGATCAGGCCCCGGGGCCAGGCAGGGATGGGCTAACCCAGCTGTGAGCATCCTGGCTCAAAGAGGGTTTATCTTCATCTCTGGTGTCTTCACTTCACCCAACTTTACCAGCCCAGAGGGCGAGTCAGAGCACCCAGAACTGTGAGATTGGTTTCAATGCCAAAGATTTAAAAAATGAAATGTTGAAGGCTTTTTTTTTTTTTATTAACTTCCTGGGTTTTGAGCCTTTAAAGACTTAATTTTTTCCCCCTTGTGCCCTCTGGCGAGGACGGCTCCAAAGGTCTTCCAGGTCTGAAACGAAGGCAGAGACTCAGCAATGATCACGGGACTCCAGGAGCTGCTGCTTTAAAAAGAAAACAGGCTTTAAAAAGAAAACAAGGTAAGAGTTTGGGAGTGGGCCATGCCATGAGCTGCTGCAGGATCTGACCCTCTCAGCCAGCAGCTCCCTCCTGCTCTGCTCCTGCGGACCCCGGGAAGTCCCGAGGGAGGGACGTGACTCCACCATTCCCAGGGTGGCTCTGGGGGCACAGAGGGACTTTCCTCGGCTTGGACAGCCACGGCCACATCGGACAGTGCTGGGGAGGGCACAGGGCTCTGCTCTCGGGGACACAGTGAAGCCTCGAGGGGCCATGCTGGGGTCAGGGCTGCAGCAATCCTGGGGTTGGCACCCATGGGTGGGACCCCCCTGCATGCCCCACTCTGCTGCACCCCACCTTCCTGCCTCCCTCCGCTGCACCACCAGCCGTCCCCTCTCCCTGGCTGTGATTTCATTTTGATCTCGGGCTGCTTTCCTCCCTCCCTCCATCCCTCCTCCCTCGCTCGCTGCTGCCAAGTCCGCAGGTTCCCGCTGTGACCTTGAGCTGGTTTCTGGAGCTGGTTGTGGGTTTCTTAAAGGAGCCGTGGGGGCTCCCACCACCCCTCTCCTGCTCCCTCAAACCCCAGCCCAGCCACGCACTGGGACCCCCGGGGACGGGGGGTGCTGGGAGAGAGATCGGGGGGCCCCTGAGGGCACAAAAATTGGGAGAGGCTGGAAGTGGCCAATTCTGTGGCCACGGAGCCATGGCTTCGCCACGTTCACCACTCACCACTGTGTTTTCTCTGGGGCCAAATAGCCACTGGAAGGGGGTTCCTGGCCACCAGCCCCAGCACCGTGTGAGGGGTGGAGTGGCTTGTGCGTGGTACCCGGGGCTGGCAGCAGCATGGGGAGGGGGAGCCTGGTGCTGGCATCAGGAGGTGTGGGGGTGCTTAGGATAGTGGGGTGCACCCACCTCTCAGCATGAGGGCAGGTTGGTGGCCCTCACTGGCAGCGCGGTGGCCCTCAAAGCTCCACAGCCTCCAGCAGTGGCAGGGAGAGCTTGAAAGTGAAGGCGATGGCAGCTGCTCCCCACTCCTCTCCAAAGCCAAGCCAAGGGGCAGCCGACAGCCCACCCGGCGTGGAGACCTGCAGGGCAAAGCCCACAGGCAGGGCCCTGGTTTTCCTGTTGGAGCACACGTGTGCGTGTGTGTGTGTGTGTGTGTGTGCACACGTGTGTGCAAACACAGCGTGGCTCACTGGGAAGCTGTTGCTTTCACCCAACAGTGGGTGCTGCACATAAACCCCAAATCCCACGAGCATCCCCATGCCCCAGGGTGAAGGTGAGTGGTGCCTGGAGTCCCAGCAGGGCAGAAACCCCCCAAACTGCCCTCACCCCAAAACCTAAAGGCACCTCAAACCCTCCCAGGAAAATCCTTCTCTGGGTTAAACCCTATGTGGAACGTGGCATGGGCTGGGGGGAACCAGGGAGCTGAGACTAAGTCAAAAGGCATCTCAAAGTGCAAACAGCTCCCGTGTGGATGTACACATGGAGACCCTGCTCCTGGGAGCTGAGGTGTCCCTGTGCCACGGAGGTTTTAAGCCACGGCTTAGCTAAGCTGGACAGGCTGAGATTTCAGCCTTGCTTGGCCAGCCCAGGCCATCAGCTGGAGAGGACCCCAATCAATAAGTGCCTTCAAGGCAAGTAATAAAACTTTGAAATTATGCAGGCAGCACTTGGCGCTCCGCAGCAAAGGTGGTGTTTAATTCATGGGGATGGTCTCAGGGAACCAGGGAGGGGGGTCTTAAATTAGGGAGAAAGGACAAGGGGCCGCACTGCTGCCCTCTGCACCGGGTGTACGGTGCTTGGGCAGGCTTGGAAGATGCTGTAGTGACAAAGCCACTGCTGAGTCTTCCTCGCTGCAGTGCCCAAGTGCAGCACCTCATCCAAAACCTGCTGGAGGTATCGGAGAGATCCAGAGGTGCCCTAGTGTCCACCCTTGTCTGAGCATCTCTCGATCCCGGGCAGATGCTGGGCACGCAGCATCGCTCCCTGTTGCCTGGTGGGTGCATGGATCATGGGACCCCACAGATCAGCCTGGGGACCCCAAAACCATGCGCTACCCTGTGAGCTGGGAACCAGCAACGCCTTCTGCCCTGGATATGGAGCCCAGGGTGGCTCGTAACGGCGTGGGAGGGAGCAGGAGGGGATGTTCTCAGCCCCATCTATTGTAGATACATATGGGGGAAACTGAGGCACCGCGGGGTTACAGAAGCAGAAGGGATAAAGGACAGTTATGGGAGAAACTCAGTAGGGCTCGTGTCCTGGAGCAGACCAACTGTTCAGGGGATGAAAACAGAGATTTCACTCTGTATCACTATAAAAATAAGGGCCCCATTTGGACCACACAAAGGCATCAATGGGCTACCAAAAGTCACAGCCCAGTGTCCAGGCCACCTTTGGGAGCCCCTGATGCCATGACGAGAGAAGAAACGGTTTCTCTGCCACCTTCCTCTGAGCTGATGGAGGACCGATGCTCTGCGCAAGGAGCCGGGTCCAGCCCGCAGGCAACGGGGACAGAAGCACTCAGGGCTGTTGAGGCAGCACAGGAGGCTCAGCCGTCACCCCCACCACCACAGGGACAGCTCGGGAAAACTCGAGCCCGCATCCCACCCGGCATGGGGACACAGCCCAGCGCCACGCCAGGAGGAGGAGGAGGAGGGATGGAGTGGGAGGAGGCGGGAGAGAGGGAAGAAAAGGAGAAAAATGAGTTTTCCTGCTGCCCCAGCGGTGTGGCGATTGATCGGGTGCAGGCTGGTGTGGAGCGGTGCTGAGAGCCTCATTCCCCACCGCCGGCTCACAATTATTGGAAAAAAACCGGCGCTGCTGCTGCAGTGAAATTAGTTATTGATCTCTTGTCTGGGTGACAAGCGCAGCGCTCGGCTGCGGGGCTGCTCTCCCCGATGGCTGGCCCCGCAGCCTCCTCCACTTGCCCCGCCGGGGCTCCGCATCCCTGGGGCTGGCCTGTGGGCAGAGGTGACGAGGAGATGGCTGGAGGTCTTAATGCTCGTCCTGGCTCCAAAGCTGCTCCCCAGGGAGGTTTTGCCCACCCTGCTGCATACAATAAAGATGTCAGCAGGAGAAAAAGGGCTCTGCCCCACGCAGGATGGGATCCCCAAGTGCTGACAGCCCCCCACTTTCACCCTTTGCAAAGCTTTGCCCTCCACCCGCAGCCATCACCCACCCCTGCCAGGGCTCCCGGTCCCCATGAATGGGGGTCAGGGTGTCCTGGGGCCTTTTCTACCTCCCGATAACCTGCCCATCACAGAGGGAGATAAGGCAGCAGGAAATCAAGCAGCCAGAGAGCTTTTGTTGTCTGGAAAGGCTCTGCACATCCCTGGCTGCAGCCCGCCGGAGAGGCTGGACCAGCATCAGCTGCCGGGCCCCGTGGGGACAGGGACACAAAGTCAGCTCTGAGACTGGGACAAACGGTTTCTGCCCATCCTAGGGACACTTTAACAGTTTCAACAACAAAAAAAAAGAGTATTTATTTTCTTGTTGTAATTCCTGGTGCGAGGCAGGAGCGACAGGGGACATTTCAAACAGTCCTGTTTTCCTCTAACGTGGTCACCAGAGAAACGCTTCGCTCCAGGGCAAAGTTGGGGTTTGGTTTCCAGGGGGTTCATTTGGAGTCTCACCTTTGCTTTGAGTTAATTGAGGTGTTTCTTTTGCATCGAGCAAGGATGTTGCAGGCAGGGATGGTGGTTTGAGGCTGGCACTGAGTCTCCTTGGTCACATCGGGGTTGTTTGGCTGTTCATAGGGGGTTTTTGCACCAACTTTTTGCCCCAGAAAGCATCTCGCTGAAGTGATCCCTCCCCAGGGTGTAGTCAAAGCAGCTTTTAGGATGTAAATGAAAAACCAGGTGATGGGCTCCTGGGGGTCAGACATGTCTGCAAAACCCACATAATTTTTGCTTGGGCTTCTTCTGTGGGGTCCCTGTGATGAGGACGCGCCTCTGCCTGGAGGGTCCCATGGGTGCTGGGTGTAGATTAGCATCTGGGGGTGTCCCCAGGGGGAGCAGGAGCTGGTGGCACTGCCCATGTGCAGAGCCTTCAGGTTGTGCTGGTGGTGGGGTGCCGGGAGGGGACACGGTGGGGATAGAATGGACCTGCAGGACCTGTCCCATGAGTAGCTCCCAGGGATGGGCAAAAAGTGGCAGCAGGGTGGCAGGCAAGGGGGACAGCGGCTGGAGGCCACAGAGGGCCACTGAGGTGGCTCATGGGGTGTCCCCAAGCCCTGCGGTGAGGGGCACAGCCAGCTCTCACCTCCTGACTCCCTCCCAGCATCCCAGGCAGCACAGGACCCTGTCAGCATGGGTGTCCCTGGGGAGGCTGAGGGGTCCTGGCCTCTTCCCCAGCCCTGGACAAAGGCCTGGGAACAAAAGCCTGTGGGATGCAGGAGGCATCTCCTGCCGGGGGTATTTGTTTAGTCCAGGGGGGAGGTTGAGAGGGGAGAGGAAACTGCATTTCAAAGTGTTTTACCCTTTGTGAACCCTTTGCAGCCCCCCATCCCAGTGCCCTCTGCATGGATCCAGTACTGCTGTGAGAGGGCACCAGGTCTCCTCCAGCCAGCCCCAGGGTCTCTGCTGGGGAGGGAAAAAGAGAGATGGGGAAGAAAAAAAAAAGGACAAATCCAGCCAGGAGGAGGGAGCAGATCACTGCGGGAGCATTTCCCCGGCTCAGCCCCTCTCTGGGTGGAGAAGTCGAGGATGCCCCAGCTCCAGGGATCGACTGCTGGGCTGAGGGCGAGCTTGGGAATTCACATGTTTCTCCTCATTTCTCTCCATTCTCACAATTACACTGTGGTTTTTTTGGGATGATGGTGGGTGGGGTGTTATCCTGGGACTGGATCAAAACCTGTGCCTGGCCCCTTCCCAATCTGCCAGCACCCGGAGCAGAGCCGCGGGTGCACAGGTCCCTTCGGAGGCACTGGAGGAGGTTGGCAGAACTCAGCCAAGCAAAGCCCATCCCTCGAAGACCTGCCCAGGCTCCCCCCAGCAAGGTGCCACCAACACTGGGAGGGCTCTGGTCACCTGTGGTCGACCCTGGGCTGCTTTTGCAGGTCCCCCTTGTCATATCCATCATCCAAAGCCAGGCACATCGCTGCACAGACAAACCCCCCGTGCCTCCAGCCCTGGCTGGTCTCCTGGTGCTGTTTCAGTGTTTCACCACCCTAAAAGCACCCATTTCCCCCCCCGGCTGGGTAGGGAGGTGCAGCAGAAACAGCCACTGGCATCTTCTCGCAAGAAGCAACTTCCCAGTTTGCAACTGGGCACTCTCCCAGTGAGTTAGCCTCACCCCGTCGCTGGCAAGCACCGTGTAAGTGAGCCAGCTCAGCCCCAAACCCCCCAAACCCCGGCAAAGCTGGGGTGTGGATCCTAAGCGCTCCTGACAGCCTCTGGAGCTTCGCACTCTGCGGGCACTGTGCAGAGATGATGGGGGAGAAAGGCACAGGCGATGGGGCTGACCCCAGCCCGGCTCCCCTGCCTCCCCACTTCCCTCCGGCACGCCGGCGGAAGCTGAGCCCACACCAACGGCGGTGGCTGGGCAGATGGAAAGACCAAATGATGGCTTTGCAGGGGGCCTGGGATTTGTTTGAGCCATCGCTGTCTCAGTGAGTGACTTCGAATAACGGATACACTTGAGAAAATCGCCATCTGCTCCCGGACAATTCGCAACCAGAGGAAAAGGTGAAATAAATTCAGCGACTGTATTATCTGCCCGGTCCCAGCTCTGACAGCAGGGTCAGGCTTTGTGCAGTGTCCTGAAAGCGATTTGGGAATGAGAGGACGGTTTGGGATGAGCAAAGAGTGGGAAGAGGTGAGGCCCTGGGATGCTGTGCCTGCAGCAGGGCTCTCCCAGCATCCCAGGTTTGGTGAGTTTGGCAGGAAGATGAAATCTCACCAGATCCATTATTTTTTTCCATCTCTGAATTTCGAGTGCCTCCTGCTTCCAGCTGGGCTGGAAATACCACAAAAACAGATGCTACAATGCAGCACATTTAGTGCTTCAAACCCAGGAAGAAATCAGACATGAAAAATAAATGCAGGGGTTCGCAGTGCCGGCCCCACTGGCCGGGCTGGGGATGAGTCTGAGGGCGGCTGGAAAAGCCCTCGCACCCGCAGCCCAGACTACGGCAGGCTCAGCAGCGCCAAAAATCAAATGCCTCATCCTCAGCTAAGCAAGGGAGGGGATAAAAGTGCATCTCAGCTCAGCCATGCCAGTGAGCCCAGAAACCCCACATGGCTTAGACGGCTGATTTTTATACACTTGCAATTAGGAGGGGGATAAATCCTGCCCCCAAAGTGATGGCACTGTGTGGCAGACCCTGGCTGGAGGGATTCCTCGTGCTTCTGAGGGGATTTTGTTGGGGGAGAAAAAGCCTCAGTGCTTGGTTTTGCAGGGGCAGGAGGAGCTGGGAAGGAACTGAGCTGGATGTGACCATTTTTGGTGGCCTTTTGCTCCTGGCAAGCCCAAAGCGAGGGGTGCAGAGGTGCCCAACACCGGCGCTGCTCCGCACTCCTCCTCCACTGAAGGGAGCCCATTGCACAGGTGAAGGTGATGATGGGGTTTCTTCACCCGTCTTTTTCTCCTCGCTGGGCATGAGGGTGTGTTTGGCACCTGAGGAACATCACCCAGGCTGGCACCGCTGGCCATCACCTTGGTCAATGCGGCCACCTGGTCCCACCCCAGCCCTCCCCACCGGGGACGCAGCCCCCAGCTCAGCTAGCCTGGGACCAGCACAGCTGAGACATGGCGCAGGGCCTTGGTGTGCTGCCATGGGCTGCTGCGGCCCTGTAGAGATGAGCCAGGACTAAATCCTCCCCGAGGGGCAGTAGCTGCCGGCGCTGGTGTGGATGTGCTGGTGTGCCCGGACAAAGCCTGGCACGGGTGGAGGAGAGCTCTCTCCAACGTGTTCGCTGCCCACACGGGAGATAAAAGCTCCCGTTCAGTTTTTACAGCAAGCAGAAGGTGGGCAAGGCCCTGCCTCAAAGCGCTGCTGTCACGGTCAAACAGAGAGGAAAATGACTGCGACCCAGCGCCGGGGGCACAGCCCAGACCACAGCATCACGGGGAGCTCCTGGCTGGGTGACACCGTTAAGGGGACCCTGTACAAGGTGCTGGGGAGCACCGTGGCCACACACGGGTCCCATCCCTGAGCACGGCGCTGCCGGCCAGCAATGGGCACGATGCTCCAGCCTACGCTGCTTCGCCTTGGCATGGCCATTGATCCCTGCAGCCAGTCCCCTCCTCACGGGGGATGCCAGGGGCGCAGGTCCCCACCTGGACCCCAACCGGCTTCGTGCCAAGCAGCATGGGCAGCTCTCGCTCTTCACGAGCCTGGTTGGCAGCCTGTGGAAGAGGAGGATGAGGATGGGAAGGCAGGCGGGATGGCAGGGCAGCCCGCGTAGCTGAGCCGCAGCGAGCGGGAGCGGGAAGGCGAGGCTGAGCGAGCGAGGGAGAGGGAGCAGAAATCTGTTGCCCAGGATGTGTGCTTCGCTGTCAGCCGGCTCTGATTAACGGGCTGCCTTCCAGCTCCGCGCCGGCTGCGTTCCTGGCAGGAGCGGAGCCCCCCGGCTTCCTGCCGTAGGAGTGGCTCGCTGAAAGGTTACATTTGCACAATGTGCCGCTGGAAAAGCGGTGCCAGAGGTTGCAGGCGGGGGAGCCGGGCGAGCGGGCGAGCAGGCAGCTTCGCTCTGCTCCGTTCTGCCTGTGTAATGGAAAAAACCCTCTGGGGGACGCACAGGAAAATATCAAGTTACGCTCCCCCAGCACGGTAGAGCTGGGCCCGGCCGGCCGTGGATGGGGTGGAACAAGAGCGAGGGATGGGGCGATGGCGGTGTGCACCCCCAGCCCCTTAGCTCTGCTTTGGCTCAGCCCCAGCGCGGGGAAAAAATCAGGCTCTGCCCATGCACCCCCATCACCACAGGCTGCAGGGCAGCGAACGCCTCCTTCGCGATGCCGGACTCCCCAGTAAGGTTTTGCATTTGCTGTAATCAGGATCCCGCATCTCTGCCGCTTGGTGGGGAAAACTGAGGTTGTTGAGGGGAAATTTCCAAATCTGGCAAGGAAGAATTTCCTTCGATGGAGCTTCAGTCCGCACCACTGTGATTTATGGGGCTTGGCACAGCCACAGCTATATCCACACACACGCACATGTCTCATCCCCACTTTTCCCAGCCCCTCTACCCCATAACTTTTGGTCTGGGAATATTATTTTGGTGTCTGGAAAGTCCTTGTGGGGTCGCTGAGCCCACCATAGCTGCTCTCTGCCCCACAGCATCCCCTAAAACCCTTTGCTCACCTCCTCCACCACCCCTCTTGCAGTGGCTCAGCACCCTCCAGGCCAAAGCCCTTCGTTCCTCCCTGCACAAGACTCTTCCTTTCACCTTCTCATTTTTTCATTGCATCTCAACCTGGTCACCTTTTGCCCCCCAGCTGCAGAGGAGAGGTCAGGGCAGCAGGGGCAGCACCCACCCTCACCCCAGGGTGCTGGAGCCAGCTCGCTCTGCCTTACAGGAGCCGACATTTTCCTTTTTTGTCTTTCTTGTTTCCTTGGTTTCAAGGTTTTTCTTCCTCATTGAGCCCCTAATTAAAAAAAAAAAAAAAAGGAGGATTCCCAGATTCAGGGTGCTTGGAGAGGGACCACAGCTGCCCCGCAGGCTCTCCCTCCCCAGGCGTGGGACCCAGTGATCTTGCCCCATCTTGTTCCTTGGTTTTTGCCCCAAAGCTTTTAAATCTAACCCTCCCCCTGTGCCGGAGCCAGCCAGACTCCAAACCCCACCAGGTTCCCCTGCTCAGCATCGCCCAGCCCCAGTCCCCACTGTGCTGGGGTGCGAGTCCACCCCCCCGCTGTCCCCGGCTTCCCTCTGTGTCTGTTTTCATTAGGATTTGGAGATAAGCTTCCAAATAAAGGCAGTGTTTTTAACCACTTGGCCTTATCAGTCAGCATCCAATAGCATCCACCCTGCAGGGCTCGGAAGATGCTCCAAGGGAAAAGGAGACCCCAAATATCCAGACCTTTCCTTCTCTAAGATACAAACCAGCCCCACAGCCTGTGGCGTGGCTCCAGAGGGCACCGGTGGCTTTGGGAAACTATTTCTACAATTAATGGCCCCTGCCTGGGGACAGCAGTGTTAATGCAACCACGTGCATGAATACAACCCAAGGACCAGCTCGGCACACCTGGATTTTATTCCTGGTTCTGCCGCTGGCCCAGGAATGACCTTCAGCAAGTTGTTTCCCTTCCCCGTGCCTGTGTTTCCGCTTGCTCTCCCACTCTCAGCCCTTTCTAAACCCAGCGATGCTCTGCCCAGCGAGACACCCCCGCCCCGGTCCGAGGAGACTCCATCCGACCTCCCATCACCCCCTGCAAAAGGTGTGCAAACGGCAGCAGCTCTGAGCATCAGCGGGTCCTACATCCTCCCAATGCTTAGCAGAGCCCCCCACTGCAGAGCCCCCTCCCCACCGGGCTGTCCCGTGGCTCGTTTTTACAGCGTGTGTGCAAAGCCCTGAATATACGAACCAGCTGCTGGCAGCTTCCAGCCCCCAAGCTGCTCTGGGGAAAATCAGCTCCTCGGCTGAGCCTGGCCCCTGGGACAGGCCTGGAGATAGTCTCGCTCTTCCTCTAAGACATCGGGACCATGGTGGGGGGAGAAGTCCTCCAAGGAGAAGCACAAGGGAGTAACACCAATGGTGGCAGCAAACTTGCCCCCCTAAACATCCAGCTTCTTGGAGACAGCAAAGCAATCCAAATGCCCCAGGTAAGCCCTACTGCTGCTGCCCAAAGAGCCCCCATCCCGCAGAGAGTCCCTGTTAGAGACCCGTTACTGGCTATGGAGGAACACCTCTACCCAGGCAACACGGAGAGGAATACAAATAGCAGCTGTTTCTACCCTCACTGCCAGGATTTCAGGGCATGGGAGGCAGGCGCTGCCCCGGGATGCGGGCAGGGAAGGCAGGAGGTGATGCATCAGACGCTGGGCGCTGCATCCTGCTCACACCGTAGCCCCGCTGAGTTCCCTCCCTGCACACAGTGGAAGATGCTGGGGGGGCTGGCTGGGAGGGCGGTGTGGGGGGCACACACCCCTCCCCATCCCGGGGGAGGAGGAGGAGGAGGGTGGTGTGGCCTGGCAGCACCTACCTCCCCAGAAAATCCAGCCCCGGGTGCGTCGCAGGAACCTGGGACTGGGGATGGCGGGGGCAAACGTGTCCCGTGTTAAGTGCCCCTAGTGCAGAGCAGATGTTTTGAAGAGCCTGGCTCCCAGAAACCTCCCCTGCAAGCCCCGTTGCCAGAGCATGCAAAGAATCCCAACACCAAAGCGTGGCCAAGACACCCAGTTCTTTGGGGAAACAGACCTGGCCACAGCACTCAGCATCTACAGATATGGACAACATGGTGGCTTCTGGGGACAACTGTGTCACACTGGGAGCCGCTGGGTCCTCTGGTCTCTGTCCTGCACTTGCTGCCTTCCTTCAGCCAGAGTCTGACTCCAGGATGACGCTGTTTCCTGCCCTTTTCCCAAACAAGGTCCCCAACCATACCAAAAAACCCTTGAGTCCACTGAGCCTTCGCTTGTGGACAGCAGAGATCTGCCTGATTGCATGGGGTTGGCTTTCTTCCTCCTTTCCAGCTGTTAAATTGCATTATAGACAGTTAAAAATACATCACATACTTTCCTAATGTGACTTTTCCGTGGTAAGCAAGCAGTGCGGCCGCCACCGAGATGCTGGAGGTCGCAGGGAGAGCTGCTGACTGTGCCCACGGACGACAGAGCTACTGGCTCTGCCGGCTTGCAAATGCCTGGCCCCAAATTTGGGTCCCACAGAGAGGAATTGCATGGCCCTACGGCAGTTTGGGCCTCGGCAGATTGACCCAGTGGGCTCACTGCCTCTTGCCTCAGTTTCCCCACTTGTAAAAGCATTTATGGTCTGTCCTCTGTGATGAGATCTCACATTAACCAAAACTTGGCATTCTTTGTTGGGATTTACAGAAAAAAGGTCTTTCACACAGGGATCAGAGGTTGATAGAAGTCCAGGGTTGAGCTAGAAATGATCTGTTAATAGCATTATAGAAGAAAAGCCAAATTCCTGAGCGTGAGTGGAACTGGCTGCATGGCATCCCATCGAAATGCCAGTGGGACATGGCCCGGCTGGATCCCGCAGCGGGCACGGGGCAGCGCCGGTGGCTGAGCTCAGCCCGAGGCGGCGGCGTTGCTGCAACCCACGTGTGAGCTCGGCTGAATCTCCCCTTCTAGCAGCACGGCAAGCGCCGCTGAGGTCTGGGGTGGGTGGGTGGCTGGAAAAACCATCTCCTTTTGGTTTGCTACAGCGCTGGAAGGAGCAACCCATGTCCCTGAGGATAGGTTCCCTCCTGGCTAGGAGACATCTGTGGTGGGGCCATCCTGCCAGGGAAGGCAAGGGGAGAGCAAAGGTGAACTCCGTGGGGGGTGGGAGAGGCAACCGCCCTCCTCCTGCTCATGGTACAAGGGTGAACATGGCCAGGGCATCCCCAGGCCTGGCCCGTGTCCGAGATCAAGCTCCCATCTTGTGCTGAGTTCACCGAAGGGGACAGCCCAAGATGAGCCCTGGGATGCTGGCAGCTCCCCTCAGCTCCCGGTGCTGGCAAGGAGGGTGCATCGGTCCCCATCACCCCAACCAGGCTGCAGCCGACCCAGATCAAGCCCAACAGACACCTCCTCAACCTCTCACAGGACCGATGCCACGGCCCCAGCGTGGACTCGGGTGGCAGAGAGGGGCTCAGCACCCCAAAGCAACTGGGGCACCCTGAACCCCTCGTGAAGGGCTGGGATGGGGAGGAGAGCCTGCGAGAGGGTGAGGAAGGAGTTAAACCCCCAGCACTGCCAGCCCCCCCTCCTGCTTCTCTGCTAACTTTGGGAGGAAGGGAATAGCATAAAGGTAAGAGTGGAGGAAGGAGAGAGGAGACAGATGAGAGAAGGAGAGAGCGAGGGAGAGGGGAGCGGGAGAGAGGAACAGACGGCAGAGAGGGAGAGCGTGGGGGGGAAGATGCTGACGCTTCTCCTCCATCTCGGCGAGAGGCAGATAGAGGGGAGCAAGGGGAAAAAAAAAAAAAAAAAGGAAGGCAAAGACCAAGGGAACATGGGAGAGGGAGAAGGAAGGAGCCGGAGCGAGGGAGCATGTGTGAAAGTCGCAGTGAGAGAAGGGGCCTCTTTGATTCCCCGTGCCTCATACCAGACAGTGTCTAGACTGCAGCAATTATTGTCAGCTCAGAACACCCAGGCATTGCCATTTCAGCTGAAAGGGAGCTTAACAAAGAGCGAGGAAGAAAAAAAAATACCCTGCCGGCAGAGAGCTGGTCTCCCTCCAGCACAAGGGGCTCTTCGGAGGGCCCTCCATTGCCCCAAGCCCCCGGCGAGCCCCAGCCCCAGGTGCCCTCGAAGCGGGGGGAGCAAAGAGTTTGCTACGGAGCAAGGTGGCTGTGGGGTGCAAGCGGTTCCTGGCCCAGCCCGAGGGTTCTTGGCTGGTTTTGGGGTGCAGCCACCGGGCTCAGCTCTGCCTGCAAGCCCAGGTTATGGGGCTCAGGGCAAGGGGTGCAGGGCTGGGGGGAAAGGGCCCCCCGAGGGGGTTGGAGGTGGCCCAGCGGAGAGACAGCTTCCCCAGCGGGCAGCATTGGGCTGTAAGGACCCACGGAGCTGCTCCCCAGGCCAATGGTGGACGGTCGGACAGGCACCTCGGCCTCACCGTGGAGCCTGGGGGATGCTCATGCCTCCTCCAAGCAGCGGGGACATGAACCATAGAGCTGGGCGCCTTCCCCCTGCTTGGGGACTCCGGTGCACGCTGTTCCGGCAGCTCTTTACCTCCCTTGGGTTTAAGGAAATGTTGGGAGGTCACTCATGAAAAATCCCAGGAATAAAAATCATCCCTCTTCTCATCCCTCCCATCTTCCCACCGCCATCGCAGGAGTTCCCCTTTCCCCTCTCAGGCCCTTTGCCCTCTGAGGGGCTTTTGTGCCTTTGGAGGTCTGGGATGCGGCTGAGCCTCTCGCGAGGGAATTAACGGCCAGAACTGGCCGAAAGTCAGGAATTCCTGCCGTTCACTGGAAACACCCACCCCATGCCCACCCTGGCTCTCTGGTGAGAGCCAGCTCTGAATACCTTGGAGGGGAAGAGGTCAGGAGGAGAGCTTGCATGCCCTGTCTCCACCATGCCTGTGGTTTTGGGGGTGGCGATGATCCCACCCTGCTGTCTGTGGGGCTGCCCTGCAGATGAGCCCCTTTTGGAGCATTCCCAGCTCTGGAGCTGTGCTACCCCTCTTCAAAATTTGGGTGCAAAGAGCAGCACAACCAAGTGATCTTCTCTGTGGCTGGATGGCACCAGGGGCGTCCCCACGGAGAAACATGGCCGGTCTGCTGGGAAAGGCAGCTGATCCCTCCAGATGCTGGAGCACGGCTCAGGTTTAATTAGCACTTTTAATGCTTGGAAAGGAGGCGTGAGGGAATACCCAGCGGGTTGGACATGTTTTCCTCACTAGCGATCCGAGCTGGTGACAGGGAAGTTCCCCAGCTCCAGCTCACTCAGCTGGGATGGGGTGACATTGCCCCGGGGTCTAAAAGATGGCAAATACCTTTGGTGAGCCCCAGTTGGACCCTCAGAGCAGGAGCACCCTTGCTGAAAGGGGTTTTTGTAGAAAACCCAAACAGTCAGCATGCTCTGCCAGCGTGGGATGCAGTTTGAGAGGTGCCCGACCCAACACTAGCTCAGCTGAGCTGTTTGTCCTTGTCCCCTCTCTGCCTTTGGGGAACAAGATGCATTTTTGGGCCAGGTCTGGTCATGTTTGCTAAATCAAGGACGACTTCTCGCTTGGGTACATGGCACTGATGTTGCTGTGTGGTTAAAGTCAGCCCCACTCAGGATCTGGTCGCTGCAGCCAACCGGAGAAGATGACAGTAGAAGTCCTACAAAGGACAGGGATGGCAAAACCTGCCCAGGGAGGGGCGCGTCCCCTTGGCTGGCCATGGCGTGCCGTGGAGGTGATGCTGTTTCCCAGTGCAGGGTTCCCCAGGCAAAAGTCAGGGGAGGAAAGCGCCGGCTCTGCCCATTGCTCACATCTCCCATCACCATCCCATTGCAGCAGTGCCCTCCGCTCCCAGCGCCGTGGTGCCAAGCTCTCTCGCTCACCGTTGCAGCTGGCATCGCTTCTGCGTCTCAGGGACGGGATCTCCAGCTCCAGCAAAGCCCTGCACCCAGGGCTTGTATTGCTACAGCAGTGGAGGGTGCTGAGCTTCCAAGTGTGGGTACTGCAGTGAAATAAATACCTGATATGAGCAGTGGAAGGTCTTCACCTTGTGAGCTTGGGCCAGAAAGTGTTTGACCCTTCACAGGGAACTTTTGGCCGGCCTGCCCAGGGCTGGACCACGAGGAACCCAGACCTGTGACGTGACTTGTGGGCTTGGGGAAGTGTTTCCCCAAAGATCTGCCAACTGCAGGGCTTCGAAACTATCTCCCTAGGGCTTTGTAGCACAGACCAAACACAGCCATGCAGTGCAACAGGACTGCCACCGAGGCGTCTCTGCAGTTCTCTGATGCCGGACTCCCACTGAAGTGTGGTGAGGCAATGCAAGAAGACAGACCTTGCCTTCTCCTCCATGATACCTCCAGTGTTCCTCCCTCGGGCAGCCTGGCCTGCCTTCCAGAGCAATTTGGGGAGCCCCAGCTCTCCACGGTACCCGTGTGAGACCCAGCCCTGTGGAGACATGGGGTCCCACCAGCAGCCCCCAGAACTGCCAGCATGTGCTCACAATCAGCCCCCCCCCCCCCAAGCCCGCTGCTTCCCCCCAGCTCTCTGAAATGGCCGCAGTCCCAAGCAGGGGTGCAGAGGAGGGATCTGGGAAGCCACAACCCACGGTGTACGTGCCCTCTGTGTGTGTGAGAGGGTGGGTGGGTGGGTGAGAGGGAAACTGGCCGCCTCCTGCTCCCCTGGGGGCCACCGCCATGTGCCGGGAGAGGCCGGAGGCGGTGAAGGTGGTGAAGGCGTGGGGCATCCTGGGCTCTCCAGCCGCGGCGGGGGCACCACCAGCCAGGCCTGGAACCACTCTGTGTCCTGTCCCCGCCACCACGCCAGGGCCAGGGCCATGCAGGGCAGCGCACGGGGCAGCCCTGGCATCCCCACGCCACGCCACGACCCTCGCTCGCCTTCCCTCCCCTCTGCAAAGCTGTCTGCAAATGCCAACTGCCTGTTTTCCAGTTCCTCCAGATTTACCCCCTCCTCTTTTTTTTTTTTTTTTGTTGTGTCCCCCCCCCGCTTCCTTCCTTTCTTCTTCCTGGGTTAAAAATAATCAAGTTTCTGGGAAGCAGCAACTCCTGCTGCGCCTGCCTCCCTGCACTCGCGCCCCGGAGAATAGCTCAGCTCTCGGCTCTCCGCTCCGGCCCCTCCTCGCTGCTCTCTCCTTCCTCCTCCCCACCCCCTACAGGGATCTGACTAATATGCTTGGGCTCTGCTTGCCAGCTCAGCTGGAAAGGAATTTAACCATTGCCTGGCCTGGAGGGATGGAGCGGAGAGCCCGGACCTCCCCCGGAGAGGAGCGACCCTTCCTCCACCATCCCGGAGCTCTGGGCTGGGTCCCTGCCCGGCCACACTCCTCTGGGTGCTGGCCGGAGGGTGATGGAGAAGGAGGAGGAGGAGGGATGCATGGTGCCAGCACCCCATGGTGAGCAGCAGTCCCAGCCCTGAGCCCCATGCGGGTGCAATAGCCCTCGTGAACTCCCTCGGAGGTGTCCTGCCTTCCCGCAGGCCAGGCAAGGCGAAATGCAGCACCCCAGTGCCATGGTCCCCACAGCCTGGCTGGTGGGAGCCCCTCATCCAGCCACAGATGCTCCCTGGGCACCTGCACCCCCAGCCTGCAACTCACCACAGGCCTCAGCGCCGGGCAAGGGTGGGAGCCGGGGTCCCACATGATGCTGCTTGGGGTTACAGTGGGACCAGCAGCTCCAGCCCCAAGACCCCAGGGTCTGCGAGGGGGGAGAGCCCCGGGCACGGGGAGCTGCGGCTCAGCCCTGCTGCAGTGCAGCTCTGGCAGGAGTGCTGGGGCTCAGCCTCTCCTTCAACGCAGTGGGTAGGAAGCTGCGAGCAAAGGCAGTGTCACACCTGGGTAAAAACCACGTGGGGAGAAAGCTCCCCCATCCCCTGAGGCTAAACCCTGGTGCTGAAAAATCCATGGTTTGTGTGGACCCCCTCCACTCTCCCCCCTTGCCAGCCAGGCTCTGAGAACAAGCAGGTTTAGCAGCACAGAAGGAGTGGGAGCCCTGGCTCTGCTTTACAGCAGCTCAAGCAAAGCACAAAGCCTTGACCAAGGTTATCCCAGAAAGTCTGTGGCAGAGATAAGAGCTGACACACCACCCCCTCCCCGCCAGACCTCCCCAAGGCTCCAACTTGCTGGTGTGTTGCAGCATCTCCCTGCTCTGCCAGAAACTCCCCTTGAAATCTCCTGGCCATTGCAGAAGGACTTCAAGGCCAGAAATCCTAAGCCCAGCACCCCAGCACTGAGCTGAGCCAAGAGGCACCGGCTCGGCCGCCGCTAACCCCCCGCGCTGGCTGGCTCAGCCCCGCTGCTCCAGTGCCAGGGCACAAACCGTCCCGGAGGAGGACGCTGCCTTTCCCGGAGCCCGCTGCCGGGCGAGCTGTAAGCATGGCCCCTCTGGAGATGGGGCTGCGGAGGAGGAAAGGGCACCGGGCACAAAGCAGGGACCCAGAGAGCGCAGGAAAGCTGCAGCCAGAGGATGACCCTTTAGCTGCTGGGATGCTCCTCAGAGCAGGGTCCAGCGTACGCCAGGGGAGGGGGGTTGCGCTGGCAAGAAGGAATCTGAAAGCGGAAGATGTCTCCTCTCCAAATCCTCCCTTAAATGGCAGTTCTGCTGTAGAATAGGGTAGGATGGAGCTCAGTGTTTGTTTTCTTTGCAGGACCTGAGCGTGGCTCAGCCTGGGACTGCAGAGTCAGGCTGGGCTCCTCACTGGCACAGCCCCGCAGGAGCAGCGCTTTCTGCAGCCCCAGCTCGGCTCTCACAAACATCCCCGCAGAGCCACTGCTCCGTACAGGGACTCAGGGCACGAGAGAGAAAGGGAATAAGCATCCAGCTCACTCCCACCTCGGCTTTCTGCCCCACCGGCCAGGGCCCGAGGCAGCAGGATGGATGTGTGGGGGACCTGCGAGCCCTCGCTGTGCACCGGGAGATGCGCAGTCGTGGCCCCACAGAGCCGGTGGCCAGGGGATGAAGCAAGTGATGGCAGGACACAGACCCGTTTGGTCCCCCATCATAAATTCCCTGGTGCCTCGGGAGGTCCCCCCAGCCCTGCCTGCCCCGCGGGCCCCGCAGCAACCTCAGCAGCCAGGAAACGCTGGCAGGAGTGAAAGGGATTGAGAAACTGCAGGCAGCAGGATGAGACATGAGCCAGCACAAGCAGGATGTGACTCGGGGGTGACGGGGACTGCCGGAGGGGTGTCACCAGGAAGCGGTAACTGGGGCCCATCCTGTACCCTCTGTCTCACGCTTCTCACGACCGAGCCCCAGCCCGAACTCTGCTCCCCACACAAGTCACCAGGTCCTGTTTGTGTTTCATCACCTAAATTCTCTGTTACCAGCACAGCGATGTCTTCTCCCTCCATCCACTACAGGGTTTTGCATTCCTGCCCTTCCTTGGGCTGTCCCCTCCACCTGGGGCTGTCCCCACCACCCAGGGCTGTCCCCTCCACCCAGGGCTGTCCCCACCACCCAGGGCTGTTCCCTCCACTTGGGGCTGTCCCCACCACCCAGAGCTGTCCCTGCCACTGCAGCACCCCAGCCCGGTCACCCCATCTGCATGGCAAACCTGATATTTCCCAAGATTTCTTCAGCACAGGCTTGATGGCAGCAGTGGGAGGTTTGGGGCGAAGTGGGACTCAGACACTGGCTAGAGCCTGTCTTTATGCTGCCTTAAACCAACGGTTGTAGCACTGCAGGAAAGCAGAAAGGAGAGGATGAAGGAGGAGAAAAAAAACAGGAGAAACTATTTTTTTCCCCACCCAAAACAGCTTTGCTTTGGTTTTCCCCCATCTGAGGCTGGCTGGTCCAAGGTGGCCCCTTCCATTCGTCCTGTCTTCTCTGCGTGCAGTGGTCCCTGATCCTCACCTTTCAGAACTCCAGCACGGCCAAGGAAAGCCAACTCAACAGTCACTCCTGCAAAAACTACCTGCTTGGGAGGAGAGATCCAACGTCAGGCACAAGCCATGGTATTCAGTCAATTAAAAGGCAAGAAGGGGTGAGCAAAGAGACCCCTGGCCAACCCAAAAGGCATTAAAACCATTAAAATCCAAAGACCCCAATGGGCAAGACTGGACACAGACTCACTGGCTTTGTGGCAGTTCACCCCAAATCAACCCCAGCCTCGGCTCACCCTGGTATGAGTGCAGAGGAGTTGGCATTTCGCTGATCCCTTGAGCAAGAGGACTCATTTTCCTCCCTCCAGCGAGGGGTCAGGGCCCAGCCGAGGTCCCAGGGGTTCCTAGGGCCACCCTGTGCTGCTGCAGGGCATGGGACAGATTTGAAGAAGGGGTATGTCCATGGGGAGGGGGTCAGAGATGTCACCCTCCTCTCCTTTGCAGGGAAATGGCTCACACAAGGGTCATAAAAAGCCAGTGCTCAGCAAAGGGCTTTAGCTGGGTTAGCGCCCTCCCAGCCAAGGAATTCAGCTCAGTTCCCAACACCTATGTGCACCCAGGCTCACCAGCCATCCCTCCACATGGGGAATTATTTGCCCCAGATGAGGAAAAACAAAGCAACAAGGAGATGGATCCAGCAGCTGAATCCAGTAGAGACCAAAGTTGGATCAGCTGCTTCCTTGCCGTGGGGCAGGACAACAGGGACATGTCAGCCTGGCGTGGGGCAGAGCCCAGGACACCCAACCTGCTGCACCCCCGGTAGATAAAGGCATTCCACAGAAAGACACATGATGGAAAAGGCCCTGTTACACAAACAGATTTGATACTGGCCCACCGGGCAAGAAAATCTCAAGGGCTGCAAGATGCTGCAGGTCTCCTCTTCCATCTCTCCATGCAGGCACATCAGCAAAGCACAAGGACATGCTCCCAGGGGAGAGAAAGCTCCAAAGCTTGGGAGGGAGAAATGGGAGTGCAGGAGTGCAGTTTACCCTGAAGGCCAGGAGATCCTCCTGAGACGTATCTCTGGACCCAGAAGGATGCAGGAGCAAACAATCACATCACAGCAACTCCCTGAAACATCACAGTCGCTCTCTGGGCAATGCAGTATCTCCAAGGTGGGGCAAAAACCTTTATCCTCCATCCATGATCCAGGAGTGCCTCCATTGCCCAGAAAACATGGGGTGTCTTTCCATGGCCAGCTCCATGGAGGCACCAGCTGTGGGGGGCACTTGCACTGTGCTCTACACACTTGGTCACTCTCTTTCTAAGAGCTGAGGGGGATTTTGTTTCCTTGGTTTTGGAGGAATAGTAGATTTACCAAAAATTGGAAGATGCCAAAAAGCTGAATCATCCTGAAACTCAAGGTGAAGTTGAAAATTTGGAATGAAAAAAAGAAATACCTGTGTTGGGCAGGGGAGACAGTTTTGAAGATGTCAAACCATCTTCTTCCATCTCTCGCATGAAGTGTATTTGGGCATTTTCTAAAAGAATCTTTTTGACTTTTTGATTCCAATAAATCTATTTTTTTCAGTTCAAAAAATGATCTCAATGTAAAAGAAGAGATCTAATTAAAATTAGGCAACCCCCAAACAACAAAATAAAAACCTTTCAGGTCAAACCAAACATTCTGGCTTTACCTAAAACAACTATATACGCTGGTATGGCGTATTTTGTGGGTTCTTTTTTTTCTTTTCCATTTTGCCAGAAATTGCCTTCTAAATACCTGTCCTGGCTTGACATGGTCCAGTTCCCACACCCAAGACGTTCCCTTTGGGCGCCAACCAACACTCTCCATTCATCTTCCCAGCAACGTGGTAGTCCATCAATGGACCAGACCCACTGGAGTAACTATCTTCTCCAAGGAGAACAAACATTTCAGTTCCCCATGCTCACAGACCTCTGAGCCTGCCCTGTGCATCCTTCACAGGACCCTCACCCAACCTCGAAACCCTGACCCTTAACAATAACTCAACAACCCAACAGCTACCTCTGCTCTTACACTGGAGGAATGTCCTCTGGGAGGGGGAAACAGTCTTCTCAAGACACCTGTTTTCAACCCAACCTCGCCCACCCCAACCCAATCCAACCTCACTCAACCCAACCAAAAACCCAACCCAACCCAACCTCTCCTTGCCACCACCCACAGCCCCAAACTCCATCCCCCGCAACCCAGACCAGGTAGCATCATGTCCAACTCCAAGCTCACCATACAGCCATGGCCAAGAAGAGGAATTTGCTACCCAAAAAAGCAGGTTTCCCTACAGCTGCTGCAGGAGAGGTTGAGTGGGGGTGGGGGGGGGGGTTAGACAAAGAGATGCCGGGCTGCATTTCCAGCCCCCGTGCCTGGCTGCAAAGGCAATCGGCAGCAGTGCTGAACCCTCCGACCCTGGGCAAAGAGGTGAAACCCCAGGAAAGTAGCAAACAAGTCGAGGCATAAATACGGCACGAATCCACGGCACTTCAGCGTGGTTCGTTATCTCTGCTTAGACTGGAGCCAGTGGAGCCGGGTTTGAGAAGAGCAGAAATATCAGCAATTAAAGATATGTCGTGTCAAAAAAACTCTAAACTGATTAAAGTTGAAGGCTCCGTTTTCTTCTTTTCATCAGAGAACGGAATCAAAACCTGCCTGGAAAGACGCGCTCCCCCCGTTCCCAGCGCTCCGAAGGCAGCGCCTGCATCCGTCCTGCTGTGTCCCTGCATTTTAATTACCACCTTATTAATATTCATGAGGCTAGGCACTCAAGGGGGATTGCAGTCTGTCATTCTCTCTCTCTTTCTCTCTCTCCCCCCCCAACCTCTCTCGGCTGAATCTGTGGGGTTTTTTTTTTCCTTCCCCTTCCCAACAGTTGGTGTGCTGCAGATCCGTACGCGGCCGCGTGTGCACGCAGCCCCGAAGGCGCCAAGCGTGCAAGGGGCCGGGGCGCGGGGAGGGTGCCTGTGCTTGCTGGTGGCGGGAGGCAGGATTCGGGGTGCGGGTGAGTGGGTGGGTGCAGAATTGCCCCCTGCCATGCGTGGCAGCCCCGGCATCCGGAGACAAAACTTAGGGATGCTGAACGACTCTCCGGCTTGGAGCGAGCATGTGTGCGCGCATATGTGACTGCCACGCACTCGGGGCGTGATGCCGGCACATGAGCAGAGCGGCCCGTTGGGGAGCGGGAGAGCTGGCGCACGTGCGAGCGGGCATGCAAGGAGCGGGTGCGGGTGCGGGGGGGGGCACGTCCGCCTGTGCTCACGCTCGCGTGCATAACTCCTGGCAACGGCATCACTTCGGAGGGCTGGGGCGATGGTGTAGGACCTGCACGAGAAGAGCGTGGCCATGCAGAATGGCACTGGGTGAGCGCAGCTGCCCCCCTCAGCCCCCACTCCGCCACCTCTCCTTGGGGACCGAGCACCCTGCACCCCACTTCTCCATGCTTCAGGCAAATGCAGCCACTGCTGAAGCAGGCGAGAGCACCACGGCACGGCCAAGGGGCCGCTGTGTCCTTGATGGAGCCACAGCCTTGGCCATTAGGGTGAAGTGGGACCTAACAAGTCCTGCATGTATCCAGCAAGGGGGTGACCCCCCGGCTGTGCCCCGTTGGCTGGTGCAGCTCGATGGCTGGGCAAATTGGATCCCATTTTTTTTCTCAGATCCATGGTGCTGTCATGCCCTGGGAGGAGAGAAGGCAGAAAGCCTGGCTTGAGGGCACACAGAGGGAATGGGCTGGTGATGGAGCTGGAGGTAAATTGATTTTCTCATTCCTAAGTTGAGCAATGTGGGGTTTGCCCGCTCCTCGCTGCCATGCAGCGTTTAACCCGTACTATATTCATTACTGAAAACAGTGGCCACGTGGGCAGCAGAGAGCTTGCCTGGCCTTGCAAACCCTGCTCCTCCTTCGCTGAGGGAACCACAGGAGGGCGAGGCTGTCCCATTCCCAGTCCCTGTCCCTCCCCAAGGGATGGTGCTGGGGCGATGCAGACCCTGGCCGCAGGCCGTGGGCAGGTGCCCCCATCACCCCATGCTGCTCAAAGCCATTGGCAAAAGGGCGCACAGGGCTGCCCCATCCCAACAGCCACCAGTTGCAGGCTGGAGCCCACCTCCATTTTCCAGGCAGCCGTAGCCAGACCACAGTCCCAACTTTCCCCAGCATCTTCCTCTTGGCTAATGACACCCAAAGCACTGTCAAGAGCCCAAAAGTCCCTTTGGGGATGGATCCTGCAGCCCAGAGCGCTGCCTCCCCATCACCAACCACCCGCGAGCAACCTGTCGAGAGACACTCCAACTCAGCGGCTCCCCAACGCCCCACTTGCTCAGCTCCACAAATATTTGAATTAAGGTCCCCTGGGGAGCCGCAGTCACAGAGTAACTGATTTCTCCTCCTTCATTATATCTCTGTGTAATTTACCGAGGGACGGCGGCGTGTGCCTCCGTTCGAGCGAATTCCCAGCAGGACTCCCGAGAGCTCACAAATCAGGCAAAGGCAAGGCATTATAATATGAAAGGTGAGGCTGGTCTCCCCACCAAGACTCATCTCGCTCTTCCGTGGCTCCGCCAGCCCCAAATTGTGTTTTATTTCCGCCTACTGCCTCTTGTGCAAGCAAGGAGGTGATGGGTTGGGGACAGGCCACAGGGCTGTGTCCCCAGCTCTGTCCCCAGCTCCTGCTCCCTTCTTAGCAAGAAGAATGGAAAAGGATCCTCTCCCTCTTTGCAGCATCTCAAGAGATGCCAAGGAAGCCGATGCAGCAAAGGTTTCCAAGTGAAACCATGTCACCTGGCCCTAAAATCTGACTTCTTTTCACCTGGAGAAGTAGCCTGTGCCTCAGTTTCCACATCTAGGGGAAAGAGTAGTCACTCCCTCCATTTACTAGTTTAAGACTCCCAACACTTGAAGGTTGGAGGTCTATAAAAGACAGATGGAATTATGGATCCATCTGTGTTGTATCTCCAGCAAGGAGGAGCTGGAGGACAAGTTTGTCAGCGTAGCTCTATAGTTACCAGAAAGAGCTCAAAGAGTCATCAAGGAGAAAGAGAAGGGGGAAAATGAGGAATTTGGACCAAGGATGCACAACTGAGCTGCTTGGGGTTGTTATTTTGTGAAACATGAGGTACAAGGAAGCTGGTCTTCAGCTGAGTCCAAACCCAACCCAACCCAACCTGTGGCCAACCACCATGTCTCAGCCCTGCACCAAGGTGCCAGGGTGGGAGCAGGTCACCCCAAGAGTGGGAGGTGTTCGTTTGTGGTGGCTAACGGAGGATGACTGGATCTCTCGCAGGTCTTTGCAGCATTGATGGGCTGGGTAGGAGTTGTCCCTCTCCAAACTGCCTGGCCCTGGCCACCGCCGGGGGTATGACACTGGAGCAAAGCGCTGGCCAGGCTTGGACGCAGCGAGTTCTCTGTTCCAGCTACGCTGCAAACAGCGGAGGGCAACATTTTGCTTCCTGGAAACCCAGAGAAAGAAGTATTTTTTCTGAAGAGCTGCAGCTCATAGGCAACCTGTAATGGAGATTTCAGAAAACTGGGTGTTCCCCCGTCCACCTCCTCTGTGAAGACAAAGACCTGGCAGATGGTGGTGGTGCTTTGCAGGGCTTCTGCTAGGCTTTGCTCTGGGAGCTGGGTGCGCGAACCCTCGCTCTCATGCTTCCCTTTAGAGGTTTGAACAATGTGAAATCTGCCCATCCCAAAATCCGCCCGTCCCTAGGCTATCTCAACTTCTCAGAGCTCTTCGAACAGGCTGACTTAAAGACCTGGGGCTGTTCAGCCTTTAACAAAGAGCTCCTTTCTCCCCAACCTTCGCCAGTGGCTGGAGTTAAATAGGCTGCACTGAAACCAAACCAAACAAAGCCCCTGCAGAGTGGCTCCAAATCCCCAGCCCCTCACCAGTGCTCTGAATTTCCCCTCCAAGCCTGGGCACGGCGCTCCCCGGTGCGCTAAGGCTCGCTCCCTGCTCCAAAAGGTGAACGCGATGGGCTGAAGCAGCGAGGTTGCGCTCGCTCCTGTGCTTCTTGCTGCTGGGTGTCCATGGGAGGTGATGAGGGGGTGTCTGGGAGGGGGGGAAACATGCCACGGAGCTGCTCCAGCCTCTGCCTGCAATATCCCTGCTCCAGTGGATTTGCTTGGGACTCTGGCCATGCCGCTGTCGGTGCCATGAGCCCCCTTGGAGCAGCTCAGGAGCAACTCCCGTGGGCGCCACGTGGCTTTCCCAGGTGTGGGGACCCCAACGGGACCTTTCCAAACATCCTGCCTAACCCACCCCCCCTCACAGCTCTCACGGGGCACATTCACCCTCTCCCATTTTGGGGGGCAGCTCCCCATCACTGCGCACCGAGCCCTCCTCCCACCAGCATCACAGCTACCAATTTGCTGAAGCAGCTGCCTTTCCCGAGCAGGGAGGTGATGGCAGACTGGGGTCTCCATCAACTGGGGGGGTGGATTTTTGGCAATGCCAGGCCCTGGAGGGGCTCCTGGCTCCCGCACCCTGGGCGTGTGAAGTGTGGGGGTCCAGGGGCTCTCTGTGCAGGCAGCTCGTGATCAAAGCACCGAGCACAGCCCGGGGCTGGGGGGGAGGCAGGCGGCGAGAGATGAAACGGAGCAAAGTTCTCCGGGTTCGGACGCGGGAGTTGGAAAGGATTCGACGGCAGCTTGGAAAAGGAGGAGGAGAGGGCCGGGAGCAGCAGCGTTCAGCAGAAAGGAATGTCCTGATGGGACGGCAGCCTGAACGCCGGCCAGGACCCCCCCTTCCCAAGGCTGTTTAAAAGCCCCGGACCTCTCCAAGCCCTTTAATTGGCGCTTTAAAAAACTTCCTTGTTCCTTGACGCGGCGAGGTTTGCGTTTCATGCCCAAAATGACTCAATTCCCCCTCTCCCCCTCCCCATGCAAAAAAGAAAAAAAAAAAAAAAAAAATCTCCTTTGAAAGGTTTGCTAGAAGCCAGCTCCGTCCCCTCCCCACCAGCCCCGGTAGCCCCCAGCCCTCACCCCACCAGCCTCTTGTGTGTATTCTTGTTCTCCCCTAATAATCCACATCCCAGCTGCCTCCCTCTGCCTTCGCCCTCCTCCTCCCTGCCTCTCTCGCTCCCTCTTTCTCTCTCCTCCCCCCTTCCTCCCCCTTTCCATAACTCAAAAGCTTGTCAGGCTGGTTCCAGACTGCTGGCGCCAGGCTTCACTCCAGGAAAAAAATAAAGCAAAAGAGAAAGGCATGCAAGGCAAAACAGCCCCGCCACATGAACACACATCAAACCAGCCCTTTATCTCCCCGGAATGCTCTCCCCGCTGCAGAGCTCCCTACCCCGGCCCAGCAGACGCGCACTCCCCATCCCTGTAACCCTAATGCAGCACCGTCGGGCTGCAAGCGCACACGCCCCGGCAGAGAAAAGCGAAGGAGCAAATACAAGATCTATTATTTATCAGCATTATCAATTATTTAGAGCCCCGGCGCAGGGAAGGGGTGGGGAGAGAAGGCCTTGGCGGAGGCAGCTTTTACCCCGGCAATTCAGGCAAGAGGGTCCTGCCCAGACCCACCTCCCAGCTGCCCCCAGCTCCTGCCTGCCAGTGGGATGAGGGGGTGTCTCCAACACCATCCCTTGCATCCCACCCCACCAATATGGAGTTGTTTCTTACCCCAGTCCTTCCAGCCTTCAACAGAGCAGGGCTTTGCCCCGCAGCGAGCCCTGATATCCAGCTCCAGGAATATCCCATTCCCGGAGGTATCGGACCCCGTGCCCGAGCGAGGGCTGCACCACCCCACATGCAGAGCGGCCGCCCCAGGGTGAGGGCTCTCGCACCTGGGGACCCAGCATCCTGCCTCCTTACCCAGGGAACTGGCCAGCCCCCAATAATGTGAATTTTGGCATCAATATGCAGTTTCTCAGGCACTTCCAACAGCGCTCTCCCTGCTCAGTGGTGCATGCCTCCATCACACATCTCCCCGCAGCCTGGAGGAGAGGTCACCACCACCCCAAACTGCAGCGGTGGAGCCCCAAGTCACCCCAAATCCAGCCAGCCCCGATGGAGCTGTGCAGGGCAGGAGGAGGAACGTGTCCATGGGTCTCCAACTCATGGGGGTTTCAGGTCAAGTCTTGGTCCCAAAAGGTCAAAACCAACATCCCAAACCCAAGATGCAGCCCAGGCTGCAGGAAGAAGACTACACCAGACTACACAGCCCCTTCCAGTTCTGTTTGCTTTTGGATTGTGGAACAAACCCCAGCCCACCATCTTTGTGATGACGTTGGCAAAGGGTCCCAGTCACCAGACAGGTGACACCAATGGGCACAGGTTCGTCCATGGGCCATTGCCACAAGCTCGCAGATGGCTACCGCAGCCTCCCCGTGAGGTAGCCGCCTTTCAGCGGCAGATCGCACTAAAGTAGCTACAGTGGGAACGTGTGATGAGGTGGGTGTGCTAAGAAGATTTTTTTTGGCAGACTTCAGGATGACTTTATTGCTCACAAGTTCTCGAGTCATGGCTGAGTAACACACTCATCGCATGTCTGAAACAAAAAAAATCCCTTACCCCAGCACAAAATAAATAGCCTGGACAAAACATGTTTGCTTTGCTCCCCTTCCCTGCTCTGGCTTTGCATGGCCAGGGGCTGCGAGGCTCCCACGTGGGCTGCAGGCAGCTGCTGCCTACGAGCCCTGATATTTCCCCCGTGGTTTAGGAAGAGAGATGGGCAGGGCTCCCACCAGACACGTGCATGAGCACCAGCCTCTTTCCAAGATGTCCCCCAGTGGGTCCCCTTCAAGCCTATGGGTCAGGTACCTGAGGCAGAGCAGCATCGTCCTCTCTGATGGGATCTCTAGGAAATGCCTTTAGTTTGGGTGGCTGAATTGGGCCCACCAAGCCCAGACTTCCACAGTGGAAGCTGTGACCTCAGCCTGCCATGGCCTCAAGTGTTTTCTTCGAAGGGCCAGGAGCTCTGCCCCGTGGCACCACATCCCCAGTCAAGCAGTGCGAAAGCTCCTGGGCTGGATCAGGTGAGACCTCCCGATGCACCATGGAGGATAAACCTCTGCAGTGCAGCTGCTGGTTTGGATACTGTTTCTGAGCATCAAGAGGGTGCAGAGAGCTGTGTGGTCTAAGGACAGAATCATCTCCACCTCCAGGGCCTTCAACTCCAAGAAACCAGTAGCTGCTCTTGAAAAGCAACCAATGTATTTCTAACCTGGAAGGAAAACTACTGTCCTCTGCCTCAACCAAGCCAATGGTGGCTGACCAAATCCCTGTGGCAACTCAGAGTGTTCAAAAGGTATTAACTACCTGCCTAAGCCCATGGGTGCAAAGAGTGAGTCCTCCTCTTTCCCAGGTAGGGAAATGAAGGTGAAGAGTGACAAAGTGACTTCCCCATGGTCACCTGGGAAATGTTGCTGAAGAGCCAGGAACAGACCCCAGGACCTGCTTCTGCTGTCCCGTTCTCAAGTCCTCCCATCCATCCTGCCCTACCCCTCGGTCAACCCCTGGGCCAATGCCAGCCCTCCCACAGCCCCACAGCCCCCACAGAACCCAAATGACTTCTGAACAACCCTCCACCAGAGAAAGGAGAAGGAGAAGGGCATGAACCCCTCCATATGTTGGATTTTGGATGCCAAGAACTTCACAAGCTCCTCTCCAGCCCCAAAGGAAGACCTCTGGGACAGAAAATCTTTTCCTTGAGTAAAGAAAGAGTAAGAGCCACTCTCTGCCATTTACTGTCCCAGTTCTCCCACACCAAAGGCTAAGGACAGATGAGAACTACTTGGAAGAAGGGGGAAACAACCAAAACTATTAATCCCATTCCATTTTAATGGGTTCAAAAGGGATGTTTTTGTAAATTTTCTACTACATTTTCCTTTTTTTTATTTTGAAAAACAACATTCCAGAAAAAGCAGTCCTTATAGTTGCTGTTCCTCCTCCTGAAAGAGCATATCTTGGGGAGGAAAAAAGGGTGGCTTAGGGAAGGGAGAAATTTCACTGAAGATTGAGGGGGAAAAGCAGAAGGACAGGAGGAACCCTTCATTTAGAAATGTCACAGGCAGTTTTGCAGAGAGAAAAATCCCATTATGTTGAGAATTTTTCACGAAAACTTTGTGTGCATTTGTTTTTTAAAGGCTGGGTTTTTTCCAGCTAAAAATAAAACTCCACGTGCAAAAAAAAATAAAAATGTCAGCCGTCCCTGGGCACAGCCGAGAGCTCTTGAAGGGACAGCAGCTACCCTGGGATGGCTTGTGCCGCTTCTCGACAGGCGGCCCTGATCATGGTGACACCACTGGCTCTCTCTACATGCCAGGGAAGGTTGGAATGACGCGATCTGTCCCACACTGCCTTTAAACAAACCCTGGGAGCCGCATCGGCAGGGCACCGCAGTGGATCTGCAGCGGGCTGGAGCTGACGATCACCAGATCAGGGCTGCTTCCTTGCAGGCAGCTCCTGGCACATGGGGCTGGCAGATGCCCGAGAGCTTCCCTGGCCACATCTGGCTGCTTGGTGGCTCCTGGCCAAGCTCCCAACCTGCCCCGATGGGTGTGTTTGTTGCAACCTCCCCTGGGCACCTCTGGGAGCCCTGATCTGCTGGGTGTTAGTCCTGACCCTGCCCATTCCCCCAGCCCATCCCGGGGGAAAAGTGGGAAGCAGCAACACGGCTGGCGCAGAGCACGTGGGTGCTGTGGCTGGTCCCAGCTGTATCCTTTTCCCATTTCCCTTCCATGCGTGCAGCCGGGCTCCCCGCCCCGCTGAGGTCAGCTCCGGCTATTCTCTCCTCCGTTTCCCCTGCTCCTGCCATGCACTTCCCCTCTCCCTTTGATATTTCACCTTTGCTGCGTCATTCCCCGTGGGCCGTTTTGGGGCTTGGGTTCACGTGAACGTGCTGTTCCCTGCTGTTGTTAAAGAGCTGAGCCAGGGCTGAGCCTCACCGTCGGGGACTGCTTGTGCCGGCGAGCACATGAAATAACCCAGCTCGCACAGATGAGTGTTCAGCTGAACAAGCACGAGCCCAAAAGCTGAGCTTGCACCAACAGCCTCGAGCAGCACAAGAGGGGGAAACGCCATGAAAAATAACGAGGAGCTGGGAGGAAACAAAGGCTGGGTGAAACAGGGAGTATTTCCAGCAGATGGAGATGGCCAAATCCAGCAGTCTGCTCCCACTGCTGGGCTTAACCAAAGCTGAGCAGGGCCTGGAGCTGGCCCAGGTCAGGCAGAGGAGCCATCTCGTGTTGGCCACCTACTGCCCCAATGCTGCTGAACCAAGGGAAACCCCATCTCGCATGGGGGCAGACCTCTCCTGAGCATTACAGATGGGACACCCAAGCACCCTCTTGGCTGACACGGGGAGCAGCACTCTGCTGCAGCACGAGCAAAATCCCCAACAGGACTTGGGAGTGAGCAGCTTCCTTATACTCCCACAAAGCCCCAGGGAATTCAGTGCCAAAGGGAGCAGCTGGGCTCCTCCCCAGGCGAAGTGACCGCCACACTCGTACGTGCCCCATTTTGGCCAACTATCCTTTCCACCGAGGAGCCACAACGTTGAACAAAAAGCATCCCTGCTGGCCTCCAGCACTGCCTGCCCACGCTCCCCATGTGGCACCGGGCCAAACCCGTTAACAAAAGACGACTGAAACGAGAGCACGCATTAACTCCATGGTGGATTACCCTCAACGGATGCCAGCGAGGAGCATCGTCCACCCCACCACGGCAGAGCCCAGCCGGCAGTGCCGGCAGCGTGTGGCACTCACCCATGAGGGCAGCTGTGGTGAAGGGGGTCACTTTGAGCTGCCCGGACCTGCGGTGTCCCCAGGACACCACTCCAGCTCTTTGCCATCAACAGCCAACGTCTGCTGGCAACCTCATGGACATGGGCTACAGCTGAGCCGTGTCAGTGAGACGAGACGCTGTGTGCGGGGGCTGATCCCTGAGGTTTTAGGGAGGAGGTGGGGGGAATCTCAAGACATGAGAGCCTGGAAGAGGGGCCGGACCCCAGGTTATAGATTTTTGCCTGTTTCGATGGCAATCACTGACAAATG
The DNA here is from genome assembly GCF_031877795.1 of Strix aluco. Classification (NCBI taxonomy): domain Eukaryota; kingdom Metazoa; phylum Chordata; class Aves; order Strigiformes; family Strigidae; genus Strix; species Strix aluco. Next base: position 10,169,742 of record NC_133950.1, on the reverse strand, counting down.
CTCATGAGTACATTTCTTTGGAGGAGCACAAGCTTATTGAGATGAGAACACTGAGGGGAGGGCTGCACGCCTTCTCTCCTGTGCTCCCCTGCCCAGCCGCTCCTTTCAGCAGAGTCTCGGCCAGTCCAGGTCACATCCCACCCTGCGCCAGCGGTGCTCTGCAGCCAGGAATCACAAACGGTCCCATCCTGCTCTGCAGGTCGTTCCCAATGAAGAGCGGTGCTGTGGGGGTATGGGTGAGACCTTGAGCGCTTGCTTTGCCAAATGGCTTTGAATCTTCCTCATCCCCTTGGACTGCATCACCTCTGGCACTGCCCGGAGACGGATGAGGATGCCCCCAAGCTCTCCCCTCCTATGTCTTTTCCAAGCAGTGAGCTCTTACATGGTCATGGATGTGCTCCTAAACCGTCACAGATGTTGCTTATCGCTTGAAGTCTCTACTGGGTATCATTCATAGGGGAAAAAACCCTCGATGCCCTCTCTACCCTTCTTTTAGCTCACAGATGCTCAGGACAGGGCTGATGCTTTCAAACACTGGCACAACCATCTCTCAGCCTGGACCTTGGGGGTCCTTCAGGAGCAAGGAGGGGGCTGAGAGATGAGAGATGTAGAAGAAAATAGTCCACAATGGGAGTCCACAATGGCTTGTGGACTTGGCAGCCCCATAACCCAAACCTAACTCTATATGGTGATGGTCTCTTAGTCCATTTCAAGGGACAGCAGAGAACCATTTTGTGTTTGCAGGCTTAAAAATAGTGTTTGAGTAAGTCACAGGGATTTTTGGTCCTCTCCTGGAGGCCTTACATTCATTCTTTCTTCCTTTCTTTTGTCATTTTCGATAACCTGAAATATTAGTCAGCTGGACTGAATCTGCAGGTTTTACTCACCACCTCCAAAGGCAAATACACATAAAAAATACACCAAAACAGCATGGCCAGCCCTGAGCATTCAGAGCTCCTAAAGATTTCCAGACCCCAGAAAAATCAGGGAATAGCCTTTAAAATAATGAGATTTGCAAGGAAAAAAAAAAAAAAAGAAAGAAGATCGGTTGGCTTGCTTTTGTTTCCCTGTTGGTTTTGAGCCTGCAGGCCACTCTGACGTCACGCTGCTAAGCTCATCTCTGCAACCATGAGGTAAGAAACCCTTAAACAAGCAAACCCCCTGCCAGCGCTCTGCAATCACACGGCTTCAAAAATAAAGAAGGAAAGAAGGAAATGCTGAAGGCAAGGGAAATCTCAAGGGGTTTGGAGGACCTCTCGTAGGACCGAGGGGAGCATCGGTGGGCAATGCAGAGCAAGCGGCAGACTGGAAAGCCCCTCTCTGCCCACCGGGTGATGGAGAGATGGGGACGTAGGTTTTTGGAGCAGGGTTGCAAACACTACTGAGTACTGGTGCGGCCGTGGCGCATGGCTGGCTCGCTCTTGGCAATCAAGGACGGTCCCAGGAAAGTGAAAAGATTTCCAGCACATCTCAGCAATTTCTCTCCTCTCCCAAAGGAAGCATGTTTATTGGAAGCCATTTTCTGCATAAATAGCCCTTTCCTGCTGTTTCCCACAAACTCAGACTAAAATAATTTCCTAGGTTTGAGGACTCCAACCCACAGTTTTCTAGATGGATGTGCTCAACCTTGAGCAAGAGACCAAAGACATTCCCGAAATCCTGCCCGGAGCCCACCCAGCTCTCCCAAAGTGGAGGTTTTACATCCCCTCCCCAGCAGCACTTGTACCAACTTCCAACTTCTTCAATGCATTACCCCTCCCCAGTGCTTTCCTGTGGGGGTCTCAATGCCCTCTGCAACCTCAGGCCCATTCGCCTTCCACACGCACCCCAGAAGGAAGTGTGACCCCAAATCACTGCTCAACTCATAAAGAGCGAGGAGCAGCTTGCTCAAAGACCCAGGCAGTGCATGCTGGCAGATAAACTGGTCTTCATCCCCCAAAGGACTGGTGTGCAAGGGCAACAGGCAGAGATGGAGACAGTCAAATGGCAGGGCTCTCCCACCCCACACCAGTGTAGGGCCAATATCTGCTCCAGAGCAGGGAGCTGGTGATGAGAACAGGTCCCTGTTCACACTGGAAGGATATGGAAGTCCCCTGAAGGGCCTGTGCAGCACTTTGGGGGCTTCAGGGGACAGCTCTGGTGCTTCAGAACCAGCACTGCCCAGGGCAAGGACTGAGACGGGGTCCCCCATTCACCCTCCCCAGTTCTGCAGCCCAGCACAGGGTCCCACCAGTGAATAGACACGCAGAGGGGTCCCTGCCTGCACTGCCACTGGTTCTGCTGCCGGCCCTCCTTGGCTGCATTGTCTAGGCTGGGACTTGGCTAGGACAGGCTGAGCCTGCACAGCATGGTCCCATCAGCCTCAGCAACAAAACCACTTGAAGACCATCACCATGGTCAGGCATGTGGCCTGACCATCCCCTGAAGAGCCCTTGCCCTGTACTCCAAGGCCAAGCAGCCCATGGACATTGCATGCTGAGCTGCTGTCCTCGAATTTAGGGCAGGGAGGAAAGAAGGATGATTTGGAAATGTCTCTGTTTGAAGCTGCTCAGGGGATGAAGGCAGAGGGACTGCAGAGCTCTGGAACTGGAAATGGGCAGGACACAGTTAACGCCTGGTTCCTTGTGCAGGATCAGGAGGAACTTGGCTTCATATTTCACGTGTGGGATGTTGCAAGAGGACAAGGAGCCCTGAACCCCAGTGTGAGTTCCCTCGGCTTGGTCACAGCCACGGGGAGGAAACCACGACGTGCCCTGGCTCCATGGCCACTCTGCCAAGGGCAAGAGCCTCCTTCCCGGCACAGAGGGTGAAGGATGGTGCCACCATGCCAAGAGACGTTGGAGAAACACCGAGGCCATACTGACTCCACGGTGGCATCGAGATGCCAGCAATTTAATAAACCGCAGCCGAGCGGTTGGGGGTTGCCGGTGAAACGGCCCCGCGCGTGGCGTGGAGCTGGGGGCTTCGCACCGCCTGGCTCCCCGGCTCTTGAAAGCAAATACAAAGGCTGGGCTCCCCCAGCCCTGGCTGATGCTCGACCTCTCCGTTGTCCTCGCTGCACGCCTGTCCCAGTTCCAGCAGCCGGTTGCTACAGCAACTGAGCTCTGACTAATCATTTGCGCAATGACCTTTTTTCCCCCCAGAGAGAGGGAGGGAGGGAGATGGAGAGGAGGGAGGGAGGGAGGGGAGGAGAGGCAAAGCAAGCGGAGGTTAGCAAGAAAAAGCAGCCAGGGAGAATGTGGGTTTTTTTAGGCAATGCAAGATTTTGGGGGGGAATTGGGGGGATGCGGGTGGTGGGAGTGCGAGAGGAAAGCGGGTGTTGAATAGGTCTCCCCCTCCCCGCTCTGTGCTTGAGAAAGGATGGATGGGGGCAAAGACGGCTGCCAGCGGGCAAAGTGCCTTGCTGGGACCGTTTCCATGGGTGAGGGGGTGGGGGGACTCCAAAGGGGGCTGACACCGCAGCCCTCCTCCTCCCCATCCCATGCCGACCCCAGCCACGGCCAAAGGGCCAGAAGTCAAGAATTTGGCTCTGCCTCACCACCGAGCGCCTGCAAAGGGCTGGCCAGCCCCAGGTCAGCCTGGCTTGAGTGCCCCGAGCACAAAACCTCACTGGCGAGTGGTGTTTGGGGGAAGCTACACCAGGGCTGAGCTGAGAGAAGAAATCCCGTGTCAGCGTTACACCAAGGGGGAGCACGACTGGACTCTGCTGAGCCATGAGAACCAGCTCGGGAAGAAACCTGAGCCCAGCTCCAGCAGCTCTGATGGTGTTACTGGGAGGGCTTCACTCCCACCTCTACTGCCTTCAGCTGAGCAAGACCAGGGTCAGGTCTGGCTCCAGCTCCAAAACAGAGTAAATAATGCAAAAGCCTCTTTCAGCACAGCTCTGAGGAGCACACATAAGATCACATCTTACTGACTCGGTAGGAGAAAAGAGTTTAGACACATTGCTCCTCACACCAGTTGGCACTGGTGAAAACAGAAGCTGGTGAAACCGAAAAAGCGGTGGCAAGGAGGTCCTCCTCACCAAGGGGTGGATGGTTGTACCACCAGTGCCAAGTTTTGACAGCAAAAGGATTTTGGCTTTTCTCCAATTGGATCAGAAAACAGTCACATCTGACCTTGACCAACCACAAAGTACTAAGCCAGCTGAGATGGACAATAACGGAGATCCCTGGTGACCAAGAGCAGAAATCTATGGAGAGTCACAGAAGAATGGGTTGGCCATTTGGAAAGAAAAGGAAGTTTGAAGAAAACAAAATGTTTTTGTGGACAAGATACTCCACAACAGAGCCTGACAAACTGCAGTAGTGTTGTGTGAGTTGGAGAAGGAGAAGGAGGACTTGGTATAACTCACGAACAAACCAAACAAGAACGAGCTATATCCTGGATGGTGCTGAGCGCACACCCCCCACATGCAAATCCTGCTGACATGTGCTGCAGCTCAGGACAGGGAGCTCTCGTTGGGTAAGGCAAAATCCCATTCAGAGAGGTATTATGGTGGCGTTGGCTCCTCCATCCTTGCCCTGTCTTTCTGCACCAAAGATGGGCCCTTTCCTTAAGGCACCTCAGACAAAATCTTTGCTCCAAACACCTCCAAAATGACCTGGAGCCAGCCCTCCTCTTTCAGCTTACCACACTTCCCTCTGCCTATCAAAATAATGCAAAGGACAGGACATTCCTAGCAGGCATTCTCCAGCTAGTTTGTACCGCTTGAAAATGTAAAGCAAGACTCACAAAATCATCTGCGATTTATTTAAGGCACATAAAGGAGAGACCAGGTTGTGAGGAATACTCTGCACGCAGTGTGCACCCAACATATTTCCCTTATCAGCACGACTTGGCACCTACAAAAATTCCCACTGCAGCATCTGATCCCAAACTTGGAGAAACGAACAGGAGCGTTCGCATCGAGCCCGTTGCAGTGCCTACGCTACGAGGGGCATTGCAGGCAGCCACGGCTTCCTCTGCCTGAGCTTGAGCAGACCAAAGCCATGTCAAACCCAGTGTAATAAGTGCTGCTGAATTGCAAGATACGTTAACTCAGGCTTGGCACTACCTGGCCACGGTCACAGGGCTTGCAGATCCAGCCTGAACTTACGCCTGCCTCCGATCCACCTTGTAGATGAACCCGGGGCTGCAGTGAGTCTGAAACACAGTGTGTAGAAATAAAACTGCTTTCCACCTCTTTTTGGTTAAATCGCTCTGCAGCTTGCAGAGCTCCACCAAGGACAATTATTTCCAGCATGTGCCGTGCATGAATGCTGCGAGCAAGACAGAGCTGGAGTTTCATCATAGCCCAGCTTTGTGTGCAGAGCGAAGGAGAAAAAAAAAAAAAAAAAAGAGAGAAAAAAAAAAGAAGGAACTTGGAACTGGAGGCCCCCCCAGCCTCACCCTGATCCTGAGGAGGCTCTGCTCTGCTCTTGCTCAACCCGACACCGAGAATGAGGAAGCAGAGGAGACAGGCGGGGGAGGCGGAGGAACGGTCAAGCTGAAGACAAACAGCCTCTGAGCTGGGCAGTTGGAAAGCTTTGCAAGCAAGAGGGCACGGGAGCAAAGAGAGGGCTGTGGTCTGTGCCAGAGCCCCCTCCCCATCCCCATCCGGGCTGGGGGGCTCTGTGGCCCTGACCCCAGAAGATACTCTGGGTTTTGATAACCTGAGTCCAGGTCTTAAAGGAGATGGTCTCCAGCGTGGAGATCTGCCAAGCCCCGCTGCGTTGCCAGCCCAGATTTCGTGTACTCAGGCTGCGGCCGGCGACAGCCGAGCACCCACCCACCCACAGCGGAACCCTCGGCGGGCAGAGCCATGCCGTGCCATGCCGTGCCGTGCCGGCCACAGCCAGCCAGCTCTCCCCCTTGCTCGGTTAGAACCGGCTTTCAGCACAGTCGGCAGCTCAGCAGCTCGCCTCCACACTCTGTAATACCAGGAACCGCAACACCGCATTCGCTGCAAACAGGAGTTCGCATAAAAAATTAAACCCCAGCCAGTTGCAAGATATTCCAGACAGCTCCATGTGCCTGGGGCTGGTCCCCTCCCATCCCAACATCGGTTCCTGGGACCGCACACCTTACCTCCTCTCGCCCCACGTGCCGATGGCTGCTGTCACCTTCCCTGTCCTGCTGGCCCCATCCTGCACATGGGCTGGTCTCTCCTCCTTGTCTTGCCCTGGGGGAGGAAGAAATCTGGCTGAAGGGAGCCCCGCGTCTGCACAGCCCCGTTGGTGACAGACCAACACCCCAATGTGATATTCTCCTGCTGATTTGCCCTTCCACCTCGGTAGGCCAGTGAGGAGGTACCTTGATCTCATCCCTCTTACAGCAAAGGACATTGTAGCCCTCAGGCAGGGCTGTCCCCGAGCGTCACCAGGGATGCAGGCACTGAGCACCTTCCCATCGGCCAGCCCAGGATCCCACCCGGCTTGTAACCCTCCAACCATGCAACACAGTCAGCCCACGCCATGCAAGGACCTGGGAAGAAATATGGCTTCTGCAGAAAGAAGTGAACACAAAGTTGGGGGGATGCATCAGTTTAATTTCTGTTAAAACCACACCTGGAATTCACCCAGCACAGGGTGTGTGTGGAAGATCCCTAGAGAGGTTCATGTAACTCAAAGGAAGATCAGAAATGATGGCCCATAAGGCAAACCCCACACCCAGTCTCGAATCTCTCCAGGTCCACCAGCAAATGAGGACCAAGACACTGAGATACATCAGCTCCAGTTCCTGGAGGTTCACACCAGTGGTTGCCTGCAGGGATGAAGCAGTTTGGGGGTCACCACATCCCCCTAAACATGTGCTACCCCAGCTGCCCACCTCTCTGGCACCCCGAGGTGAGGGGTGCAATGGCAGAGGGGAAATGAGAGGTTCCCTTCTCAAGATGGGATGGGCCATTGCTGGAGTTGATTAAACCCATCCCAAGGGAAAGGGTTTGCTGTTTCCCAAGAGAAGTGGCAAATGCCAAGGGACCAGCCCTTCAGGAGTGCCAGAGAGGCAACCAAACCTAGAGAAGGACCAGACAGGAGAGGGAAAACCCAGCAAACCCTGGGGAAAACAGAGTTTTCTTTCCCTTCCACAAGGCCATTGCAAGGCAGGGGCTGGGGACAGGAAGCCTTTATCCCCCTGCCTGGGCCAGGCAGCAGTCGAGGCCACTGGAGGAGATGCCATGGGAAGATGGGCAAGCACCGGGTCCCGTGCAATCACCCATAGAAAGTGGCAATTCCAGCAAGTTTACACCTGGCTTGCATTTGGTCCCAGAAGCGTTTCAGATTGAGAGCATCCCTGGAAGGGAAGATTGACTGCCAAAAAACCAAGAACTCCTCCTGCCTGGATTTTGGAGGGGAAGGCAGGTTTGTTTGCATTTCCAATTTGGCTGGAAAACTGGAAAAATACAGACCTGAGAAGCTAATTCCCACCAGCCCAACACATTCCCCAAAATCCACTGGTTTCCAACCCAGAAAGATGCTGGACAAGCACTGGTGCGGACCCATGATCCATGGCAGGAGGCTGGGGACCTCTGGACACGTGATGGTGGCTCAGTGGTGGGTAGGGACCAGGGGGAGCTTTTGGAAATGGGGCTGAGGGAAGAGAAAAGGTGCCAGGATGGGGCTGGGGGCACCAGCCCAACACCTCTGTCCACCATTGAGTCACCCATGGGACCGGTGAGTAGTGAAGCCCTCAGAGCAACAGTGCTGGGTTTAAATAAATAAATACAATTCTGCTGAAAGGGAAAAAAAAAAAAAAGAATAAAGGATGTGTCTCTCCAGTGCCTCCTCCCCTCCCAGAAACCTGTGTGCTATGCAAATATATGCAAATGAGACATGGAAGGGGGGATGAAACTGGCTCTCTAAACCAGCGTGGTTTTAGACTGGGAAGCGTTGGAGGCAGCTTGATGGAAAGTTGAGGCAGAAATAGCTGCACCATGAGAGGGATGAGCAATGACGACTGGAGGGTACATGTCCCAAAATGCCTTTGGTGGCAAGATCTGCTCCTGCAGCACCAGCAAAATACAGCACCAAACCTCCCTCTTGACACCTCGGTTCAGCAGCCGGTCTTAAAGCACTCCCCAAATCCCTCTTCCCTCCAGCCCAGGGCTGGGGAAAAAAAAAAAAAAAAAAAAAAAAAGGAGAAAACTTGCTTTGCTGTTTTTGCTGCTGTTTGCAATTCCCAGGAAGGGATGGCAAAAACCACTGCAGTGCATGGAAACCCAGGCAGCTCGGTCCAAAGCAGGGGTTGGCCAATGTGGGCAGCCCGGGGTGATGCTCCCCAGGGTGGACACTTTCCCCGGGGACTGCTTAAGGAGTGACATCTTTCTTACATGAAGAATGGGATTGTACAAATTCCAGCTCGTTTGTTCCAGGCAATTTATCCACCCAAGTATTGCCTTGTTCGGTAACATTTTCTCAAGGGGTTTCTGCAGAGAAGCAGGTGAAATCTAGAAAGTCTGAAGGCTTCAGGGTGTAAACACCATTTGCCTGAGCAATGCTGCTCACGTTGATAGTCAACGCCTGAGCATTTTTTGCTCAGAAACAGGAGGGTTTTTTGTGTTAAACATTCTCTGCTCAAGAACAGACCTGGCTGGAGCAAAAGCCCCTTTCCTGCCTCCTGACCCAGAGCAGGATTTTCACAGAAACAGCTCAGATGCTCTGAGCTCAGTGGAAAGTTTGGGATGGACTGCCAATGTCCTGGGCAGCCCTGGACCACAGCAGCTGCTTCAGGCAGACGGCGATTTCCATCAGCATCACTGGGATGTGGTTGGAAAGTTGCCTCCTGCGAGTGCAGTGCTTTCAAAACCCACCCCAGGCACCGGAGATGGGGGGAGAGGACAGGGGAGCAGAGAGGGGACAATACCAACACTGTTCTTCATGCACCTTGAGACCAAAGGTGCGACACCGGGTCTGATTTGAATCTCACAGTGGGATGCAGAGTTGCAGGTTATCTGCAAAAGGCGCTGGAAAGGACTTAACTGCTCTCCGGTTTGAGTCCAGGTGAGATGACCATCTCCTGTGATCACCTCTCCAGTGCCTCTGCCACCATTTGCAACCTCAGCTTCCCCCCAAGAAAGTCAGAACGCTGCGTACAAGACAGCTCCCACAGCCCTGCATCTTAATTTGTTTTTCATTTGGCTTTATCTGTCTCATTAAAAGCAATCTCCAGCGACTCTGACACCAGTCTCTAGCATGGCGGGCGGTTGCGTTTGCACCGTTGGGTTGAGCAGACTGTCAGCAGTGACAGCCCACGTGCACGGGTGCCACGCTGCCATTTAGCGGTGCTGAGCATGAAGCAGAGGCACCTTCCATCCACACGCTGCTTTGCAGTCACTATGGGGTTACTGGGGTATGTCCAGCCTTGCCCTGCACCCCAGAACTACCCCCTGACAGATATTATGGCTTTAGCATCACTCATCCTCGCGACAGAGGTTCATTACCTGCTTGGCTGCAGTATCCTGCAGTCCAGCACCAGCATATCCACTTCCCTGGACAATGTATATAAATCTGGGCCATTCCTATGACACAAACCCAGTTCTTTTACTTGACCCGATCTATAACATAGGGACAAGCTTGAGCATCTTTCTCATTGGTGTTTATTTGAGGCAAGAACAAAGCATCTCTGGCTCTTCCCTGTGTTTTTCTATCCTTTCATCTGCCCTTTTTACCATATTTCCCTGACACCTTTGGGGAGCTGCCCTGGCACGGGGGCTCTGGCAAGCACATCTGTTGGTGCACGTAGTCTCTCCAACCACAGCAGTGTTACACAAACCTTCAGAGCACACAACAGCCCATGATGACAGCATTTTGTGACTCTATATTAAAAATACAGCCTTAACTCACCTCCCTGAAGAGAGAGGTGCCATGAAAGTGTTGTAAGGTGGCGAGTCCAGAAGATACTTGGAAAAGGGAGAGGAGCTGCTGCTCGCCCAACCTCTTCCCAGTCCCTTCTCCAACTTCTGCTCCCATCTGAGAGCTGCTTATTTCTCTCCATGCCCACACAGCAAAACCCTGCGAACCTGAAGAATAGAAAGGTGCAGACTAGCTGGGATTTCAAATTCTGTGATTAAGGATAGAGGCAATTTCTCCCCTCCCTGGGCTGATAGAGCAGGCAGCGGATGAGGACGGCTTTTTTGCGTGCTGCCAGCAGCTGTGATAGGCGCCTCTGCCGTCACCAAGCAGAGAGATTATTCTCTGGATCTCCCGGGCTGTTTATCACTGCTGCAGCCGCTAAACCAGCTTAAATACCAAAATTAAAAAATAATTAAAAAAAAAATGTTTCTATAACGTCAGAAGGAGAGTGTTTGGGAAGGGGAGGTAAAAGCACCCAAGAGGTGAGTTGGGGTCTTACTAGAGCAGCTACATCACCAGCTCAGGAAGGGCACGGGGAAAAGAGGCTCCACAGCTGCAGAGACTGAGATCCCAAGCCAGAGGGTTGGAGCAGCAAAACCCACTGGCAGAGGACCGAGGGACCTGCCTGGAGCAGGCAGCTGCCAGCCTCAGCCAGTGGGCGCATCGCTGGGAAGCCAGTGGGAAGATTTTGCAGGACACAGTCGGCGATGCCTACACTGGCGCATCTCCCTGCCTTCAGCATCACGGGGTGCGTGCGAGGAGCAGCAGCTTCACACCATGGCCGGGGCGGCCCAGCTCCAATACCCGAGGAAGAGCGGCAGAGCGATGCTCCCTCCCCACGCATGGCCAGGGAGGGAGTGGCACGTGTCAGGGATAATAAATTGCATGAGAGTCCAGATCTGGGGACTGCATGGGAAGAAAAGGCACGAGGTCTGATTTCCTTGGGCATTCAGAGCCTTTGAAGATCAGAAAGCAGCTAAGTGCAAGGCAGGCTTTCAAGCTGCCAGTGCAGGTTAGTGGTGGGCCTGGGACTCCCCGGGGAGCAAGAGCTGTAGGATCCCCGCTGCCAGGTTGGATCCCGCCTCCCGGCCGCAGGAAGGTAAACGGGAACAGCTCTATAAACTCACTCCTCCATGGGCCCCTAATTAGCACGTGGGTGGGAGCTGGGGAGCATCAAGCTGCTCGCTCGGGGCTGGCTGGATGCTCACTGGATTTGGCTCATCTGGGCAGGTCCCCCTTCTGTGATCCCCCCTCCGACTTCTGTCCAGACAACCTGCTGTGCTGGGCATGGTCTCACCCCCTGGTATCAGGGGTGTGATGCCCAGGAGTGCCCTTTTTGGGCAGAGGGGTTCCTGCCCCACTTCAGAGGCAGAGTCAGATCCTCCAAAACTCCCACTCCCCTGAAATTCAGGATAAGCAACACCCTTCTAGGGGTTTCTGGTGGGCAGGGAACATCCCAGCCACTTGTATGAAAGGTTAAGACCACTTTCCAATTAGAGAGGCAGGAGCCATCGCAATAAAGCTCTTCTGAGGGGATATTAATCAGGGCATCTTCCTCTCGCGGAAATGCAAATCAGCAGAATGGAAAAGGGAGTGATTAGAGCCAGGGAATAACGCGGGCTCTTCGATCCTGGCTCTGCGAGCTGCAAGAGCCATGAGGATGCAGGAGAGATGCCCCAGGCTCCTGCACTGGCCCCAGAACCCAGGCGGAGACATGGGGGACCCATGGGCTCCACTTGCGAATATTCAGCATCGGGTTTTCAGGTCATGAGCCATGGGCACGGCACCAGTTACAGCAAACCAGCCCCCAGCTCTCAGACTGGCTGCAGAGTTTTGGTCCATCCTCTTGCACCCACCCAGGATGGAGGCTGGAGGAGAGCTGGGCAGCACGGGCACAGAGGTTGGGGACCTGGCAGGAGAGATGGAGAAGACAGCAGCATTGGATAAAGGGTCTAGAAGGGAAGGAGAGGGGCTGAAGAGCAAGAGGCAATGCAGAAAGGGGCCAAAGCGTGGGCCAAGGTGGTGGGGTGCACAGAGCACCTCCCTGCCTCTGCCCGGGGAAGTGCCGCACCGAGTCCGGAGATGGCTCTGCTCCTCGCGGCAGGAGGCATTAGATCCAGCTGAGCTGCTTCAACGCAGCGTGCATGTAAATCAGCCGGACAGGCAGAGAGGAGAAAAACAAGGGGGATGAGATAAGAGGATAGAGAGAGAGGCGAGGGGAGGAGGAGGAGGAAGGAGAAAAGGGGAGGGAAGGAGAGGAGCAGGTGTGGAGAGAAAGAGAAGCAAAGAGAGGGCAAAGGGAGAAAGGGAGAGGGAGGAGGAGGAATGGGGAAGCAGAGAGCAGCAGGAGGGCAGGGTGATGGGCTGGGGCCAGTCAGTGCACCGTAGTCCTGCCCCAGTGTGTGCCATGAGGAGGGCAGCTGTGGGCAAGGGCTCCCACCAACCTCGGGGGGAGCATGGGGTGAACGGTCTGGAGGTGCCAGACCACAACCCAGCCTGAATCGGGGCAACCCTGGGCTTGGGAACCTGGTTTCCAAACCTTGCAGCACCACCGGGACCCCGCTGGGGTCTGGGGTAAAGCAGCACTACGCAGTTGATTTTCCAGCCATGAGGGAGATGTTTAATGGCCACCAAGTAGCCACACTCTGTCATCTTGCCATCCTCACCCACAAAGGTGATTCCCTCAAATCAACTGTCCTGAAATCTGATGTATATTTATGATGGAAGAGTTGGTGGGTACCAACCAGACTGCATCTGGGGGATGAAACAACACAGACACGTCACTCCTCTGTCCTCCAGACACATCAGGAATATCTTGCAAAGCACCACGAGTAATTCCTGATAAATAATAACTGGGCCCTGCCTCTTTCAGCCAGGGAACTCAAAGGCAAAATATTATTATTAAACCCCTAGGTTGAGGATCAGAAGCTTCATGAGAAGTTCCTGTGACTGGCAAGACGCAAGGATCTCCTGACATCAACACGCACTAAGCAACCAATGCTGATGCAAATACCATCTGCTGTAATCATGACATCAGCTTTAATTACATAAAAAATGTGGATGTCGCCACATGCAGAGTCCTGACGTCACCAGCAGAGCTGGAAAAAGGTCTGGAGTAGGATGATCAAAAAAATTAGTCCAAAGGAGGAAGCCTGGAAAAGAAGCAGCTAGAGGCACATTTGTGGCCTCAAGAAGGTGAACGGAGATTGATTGCTCACTGTGTCTCCCAATAAAAGAATTAGGAGATATCCAATAACATTAAGAGGCAGCAGGTTCAAAAGAAACAAGAGGAGATGGTTCCTCACGTGGTGCATGGTTAAGCAGTGGAAGTCCTTGCCACAGCTCTCCGGGGATGATTAAAGCTTATGTGTTTAAAAAATCAACTAGACAAATTCATGGGAAATCCATTGAGGGGTATTAAAGACAAAATGCCGCTCTGGCTTGGGGAGTCCCTGAGCTGCCACACGCTCAGGGCTGGGAGATGCTTGAGAGATACATCGGTGCCGGTCATCGGGAGGGACAGGCAAGGGACGGTCAGGGCAGGAGACAGCCCTTCACAGCTCCTTGCGCTGTGCTAAAGATGGCAGACAACGTCTCCAAGTCAGCACACTGACGTCAGTATGTTCTCCATCACACCCTGGGCAATCCCAAAATCCCAGAAATAGGGTTTATTTACAGCCCAGTCTTGGGGGATGCTGGACCCCCCAAAGATATGAAGTGCATGAGAGCAGGACCATGCAGTGCCACTATTAATGTCACCAGTTCAACACAACATGGAGCCACCATTAACCTCACCCAGCCCAGCACTGGGTTACCCTTATGTCGCTTTGCCAGACACTGTTTCCCAGGACCCCAGACCCCGCCGAGAGCCCAGCTGGACACAGAGGTCCGTCCCTTGGGAGCCTGGCTACGCGCTTTCCCATGCGCAGCATCCCTTCCACGCGCGCGGAGTCCGTGCGCATAGCAATCCCAATTAAACCAAACTACATCGCAGAGGGGCCTGGCAGCGCTGCATTTATCAGCCTGCCTGGAAGGGGCTTGTGCAAGCTGTCCCCCCGGCTGACGGATTAGACAGCAGACAATTAGGTTTCAGACACACACACACCCGCGTGCGCGCGCGCGAGCACACGCAAGCACACGCAGGCACACAAATCCTTTTTCTCCATCCATCTGCAAGGCCAAGGCGGCCGAGCCCAGCTGCGCGGCCGTCCGGTGCTTCTGAAGCTGCGTGCAGCTGAATAAGAACGAGCCCCCGCGCCTTGGCTTTCAGCGCCCGCTCGCAAAATGAGCGAGAGGTCCCCAAAGAGATGACACAATTGCAATGGAAATGATTAACCCTTGGCGGGCCGGTTTCGCCGCCTCCTCCCCGCTCCATACCGCTGCAGCCAGCCTGGCGGCAAACTCACACTCTTTGGGTTTCAAGGACAAAGCCGGAGCAAGCTAGCGCTCAGCCAACATCTCAGGGAATGAGCAACCTCCTGCATTTGTGCTCCGAGGTGAGCCGGGCTTTTTTGGAGCATGGATTATTTCAGATGCACCCCTTCACTGCTGGGAGATTCCCAGCTCCTGGAAGCAGGAACAATGTCTCAACATTAGCACTACTTCTGCAAACATCCCACCAAAATCATCCCCTCTTGGTGCCCGAGACCAGAAAATGATTGCTACCTGCATATCCTAGGTGCAGTGCAAGCCAGCATTGCTCCTCGGATTGTCCCTTCCAAGGGCTGTTGAGAAAAATAATTCAATATTTCAAAATTAATTGAAACATGAAATGGCTAAGATAGAAATGGAACAAGCTGGGGTGGCTTCTCAACAGCAAAGCCTGCACGTCCGCTCTGGGAGAGGATTTCTGATGGAATCAACAAAACAATGGATAAAGGGAAATCAGTAGATATAATTTATTGGGATTGTCCTAAAGCCTTTGATAAAATCCCACATGAGACGCTATTAAGGAAACCAAGCATTACTGGGCAAGATGTAAAATATTGCTGGGGAGCGGGAAGCAGTAAAGTGGCACAAACCGGTGTGGGAGGTGGTTAATGCCCTGCCTGGACGGAGGTCGGGGAAGCCGGAGTGTGGCCATACTCTGAGCCCAGCTCCTGCCAGCACAGGGAGCAGGGAACAGAGAGCCCCAGGAAGGCAACGCTGCGGGTGCTCAGGGCACACCAAAGCCTTCACAAAACAGTCCCCAAAGTCCCTCACTCCTCCTTCACTTCCCACAGTCTGTCTGTCTGTCCCAGGCTGCTTGTCTTCCCATGCAGGCAAGGGTACAGGGCTGTGAGCAGCTCCCTCCCTCCCTCGCTCACACCTACTTGAGGGAAGATAAGCTGAACATGACACCAAAAAGGACCATGTCAGCCCCTGGCTATGCTCCTCACACTCGCAGCCCTTGATCTCCCCGTGTCCTTTCAAGACATCTTTCAACTGTCCATGTGGAGAGGAGAAAGCCCAAAGAGAGCAATCTCCCATCCCACATTGGAACACACCACGGGAGGGAGGATCCTCCGGAAACACCACTCTCAGCTGCACAAAGAGCTTTCTAAAAACAGCACTGTGTTTTATTTTTTCTTGTAGTTAGTTTTTGAAGAAAGGGAGATCAGATGAGAAGAGTCCATCTTGGTGCTTGGTACCCACCTCACCCAGGCAGAGGATGCAGCTAGCTCCAAGACAACAGATGCCCAGGTACAAATGATCACAGAGATAACTCAACCCATCCCTCAAACCAATACCAGCAATTTGTTGAGGTATATTTTCACAAAATACAGACATAAGCCCTAGAGTTACAAGATGCATATCCACTAAAGTTCAAAGAAGCTCTCCAGATGCACTGGGGAATGTCTAGATGTTTGCCAAGGAAGATAGCTGCTCTCCCTGAGCTCTGATTATTATTAGTAGCATAATAGTGGAGACATGAGGATGGACCTGGCCTCACAGAGCACATTGTACAGGAATTTAGGACTGCCTGGAGGCTGCCGCGTTTGTCGCCTGTGAGCAGCCGAGTCATGCAGCCAACTCTGCTCCACGCGTGAGCTGCTCCCTCTCCAAACCCACCAGCATTTTCACCTGCTCCAGCGGGGCTGGCCCAGAGCCTCATCCCTCCCTTCACCAGAAACCAGCTCCTCAGTTTTCAGCCTAAACTTATTTGTGGGCAGTTTCTAGTCATTTGGTCATCAGCCAACATTATCTGTCAGCGAAACAGCTCCCCTCCTGCCCTGGTGTTCTGTGTCCCCTGGTCTACCAGATTTGCAAAGCTGAGTTTGCAGTCTCAGGAGATGGGCCATTCACTGCTTCTCCTTGGGGACTTAGCCATCATTCCATGTATCAATCCATAAATCACCCCTCCAGGTTTATCAAGGACCTGTATGTTTTCCTCTGCAACACTAAGCAGGGTACTGGGGAGAATTTTCTGATAACTACGTTGCATTTTCCTCTCCTCCTTTCATCCCATTACCCATAGTTATATCCCTTAGACCACTCTAAATAATTACTCAGCTGGGTGTTTATGACCTTCAGATATTTGTCCATCCCTGGTTTGAGTGAACTCTTACCCAAGCTATGCTTAATATTTAGACTGTAGAGAACACTCATGTTCAAAATACTTCCAGGCTGTGGTAGGGAAGTTGATAGAAAGGGCTTATCCTGCACCATTTGCCACAGCTCCGAGGCCATTTTTCAACCCCAAGCAGCTTTCTGCTTCCTCAGTGTGATGTTTTCCCATTAAAAACCCCAATGCCTGGAAGCGTCCCTGTGCGTGCTTCCCCCCCATCCTTAGCTTAGGGAGAAGGGAGTGAAGGGCCAGTTTATATGGGGTGGTTCACACAGGGGTGTGAAATCTCCAGATAAAGCCATCCAGGCACCTCCTTTAGGAATAAGAGCTGGGTTGTCTGAAAAAAGGTCTTGGGAATTACAGGTAAGGGAGAAACAGCCCTAGGTGCTTGTGAGAGGAGCCAGCCTCCAAAATAACAGCTGACGAGGCCAGGAGGACCCAACAATTTCCTTTGTGCCAGGAGCATCACCAGTGTCTGCAGGGATGCCTTTTCCCTTCCGGCCTCCCAAGGACGAGTGCCTGGGTGAGGTGAGGGTCAGGGCCACAGTGAGGGCCAGTGAGACTGGCCACAGTAATGGAGATTTACTGCTCCGAGCCCTATTAGCTGGGCCATCTGGATACCAAGCATCAGCACGAGTTATTAGAGACCACAGCATGATGTCGTACGGGCACAAAGGCAGGGAGAAGTGGGAGATGCTGCGATAGCTTCTTCCCATTCAGGAAGGAGGTGGAAGCTCTGGGAAGGTTTCAGATGGAGCAAAACTGCAGCGAGGGGAAGGAGAAAGGGAAACACACACTCAGATGCCGTGCAGGTGCTCACAGATAGCAACGCAAACACGCTGGTGTGCACGGAGTGCATCTGTGCTCACAGTTCCGTGCATGAGTGCTCATGTCCAGGCACGGCACTGGCATCTGCAGCAGATGCAAGAAAGGGGAGAGGTAGATGGAGGAGGAGAAGAAAGCAGGAAAAGCTCCCCATCCACAGCACCACCAGCCTCAGGCGTACACACAGGTGTATGCCAAGCCCTAAACAAAATTATGAGGAGGGTCTAAAGAGCAGTCAGTTGCAGGTGCTTATGGCGTATCTTCTGCTTTTTAACGCTTTAGGAGGTCACATTTTCCTTTATTGCTTTTTGCTGTGGCCCCAAGATTTGGAGAGACTGCCTTTACTTTTTTTGCTGAAAGCTGAGATCTCCTTGTGGCCACCAGACTCTGCGACCTGGACCTTTAAAGTAAGTATTTGTCATTGATAAAGCAAAGAGCATGGGTGGGTGGCACCATTTAGTAGGGCAAACCCCCCAGGCACAAGGACACACTCTCTCTTCTTGTAGACAACCAGAGTTTCTGTTCCTTTGCAACAAGCTTGGCCTCAACGGTTAGTCTCAATATACACTCTGCAAGAGGCCCCGGTCTGATTCATGGAGGGGAAATGACTCGCTGTGGTTATGAAGCATCACTTTCCCAAAGAGGAAAACAATCCAGCCCATGAAACAAAGCCTCTTTCCTTCCTTAAATCTGGGTATCACCTTTCAGGAGACAACAGACAACCCAACCACATGTAGTCTAGGAAACAAAACCTGGCTTACGTGGGTAGAAGAGTGTTTCCACCAAACCTGTGTCAGCCCCTGGGATCTCCAGGTACCATCAACATGACCCTAAGCCTGGACCCATTTCAGTCCTCTGTGGGTGACATATGTGCCTTCAAACTTTCAGCCCCAAAGGGAACAGACCTGTCTGCATCCAGCCCTACGGAAGAGCATCTTTCACACATTCACTTCAGCCCGCCACCCCAATACTGCAGAGAAATACCCCCATGGTCACCCCCGCTGCCTCGATGGCTCCTCAGAGAGGGGCAATTTCTCGAGAAAATCAAATAGTACAAGGGGAGGAAAGCAAAAAGAGAAAGAAAGGAGGACAGAAATGGGGCCAGGGCTGCCAGGCCAGGGCTCCCGCAGGTCTCAGCCCAGCATCGGGCTATTTTCTGCCTTTTCCTCTTCCTCACCGCCACGTCGCCATGGCAACCCCATCAGCTGAGCGGCTCCGCTTCCCGCTCCATGGGGATTTTTGGGGGTTTTTTTCTGCCCCTTCTTCTCACCCCGATTTCTCACTCAGACACCCACCTTGGACCCCATCCTGTGGAGGCTCCCGGCCGATGCCTGGCAGTGCCAACCAGAGACTTATGAGGAGTGCTCACAAGGCCCCCCTCGTGCAGCACAGCTGGGGGGATCCCTAGCAGAACCCCCCCGGGCAGCTCCCACCAGCCCTAGGGAGGGGTGATGGTACCCTGCCTGGTGGGGCACAGCACTGGCTTTGGGAGCAGAGCCCTGCACTGAGGGGATCACCAAACACCTCCCCCTTTCCCTCCCCTGCCCTGGGAAACATTCTTCCCTTCAGCATCTTCATCCCCAATACCTCCAAACATCTCCCATTGCAAAGAGCAGGCGTTGAGTTTTTTGGCAGCCTCCTCACAGGAACAGTGCTGCCCTGGGACACGGACCTCACTCAGAGAAACTGGGGAGAAGCTTTGTGCAGGGTGATGGGCTCTCACTGCTGGGGAGAGGGTAAACACCATCTGGGTGCAACTCTGATGTAACTTCTCCTGCCATCAGGGTATATCAGCATCCAGAGGTCCCTTCCAGCCCCATTTTCTAGGGCCTAAGATGGCTAAATTGCTCATCAGAAAACTAGTTGAGCCAGAACCATGGGTAACTCGGTGGTTTTAGAATTAAACGGAGGGAGAGAAATGTAGTGAGGCCAAAATAGTGACAGAGGATGCAGAGGAGCTGGAGGAGGAAGGAATGGGAGGAAGTTAAAAAAGGCCTTTCCTGCCCTCAGTTCAGCCAGCTTGTCCAGGTGTGACAAAAGAGCCCTCCACAAGGAACAGGGGGTTTGAGAGCATCCCCTGGCATTAGATACCTTCTTCCTCTTAACATTACTGCTCTCCTTTGGCCCTTTGAAAGCCCCAGCCTTAAACACAAAGGAAAAGTCTCTGGCCCCTTGAAAGCCCAACTTTGAGGAGACCGGATTCATCTCCACAGTATAATCTCATCTTCCTTGCCTAGCATTTGGCCTTGCTGAGCACTGGGCTGGAACATCCCCAGCGCACCGTGAGCTCATCCTGCCTGCCCAGCTCCTCACCAGGACAGAGGAGTCCCTTTGGGGTGTTTTGCATTGGTTTTGGTGCTTTCAGAATAGTTGCGGTTGGAAATCAGAGGCTGGGTTAATCTGACCCTGTCATACATCTCAGATGCGCAGCAGAAACAGCCCTCCAGTAAGCATTACCACGACATTTGGGGAGTTGGTTTTTTTTCTTCTTCTCTTTTTTATAGCAGACATCTGCAGCGGGAGAAGAGGGATGGAGGAGAGAGGAATGAGAAGGAACAGCAATTCTTCTGACAGCCGAGTCCCACCGACTCACAGCCCTCCCGCTCCCAAATCCCAACTTGCTTGGGGTCAGACCAAAACCCCGCCAGAGAGGAGCAGCCCAGCGAGGCTCTGGATGGCTCAGCACAACCCCCTGGCACAGAGTTACCCCTGCACACGTCCACACCAGGCTCGGGGTTTCTTTATACGCAGAATCACCCTGAGTTAACTTAAGGTGCAATTTTGCAGCCGCTTGCTGGGGAAGTCATGTTTCTTTCTGTGTGGTTTAAGTCAATTAGGAGCAGGTTGAAGCTGAAGTGAGTTAAGGCATTCAACCAGTGCCTGCTTGGAGGAAAGGGGAGGGGAAGGCGGCTCTGCACCACTTTTAGCTAATCCAGTGCAACTCAACCGATATAAATCCGAGAACAGACAAGGCAGCATCCTTCGTCTCTCCTCCTCCTCCCTGTTCTCACTTTTTCTCCCCCCTCATCCTTCCCCCATCCCCTCTCTGAAGACTTTTTCTCCTGCTGTTCATCTCTTCCTCATTTTCTCGGCCCCCCTCCCAGTGCCCACATGCGTGAGGGGGGCCGGGAAGCAGTTGGAGATCAAACTCCTGGCAGCGCCAAAGCATCGGCCATGCCGAGAGCCCAAGACAGCTCCGGAGCAAGGAGGCAAAGGAGTGGGATGAGTGAAAAGCAGGTGGTTTTGGGCAAAAGCAGCCTGGGAAGCTCAAGGAAATAAGGCAGCAGGGAAAAGAGTCTGTTTTATAGAACCAAGCACACACAGAGTCAGTGGGATTAGTCCCCACACAGACCTGCCTGTATCCAGCCCTGCCAGGACACAGGGAGAGCCGGCATGCCCGAGCGACTGGTCCGATGGCACGGGAACAGCTCGGCTGGCTCGAGGAGGGAAGTGCCGTGTGGCAGTGGGCATCCCTCACGGCATCCCTGGCTTCTCTGTTGTCTTCCACAGGGACATCAGACAGCATTTTAGAGCCCAATTTTTAGGGTGTTTGGAAGTCTGTAAGGATTACTATTAACGCCAGAACATGCATTAACATGGGTGCCACAGGGTGTTTTTAATGTTTAAAAGCTCCTAAACTACCAACTTCCTCTATCCCCCCAAAAAGTCCTTAATCTTCCAGATTAACATCTGGAAATAAACCCAGCACCTTTAATTTCTCCTAGACCTCATCTAGCTACTCAGGTGTGAAAGGCCCTGGAAGAAGGATGGCTTCTGGCCCCACACCGCAGTGGCAGAGGGTGTGGGTAGCCCCTGCGCACACCAGGAGCCAGCTCCAGCTGCCATTAGCAGCTTCCCTCGGCAAGAGCCCAGAGAGGATTAAGCAGCTCCAAGCCTGGGGCCTTAGACTGTACGGGGAAGGAGGGTTTCTTTGCCAATGCAGAGTATCTACATCCATCCCCTGGAGCCATGAGTGGGGTTTCCCAGGAGGCTGGGGGAGAGGAGGAGAAGAGGATGGCAGCCCAACTCCATGGAGCTGCTCAGGGGCTGTTTGGGGGATGTCAAAACTCTGTGCAAATGTACCTGCCACACTCTGGCTGCTACCAAGCACCCGCACATCACACAAACAACCTGCAAGAAGAAAATGCTGCCACAGCAAAGCCCCACAGACCCTGCTCTGTGCCACAAGCTGAGCTGCAAAATCCTCATCCCTGGGTGCTCTCTGCAAAAGGGCAAAGACACCAGATATTTCCAGAGATCCTTGCTGCAGGTTGAGTCAGGAGCACTGTGCAGTTAGTCTCCGTGGTTCACGGCATTGGCTGCTGCCAGCAAAGAAAAGGAGGAACTGAGGGGGGAGAACAGAGCAAGCACAGTGAGGGGACAGTTAATTAGAAAAGCTGCCCGAGATGTGGACTTGCCAGACAAACTTTGGGATGTCCCTCCAGGCCTCATCAATGCAAATGAAGCAGGAGGACCCAGGGAGACATCCCGGGCTCCCCGTTGGGTTTATACCCAGATAACTGGATGACAAGGCTGGTCCTGGCAGCCCCCAGTGCTCGTGGCACCCTCTGACCCATAGCTGCAGACTTTTAGTCCCTGCCAACACCAGCTCTGACAGAGACGTAGGAGCTGCCACAGCCCGGACTTGCTGCACTTGTAAATGATGCCACTCCAGAAAGAAACGTGGTGTGTGCAGACTTATGTAAAGGAGCCTGTGACCCATCGCAAACATCTCTCCCCTCTCTGCTTCCCTCCAGCCCCCTCAGCATCCATGAGCACTGATCTTCTGGGGACACAGCCCTGGTCCACCTTGGGACTGCTGCAGCGCTGTTGTGGTCTCCTCAGGCACTAAATGCCTCAAAAATGCCAAATCGTTGTTTTCTATCTAAATACAGATTTTCTTCAACACCCTCTGGTTGAGCACGCCTTTCCCATGAAGGAAAAGCAGGATGACCCAGCCCTCCCTGCACAAGGTCTGTGCTCCCGTTCAGGAGACATTGGGATTGGCATGGACATCCCAAGACCTGGGTGCAGGATTTCAGGAAGCTCCAGTTGGAATGCCGTGAAGCAGCCGTGTGCTAAGGGTTAGAGAGGAAGGCTGGACACGTGGGACAGGAAACCAGATCCCATTTCTGGCTCTGTCCCTGACTTCCCCCATGACCTTGGACAAATTCCAGGGACACCAGATTTTCAGGCAACTTCTGCTCCTGTTTGCGCCTGGACTTACCCAAGCAGAGCCTGGTGTAGTAGGCAGGATGCTGAGCAGGCTGGAAAGCCAAAGCCTGGTCAGCACCTCGGTTCCTCACCCTTCTGAAGGGCATCACAAGGCTGCCTGTCTGCCACCCCATTTCCAGCCGATTGTTCAGAGCTACTGGTGTGGGAATGAGATGCTTCATGTTTGTGCAGCTCTCTGGGAGCTGGGGAAAAATCCCTCTCCTCCAGAATGGCTGGGGGGGGGGGGGGGGTGTCCAGGAAGAGAAGCTATAAAGAAAACTCTCATTAGAAACCAAACCAAAGCGTTGGGTGTTTGTACAGAGCCAGGGTGGAGTGTGGATTCATGAGTCCTGTTCTCTTGAAGGAGGTCAGACACATCATTTAGGCACAGTAAAAATCTTCCGAGTTGAAACCCAGCAAGCCTTGCAAGGGACTCTGATGTTTCCGCAATGCTCGGGGGCATCTGGAGCCCAAAGAGGGGCAACATTTGTGCTCTAAACTGCTGGTGCAGATGCAAGGAGTTTGGAAAAAGCATCAGCAGTGAGAGCACTAGATCTGCAGAGCCCCGGCAGGCACACGCTGGACTGGGTTGGCCTTTGCTCTCCATTTTGCTGCCCCCAGTAGTTGTGTAGCTGTCACCCAGCACAGCTTTTTGGAGACCCTTTGGGGCAGGGCAGCAGGGGCAAGCCAGCACCTAATCCTGCAACATCAGCTCCAACCCCTCCAACCCTGACAGCAGCAGCAAGGACGAATGGAAAAATACAGAAAGGACCTGAAGCAAGCTCCCTTGTAAAGGGGCTCAGACCACATTTTGGACCCTATTTCCCACCCTTGGTCCCTTGTCTTGACAGCTGCACCGTGTATCCACAAGGAAAGAGCAGATCCGAGCTGCAAACTTTAAAAAAAAAAAAAAAAGAAAAGAAAAAAGGAGAGAGGGAGCGAGCAAGCGAGAGAGTGTCTGACTACAGCCCTAAGGGCTGTCACAACAGATAAAACCTCAGCCAGGCTTCGCAGTTTGAGCTCCTGCACGCTAATGCACAGCAGAGCTAAAAATACCGATGTGTGGAAAAGCAGAGGCTGCTGTTGCTGCCTTTCGAGCTGATCGCAGGCTCCAGCTTCCCGGCCAGCCCAAAGCAGCCAGATGCACGGTCACAGAGGGGAAACTGTAACCCCAGAATGGGGCAGGGGCACCCCGGGGATCTCCCCCACCACCTGGCCACGGGGCTGGGTCTGCCCACGCCGTGCCCAGCTGAGCCATCTCGCAGAAAGGGCTGGGTTGGGTTTGTGCTGATGTGAAGTAAAATATCTGGGCCACGCGCTTTCTGCTCTGCAGGCAGAGCGGGATGGCAGTGGAGGGATGGAGCAGCCTTGGGGAGAGAGGGTGACGTGCAGAGAAAGGGGAGGATGGAGCCTGCGATGAAGAGGAGGATGCAGGGAGGCTTCATGAGACAGCAAAGATGAAGGACAGACCCAGAGCCCCATCCCTGGGGCTGCAAAACAAGCAGCCTGGTGCTATTCCCTGAAGTCAGCCTCCTCGTGCAAGATGGGAATGAGCTCGTGGCCGTGTTGCCACACTATCCCGATGTATCTGGCCATCTTCTCTACAGCAATCGTTACCCTATCTGAGGCCTGGGAACGGGAACATACTTAACCATGCACTTAAATTCAAGCATGCACTTAAAGTCTATTTTCTTCAATGGAGCTGAAGGATGTGCTCAAGGGTTAGCACATGATTAGCTGCTTTCAGCAAAGGTCAGTTCTCTGAACTGGGGCTCACTCAGGGCCCCCTTCTCCCAAACCTGGGGAGGGCACCCGGGTGTCCCTAAGCTGTTACATCCCTCCCTGCAAATTCAGACAAAGCCCACTGCTCCTGGGGATGACCGTCCTCCAAAACACTGATTAACACCAGGCGTCGAGCAGTCGTCACGCTTCCCGCAGCAGGTTTGATTTGTCCCTGTCAGATAGCGAGCAGAGCAGCCGCCTGCCCAAAGCCCCCAGCTCTGCAGCCTGGGAAGGTCTCAGTCTAATTTTGGAAACCATCAGGATGGTGAAGACTCGGATGGTCTCGCTCAGCTCATGGCCAGACTGCATCTCTCGCGTGCTGTGCATGCTCCTGCTCAGTCCCACAAGTGAGACAGACACAATCATCTCGGGGTCACTTCACCCCAAGACCTGGAGCTCAAACTCAACCTTGGGTCACCAAAAGTAGAGTCTCCAGAGCCCTGGTGTCCTGGCTAACAGCCTGCGCTGCCTTCCTACCCCTCATAGGGATCAATTTCTCACCAAAATCAGGGGAGAGGCTCACTCTCTCTGATCAGCACCCCCATTTTGGGCCAGTACTGTGCCTCCCACACTGGCACCGAGCCCCCGGCTGAGTTCACAGCCCAATTACCCCATGCATCACCCAGTTCCTTTTCTACTCACAACCACATTCAAGATGCCAGCACAAAGTCCCCATGGATCTGTTTCAAGTTGCATTATCAGCACATTTGGCATTTTCATCATGCTTAGGACACGGTCCCCTACAAAAGACCAATTTATCTTAAAAGTAAACCCCTGCCTTAGAGGCTGCACTTTCCAGCAGGCAGCAGTTGTGCCAACACAGCTTTTGGGCAGGGTGGAGAGTTCTGCTAAACCCAACCGCATCGACCATGCCCTGCGCTGGGGCACACGACCAGGGAAGGAACAACAGCCCCAGCTCCACCAATAACCCAAATTTCTCAGCACCTGAACTGGTTATTTTCACCATACCAGTGCAAGCCCTGATAGCAGATCGGTTCCTGAATAACTATTACTCAGATTAATTAATTGATGTTTCCACAGTGTGTTGAGGAATTAAAAGGAGAGGGAGGGTGAAGGAGGGGGCAAATCAACAAAAGAATGTGCTACCTAAGCCCAGAGGATGAACACCATGCAGGAAGAGAAGAGCAGGTTTTTATAGTAATTACAACATCAATATTTATGGATTAGGCCAAGAGGGTCCCCCCAAGCACTGACTGCAGCTGGGTCTATCTGCAACCAGCCTCACTTGCACAGGATCAGGCAGGAAAACTCTCTCTGATCCCAGCACAACCCATCCAAGATGAGCATCAGTCACTTCTCTGTAATTTGTTTTGAAGCATGACAGAGTCCCAAAACATCAAAACTTGGGCTTTTTTTTCCCTTTTCCAAATCAAGTATACACTTGCAATCAGCCAGTTCAGCCCCACACTTCTAGTAATCTAAGGACTCTTCCAGCCCTCTATTTTGCTGCACATAAGCACCTTCATATTTTATCTGCACTAGATATATATAAACTTTACACATCACCATCCAACTCTAACCCAGTGTTGGCAAATATCACAGCACCATCACAAGGTGTTGCAAAACCTTTTGACTTCCACAAAGCCCCTGATCTCAGAGCCATAAAGTTATGGAAGGAGAGGAAAAAAAAAAAAAAAAAGGAAAAAAACAAACCTTTCATTAAGAAGGAAAATTCACAGCCCTCATGGTTAGAGGCAGAGTTGAAAATATGAGTTCTGAAAATATGGCTCCTAGCCACACAGAAACTGGAATGTCCATAGAAATCAAGATTTTTTTCACACAAGTTTTACACCAGAGTTTTGGTCTGGGGCAGCAACTGGCATTACAATCCCTCTCCTTATTTCCTCACATTTGAGGACAGTTCCCAACAGAGCAGCACTCACAACCAGAACCATTTTTCCAAAGAGAGTCAGCTCCAGCTCCTTCAAAAAAACCTGGATGTTCACAGAAAAGCCTAAGGAAGAGCTGATGCCATCTAGCAACCAGCCGTGATCCCACTAACAAGGAGCCCCGTGGCTCAGGGAGATCAGACACCCAGCAGAACCCTTGACCAAGCAAGAACCTCTGCTACAGTCCTACCCATGGCTCCCAAGAAGCCCCAGTTCCTCACCTCTTTGGCTCCAAAGATCACTGATAGCCACCAACCCTTCTGCTGAATCACCATATAGCTTCATCATCAAGCTGTTAATTGAAAACCCTTTAGAGGCAGAGCTGCACCAGCTGTGGTCACCCAGGATGGTCTCACACCATCAGCACTCCTGAGGAACCACTTTGCAAAAGGCAGGTAAAGGGGTACGGAAACTCCCACCTGGAGACTCAAGAGCTGCCCAGCCCAGGGCTGAAAGCAGCTCTCCTGTTTTGGCAGGCTGATGCCCCAGGTGGCCCCATGTCCGACCCCATGAGGCTGTACTCCTTCCTCAACTGATTCTTCAATTTGGATTGCAAGATCTGTGAGACAAGGAGCATCTTATGCATCAGTCTGGCTGCCTGAAGCCCTGAAGTGCTGCTCTAGCAAATGTAAAGTGCAGCTAGATGAGTTTCTGATAAATATTATCAGACTCATCACCATCAATGTGTCCTTGTTAGTCTTCCCAATAGACTGTCCAAGAGAAGGGCTTTGGGCTTTCACGTGTTGTCTCCATCAGGGTCACCACTCCCTTTCCCAGGCTTTGGGGCAAGACAGCCCACCCCATCCACTTCTCCCCGGGTCAGTGCCGCCCTCTTTGCCTCTGTGCCCCATCTCCAGCCTCCTGCCTGAGACCTGGAAAACCAAGAGCCATTTCAGAGGCTCACGCCGTCACCGGGGTTAAAAGCCAGGTGCTCAGGCAATTCAGAAAATCCCCAAACCTGCCTTGGTCCAAACTTCTAAAGATGCTCCTAAACCAGCACTGCCTGACGGTGCCAGGGCAGGCTCCCCTCACACACTCCTGTCCCGAATTTGTCAGGCCTCTTTGCCAGCTCCGGCCTCTTGAAATTCTGCACACTAATAAAATCCTAACTAATTTACATCCAAGATGGGGAGTGAGTGGCAGCTGTTGCTATAGAAACCCTCTCCCGAGCCCTGGCTCCCGGCTGCAGCTCTGAGATGAGAGACTGGAATCGAGCTCGGACCCCAGCCCCGACGGCACTGGGACGTCCCGTGGTGCCTGGCTGGCCCCGTGCAGGCTGAACCTGGTGCTGCTGCCCGAGGTCCCACTGCAGCAGGGGTACATGGAGGATGTGGTGGCCACCACCACCACCAGCCAGCCCCAGGTGTCTTGTCTTCCTCCAGGCCCAGCTTTTTGCACCTTCCATCACTAAAGGGTCTTCCCTGCCCGCCACCCTTCCCTGACAGCCTTTAAGCACCAGCTCCTGGAGCGAGGGGTTTGCGTGACAAACCCAGCTCTCATCTGGAGAAAGCAAAATAAAAAGGACAACACAGCAGAATTGCTCCCTGACCTGCCAGACTTTGGGGATGCGCTGGAAAAACTGAGCTGAGGATCCCACTGACAGAAGGAAAACTTACAATGTGCTTAACACTTAATGTGTTGAGGTTTTTTTTTTTTTCTTAGGCTGGATTGATGATTATTCAGTGCATGACCTCTGTGAGGGTTAATGCTTTGGATTGATAACAACACCTTACACAAGACCTTCCCTTGGCTCCTAGAAGGCTGAGTCCTGGTTTACAGAAGGAGCTCAGCTTACAGCAGGAAACCTGGACCCATCACCAGGACTTCACCATTCCCCAACAGCTTTGCTGGGCGTGGAGACATCACATCTCCATGGTGAAGCACCCAGGAGTGAGCTTCACGAGTAGAAAAGCAGTTAAAGGACATCATCTCTGTGAGGAAGGGAACGAAGCAGCTCCCCTTTCAGTAAAACAACCAGTGGACCCAGAGTGACTGTCCCACCTCCAGCCTTCACGCTGGAGCTGGGTGGTTGCACCATCAAGGGTGCTGGACCCTGAGCTCTGCTAGCAGCACCTGGATGCAGATCTGCTCACAGCAGCACATGAGGGACAGTCAGTGAGTAAATGTATCTCATCCCTGGGGCCAGATCCTGCTCTCAGCTACACCCGTGTAAAGCTGGAGGGAAACAGTTCTTGAACTGACAGATCAGCTGGAGTGTCAAGGAGTGGCAAGCACACACGTCCCAGATACATGCTGATGGGGTGAACGTGCTTCTTTCCCCATGGACATACTCCTCAGGTCTTCCCGGGAGCAGGATCCAGCCCACAGCACAGGTGCTCCCGGGCCAGCTCCCTTTTCCCTTGGCCAAGATGTCAAGGTTGTATGAAGGTTGCTCAGCAGAGACGTCTCCCTCGTCTCCTGCATACATGCCGTGCCACGTGGGCACCACGAGTCCAGGATCGTGGGTGGTGGAAGGCTCCTGGCTCCTTCACCTTGTCCCCAGGGACGGACGTCCCCGGCATACCTCGGAGCTATTTATTCCTCCCTCCAGCCCTCAGCTGCCTGCTCCCTCACACAGGGAAAAACTGACTCAGACCTTCCCAAGATAAGGCGACCACATCTGCAGCCCAGCTCCCCAGGAATGCAATCAGAATAGCGACCGGCAGCCCAGGCAAGGGAAGGAGGGGGCAGAATTTTTTGCTGCCAACTCCGACCCCCTGATGGACCGTTGCCATGGAAAGCCAGCAGCCAGCAGCCCCAGCTGGGGTCCTGCTGAAGGATTTTCCCTGCTTGGCCTGAGGCTAGGGCAAGGGGAAGGGGAGAAAACATTGGGAAAGAGCTTACATCTGACTGCGACAGCCCTCCCCTGCTAGCAGGTGTGGAGCTCACCTCCCTCTTGGCTGGAGCATCCCGAGATGGTTTGTGATCCAGCAGTGGGCTCAGAGGCTGCTGGACAGTGTTTGATGCCTGGTGGAGGAGCACGGACAATAAACTCAATAAACCCAGCTCCGTATTAATGACAGAGGGACCAGGGAAGGGACCGAGAGACAGTAACCTAAGACCAGGCTGACATCCTCCGAGATGGTCTCTGGGGCACCCATCCAGCTCCTCTCCCCTTCAGCCTCTTTCCAATCCCTCATTTTTGCATGAAGAAATAGGACAGTAATTTCTCTCCTGCGGGGAGAAACAATACAGGAGCTGAAGCCGATCCCGAGCAGGCTGCCTGAGCAGGCTGACGTTTAGGGAAAGATTTGTACAACTTACTGTGAAAAAAAACACTGCGGTTGGGGATTGCACCGAGCTGGGCACTGCATGCTGGTTTCTTGCCCCGGTGCATTGAGATGAGGTGGAAAAGGCTGGAGTTTGAAGCTGCTGACTTATACCAGAGCCTGGATCAGGCACTACAAAATCTGCTGCCAGTAGCGAGCACCCAGAGGAGCCGTCACCCCTCCTGCTGCCACGCCGGGAGCTGGCAGGAGGGGACGGACAGCTGCTTCTCCATAATCATCCCTCCACCACTGACGGCATGCTGGAGATAATTTTCAGAAGACACCTTGGGAAGAAGAATGCATTTACAACAGCTGAAGCACCAGGAAGAGCATCTCCTTCCAGAGAACCAAAGATGCACAGCAAAATAAAATGTTGCTTCTTGTTAACCCTTGCCTGTACCTAAGCAAGCAGTATGAAAGTTGCTGGTCAAATCCTGCCCATGTTCACAGACCTGTAGCTTTGCCAATTGTCTCAGCAAAGAGACGGTGACTCTGCAGAGACATTACTGATTGAAGGCCCTCCCTGAAGGAGGGACCATTCCCTACTTTGAAGCCAAGACTTGCTCTCTCTGATACCTGATGAGATCATGGTCCCAGCGGTTGCCGTTCCCGGCACCTCTGAGCCGTTCAGCACATGTGTGGCATGCACAGCAAACAAGACAGGGGATGAGGTGCAAAATCCACTGGGTAGAGAACCCAGCCCTGCTCTGGCCTTGAAAAGCATCCCTGGCCCAGGAGGGGAAAGGAGAGCTAGAGAAGGTGAAGGGGAAGGGAGGGGAACACCACCTGTGTATTGATCTGACAATATGAAAAGGGTTTTTCTTCTGGTTCCTGAGCTGGAGAAGGGAACCTACTGAATGAAAACCTCAGCTCTCCCACTGTCCTGGTTTCAGCCACTCCAGGCTGCTGTTTAATTAGATGAGCATTAGCAGAAAGGCAGCTGGGAGGGGCTCAGCTTTCTGCACCCCGCAGTCACCCGCTCGACGGGAGCGTGCTACTGTCGGAGGCACGACTCAACCGTACCCACCCGGGGCATCCTCCCGGCTCCTCCGGCAGCAGGGCTGAGCCAGCCGGGAACCAGACCTGGTTGACCCTCGAGCCGTTGGGACCCCAGCCGCCCCACACAGTGGAGTCATTAACCCCTTCCCCCCAGATTTCCAGCAGCCACGTATGAAGTCTATCAAAGGGGTTTCTTCCTCCCTCAGCCACAGGTTTAGCTCAGTAATGACCCGGAAGCCAAGGAGGCTGGAGCATGGAGCAGGCAGTTTTCCTGCCTGCATCCTATCTGGGAGAAATTACAACAAAGTCGTGAAGGATTTGCAGTTATTTTCACACTCCTTTTCCCAGATTAACGCATGGATCCACTTTCTGTTAAGCAGTCTGAGAGAGTATTGTTTTGTCTCTGTCGCAACCTCACACTCCGTGTCCCAGAGCTTTCCAGCAACCCCACCGATGGGTATGGGATATCAACAGGAACGGAGCAGCTCGCTTTAATTAGAGCACACTTCTTAATTGGGCTGCAAGCTCCCTAGCAAGTCAGATAGTATTTTATCTTCATTTTACAGACCTGGGAGTGAGGAGACAGCAGGAAGACCAAAGGACATGACAAGGGTGGTCAGCAAGAGGGTGGCAGAGCAATGGAGAGACTCTAAGAGTCCCCCCTGTCCCCATTACCTGCCCTGAACCCAGCAGTGACATTACCTGGTGACAGCTCACCAGCTCACTGTTTGCAAGGAATAACGGGAAGATCACAGATTACCCACTTGCATAAATCACCCTCTCTCCCTTGCTATCAACGCAGCGACACAGATTCAAGGAAACTGGGTTAGATCCACATTTATATTGGGCTGTAACACTCACAGGTTAAGCAAAGTTCCCCTGACTGTCAGATTGATGCCAAATCCCACCAGGGGAAAGACCCTGCCCAGATAGGGCTTTATGTCAAGGCTTTACCAGGGACACGGGACAAGCTCTCATTACATATTGTAAAATAAACTTTCCAGCAAACCCAGGCTGCAGCTGTTTCAGCTGCTTTCAGCAGAAGACATTATCTGTGGAGCAGATAAACTCAGTTCAGCCTTACCTATGGCTCCACAGCCAGCTCCTCCACAGCAGCGTCAGCACTCAGCTAGCTGCTATCAGCACATCTGCAACGCATCCATGCCGGAGCAAACACATGCCTGCTGGTTTGGAGGGAGAAAGTCAGGGCCTCTGCATTGTCCTTCTCCCACAGCACTCTGGTCTGGCTGGTCTGAACTGGCTGTGGTGGGAGCAGGAACTCGTTGCTCCGGTTTCTCACCCTGCCACTGCCTTTCTGTCCTCATCTCTTTCCGTGTGTACTTGTTTCCAGGTCAGCGTGGAAACACAAGGGGAATCGAACAGCCGTGAGCTCCCACGTAACAGTGGCACAACATGGGGCAACAACCAGCCCCCAGGTCTTCTGCAGACCATGGGGTGAAGCAGTGCAAACGCTGGTGGAGGCGGTTGGGTGAAGGTGCGACCCACAGCCAGGCTCTCCAGGGCCAGAAGCCAGGAGGGATGAGGGAGCAGAGCGTTGGCGTGCATTTCCCCTCACTTTCTTACTGTTCCTCATCGCTCTCAAGGGGATGCTTTCATGCTGCATCTGCTCAGGGAGAGGTGTTAGCTGAGATGCACAAACCACCATGAGAAGCTGCTGTGTCCTGCTCTGGGACCTCCACGTGGTCCAACAAGCTCCAAGCAGCCATGTCTTGTGCACTCCCAGGTCTGAAACCCCTGCATCTAGGTCAGGAAACAAGTTGACCAATACCTATAAGAAATAAGGGGAATTTGGGAATGGGGAGGAGAAGGGTCAGTCAAGATGGGTGACACCGAGCCTATCAACTCCTTGACGTGCTGGGATGTCTGGTGTTGGCTCTGGCGTCCCTACGTGCTGGTGGGGAAGCGGGCTCAGGGGATCTCTCCTCCAGATGAATCCTAAGAACAAATTTTCCCTGCCGCATCACAAGACCCAGTGCAGCAGCCCACGTGCCTGCCCATGAAGGCAACGCTCCACGCAGACACGCTTCAACCGCAGAACCCCACCGCTGCACACGTGAGCACTGAAAACCTTGCACACACAAAACAGCGAGCGCATCCTGCTGAATGCAGACAGAGCTCCAGCAAGATCTGCAGGGAGGACTGTGCCTACACCTCCGTGCAAACAACCCATCGGATCCAGGCAACAGTCCACAAGCAGAGCGAGAGCTACAAGCGCCAACATCCCTCTCCAGCTCCCAGCATGACTCACACTGGTTGCCATGAAGAAGTCAACATTTGCATGCAGCTACCCCACGGCGGAATGAGAAGCTCCCTCAGCTATTTGCCGCCTCTCTGGGGGAGGGCAGCGAGCAGTGGGACCTCAGGGCCCAGCGTGGTACCAGATGGCAAACTCTGGCATTTCCACAGGCATCTCCAGGCTGCTACCAACGCAGTCTGTATGTGCAGCACGCCCCAGACGATGCTCCCTGCAAATGAGATGTTCAAAAGAGAGAAGGGAGTTGAGCACCCAACTCCTATTGGATTTAGTTTTCTTTCAGCTTCTTTAAACTTGCAGCCTCAAAGCTCCCCACCCTCGCCAAGCACCGCACAGAATTAGTTACACGTGGAGCGATCGATGCCGGCGAGGGAGAAGCGTGTGCACGCTCGCACCCACTCGGCACACGCCGCGCAGCACAAAGCGAGCGCAAGCACACAAACCTCAGCCTAAAGCTGAGCTCTGGCAATAGTGAAACCCAACATATCCACAGGCAGTTTGTCCCAGCATCGATGCACCACAGAGGTGTTCTTCCGAGCGATGCCCCGGCCCCGCAGTGGGATGGCTGCTCCCGCAGGCATGTGAGAAGCCCCAGCCTGGGAGAGAGGGGGTAATTATATGCCAGGGGAGCAGCTGATTCAAACCCTTCCTGACCCCAGGCTGAAGAGTTCTCCTGATCGATCACGAAGATGCTCTTTCATTTTCCTCAAGCGTTTCACTGACGGATGGAAAAATCAATGCCCCACAGAGGAGTCTGGGGGGGTGGAGCAAGGGGAAGAAAGGGAGAGAAAGGGAACAGGGAATGGAAAGGTGGTAAAGGGAGACGGGGAGAGAGGAGCACACCGGGGAGGCAGGGGCTCCTGGGGGCACCTGGCAGCACCTACAGCCATTGCCTGCCCCCGAGGCTTTGGATCTCCTCCCTGCATGGAGGCATCTCCCAGCTGCGTGCCATGGAACCAAGGCACTGCCTCTCCGAGAGCCCCCACCAGGCTGGTGCCTCCCTGCCCCAAGCACCACTTCTGCAGTGCTGATGGATGACCCAAATCTGTGCCGTGGAGTCAACACTGCTGCTTTCCATGGAGACACCTCCCAGTTCCCCTGTGGAGACATCCCTGGTCCCCATGGTCGGATATGGAGGAAGAAACCCTCAAGGTCTATAAAACTTTTGGGTGAAAATTCCCCATTGCCTTGCTTTTCATGAAGGCTGCCCTGCTGAGATCCCCCATTTTTGACTCACTATCTGGGTGCAGTCCAAGCACCGTCTTGGGGTCCCATCCTGCCCATGCAGCTCTGCAGGGTGCCCCAGGCTGGGACAGGGATCCCCAGTGCCTCTGTACTAGCGGACCCTGTGATTCTGACATCTTGCCAGTCCTGCTGGGCAGAGATGCTGCCAAAAGGGACTTCATCCCTTCAGGGGGGAAATCTTTGCTAAAGACCGAGCTAAGACCCACACAACTCATTTAGCTCCTTGGTTTCAGACTGCTGTGGTTTCAGAGAGATGATTGAGCCTCTCCATTTGTACTCGCCGACACCAGCCACTGGAACAGACATCCGTGGATCTTGCCTTGGGACAGGGGAAAGCCAGGCCACGCTGCTGGACGCAGATGAAGTGGCAGCTTGCCTTGAACAGTTGGGGTTTTCCAGTGTTTTCTTCCCCACATCCTATTAATAATTAACACAACTGCAATGAGGCTGGCTTTTAAGAGGCTTCACTGCCATGGGCTGTGTTACAGTCCCTCTTCCAGGAGCAAAGGTTTGTCGGTTACCACTGGAAACCAGGAGGGCTCCAGTCTCAGCCAGGGATGCCAGCCTCATGGGAACCCGTCTCCGTGTTCCCACTGGGCTGAGCCGACCCATCATGCGGCCAGAGCCAAGGAGACAGAGCCCTGCCAAGGCAGCCCATCCTCAGCCCCTTCCCAAAATCCCACCCTTGGTTAGAGATGACTCATCGGGCCATTTTAAAATCACCACCCTCTTCTTCTCCAGGCTGATCTGGGTGCCAGCTCTGTGGGCAGGAGGACAAGCTCATGCTTCCCCTCGAGACAGGATTTGGAGGTTAAAGGGCAGAGTTTTGGAGTCAGGAATGCTCACTGCCTACCGATGCACAACCCTGTCCCCTGGCATCTGCAGAACGGTGAGGGAGCAAAGCCAGAGCAGCCCATTGCAGGTTGCTCTGGGGGGTGTTTTCCCATGCCAGGCTGGGGATGATGCTCTGGGCCACCCGGGAAGGGAGAGCAGGATTCAAGCCATCCCCAAAGCCTGGAATTTGGATTGAATGGTCTCCATACTCCCAAACACCCTACTCAGGAGAAAAGCAAACAGAAAACAGGGGATGCAATAGAAACTAAACACTCAGTCCAAACAGCCCTGTCTCCCAGTAATTGCTTTGTCCCCGCGGCCCCACTGGGCTGGGGCCCCGATCCCCCACCGGCCCCACGCAGAGCAGCTGCACCGGCCCGGCTGGTTGGGGCGGCCACAGCGCTGCGGGAGGCAGAGCGGGGCCTGCAGCAGCCCCGGCAATAAACAGCTTCCACATGCACGCCGAGTTGCCTAACCACCCGCTCCCCGCCCTGACATACCAGCACACTTATTCATCGGGGTGCGAGGGGCTGAAGCAGTGTTGAGGGCGCTTGGCCCTGGGTGCTCTGGTGCCTGGGAGCGGCAACCCCTCCTGGGATGGGGTCCCGTGAGCCCCCCGTGGTCCCCAGAGGTGCAGGTAGCCCAAGGTGCCCATCCCACAGCCGTGCCACAGCTCCAGGGCTGCCGCGGGACCCCCAGGATAGCAAACCCCCGCCCTAAGTGTGGGTGCCAGTGCTGGCAAACCCCCTCAAATCTCCTTTTAATTGGATCCCCAGTTTTCCTCCTTATCCCACACTGCCTGCATTCCCCCAGGCCATCCTGCCTTGCCTCTCCTTTGGTGAGGACCAGATCCAACCCACCAGGCTCAAACCCACATCAGCCTTTCCCCCGCACCAGCGACAGTGTCCTGATCCCCCCTTTGTCCTCTGTATGACAAAATTTTTCAAATTAGAGGTTGGGAAAGGGTTTGAGCCCCCAGCCCTGCAGTGGAGGTGGTCAGTGCTCTGCAGAGCCTGCAGCACGGGGACATCAGGGACACTCTGCCTGACAGGATCCCATTGCTGTCCATCCCGGTTGGGACATACAGCCTCTGGGGATAATAAACCCCCTTTGAAGGCAGAGAGCAGGCAGGGCGCTGGTTCGCTGGCATCCTGGCGGGTTTACGAGGAGATTTTTAGCAGCACCAGGAACAGTCCCCGGATTAGAGCTACAGGCTTCAAAAGGAGCTGCCGAGCGCGAGAGCCGAGGGCTGGAGTCGCTGCGGCTGAAAAGGGAATGCTGCACATTATAAATAGCTGCCTCACTGGCAGCACATCTGTTTCAGGCAGCAGCTCGGGAAGGCTGTGCGTGTTCTGGTTTGGCTATTTTGGGGGAAAGAGATTTGAAACTCACTCATTATTACTGTTCACCCGAGAGATGTGAATGATGCCTGTTTCTCCTTTGTCTTTTCAAAATAGAAAGCAAAAGGAGGTGCGTTTCAAAGTGCACTGTGGTGTGAGGTTCTCTGGGAGCTGCAGCTCTTGCTGGGAGATGGTATGAGCACCCCGGTGACACCTGGATCAACGGGTGGTGGCACTAAACAAGGCTGGCCATGGGACAGGGACAGCACAGCCTTTGTCTCTGCTCAGCTACGAGCTACCCTACAGCCATGGGAAGCTGTGGGCGTGGGAGGGAGATAGGCAGCTGCAGGCAGCAATGAGGCCAAGGGCAGGCGACGAGGCAAGGCTATGAGTGATGCTCCCCAAAATGCCGTGGGCTCATCTACGCCCACCAGACAGGACTGCCTCATCCCCCCACTGATTCCATCATGCTCTGGCCCATCCCTGCGCCAGAGGAGATGCTGGACCTCCCCGGGACCAACCTTGGTGCAGAGGAGCAAGGCCAGGCAGTAGGATGAAGGCCACAGCTCTGGGGGATGCTCCTGCACCACCAGGACAGGGGACAGAGGGATGTCCCAAGCCCGGCTGCCCCATCCCTCAAAGGGCCAACGTCCCACGAGAGCCCACATATGCCGAGGAGGTGGGGGACACTGCCAAAGCGAGCGTGCCCGGGGCGAGCGGAGGAGGATGAAGAGCGTCCGAGGTCCGGTGGCGTCGGAGCAGCCCCACAGCGTGCAGCCCAGCCCAAGCGCTCCCGTACAGCCCAGCAACGGCTCATTAATCACTCGGCACCGCCGCGGGATGGAGGCCCTCGCCGACCGCCGCCAATCCCCGCGCCGTTACCACAGAAACAACCCTTACCCTGCACAGGCTTCAAAGGGTTTTGTGCGTGTGCCTGTGTGCGCTGCTCCATCTCCCCCGCCTCCCGTTGTTGTTTTTTGTATGTGTGTGCACGAGAAAGAGTTGGGGTTTTTTCTCTTCCCCGGGAAGCGTTTGGCACCGGGGCTTGGATCATGTGAAAAGCAAGCGCGGGAGAGACGGACAGACGGACAGAGTGCATGAGAACCGGGCCAACCAGCCACGATAGCCACAAGGCTGGGGGGGCTCTTCAGAAAGAAGGGGAAGGGTTGGGGGGGCAGAGGCAGCTGCTAACGAGTCAAAAATAAATATTTATATGGGGAGAGTTTTAAAACCCTATTTTGCATCGTTATAATAAATTATTCATCTGCCTGTTTCTCCCTGCCCGCCTCTCCTGGTAGGAAGCCGTGAAGGGGACGATGCTGCAGGGTGGGTGAAGGGGGTCGTGGCTGACCAGCGCCCCAAGGAGAGGAGGCAGAGAGGTTTGGGGAGGGAAACAGGGACACAGCATAGATGCAACTGGACCCTGACACGACTGCAGCGGTGCCAGATGGGGAAGGGTCGGGAGAGGTGGGTGTTGGGAGCAGGCGGCTGAAGGTGCCCAGGGGACTCGGAGACCTCCCGGCTGGCAGTGTCAGAAACAACGCGGCTGCTCTTGCGTCGTACGCTGGTTTTGGATGGAGCCCTCTGTGACTTCTAGGCCCCCAGATTTTTGTTTTGGCAAAGACAGCACTTTCCACCAGGCTGGCTGATGCCCTGCAGCATTCTTCTGAGGAGGTGGGGATGGGGACCTCTGCAAGGAGCCCCACTCCCCCAGCTCCCCCACATCCCCGGCTCCCTCGGTGCCTTGGTGCACCCACCAAGGGCAGGCACACACATGCAGGCAGCGATACAGCTCCCATCCCTCCTGCCCACACTCCTGCACTTACACAGCCAGCCAAAGAGCTGAGCCAACGGTGAGCCCTGCACCACCAGCTGGGACAGCACTTCCAGGAGCCATCCTCACTTTTGCATCTCCAGCTACACACTGACACACACACAACATGGCCCTCTGCAAAGCTGGCAGCAGCTTCCCATCAAGGGCCTTGAGCAGCATCTTCGAGGCTGCCCCCAGACTCAGTCTTGACCCTTCTGGGTGCAGCAAAATGTTTGTTTCAGTCACTATTGCATGTTCCGGGGCTCTGATTGCAGCTGCCATCACCTCCATCAGCACACAAGGTTTGAAAAAAGCCACCAAGCACAAAGGAAAGGTTTGGGGAGGAGAGGTTTGCCGTGGCTATTTCCAGGCTCCCTGCCTTTGCCAGAACTGCTGCAACAGAGACAAAAAGCAAGAAGAGAGAAAGGCACAAGCCCGGCTGAGCAAGCCACAAAAAGCCCCTTGCCTAGCTGGAGGCTTCTAGCATATGGAAGGGGAGGTAAGAAGGCTGGAGAGGATGAAAAATGATCTTGTGGATCACCCCGCTATCCCCTCGACTCCCCTTCAGCCTCTCCTGACAGCTGTTCATCTGACCTGCCCCTCCAGCAACTCCCCATCAGCCTCCTCTGGTGCTTCACCCCCAGGATATCTGAACATCAAACCTAAATCTCCCTTGTGCTACAGTTTAAGCCCATAATTTCTTGTCCTACCCACCATAGGACATGGAGAATCGTTTATTCCTATCCTGTTTGCAGCAGCCACTGACATATTTTTGAAGGCTGTTATCACATTTCACCTTCAGTCTTAGACCTTTTCATGAAAGATGGAACAGAAACACAGGTTTGAGATGGGGAGGAAGGACAGAATAACAAAGAGGTTTTTCTGGATCACACATGGAAACCAGGAAAGGCAGGGAGCTGAGGAACGGACAAGGAGTAGCCTGTAACACCAAGAAGCTTAAGTGCCACCAGCCAAGTTCAGAACACAATGGGAGATGCTGGAGACACAGATCAGCAGAGAGGAAAAGTGATGACATGAGGGTCATAGCGACATGGTGCTGAGCACCGGGACAAAACAGGCCCAGGGTCCCCAAGCAGGGTGACGTGGCTGTGCCCGAAAGCGGTGCTAGGGCTTGGCTGCAAGCAGGAAGAGGAGCTAGCTGGCCTTGCTTTTGCTGGTACCATTATTTAAGCATGTAATATGCCAACTCAGTCCTAAAGTCCTGGAAAAGTGCAAGGGAGAACCAGACATGTGAACAACAGGCACCCAGTAGTGCGATCCAATATGCTTATCGTGCCTTTGCACGGCTGCGTATGTCAAAAGTACTTACAAGAAGGAGATAATCTGATTTGATAAGGGAGAGGGTAAGGGAATCACACTGTGGGCACAGATATCAGGAGCAGAAAACAAAGGAGAGACTGCAGCAGGCATCTGCTACAGACCCCCAGGACTCGAGGAGAGAAAGAAAGAACAAAAAGATTCCTGAACCAACTATCAAAGAGCTCACAAACACAGGATACTTGTACTCAGGGGGCACTTTAACCACCCAGACATCTGTTGGGCGACAAACACATCAAAACGTAGTCGGAACGGTTTCTTCGTTATGTAGAGGACAATTTACAGATGAAGGAAGTAGAAAGGCTCCACGAATCTACTCACCAATAAAAAGACACTGTTAAAAAGCAACTGTAATAGGGGAAGTTTGGAGCCTGTGATCACAAGCGACACAAACCCACCGGAGTGAGGACACGGCAGCATGAGATATTTACTTTGCAGCAAACATGTTGCAAGGGGAACTAAGGGACAGGCAAGAGCAGCAGAGCTGGAGCTGCTTGCGGCAGCTCTGCACTTGTCCCCTCCATCAACACAGCTGTTGATAAGGGACAGGATAAGCCTCCCAATGTGATGGAAAGAAAAGAAGCAGAAAGAATAGCCCTTTGCATCAGAGACAGCCCTAAATGTGGGCTGTGGACCCAGCAAGCAGCGCAGCCCATGAGCCCACCTTGGCTAGCAGCTACCATATGTCTCAAGATTGCCAACGGCAGGCTTTGGCCCAGAGCACAGGAGAGGTAAAGGCAGGAGCAGGCAGCCCACAAGGGCTCATCTCCCGAGCAGCAAGACTATCCATGCCTGTTTCATGAATGAAACCAGCTCTTGCACATCACCGCAGGAGGTGAGCACCTCCAAACACCGGGTCCCCTCTTGAACATCACCCCTTGCTCCCTCTAACTGTGCCAAAAGCAGAGACAAGGTCTGAGTTTCAGGGCTCAGAGCCCCAGCACAAGGTCTAGGTGCTGCCGTGGCTCCTGCCTGTCCCCCCGCAGAGGCGGGGACACAGCCGTGCTACCGCGCGGAAAGGGGTTTCACAACACCCAGCATTAGAGACATACAGAACACTCTTGCAAAACTTGGAGATGCAAAAGTAAACATATCTGACAAGCCTGTACCGCAGCAGAGGGTTTTCCCAGGGCACAAAGCCTTTTGGCTTCTAGAAAGGAAAGTAAGGAACATATCGGAGGGGTTTTGTCTATGAACTCCTGGAGGAGTTTGGAAAAGATTTGGCTTCAGCCATCCTACCTGTGCTCCATGGAGAGCCCCAGGCTCTGGGGGGCACACGCAGCAGGAGGCTGCCAGCAGCAACTCCCCGCCCTGGGGCACATGGGCCCCGGCTCCCCACAGCCCTCCTAGCCCTTACCCTGCATCCCCCACCAGCCATGGCAGCTCAGTAAATTAAGGTTTTGACACTCTATCACGGGATTCAAAACCAGCCAGGTTTTAAAGGTGCTTTGTGTTTAAAGATTAAAATAGCAAACAACTTGAAGTGCCTAAAATACACCTGAAAATCTGGCCCTTTGGCATTTAAAGGACCTAGATTTCAGCAAAGGGGGTGGGATGCACCATGAGCCTCCGTTTTCCCCTCCAGAGTCATCTGAGCGATGAAGGGATATGTCATCCCCCACTTCCCACACTAAGAGCTAGGACCTCCTCAGCCTTCATGGTTACCTCCAAGCAGATGCAAAACTGGAGATCTGCAACTTCAAACAGCATAACTTAAAAAAATATCATCACTGGGGACAGGAAAAACTCCCCTACTTCTGGCCATGTTTCTAAAGGTGCTTCCCACATTTCGGCCTTAGCTGGAGCTCCCAGTTTCCCATTTTACCTATACAAACGTAGCTCTGGGCATACGAGTGTCCAAGTTTCACAGGTGCTGGTTTTGAAGTGCTTTGGAAAAATACAGCTATTAAAAAAGGAAGGAAAAGAAAGTAGCAGCAGCCACATACTGCCCCTTTTCAGGAAACAACTCTGGACATCTTTCTCCTTATTTATTAAAAAAAAAAAGCCAACATTGCTTTCCAGGCCTGAAACCCTGACTTCAGTTACGACATGCGTCTATTTATCAGGAGAAAAGCTGAATATTTCCACTATCACAAGATTATTGCCAGTGCTTGGATTTTTCCCTAACCTCCAGCTAAAATCCTCTGAGCTGACGCTCTGAAAATGGAACAGCATACGAAATACACTCCCTGACTCTCAAGAGTTGGAGCCCCCCCCCCCTTTCTCCCAATAAACAATTTTGCATATATTTAAACCTCCTTCCTCTGGTTTCCCAACTCCTCCACCCTCCCCAGTAAAGAAATTATGAAAATCCGTCATTTCTCTCTTTTTCCCTTGCACCTCCATCTATCAGCGTTTCAAAGGCAGTCTCCTCGAATGCAGAGCGGAGCAGGAGATGGGCAGCGGTAATGGGAATGTGCTCCTGACTGTGCAAACCCACACAGAGAGTGAGGACAGGAGAGACTACATTTGCATACATATTAAACGAGAGCAGTAAAAAATGCAGACGTGCAAACCATTTGGACATGGCTCGCCTCGGCGATGCGCCCTGCAAGGGAATCAATCTTCTGCGTTCTTAAAGGGAAAAACCTGTTACGGAGCAAAAAGCGAAGCCAGAGAGACGTCGGCTTGCAAACATGGTCAAGGTTTCGAGACAATCTGACCTTCTGCCTTCGCTCGCAGAGACCTGCCTTGTGAAGGCTGTCGCGTAGGAGGATGAGACCCCACTGGGAGTTTCCATTTCCAGCTGCTGCCCCTGCCCTGGTTTCAGCAGGACAGGCTGGTGCCTTTGGTCCTCCTCCCACCACCACCACGGGAGCAGAGCTGGTGGGACCCCCATCCCCAGCCAACCTCGCAGCTCTCTGCTTGAGCTGGAGTGAGATATTCCCAAATCGACCAAGCCCTCAGGTGAGGGCAGCACAGAGACCTCCCTGAAACAGCCTGAGCTGGGCTCCACGGAATAAATAAGTGACACATGGATGTGCTGAAGAAGCCCAACCTCTGCATCCCAGTACCTTCACCGACTGAACAGTGAGTACGGAGTGTCACGTCCTGCTTTGGCCCTGGGTGTGATCCCAGTTACAGCAAGCTCCAGAAAGCAAGGCAATGAGCCTGGAGAGTGTGACTCCCCAAAATAGCTTTGGTCCAAAGTTTTTGGGAGTCCCTTTTCTGGCCTCATGGAGCTTCGGATCCACCCTACCACACGCCAGCTGACTGTGCTGCACAGGTCACAACAACAGCATTACACACACAGACATCTCCCATGGCCAGGATCTACCTTGCCCTGGAAAGACCCAACCCAACCTCATCTCCGCTTGTCCCAGTGCCCTGGTTAAGGATGTTCCCAAGATAGGATGTTACACCCAAGACAACAAGTAAGTACAGTGGAGCTTATATTCCTAGGTACCTGCAAGGGTATGGATCTAACGAGGCAAATCACGCAGGCAAACCTACTGATTTCAAAGTCTGCAGGTTCAGATGCATAAAAAGTGCAAAATCAGTAACTTTTATATTGCCACTCAAGGAACCACAAAGATAAAAGCAGTATTCTGGGAGAGAAGATGCCATGAATATTTCTCATCTGCACTTATAAGGGATATTTGGGACCAACGGCTTGATTCTGCGTTAGCCTTGTTCAAATGAGACAATTTACATTCCCTGCCAGTTGAAAACAGGCTGTCAACATATTTACTTGCGTCAGGTTTCACTTCCCCACCACAGCACTATTGCACCACATCGGGTGCATGTAGAGAGTGAAGGTGGACAGCGGGTAGGTCCAGGACCAGGCAGGAACGGTGAGGATGGGATCCAGTGCGGACACCTTGGTACGCTCCAAGCCAGCAAAGCGTAAAGGTCCTGCAGGGAGGGACACCAGGATGCGTCAGCGGCTGCTGCTTTGCATCACATCCTCCCAGCTTCTCCCTGCAACGATCCCTTCTGGGAAGCCAGGAGCTTGCCAGGCATGGCTGTCCATCCCTGAAGGGCCCGAGGCTGCAGACAGACAACTGGACGTACCTCCTCAAGCATCCTGCAGGCACTACCTCCTGCTGACTGAGCCTCACTGCCCAGCAGGGTTTGGCCCCCTTGCTCCTGTGGGAAACGCTGTCTGGAGCCTCCCTTCTCCTCCCCTCTCCAGCTATCCCCTGCTGTGGCCAGATCTAATCTAACCGCCTGCTTCCACGGGGCTGACTCACCCCTGCCTGCCTTTGTACCTATAGCCCAAGGGACACAAAGGGGGAACGTGCTGCCAGCATCTGCCTGGCTTTCAGCAGATCTTCCCCACTGACCCCAGAAACATCACTTCTTCCAGGTCCACCAAGCCTGGGGAGGGGATGAGGCAGTGTTTAACTGTCTTCTGCTTCTCTATCACCCTCCAGCATCTCCAAACAAGTCAGTCTGGGGGTGGGAAGGCAAATGAATTGGGCTTCCCAGTAGCCTTTCCAATGTGGGTTCTCTGGTGTCTTGTAAGGGTTGAGTTCCCATGCAGCTATTGAGCGCTTGACTCTCTCCTCTTTACCCACCCACCCAT
This sequence comes from Strix aluco, assembly GCF_031877795.1. Classification (NCBI taxonomy): domain Eukaryota; kingdom Metazoa; phylum Chordata; class Aves; order Strigiformes; family Strigidae; genus Strix; species Strix aluco. Next base: position 10,125,990 of record NC_133950.1, on the reverse strand, counting down.
TTTCACAAGACTTGTGGGAGCCATACGAGCGCTCTATCATTCAGCCAAACGTAACTGAAACTCGTAGCTGGGTAAAAAGCAGGGGGAGGCGGGAACAAATAGAGAGAAAGAGAGACACGTACGCACACATGAACAGACTGGATCACAGAGGCCCTATTCCCTTAAAGAAAGGGAAAAAGAAAAAAAAAACAAAGTAAGACTCCAGTGGCAACACGCACCAGCTGAGCTGTTGGCTTGCTTGTACACTGCGCAATCCCACCCCTCTGCCTCAGCTGCTGGGGATTTACAGACACAAATGATCTGGGGAGGGTTGGTTCATCCGCACATGAGTGTTTCTACAGCGCCCTGCACAAGAGCGACCCCATTCCCAATAGCAAGTGACAATTCATAAACATTTTGAGCTGTTAATTATATTCTGATTGAATTTTTTTGCAGTAGCAATACCCCCATGAAAGGGCAGTGGTGAGAATCTCAAAGTGGGAACCCGGGGATTTCCACCCAGAAACCAGCTCCCTGCCTTGCCAGAGAAACATGAAGGCAAAAGGAAGTGGAGTTCGACAAAACAACAGAAAACCAACTTATTGAATAGCTGTCATTGGGCAAGTATAAATATATTAGTGATTGTGTTGATATTAGGCTCATATCAAAGGAGATTAATTTGATAATTGCCTCTGCAGAGAAAGACAAAAACCCACAATCAAGTCTATTGCCACTGGCATCCAAAATGCCTCCCTTGGTTAAATCAATTTCCTTTTTTAACTTAATTTGAGTTAATAAGAAAGTTATGGTGCAGCCATAATCCAAAAACACCCCCTGCCACATTTATTCCCTTTTTGACTGATCTTATTTTGGCATCGGCCTGACAGCCTGGAGCAACCAAGGGACAAGGACTTTATTTGTCAGTTTGGGGTAGTTTAAGAGAAAGTAGAGAAATGGAAATTCTTTTGCTGAGAAACTTGTCCACGAGCTTCCCCAGTGACACAGCGTGCCACCTCCCACGTGTGCTAGGTCCTCCCGCAGGACACGCATCCCAGCAGTAGTCAGCGATGTCAAACTCACCCCGCAAATGGCCCCAAATGACATTTTTAGAGAGGCTCCGTTATCTGAGACTACAAAATTAGCACCATATAACAGCCTTGGTCTGCAAGACGGTTCCTGCCAATGTCAATGGCGGTGCTGTAGAAGATCAAAGGCAGTTCTTCAGTGACAGCAAACGTTCTGTCTGGTGGGAGAGCGTGGGGGGAGCACGGCAAAGCCAGCAGCAATCCCGCCCTGGGCAGAAGAAACCCCACTGAACCTCAAAAAGCTTGAGAGCAAAAAATTATTCCTGCCATTTCCCTGTATTAGGCAACCCACATGCACAATTTTTCAGGAATATTCAAGAGTCATTTATCTGGAAATTTAGCAATGAAAGCATTGCCCTTCTGCCGAAGAGTTAACAAGCCCTGAGAGTGAATCAGAGGTCTCGCTCTTGCTGCAGGATTTCTCCCAGTGACACCATGTTCCCACTGGAGACAAGTTTCTTTGTTTGCTTTTCCCCAGTTATATAAGGGACATAAATTTTTGTTGCAGAGAGAACTCCAGGCAATCTGCATCTCCCTCCAAGTCTGCATCTCCCTCCAAGGCTTCTCACTATGTTTCAGCTTGACTACTACTGCTGTTGCTGCAGTTTTCCAGCTCCTGCCTGTGTCTGCACTAAACCCTCTCCCGTGCCCCAGGAAGCAAGAGCCTGCCCAAAACACAGCTCCCCGTCAGGTCTAACCCCACAGGAATGGCCAAAATTTGCCACCCTCCCATCCCCAGCCCGTGGCATCTCAGAGGCAAAGACATGAGCACAAACGAGCTACAAAACCTTGGGCCGGCACAAGGACGACGTGCCCAGAGATGCTCCCCTGTGCAAGAGCGTCTCACACAAGTGTCTCGGCGGAGCTCAGGCTGCTGCTTTGCAGCTCAACTCTTTTCCAACTGGTCTTCTGCAGGCCCTGGTTTTGCCCTCCCAGCAGGTCCCTGATCCCCAGCCCCATCACTCAGCGCTGAAGGAGCGAGCCAGGGGAGGGGAGGCCATGCCGGGAAGGCTCTTGAAGCGCTCCAGAGAGGGCTGGGTGCTCTCGGCCGGCCGGCGCCGCATTGCACACATACCAGCAAACCTCAGCCCCGGCAGCCCCGGAAGGGGAATGAGGCAGCCAGCAGCAGCTCCCAGGCCAGCGAGGAAGCCTTAACCCCTTCCCCACTACAGGCAAGAGGCTCCTCGAGAGCCTAGAGGCAGCGGGAGAGAGGAATCCACCCTAAGGTCAAGCATCCAAATGCTGCATCCCTCCCTCCCTAAAGAAAAATCCCAGCAATACCCTAAAAAATCCCTGGGAACGCAGCCCTCCTCTTCCCCTTCCCATGGCCCATGGGGAGGCAGGGGACAATCCTCACCCCTGGCCAAAAGTCATCAAGGCTCTCAGCAGTCAGCACAGCCCCGTGTGACGCAGAGCCCTCTCCAGTGCCCGGGGTACCCCTCCGCTCGGGGTCAGCCGCTGGGAGAGCCATGTCCTGGAAGACGGACTCAGCAGGTCCCGTGGGGGACCCAGGGACAGCCACAGCCTGGCAAGGTTCATTCTGCATCCCAGGGAGTGGGTACTTGGAGCCCCTCCGTTTATAGAACTTAAAATCGTGGTGACAAGAAGGGTTTCTCATCCACATCGGTGGAGGAGAAATCCCTCAGGCTGAGGTTTTGCCTGTCAGCATGAACCCCCCTGCAGCTCAAAGGCAAGACTTTGCACATGGGCGCTTGCACCCACCAAGAGCCAGTTGACACCCTTGGGTGTCCGTGGAAAGCTGGGCTGTCCCTGGCCCCTTTCTCAGCTGATCTCTTGATCTCTCCCCCATGAAGGCGCTTGGGCTGTGCTCTCCCACACAAGACACAGCTGGCACACCAGTCCCCAAGAGCCGGGGCAGGAGGAGGTGACATGTCACCTCCAGAGCAGATACCAGCACACCTCACCTCTGAAAAATCAATAACCAGGTGTTACTTCAACCCATGTGAATGGACTAAAAATGCCCTGGGCAGGGCTGTACCACCCTACTTGGAAATCAGCTTGGTCTGAGCAGTCTCCAGACACAGTTACAACAGCTTAAAAATCACATTTATGGATCCAACATGACAGCAAACACTTTCCCTTTTTTTTTTTTTTTTTTCCAGATTAAGTCAAAAAAACAGACAAAGCCCTTCCCGGCACAGGTAGGATCACTGAAACCCAGGGCTGAGCCTGTGGCTTTGCCAGGCAGAGAGAGCAGGCGGGCTCTGGGGCAGGGGCTGTCAGCCACCCTGGGGCCACGCTGCCCTCCCAGCAGAGATCGGATCTCCCACACCGATATTCAGCTCCGCTCGATATTCAACTCCTCGATAGTCAGCTCTGCTTGGTTCGCTCCAGCGCCAGTCCGATCAGATCAGGCCCAACAGGATTAACCACATAATGCAGCGCCAGCGGAAGGCAGATTTGCCATTTAAAAAGAAACACACACACACACACACCAAAGTCCATGTTAAAGGAACTGCCTCGGTTCGAAAGTTGTTTCCAAATTTAGGTTTTCTAAAATTAAGATTTTGTATTTTTAATAAAATAGAATTAGATCCTTCATAATAAATTAATAATCAAAGGCCCACACAAATGTTTCCATAAACTATTTTTTTTAATTCCAAAGGAAACCATTTGTTTAAAAGAAGCAAGTGTTCCCCTGCAGAGCCGGCACTCCAGTAATTGCAGCATGATGATAGAAAATGGGGCTGGATAGCAAAAATAACTTAAAACTATTCTAAACAACCATGAAGCTGAGTCATCTGTTTCAAAGTCCAAGTAGAGATATCCCAGTGACAGGGCCCACAGAAAATGCTAAGGTGCATAGTTAAAAGGGGAGGGGAGAAACAAAAACAAACAGTAAAAATAGTACAAATTCCTTCAGATTCTATTTGTGACAAAAGATGAAAGCTGGGATTTTCATCCTCTTTCCAGCATCTCAACTATGGAGAAGCTCAGGGTTTCATCACACCAGGCGCTGTGCACCAGGCACCCCTAATGCAACAGTCCTGCGGGTGTAAAAGCAATACTGAATACTGGAGCTTAGTGTTCCTCTAAAAAAAGTCAAGGAAAAATAAAGGCACCCTCTCTCCAGCTGGTATCAGCCAGTGCAACCCCACAAAGAACAGAAGGAAAGGCCAAACCCTGATCTCTCAGTCTTTTGTACTCCAGCCTCACTTGTATACACTGCTATCACGTTACCAAATGTGTAAGTTGCTGTATGAATGGCAAGGTGCCACCGGCGTAAATACATTCGTATCTGGACAAAGGATCTGTCTGCACGTCAGGATCTTCATTAAAAATTAGTTTGTAAGCACTTCCCCTCATTCTTTTGGTTCATTTCCACAAAAACAAAAATGTAGCATTGCGTCAAAGGTGCAAGGACGCCCAACACGAGACCAGACCAAGCGCTCGGTGCTGCCGACCAAGCCAGCTGAGCTTTCACAGCACTCCCGGCTTTCCCAGGCTTGGGTTTAAAGTGGTGGCATTTGATCCTGGTACCTAGCTTGCTCTGACGATGGGTACATCTAGAGCACAACCCCGTGCAGCTGCAGTAAGGCCATGGGTAGAGCACGGTGTGGAAATGCAAAGCCCAGGCAAGAAGCCAGGACCACGCTGTACGGGATGGCGAGGGCTGCACCACACCGCACGTGCCTGGTGGTTATGGGAAGCAAGTGCCACAGCCACCAAGAATAAGACCATCATGGCTATTTAAACACAAAGTTGCAGGGGTGGCACCTTGCTCTGAAGGTTTCTCAGTAGATGTTGCTGAAGTGGGCAATCACGAAGGGAAGATCCTCAGCATGTTGCTTACGTGTGCTCCCTCCAAGAGGGACAGAGCTCAGCAGACCTGGTCTTAACCAACACAGCCAGTCCTTTATACCCTGCTACCAAGTCTAATTTAAAGCTGGTTCAGGTACATATGGGCACACCAGACCACAGGGATTGCCCACATCAAGTTGACAGCGTGGCATTTGAAACTCTACTGGAGGTTGCTTCAAACCAGCATGCCGTCAACAGCAGTGTTTCTGGAGCTGCTTCGTGAGTGGTTCAGCGCTCTGCATGTGAGCAGCCATGGAGAAAGCAGAGCAGGAGCCTCCTCCCCTGTCCCCCCATGCCCTGGGGCACTATCTTGTGGCTGGGGCTCCAGGGACAATTCAATTCCCCTGAGATTTCACAAACAGTCGACAAAAGCCAGGAACCCCGGAAGGAGGTGACAAAATGACGGTAAAGCCTGTGGGAACAAGCAGCCTGTTATGACAGAGGGACAAGTGACAGTGACAACCCTTTCCTTGTGCATGCTCGACAAAGGCACGCTGGAAACCTGGTGGCTATTCCTGCTGTCAGCACCTCCCTCTCCAAAAACCGTTTCAGACTTCCTTTCTCCTCCTCCAAAAGATCCAACTGCCTTAAATTCTGCCTTGCGCTGCTGTAACGAGGGAAGGGCTCTTGCTTTCTGCTTACTGATGAGGAACCAACATCCAAAAAAATAAAGCACGGATCAGAGGCAAACAGACTTTGCAGGGAGAGGCCATAGCTTTTATCAGGCCAACTGACAGAGCGGGAAAAACAACAAGCTGAATTTTGGGCACAACTGGCTTTCTTCAAGGTCCGTCTACGTTGCATGCAGAAGAAACCTGTAGTTAAGACAGGGTTTTCCAGTTTTTTTTCCTAGGCTGCACCCTGAGTTAAAAACACCACTGGCTGAAGGGCTGGAAAAAACAATGAGTTCAAACAGGAAGGCATCTAAGAGGGGGATTTCCAAAAAGGTGGGGAAGAAACCATCAAAGCAAGATTTCCAAAGAGCTTGGTCCTTTTTGGGCAGGGAAGTTTTCCAAGATCTGACTCCAGGACAACTTCAAGACAATATCATCAATGTGTGAAGCTGCCTCAGTCCCCACTCCTCCAACACAAGCCCAGGTCGGCAGGAGACTCTGCTGGATTTAAGAACAAAGCACAATGGCAGGTCTGCCCCTTTTACACAACACTCTCATTGTGAAGAAGTCATAAAGCAAAATTTCTCCTAAGCTGATGTACATCTAGTTTAACTATTTCTTTCAGCAGATAGAGGCACGGAGAGTCAAACCTTGCACCTTGATCACCACAATTCAATCCTTCACCTGCTAACAGTCCAGGCAGAAAGACCGTGAGCTTTATCCTGGGTCATTCCTGGAGCACACAAGCATCTTTCACATCGTGTGTTACCACATTCCCCAGGCTTTGGGGAGCCTCTAGCAGTGCTGCCTTTGGGGGTCAGATACCTCTGAGTTTGATGCCTGGCTGGAGGGATGAAGGTCCCTTCATTTGATAAAAGAGCACACAAAAGAGGATGGGCTGTTCCCTAATGAAAAACAGCATGTAGATTTGCCAAGCCTCACCCAGAAAACTGCTCCCTCTCATGCCTAAAGTACGTCCTAGGAAGTCACCAAATTCACAGGTCCTTCAGTTCCCAATGTGCTTGTCCTCTGACTGCCCCACGAAGCAAGGCAGCACTTATCTGTGTTTCACAGATGGGTCACTAGAGGCAGAGAGACAAAGCCCCAGCTTCCCTCTGCATAAACTCAAAGCACCAGGTTTGAGGATTTCGGGGTGTTCAGGCACCTGCACCTGAGTCCAACATCACCCAGAGCAAAGAACCAACCCCAAAATCCCAGAATCCAGGCCAAGATCCCTGACCACTGGCCACCCTTGCCATGTCCTGGCCAGCTGAGATTGCTCTCCTAGGTTTCATCCCAGCCTTCACGCTCTGGACTGTCTCAGAGGAGCCACTTGTGCTGCTCACAGAACAAAATTCAGCCTTTGATGCCATTGGCACTTCCTCCATTAGTTGCTTTGAAGATTAGGGGCAGAGCCTTAAACTGGATTCAGAAGCTGATGGGAAGCCAATGGAGCAGCTTGAGCTCTCGGTGGCCTAGCCCTTTGGGGAGGTGAGCGGTCGTGCTCTGCACCAGCTGGCCCCACCACACTGTTTCTACTTTCAGCTTCTGCTACAAGGCACAGAAGGGCACCCAGCTTGAGCCAAGCAATGGCATCGATACAGTGGACAAAATTGTCCCCAAGCGATAGGGAAGAAGGCAGCATTTTTGGAAACAAGCATTGCCTGGTCATCACAGCTAGCAAAGAGGCTGGAAAATTTGGGATTCTCCAAATCACACCCACACTTCAAGGCAGCACAGTGACAACAGAAGGCAAGGTGTCACCACGGGCTTCAAAGCCTCATGTTTTCCAGCCTGCTTCCCCTCCACCCTCAGCTTGACTCAGCCGTTCATACCTGCATCCCACAGCAGCAGCAGCTCTAGTGGTTGTGCCAGCTGGGAACGAGAAACACACCGATGGCATCTCCATCTCCAGTCCTGGAGGGGGGGGTCCCCCTCCTCCCATCACCACACACCCCCAGGCTGCCCCTGCCCTACACTGCTGCCTGACCTGGGCGTGATGGGCAGTGGCAAGAGCAGGGTCTCCTGGAGGCCAAGAGCATCAGGAACATTTGTGGGAGCGTACAGGCATGCTTTTGATTCCTCTGTGTGTTTTTCACTGGCCCAGTTCTGCACTCACAGTGTTAGGCACTGCACACCCACAATCACGCACAAAGGGACCATCTTTGCTCTAATCCATACTATTTCAGCACTGAATAGTGCCTGCAGAGTTCTGCACACAGAGCTCAGGCCCTAGGCACTCCACAAAACATCCATTCCTGCAACCACATCCCTTCCCTGGCCCTCCCAGCTGGGAGCCGGGGAGCAACACAGCTGGATTTCACCTGAACCCACCACCCAACCCCGCAGCATCCCCTAGGACAGGTCCCTTTGCCCAAATTCCTTCAACCCCTTTGGAGACTGCCAACTCAAAAGATGCTAAAAAAGGAGGCACATGGACCACAAAAAGCCACAGCTCCTCTCCCCAGTCAAGTTGAATCCCCAAACGAGGGAGGAGAGCCACGCATGCCAAACTTGCTTCCAAAGCATCTCCCTCCTCCAGGAGCCAGGGCACGGGGGCAGCAAGACACTCTGTGCCGTGAAGTGACACACACCAAAGTAACATGTGGCACAGTCACAGCAACTCTATTAATTTAAGTTAATTTCCTGTAGTTCTGTCTTAGTTTTCCAGCAGATTCAGGACTTAAAGGTTAAAGCGTAACCTTGTCTCAGTAGCTTGCTATTCGCTCCATGCAAATGTCTACCTACAGCCTGGTAATTACATGCATTTCCAAAGAGCCAATCCGCCGTCAGCCTGACAGATACTGATCTTCCCGTTTTATTTTTAGCTCTGTGCTTCCCCCTCTAGATGCAAAAAAAAATTCTGTTTGTTCCATCTTTTGCTGCAGCCTCTTTTTTCCCTGGCTCACCAGCCAGCTCCCGTCTCACCCGGGCTGGAGCAGGGAGCAGTGCGGGGCCGCAGGCTGGGCAGGCACTGGGCTCCTGGTGGGAGTCCTGCACTGGTCCCCACCACGGTGAAAGTGGGCAGCCGGCTCCTTTGGGGCCACCCAGGGAATTTGTCTCCTCTAGCAGAAAAGGGTGTTTAAATGGGGAATTCAAGTAAGACATGAAGAGCTACGCACCCCTTTGCAGGGGAGCTGGATACTTTCTCCTGGGGACATCTCCAGGTCGTACACACGCAGCCAGGTCCCAGCCAAGTGAAAAGGGGCCAAATTTGGCAAAATGCAGCCACATGCTAGTGGCTCTGAAAATCCAGGATTTGTCATCTCACAGAGGTGGGTGGCTTCCCCAGTTAGCCAGGCAGGGCCAGCCAGAAAGAGGAGGCAAAGCCAGGAGGGTGGGCAGTGGAGGCAGGTCAGCCACGCGAAGAGAAAGCTCGGTTGACTCTTCCAACCCCTAAAATGGGCACATGTGAGACCAAGTGTGTGTGTGGTGCCACTGAGGCCAACATGCTGTCCTCCTCTGTGAGCTGCTCTGGTGGCTTCGGGGAGGAGGCAAGGTGTGCAAACCACTAGGAATTTGTATTCTCTGGAAGTTTAGCCTCATGGGGCAGCCCACCACCCAAGAGCAGGCAAAAAGGGGGGTTGTAAATCATGAGATTTGGAAGAAACAGGGATCAGGTGGTTCTTTGCCTTTCCTTTTAGAAGGAGTCTGGAAGTGGGGATGTGTTGGGCTTTGAGGGGTGAGGTCTGCATGCCTCTCTCCCCCTCTCTCTCTCAAATGCATATTTTAGATTTAAACCAGAACAGATTCAAACTTTAGTCACATGATGAGGAAAAAAAACACTCAGCCTCAGAAGCGACACGTGAGGAAAGGGCTGGCTGTCGGCACTACAGCACAGAGGCCAAACTCACCACGGGCAACACCAACTGTGGGCCACAGGGTGCAGCTTGGGGACATTAAGGGGGTGAAGAGTGTTTGCACAGAGCAGAGAAATGAAACCTGCATGCAGGGAAGTCACATAATAAAACGCAACAGCTGAAGGAAAGAAGAAAGAGGAGCAGGATTGAGATAAAGAGAGGGAAGGGTTGAGAGTGACAGTTGCAACCTCTATGAGACTCCAGTAAAAGCCGGCAGATGTGGGGCTAATGCATCTCCCCAACACTACGGACACCTCCCCAGTGCTCACCCCTGCACTGGCTACCCTGGCTCCAGCCCCGACCACGTGGGAATCATAATCATATCTGATACCTGCAGAGAAAGGATTGCTTGTTATAATTCTACGGATCCTCCTAGTCACAATGGCATTAAAACAAATAATCAAGAAATGATCCCTACACAGTTTTACGTTTCATGGGGAATCTCTTCAAACCTCACCAGTGTTTCCCTTCCTTGAAATTTTATAGCAAATAAAGCACACAACAGGCAGAAGCAACTTATCCAGCAGCCTTCAAACATTTTCAACAGGTGGGTTTAGGCAGTTAGTAGGAACAAGGATTTTACAGAGATCTGGGCTCCATTGTCCTGGTTTTCCCCTCCCACAGCTCCTACCCTGAAGATCAATCTAACACACGACCACAGGAGCAGAAGCCATCTCAGCAACTGGAGCAGGCACTGGATGAAACCATGGGATGACAGAGCAGAGAGTGTGGAGGGGAAGGTAATTATCCCCGTTACAGAGCTGGGAGAGCTGAGGAACAGAGATTTCGCTATTTACTTAACAGCCCACAAGCTAGGAATCAAGCTCAGATCCCAAAACCCCATCCTTCTACACCAAAATAAATAAATAAACCAACCAACCAACCTGCCTCCCATTGAGGAGGAGTTGGGGAACTCCAGGGGAGCTTTTCCACCCTCCGCACAGACACAAGCCATGGCTAAGCTCCGCGTGAACCAATTCCAACAAGTTTAGTCAAAGGAATTCAGGGCAAGCAATGAGAAAAGGCTGGTGCAAACCTACCCCTTCACCACGCTCCTGCAAAACATCTTTAAATCTGGGAGCTTCGCATAATTGTGTTTTAAACAATTCAAACCTGGCACTGCCAGCCTTTCGTTTGAGAGTTGCTTTCTTGCTGCTGGCTCATTTGGTGTTTTTTTTTTTTTTTTTTTTTTTAACCACTATTCAGTCTCCATTCTCCTTTGTGCGATTCGATCACATCGTTCCCACCTTAGCTTGAAATTTTAAGGGCTGAGTACCCCCAAGACTCTTTCCTCGTGTTTACACCCTTCTTTTATAGAGAACGACAACCACATATCATTTAACCAAGGACTGTACCCAGGGCTGCAGGTGTTCTCTTGCATCCTGGACAGCCCTGCAAAGCAACCAGGAGAATCCAGGGCCTTAACTCCCTTAACCTCTCCTCCCACAGTTATCCCTCAGGCTCCATGTCATTGCAGTGTTTTGCTCCAAATCCCTTCCCAGTGGGTTTACACTCGAATGTCATTGCATTGCCCAGGCTTGGGCACTGAAAAACAGTGCTGTGAGCACAAGCAAGAGAGAAAGAACTAGGGTAGTGTCTCCAGGGCTGTCTGACACATGGCCTCAGCATCTGTTGCCCAAAAAATATCAAAAGGCAGATCTTGCACTCACACAAGACATGTGCAACGGAAGGTTTTAGCCTTTCTGTGACCACAGCCGGCTTCAGACCTGGGTCCCCACCAACACCATTTTGACCAGTGCTCTCCAGTCCTGTGGTGACATTTATTCCAAGTCTTCCAGCTCTTCAGCTGTTCCGCAAGAAGCTCTTTCCCTCTGCATCTCTGTTGCAGTTACATCCACTTGCCATTTTCCAGGTTGCATGGTTATTTCTGCCCTCTTACAGCTAACCTTCCCAGGCTTTCTCTGTATTTCTTTCCTCCTTGGCTTCTCTGCCTTTCTGCATCTAATGAACATGCTCACCATGATCTGGGAGAGGGCTTAAAAAGCGACATGGAACGTACTGAACAAAATCCCACAATGGAGGACGTGACCTGATAGATGAAGCTGGGCTGGGTCTGCAGTTAGACCCTTGGACAGCTGCTGGGTGCTCCCTGTCACTCAGTCTGTGCCCACTCATCTATATCTTTCATTTATAGCATCTCACTATAGCATTTCGACCCGTGGCTGCCTACATCTCCAGCAAGGTGTCTGGATGCACTGGGTGGAACTGGCCATGGAGTGTTGTGTCCATTGAGTTCCCTTGGGCTGCTCCAACCCCCGATAAGCCCTGCTGCGTGCCGTGCCATGCTCCTTCCCACGGCCCTGCCATCTCCTACAGCACCAGCTCGGACACCACAGGAGCAAATGTTTAACTGCAGGTGCATTTCTGGGAGCCATTAAACACCGCCTCTCTCCCAGCGCCTGTGCCATTCCTTCGCTAGAGTCTCCTACAGCATCATCAGATGGAAATTGCCCAGATCAACCTATTTTTCTCCCTCCATGCCCCCTAGCCCCAGGCTTTCCCACCCCAACCCTCATTTCTGCTATGACACAGGCAAGATGTGAGCTCCCACCCAGTGACAGGGACATCTCCAACCTGCCAGCACAACGTCCCAGCATCAGATATGTGGAGTCAACAGGAGCCTTTCCACTGACTTCAACAGCCACTGGCTTCATTCCCTGATTCCTCTTGGCTTCTCTATTCCCTCATGGGTTGCTTTTCTATTTGGGAGCCCATGATTGTATCTGACAGGGTCTCCTAATTGTCTCCACTGATTTTACTGGAGACTGATTTTAAAAGCAGCTCAGTAACTTAGTCACTTCAATATCATTGAATAGCAGCTTTGCTGCACACGTTGAATATCTCCATTACTTTATTAACAAGCAGCGTTGGAATTTTATTGGATAGTTTGGGTTATTTACCTTGTAAAGTAACGTGGGCATCACAAGCCACGAAAAGAAGGTATTTACTACCTTCTCCTTAAGTCTGTATCTCCACAAACCAAGTGAACACAAGACCACAAAAACAAAACCCCATGTGCTACATGTTCTTTCTTTTACGAGAGGTAGGGAAGAAGGGGGAGAGGGGAGACCAGCAGCTATCCTGGCACCAACCCCATTGCCTGTTTTCACTCAGGAGGAATTTGGATGGGCAATTAGCAAACAGCAATCCCATCCTGCTTTTACAGCCACAGCAATGACCAGCAAGTGTGAAGCACCACTCATCCAGCTAGAAAGAGGTTTTGGGGTGCCACTTCCTCACAGCCCAAATCCAGAGGTGACAGGAAAGAGGGGAAATCAAAAAAAAAAAAAAAAAAACCAACTAAAACCAAAAAACACAGAGACAGTTTCCAAGAGGGAATTTTCCGTTTTCAATATTTTCATCGGCTTCTCAAAGATGATTCAAACGATGTGCTAAACTGTCAGTAACATTGTAATAATCAGAACCACTTAGCAATGTGACCAAAAAAAAACCACTTCCAAAAGTCTTCAAAAGAATTAAAAGAATCTGGTTAAGTCAAGTCAGTCCTGAGGAGAGACCAGCTTCTTAATGCTACAGGCTGGACTTTTATTTATCTGCCTTTCATTTGCTGCCTCAAAGACTCCACAACCTGGGCACCCGGAGACCAGCTCCAGTTCCCTGCAGAGAGAACTGGTGAAACACAGGAGATCACTTGAAAAGGCTGGTCCAGGGTCCTGTCCCCAAATCTCAGTGTTACAGCTCCCTTGGGCCCCAGTACAAGTGGATCCCATGGGAGCAGCAATGGGGCTGGGTAAGACCAGCTTAGGCAAGTGTGTTTTGGAGCTGCGGGACATCTGTGCTGGAGGCCCCAAGCAGAAATTCACAGCATTTGCCTTTCCGATTTAAAGCTGGGGTGGGGAAAGGGAAAAAAAAGGGATTTATCTCAGGAAACAGAGCAGCACTTAAGCCTCATCAGAGCAAGGCTGAGCCCACATCCCAAGTGCCTGATGCCATCACCTCCTGCAAGCCATCACGATGGTGAGCCATCACCCTATTTACCTGGTCCCTTCCCCTGCTCTTGGTGGACGCTGCCCTCCCACACACTGCTGCTATGGAAGTGAGGGAGAAAATGCCAAGGGAGAAGCCAAAAACAGGCACTTGGAACCCAACGTCTGCCTCAGTTTCCCCCGCTTCAGCCAGCACTAGTCCCCAGGGGGACCGAGAGACAAGAGAGTGGCTGGCAAGAGGTGGACTTTGCTGGACAAAACCCTTCCCTGGAGCTAAGGATGTGGTGTGGCAACAGGATGAGCTGGAGGAGGAAGGATGGGAAAGTGGGAACATCCCACCTCTGCCAGAAGCACAACAGCTGGGCAGAGAAGGAGCCAGGCAACACGGCTGCAGGGTGAAATCCTGCCCAGCACCACAGCTATGGGTGATCTGGGGTGGGCTCAGGTCACTCCCAGCAAGGCTGAGGTGACGGGTGACAACGCTGTCCCTGGCTTCACCCCTGCAAACACTTCCCACCTACTTTTTGGGGGCACAAAACCAGGGGAGTCCAGACTTTCCCCATCACCCTCCGCCACGCTCCCTTCCTTAAATGCAAAACTTCCCACCACCGCCTATTTTTAAACCCAGCCCAGTCCAAGCAGGGGCTGAGATCCTCTTTTATTTTTTCCTGGGGGCTGCAATTTTGATTTTAGGCAGCGACAGGGAGGCAGAAGCACCTGCTGCCAGCCGCCCAGAGCTGCGCGCGAGGCTGCCCGCAGACCGCAGGCAGCGGTGCAGGCAGCGGAGGAGAGGGAGGGCGGGCGAGCAGGCTCCCCTTGCAAAGTCTGTCCTGTGCTGTCTAATAACACAAGGTGTCATTGTATACCCAAATCAGTGCCTAGAGCTTTATTTATAACAACTGAAACACAAAACCCAGCAGGCCAGAAACGGGGAAGGGAGCGAAAGACTGAGGAGGGCAGAGAAACAGCCGGGTAAAATCTCCCTATTTAGCAGGATTTGCCTTGAGATTTTCAAGCTGGATTGAGGCTGGGGGGGGACTCGGGGGGCCACGGGAGGAGGAAACAGAGATGAAAGGGAGGGAAGAGGGAGCTGGCAGAGCAGCGATGCCTCCCTGGCTGCGGCAAGGCAATGATGCCGTCTCCACCAAGGAGCCCTGCGTGAAGCAGTCGGGGTGCTTCGCTCGCAGCCCCCCACCAGCCAGCAAAGAGAGGTGGGGGGAGGCTCCAGCTCCCCGGTGACTCTCTGGCTTTTACAACTACTCCTTTTTAAAGGCTGTTTGTGGCTTTTTAGCCACCCCTTCCATCCCAGGAAGAGCTTTGCAGCTCAACAGCTGGCTCCAGTGGACTCCCTCTTGCATTGGAATAGGCTGTATCTGCAAACTTGGCAGGAGCCATCCCAAAGGGACTCGCCCAGCCTGACAGGCAGCACTCCCGGCGCGCTCCCTCAGGTGCAACTCCTATCAAACCCAGCACCGGCGGCTTGCACGACCCCGCTCCTGCGAGAGGCTGAGCACCCTGAACTCTTGCTGAACTCAGTGGGAGCAGAGGCGGCTCAGCAGCAAAAGGTCCCAACCCTGCACTTACAGCATCAGGAGATGTGCTCTCCTCGGGTGGGTCCAGATGTTATCACCACCGCTGCCACCCCCGGCAGCTTGTTCATCTGCTCCCTTGTGCCGGAGGCTCCCGGTGCGGCATCATTGGAACAGCTCTCGGGCTCTCCTCCATAGCTCCTGGGCAAAGGCTGGCAGCTTTGCCTAAACCCCCTTTCCCCAGCAGCTGGAAGGAAGCCACTGCCAGACTTTGTACTGAAGCGACTGAGGTGGGAGCATTCATGTCCCATTCTTCTGACTCACGGTGGAGGTGGTAGGCAGCAGCAGGAGGGAAATAATAAACAGCTGGAGGGGGTAAAGGGGGAGGTAACGTCTTAAGGAGTTGTAGGTAGGGATGCCGTTTGGTGTTCACCTCCCCTGCAGACAGATATTTAAATCCCCAGGTGCAAAAGCCACTGAAAGTTCAGGCTGAGTCAGAGCTCCAAAATTTGACCCATTAACACACAACAGAACGGGCCTATTAAGAGATAAAGCTGAATCCTGAGTCTGTCTTGCATCAAGGGCTGCTTTGGTCCAACTTTGCTTCTGCTGAAGACAGTGGGAGCCAAACCATGCTCCCTGCAAACAAACCAGAACCAAGCTAAAAAAGCAAATCCATAATCCATAAAGGAAAAGACTCCCATTAACCTGACTAGGACTTTAAAATCTCTCTTTCCTCTCACTCTATCCCACTATTGGTCTCAGGTGTTTTCTGACTCTTCATTTGAAGAGGGAAAACAAAGCAACACCAAACCCACAAGGCGCAGGGGGAAGCGGCTTTCGTGCTCCTTCGCTAGCGAGCGTTCACCCAGCGCCAACCCACTGCACCCGCCGCCCTCGGCCCCCCAAAGCCTACCTGCAGAATTACATTTGGAAAACTGTTGCCCGGGAAATGTGCAACTAAAATCTGTGAAATAAGCATGCCTGGAATCAGACATTCCCAGTGTAGTTAAACGACCGTGCCTTGAAATCTGCCTCTGCATTTAGCCACGCTGCCATGTACAGAGCTACAAAACAAAACGCTCGGCTTGTTTCACATCCCGGCCTCGGCACCAGGACTCTTGTTGCCTGCAAACAGGGAGCCCAAACTCCTTCCCCTGAGGGCTTTAGGAGCGTGGCAGCAAGAGGAACTGCAGGATCAGGACCCTACACTTGTGTACAAAATCAGTGCAAGGGCTCAAAGCACAGGGTATTGTCTGTGCAACGAGCTGCAGCCGCTCAGGAAATAAAACCCCGGCTGTCTCCAAGCAGAGGAAATAGAGAACTAAGACACTGGAGTTCCCCGTCTCTTCCACCACGTGTGCCTCTTCACAAGGGGCAGAGTCAATGAGGACAACGTGACCCCAGCCACCTTGTTTCAGCACGATGAAAACAAGAGTTTTCTTGGGGAATGGTGGGACCCCAGGAAGTGTCCAGTGAGGTCTGCCCAGTGGAGGATAAAGCCTCAGGGCAAGCAAACCATGTCAGTCCCACATGGAGCATCCAGGAGGGGAAACTTGGGTCCCCTCAGCCCACACAAGGGCTGGTTAGTCCAGAACAGGTCTTGGAAAGCCTGAGTCCCACTAGAAATTTCTGACAGGTTATTTCAGAAGGGTTTGTCCTATGCAGTAGGAAGGCAGGATTTTTCTTTTTGTTTTTTTTTTTTTTTCTTTTAAGAACTTTGTGGACAGGAAAACATCTCTCCTTCCCCTCTCTGAGCTTGCCATTCCAGTCTCACATCCCCCTACAGTAAATCACAGGCCTTCCCACTCGCCTCTTTTCCCAGCAGCAAACACGTTATTACTCCATTTTTCCTTCCTGGGGAGACTGAACTGCATAGGAAGGTGGGCAGCAGAAAGGCAGATCCCCCCGTGAAGCCACAGCTCCTCTGTAGCCCCCAGCCACTCGCTCGGATCCCCAGCATTGCGGGGGAGAGCTCAGGGTCGGGAGCCCCCTCTGAGTTCAGCTGCTTCCCAGGTTTCATAGAGTACCTACACCTTTGAGAAGACACTGCATGATCCAGAGGGTGTTGCCTCCCCAAGACAATTAGGTTGTGTTCAAACCACGACCTCGAGGAATCGGATTAATTACAGCGATGTTGAGCATGACTTCGTCTACAGGGACAAGTCATGTTTGACATCCCTGCCAGCTGGTTACAGGGCTGGAGGATAAGCGAAACCTGAACGGTCCCTCCCCGGGCTGGTTCATTGGCACATGTTCAGCGACGGTGCAGGTTTTGGGGAGAAGAGCCTGTGTGAAAGCCTCAGTAAGCAAAACCTTACGCCAGAGCATCCACACACTGGTCAGATAGAAGTCACGTAGCAGCGTCACGCTGACACACACAATTTGAAGTGATGGCCAGGTAGAAAACCAGAAGCTTCCAGCAAGCAATGGCCGAGTTTTATGGAGCATCCAAGCAGGGGGTGACTTAAACTATTGTTTTAGCACACAGATCAGGAGGTGTCCTCAGGGAAATCCACAGGTCTTGCACATGAAATGGCATGTTCCCCCAGCCTGATCCATGGGTTTTAGCTAGCATGGAAATATCTGATATTATTTCTCACCTGCTGATGAGTCCTGACCATGGGAGAATTACACAGTCAGTCCCAAAGTCGCAGACAGACCTACAGGCTGGAAAAGGTCTCCCCTTCCCAGTCACCCTGACTGCACTGCTCTCACACCAGAGCTGCCCACCTCCTCCTGCCAGGCAAGGCTCTGCCTCAAGAAGTCTAAAACAGTAACAACAACCAAAAAAAACCCACCCCAAGCTGATCTTTGAGGCCAAAAAAGGGCTTTGAAGCAAAGGGGAAGGGGGGGAGGTGGGAAAGGAATCTGAAGTTGCATCACTTGGAAATACCCGAGTGCTTTGGAGATGTATGTACATGTTCAGCTTCCTACTGTTTCTCCAGGAACCTACTCGGGAACAGCAAAGTGACACCAAGAGGAGCCCAATGTCATTTGCCTGAAGCAAATAAAAACAGCCTTGAATTTAAACCAAATTAGCCCACATGTAAAAATATTCCCTTCCTTGGAGCTAGACACTTTGGGGGTTTGGAGCTCCAGGCAGATGAGTGGGGTGAGAGACGTTTGAAATATAAATCAATCAAGAACTTTTGCCCTTTGGCTGGGCTCAAAACCAATCCAGAGACGTTCTCCATGGTATTTCAAACATTTCTCAGAACATGGAACTAAAACTAGGATTTGCTTCCTTCAACAGAAGTCACCGTGGCTCCTCCATGACAAGGAAAATAAATTGGAGGGGAAAGTCTTATTTTCAGTAAAAGTTTTGTTCTTTCAGAAAACCAGGCTACTTTCCAGGCAGCTTTCCTGCAGACAGAAGAACTGCATCCAGCTCCAAGGGGTTGCTCCTGCTGCTGCCCGCGCAGGCACACTGAAACCCAAGGAAAGCATGTGGATGGCGTTGCCGTTCAAGGAACATGATGCCCTCTGGGGAGGCCAGTGTCAACGTTGAGCCAGGACACACCTTGTACGGGGACCAGTCTGGGTCCGGCTCAGCTGAGGAGACACGAGCCATTCGATGCACTGGGCCAGGAGCAGACCTGGCTCTTCTCATGCAGTCCCAGTGATGCAAAAGGCGCAGGCAGGTCTGCCTGCTATCCCCCACTCCCAGGCAGACCCAGTTCTCCAGGGGCTCCCTTCTGCAAGGTGTAAGGGAGGAGGAGGGGAAATATAAAAATTATGGGCCTGATGCTCCATTTCCAAAGGCCACTGTGAGCCACCGATCCAGACTGGGAGTGGCCTGACTTGACGCCTGCAGCCGCAGGAAAAGGATCCTCACGGGGGCCATTCCCTCTCCCCGAAGCGTCCCCCGGCCCCTGCTCCCACACATCTCCTGGCGAGCTGCCCAGCACCGCTGCAGCGCTGCTCCTGCCTGCCTGCCTGCCCAAAATGGTTAATACGGCAGGCGGGCCAGGTGGCTCAGGTGTGCGTGCCAAGCAGCTCCTGTCTCACCTGCAGCAACTTGTCGAGGGGGAGCTACATCTGCCCTTTCTTGTCTGGCTTTAATCTGCCCGGGGAAAAGGGAGAAAAGGGATCGGGGAAGGGTAAACACAGCTTAGGCAGCTGCAAGTCCCGGCAACCAAAGGACTAAGCAGGTGATTCAGAGAGCTGGGGGCCTGCAGACACCCTGTCCTCTGCCTCCTGCCGACATCCCAGTGATGGCAGCAGCCTGGGAATTGCTGAGGGGAACATGCTGGCTGCCGGGTCCACACGTACATCGCTAGCCTAGCAAACGTAGGACGGGGAGTCTGCGCTGCAGGACCTGGGGTAAATTCCTGCCTTTTGCTCTGCTTCACCTCCTCCCTGCCACGACTGATCCCACTCAAAAGGACACAGGGCCCAAGATGAGCAAGACAGCAGCTCCTGTACCAGCAAAGCATCCAGCACTGCCACAAATGCTCTGACCTCCCCTCAGACACCTCCACGGCCTTGCCCCTATAGAAACACAGCTATCCCATTGCCCCAGCCATGGCTCCAGCTTCTTGGGTGTTACTCTGCTCCACGGGACCACACGACCTCTGTGAGCCTCTCTGCTCAACAGCCTTTGCCACTCACATATCCTCACCTTTGGCAGAAAAAAAGAGACTAGGCTCAATCAGGTTGAAGCTCATTTCTGCCTTTGCTTCCATCAGCCTTTCCACAACCCCAAAAAAATCCCAGTGAATGAAGAAAAAAAGACCATTTTGCCCCAAAAGGTAACTGAAGGCTTTTGGTATGTGAGCTGATGCCTTTTGACAGGGGGTTCTCCCACAGTGCCTGGCTCTGTCAGAGACAACAACTCCAGATCCTCTGCTGGGATGCGGGAACCCCCAAGATGGAGCTGACCCCCACTGCATCCAGCCTGGGGTTTGCACAGGCTCCAGGCAGAAAGGCTGAGGACCACGGGCATTTGGTCCTCATCAAGCTGCAGAGACAGATGCTCTTGAGAGGAGGGAGCCTTTCCAACTGCAACCGCACCACTGAAGAAGCATCCCCAACCTTGCCCAAGACCTGAGAACCCAACCAGCCAACCAGTCAGGGATATTCTGCCTGGGTGAATCAGGTCTCAGCCCAGCGAGGAGTCCCAGCACAGGGCAGGAATTCAAGTGACAACAGGAACGCGTGGGACAGGGGAGGGGAAAGGGCCAGACGGGCAGGGAAGGGCAGCGACTCCCTCAAAACTAGGCCAGAGCTCGGGAGAAGTCATGCGACATCTCCCCAGGCACTGCCGCCTCTCCCCTCAGCAGGGAGGGCAAGGAGCTGGGCTGGCCCTGCGTGAGGAAGAGACTTGCCACCCCTGCAGTCCTGGGAGCCACTGGCCCCACACGCGATGCAGGCAGGGCCGGGCAGCAAGAGCCCTCAGTGCAAACCCCAGAGAGCTGCTCAGCTCATGCTTGTGCTCCATCCTTTCTCCATCCTGGAGACTCAGTATCGCAGACACCCTGGTGCACAAGGCAGGGTGCAGTTTCCTGGCGTATACAGGGATATTTTTTTTTTTTTTTTTTTTTGCAGTTTGCCAGCCCTGGAAACAGCCGGAACCCTGAAAATCCTTCCCCTCCCTGCCTGCCCTCTCATCTCTGAGTCAGGGATAGCTGTAACCTATTGCAACCCCTTGCCTGACAGAGCCGCAGCGCTCGGAGCTGCCCCAGGGAGACGGGAGAGCCAGTCTGACTGGCTCGGGGCTCATGAGAGCTCCCTGGGTGAGCAGCCTTCCTAACCTGGGAAGCATGGGGAGACCCGAGCTCCCAGTTACCTCTCAAGCAGGTCAGGACGAGGGCCCTTCATCGCCCAAGCCTTTGACCTAATTACTTTCATTCCTGTCCCCACACCCTGCCCATAACAGCAGGGATCAAGATGCCTATTAGAGCACACGCATTTCGGAGGCGCTGCCCTGTCTGCCAGCAGTTTAGAGGAGGCAAAGTGGCTGAGCCGGAAAGAAAGGGCTTTGTAAGTCCAGCCTAGGAGGTTGAATCCAATTTGGTAGGCACCACATGTATTTGGGGAGAGGCAGATGAGAGGATGGGACAGGGGGGTCCCTGACTGCAGATATAAACACCCAACTGGGTTTGCACCCATGCATGCCAGCGCAGCGGGCAGACGGCTTGGGGCTCACATCCACCAGCGGGACACCAGCAAGGCCACAGCAGCAAGGCTGTGGCGGGGAAAACTCTGCCAAAAAAGTCCAATCAATTTACAAGTGGCACCAACACTGCATGTGGTGATAAACGTGCCTTAAACTTTTAGCCTAACGAATGAGAGGGGAATATATAGATGTGGGGAGGAAATGTTATGTAGGGAGGGAAATATCAGGGTAAAAAACCCCTAAAAGAATTAAATAAGAGGAAAGAAGGGCTGGGAGAAAACAAATGTGGGTAGAATAGTCAGGCTCTGGCAGCAGTTAAAACTTCCATGTGTTTAGATCCCTGAATCGACGGTTAGAGATGCTACAACAAATGTCACCTTCATGTGAGCACCAGAACTGCAATTCTGTCATCATCCTTTTTATTTTTTTTCCCCCACCCTTTTTGTTCCTGTTTGAAGCTCGTTCAGAGGATAACCTGTTGGGGGCAACCCCGGTACCCAGCAGACGCTGGGTTTTTCTCCTGGGTTCCCTCTCTCCCCCTCTCTTTGTCCTGCGCTCTGTCGCTCCCGCACACACCGACTCCCTGTCAAGTTTCTGGCTGATCCAGAGGGAGACGTCGGTCCTGCCAGCTCCAGCATCCAACTGCTCTTCCCGGGCCCGGGAGCTGCAGTAACCATAGAAACTGCATCCAACGCGCAGGCTCTGCTGGGGGGGGGCCGATAGGATGCTCAGACACATGCACAGGCAGGTAGGGACCAGCCAAGGCTCCGCCAAACCACCTTCAAATGATGCCCAGGTCAGGGAGAAGGGTGACACAGAGCGGGGACAATCGAGGCTTTTCTCCCCAAAACCTTGCAGAGCAGCTCGGCAGCTCGGAGCAGCGTCAGGAGGTGTTTCGTCTCCGGGCTGAGCGCTGGCTAGCTGGTTGCAGAGCTGACGGTGCATTTTACAGCGCGCGGGGAGATCGGTGAGGTAATTGGGAGGATTCTGTTGCAAAGCTTTGTCTTGGTCTGCCCTGCATTTTATCTGCAGACTAGATGGGTACCCAGGGCTCCCGCTGGCCCGAGAAGTAATCAGTCATTAATCCTTCGGTCCTTTTTGCACCATGAATATAAACAGGCCAAATCCTATCCCCGGCTGTGCTGGGGAGAGTCTTTATGTTGATGGCTCTGGCAGCAACACACATGCCTCCAAGGGCAAGATTTGGACCGGCACAGTTAGTTAATGAGCTGATCCAAACATTGCATTAATTTTACACCCCTCCCAACGCAGACATAACCCCCGCTTTCAGCAGCACGACTCAGAACAGGCTCGAACCACAACCACCTCTTCAGATACCTCACGTCAAGCCCTTAAATCCACGCACGGCTACGGAAGAGGCGCGATTTTCGGAGTCACTGGGCACAGCAGATGCTTGGTGTCTACAAGAGTCAGACAGCATCCATTTCAGTGCCAGGAAAGCGGATCGGAGTGGGTCTGGTGAGGGAGGACGGGGAAGCGCTATCTGCAGACGCCCACACACACCCCACGGGGCAGGAGGTGGCTCTGGCAGCCACAGAGGAACCCAGGACTAGTGACCGGCATGGCACATGACGATGGGCAAACATGTACAATGGGGACAGTGCAGTGGCTTCACCAGCTGTAGATGACATCTCTCTGTCCCTCTCACCCACCGCAGTCAAGGGCTTTGGGGAGCACCATGACCCCACCATGGGGCTTTCCTCCTCTCTGCCCCTCATCCCCATTGCCCAGCCATCGCGGCAGCCAGCGGAGCAAACCTCTCACTCTTGCACCAGGACAGCAGTGCCCAGCTTGTGAGGAAGCGTAAGCACCTATGGGAAGGTGTGGGGCAGGGATAAAAATACCAGCAGTCCTGCCTTTTTAACACCGAAAGACAAACAAAAATAAGTTCACACAACTGCCAGGCTCTCTCCTTCCTTCCCCCCTCCAAGCCATAAATACTCCACAAAACCCCACACACAAACAAGCCGCAGCCTCCGGACAGAGGCCCGGCCTCCGAATGGCCACCAGGCACCTATTTTGGGCTGTAGCTTGGCCAGGGTGGAACAAACGGGCTCAGCTGTCCTCCCCATCCACAGCCCGCAGCCGGGCCGGCCGGGCCTCACCCCCGGCTCCAGCCCCTCAATGGCCCCATTGTTCGGGGCCGGGAGCTCAGCTGCGACGGCCGGGGCGGCCTGTCTGGCTCCCTGATATCCGGCAGGGTACGGGGCCCACAGTGGGCTGGGGGCCTCCGTCACGGCGGGGGGGGACACCAGCCCCCGGCTTGAGGCGCCCCACAGCCCCTCGAAAGGGAGGGAGAGGAGGGGGCTGTGTCCCAGTGAGGCAAAGCTGGGTCGGGGTCTCCTCCCTCCCCAGGGCTGTCACGGGGAGCGTGCAGGGCGAGACACGGCTCCCGCTTCCTTGCATGGATTTTGGGGGCTTTTTTGGGGGAGGAAGGGGGGGGATATGACAAAGTGAGACACATAGGAGTCGAGCTTTCCTCTCCCACCCCAGAGACATGGCTTAAAATCTGCCCGCTTCCCCAGCCAGCTCCCCTTGTCTCGCTCCCCCATGCCGAACCACAGGTGAAAGCAATCCCACAGGCAGCTCCTGTCTCCAAAATGGGGCAAGGGATCGCAGGGCAGGCACACACACAAACCCTCTGAGCCGCCAAGAGCAGACCCAAGCACAGGCTGGCGTCGGGGCGGACACACTTCAGCGGATCCCAGATCTGCAGGAGATACCGGCACCCACGGAGCCTTCCCGTGGCTCGGCGCCCCGCCAGCCCGGCGCTGCTGAAAATCAGAGCCCTCAAGCTACAGCATGGAGAGGCTTCAGCACCCTCCACCCAGCCGGAGGCTTCAAGGGCTCTGCTCAACACCAGACACCTTCACCAGGAGCTGAAATTTTCCAAAAGGAAGGTCGGTGTCAACATTTCTTTTTAAACTCCCAGGAGTTTCCTCCTGAAAGATGCAAGCGAAGGTCTGAAAAAAATTCCTTCCTTGTGCAGTGCGAGGGCAGCATCCTCAGCAAGCTTCAAACACCACCCAAGGAAAAATGTTAAAGAGACTAAAGCAGCCCAAAAAGCAGCCCAAGGCATCTCTACGCTATTGTTCTTTCTGGGCCAGAAGGGGTGAAAATGCCTTGAGAGCAGCAGTGGGACATCACTTTTAACACCAGCATGACACACGAGGGACTGTGTCCTCTACTGTGTCACATCACAGTGTCTCACTCTGTTCCTGTTGCAAGTGATCGCTGCAGCATCCCACCCAGGACTGGTCATACTGATTTAGCCACAGCAGCCAGGGTGATTCTCTTATCAATACCAGCACAGTCCAAAGGGTCACCCACATCAAACACAGCCCCGTATCAAACCTACCGAGCCAGCCCTGTGCAGCAGTACCACCACGTACTGGTTGAACTGGCAGGCGATGCCTATCAATACGAGACGTGCCTTCTTTTTGCACAGCTCATTTCTCTCTGCTGAATGAGAATAGCTTTCCTGGCAGCGACGGTAGCCCACGCGCAGGAACAGCTTGCTGTTTGTACTCAAAGCAGCAGAGCAGCCCAGCACAGGCAAACCCTGCTTTAGCTTTACTTACTGCTTGAGACAATGTTATTGGTGTTTAAGTGACCGTTGTCCTGGCGCAAGGCTGGGCAGACCTGAGCAGGGACCAGTGGTGGTTTGGATTTTCTCTCAAACACATGTCCCCATGGGGGCAGGGAGGCGCAGCCTGTGCTGATTTATTGGAGGAGATACGATTTAAACCCACTCCCCCTCCCAGTTAATTCTACAGCTTTTCAAACGGAGCATCTGCAACTCTCATGCTGTCCACACGGACTGTCTCAAATGATCCCAAATGAAGAATGCAGCCAAGCAATCCCCAGGACCAGCTACAGCTGACACACGGCTCCCCAAAACAAGGGAGAGGGGCATCAGGTACCTCTTCCTTTCAGCGTGTCCCCAGACCAGACCTGGGAGAAGACAACCCATCACCACAGCATCATGAAGGCTGCACACTCCTGTCCCTCCCATCATGCTCTTCTTGCAATATAAGACAGTCTTTATACATCTGTACCCCACTTTGGAAGAGTGTGAGAGATTAAAGGAAAAAAACAAGTAAAAAAATCTAACTGGACCATCTCCTTTGCAGGCTTTCCTCATAGGATTTCTCTCATAAGGGCCTGACACCTCCCTGTGCCACACAGGATCTTCAACATCTTTCATGAAGGTCATTTAGCAATTAGTTCTTTCCCCTGTATTGGCCTCTTATGTTTTTGGCTGCCAGTGACCCACCTCTCAGCTCACAGAGAAGGATTCAATGAAACAGCCATGTGTTGCTGAAGACCTGGAAGAGCCCTTCAATGGGCCTTGCAAATTCAGGAGATGCATTTGTGAAGCAAGTTTTGTGGGCTGGTCTCCCCTAAGCCCCACTGGAGACAACAGCAGCAGAGCACGCTCTTGCCAAAACCCCCCTGGTTGCCCCTTCCCCTGTAAACCCCAGAAGGGTTTTGTTTGCTGTTGCTGAATCCAAGCATCCAGGAAACAGAGCTTTAGTAGCAGAGAGCTGGATGATGCTGCTATTTATGTGTCTTCTTCAAGTAGTTTTGCCCAAATAGCACAGAAGCAATGTCACCTCCAGCAGCTAGTCAGACACAGTGATAACCCCGTGCCAGATCTCTGCTCTGACAGCTCCAGAAGATGATTCACCGAAGAAATATTCAACCCAGGGTCTCCCCGTCCAGAGGGAATACCCAGTGATCTGATCTCTCAGGCACTGTATTTTACTCAGCATTTAACACTGGCAAAACACTTGATAGGACCCAGAGGGATTTCTGCATCTGCTGATCCTCTGCCTCTTCTTGCCGTTCCTCTCCAAGTTTTCATTGTTGCCTTAAATTTGACTTCAGCCTGCTTCTTTTATGGTATGATGCTGATACGATCACAACATATCTCCCCAGAACTTTTAAACCTACTGACCCACTTCCAGCCAAGTTTATCAGGGCAGGTGGAGACCTCAGAGATAACATTCCTGCAGCCACAGAGAGCAATCGTGGGATGGGCTGGGGTGCAAACTCTGCTTAGACATCGTACAATGCACACAGAGCAAGACACGATGATTTTTTTCCCTAACCACAGGGAAACAAAATAGAACAAGCTTCACAATTAGAGCTTGTGGTTTAAAACCCAACTGCTAGACAAAGCCAGAGGAATCGGGCTTTGCAGGCTCCAACCCCTGCAAAGCAGCACATCCAAAGCCTTTCATCTACAAGGCCAGAAGTGGGGTGAGACCCTGGGCTTCAGGTGTTTGCTGGAGGAGCTGTTTCAGAGCTGGCCACGTTGCAGCAGCCACCACTCTCCCAGCAGAGCAGCCACGGCACTAGATAGATTTAGTAGCAGAGAGATGGGTGATGCTATAATCACTGTGGATACATACCCCACCCCAGAATACCTGCCCCCTGCCCTGCTCACCACCACACGCTTTCCCAGGCGCTGTCAAATGAAAAACAACCAAGGACCCCAGTGAATGAGCCACAGGTACAGAGCAGGAGAGATCAAGGACATTGTAAACATCTCATGTTCCTGCGAGAGCAGAGTAAAATTCCCTGGGGATCCTGGGAAAAGGATCATGCCCCATGCTACAGAACGGGTTTCCTGCCAGCATAGCCAGACTCAGGATCAGAAAGCTCAAGTCTCAGGACAACCACCCCACAAACAGGCATCCTGGAGATTTAACATCCCTAAGGAGCATCAGTACATCCTTCCCTTTACAGCACACCTCTTGCTGTGCCCAATCTCCCTATTTAGAACACAGAAGAAATGGTTTCAGGTGTTGGCTTGATACACCAAGGACTTCAAAGAAAAAAAAAATCCTTTCTTGCAGGAAGCCTGTAGAAGCCTGGAAGCACAGGCTTAACAATCCAAGATCACCCCAAATTCTTCTGCCTCTTCAGCTCCTCTGGCCCCTATCCTGCACACCAGTCCCTGCATTAGCTCCCACCCAGGAACAAGGTGGGAGAGGGGCACAGACTCATGCTAGATCTCCTGGCCTGGAGGGACAGTGCCTGGCCCATACCCCATCCCAGCTACCGGACCATCTTTGCCACCAATCTGTTACTGGACATCCCGTTTTATTAGGGACGAGTTGTCAGCCCGCTGGCTCACACAGCCTCGCCCAGCTGGCTGCCCAATTTACTCCACCTGCCCCAACTCAGGGACACGAATCTATGTCAGACGATCTGAAGTTATTATCTGATTAGCCTATTTGATATTGCAGTACCTGATTCAATACCCATTGAAATCAAAGGCCTCTTGATCTCAACAGGCACTAAATCAAGCCCTGGTTCCCTCCAGCCGAGCACAACCATCCTGTCTTCACCCGTTACTCTAGCAGCCTAGGCCACCGCTACATAATTAGAGGGCATAATGCTGGGTTTAACCTAGTGCACCAACATGGCTTTTCTTATCAGTTGTGAATTTCCCCTTGCTTTGGACTTCCGTTCCAGAGGAGTGAAGTGCTATTAAAAGCTTCTGTAACCACTCGCATCTGAGGATCTCAAAGCACTGCAGAGACACCAGTGAGTTATGTTAGCAACTCTCCTAGGAGAGTTTGAGCAGGGTTTAATACAAGGCAGAAATGGAAGTACCAGGAGATTAAATTGGGTCTATCCCAAAATGTCCCTGGGCCCAATTATCATCTTACTTTCATTGCAGATGTAAGTCAGAAGTAACTACCCCGAGTCGCAGAGCTGGAAAGAGAGCAGAAATCTGGCCCATTGCACACAAGCTGCAATTTGAGATGCTATTTATTTTTCTTTTGCTCATTCAGGAGCAGAGCTGCCTGTGTTAGCAGCCACGTCAGTTCTTGGCTCCAGAGGCTGAAAGACAAAGCAGCAAAGGGAAAAGCAAACCGGAGACCACTCCACGCTGTGTAAACGAGTCCAGGATCATTTCTGGGAACCTGACGCTTGTGAATGACGCATTCTGGAGCAAAAGGGGACACAAGATCCCAGCCTTGCCACCCCCTGGAGACATGTTCCTCAGTTCAGCCTTTTGCAAAATGTATTTGAGGCAGCAGGAAGACATCGACCAGGATCTGGCCACATATCACTGAGCCTTGAAGTCTGTCAGATCCCAGGAACCCCACAGAGTGGTAACAGGGCATAAAAGGGAGACTCAGAGCTCCCCTCCAACAACATCCCCCTGTCCCCATCTCCCAGGCTGTCCTAGAGCAGGGGCTAGGAGGCAGCACGACAAGGGAGTGCTCCTGTCTCCAGCACAAGAGATTCAGCATTTGCCGCTCCAGCAACAGCAACCGAGACAGTAAAAACTGTTTCATGAGCAGGAAGGAGAAAGGGATGGAGCTGGGCAGCGAGCAGGATATAGCCTCCCTTGCTAGAGCAATCACTTCCCGTTCCACTCTGCCAAGAGCAGGAAAATCCCTTCCATAAATAAAACAAACAAATAAATTAAATAAAACCCCAGGGTTGGGGGAAAGGAGAAAAACCCATCACTAAACCCAGGCAGCGCATTGGCTGAGTCCTGCCAGTCGGAAGCATGAGTGAGCAGCAGGAGCAGCAAACTGGAGTTCAGAGCAATGGGCGCTGGGAGCTGTGGAGCGGGTGGTTTATCGGCCAAAAAGTGGCTTTATAAAACTGGATCTTTAAATATTTGCTCTGACATGTCTTAAGTCCCATCTGCTGTGGCGGTTAAACGCTCACGGTCCTCACATGCGTTCGGCTCCCACAGCAATTTGGGAAGAGCGGCTGCAGCACAGCAGCAATTCCCTGCCCCTGCCCAGACCCAGGGTCTCCAAGTGCAACGCTGACTTTTCCATGCAAACCCAGCCCCTTCCTCCCCAAGCTGTAGAAGAAACAGACGTGAAAACCAGTTATTCCTTTCCCAACTCTTAAAGGGGAATGATAATATCAAGTCAGCCAAAAATCCCAGATCTGCTCATTTTGGTGATGATGGAAACTTCCCCATCTGAACCAGTCGCTTCAGAATTAAGAATCGGGGGATGGTGAATTGAACAAGCAACATCACAAGAGCCAACACTGTCATCTGCTTTTGGGGTCTGCAGCCTGGACACAAGGACCCTCCAGGCCACCTACAAGCCACTCGTGGCCCTGGGCAAGCCTGAATGCCAGGTCCCCAAAGGGCAGCAGGGAAAAGCGGTTCCTGCATGGCAGATCTGGCACAACCAGCTTCCCAACTGACTTCCAGCACGGCAAAAAGAAACTTGAGAAGACTGAATTCCTTCAGTGCCAGGCCGGATGCCTTTGGGCTTCGCAGAGTCCTGTTGAAACCCCACAATCCTTTCATGCAGCTCCAACAGGCTCAGACAAGGCAGGAGGAGACCTCTGCTTCCCCAGGCAGAAGGGGAGAATTTAAGCCTGGGCACTGAGAAGATGCTGGAGGTACAGAACAGAGACCCCAAAACACAGGGGATGCAGGTTAGCATTTGCGTTCCTGCCAGAGGAAGGGCAAAGAGCAAGGATTCAGGCAGGAGAGGACAGGCAGCATGGGAGCAACAGGAGGCAACGGGAGTGGGGCAGAGGGATGTACAAACCAAACAAGCCCATCCCCTGCATGCCTCTGAACCAGCAGGCCTCAAGACTCTAGATTAGACCCTCGATGCTCTGTCCAAGCCCACCAGTCTGTCCCCTTCCTGGGACCCGACGTGCCCAGGCACCTACGTGCAAATATCCTGTATGCGTGGCCCTAGCACTGCTCGAAAGGGGGGGGTCGCTTGCACCTTGTCCCCAGGCTGCTACAGGGCAGAAGAGCCACATTTCTCACAGGTGACCATTCACTACCACAGCTCCATTCCTGGGCTGAAGGGCAAGGGGACCTTTTCCCTGCAAACGGGGCTCAGCCCTGCCTGTGGCACAGCCAGTGCAGTCAAGGCTGTGGGCTGTGAACTCGAGAGGAGACAGAAAACTTTCAGAAAGGTTTGCCACCTGAGTGGTGCCTTTTCCACAGGTAACATCCATGGCAGGCAACATCCAGCACCCCAAGCTGCAGGTCTGGAAACCACGTGTCACCATGCAAGGGAAGCACACAGCCTGACAGAAGAGCTCATGCACCAGTCATTGCTACCGACTCATTAGCAAAGGCTTTTTGCTGGATTTTCCACCTGCAACCTCCATCCCTTCCCATGCTCGGGGACTCTGCTCTTCCCCAGCACAGAAACTCCCTCAGTTCTTTCACAAAAGCAGCAGCTGCCAGCATTGGAGAGTCCCAGGATGTCCCTGCGTGGGACTTTGGAGTGGCCAAAGACACCATCTCCACAGTTGCCCACAGCTCCTCTTGTCCAAGGACAGCATTCAGGATTTTGCCTGCATGGGGCTGGGAGGAGGTGCCTGAGCAAGCCCTTGTGGGGCATCAGCCTAGGCAGAAACCTCGCCTCGACGCCTGGAGCAGGTAGGTTGTGCAGGCAGGAGGGTCACAGTCCCCTCCCAGGAATGGCTCTACACCAGGCAGGGAGCAAAGGAGCACAATTCAGGCACAATTTCTGGCTCAGAATTGGCCTGAGCCTGCCCACATCCGAGCTCTTTCGCGAGCTCAAATCACGGGGTTTCTGAAGCTCCTTCACTCTGGGAGAAGCAAACAGCTGCAGCAAGCTGGATTTCTGACCATGCTGCTGTAGGGCCTTCGTTTCCCAACAACTGCCTGTCTCCGACTGAGAAATGCAGGCTGACCTTCCCCACACAGCACCCAGGCTCGCCTGTGCCAAGCTGCCTTCTCTCCCCAGCACCCTTCTGCCTCCTCCGCCCTTCCTGCGGCCCCCCCACCAGGGTCAAACACGTTTATTCGCTCATGAAGAGCCTGAAGGTGCACCTACAGTACAGGGGAGCATCATCCAGGCTGCTTCATTTTCTGCTCTTTTCCTCCTCTAGCTCTTTGCTGAAGCACGAGAGCCTTCTCCGCACCCCATGCTGCTGAGCAGCCTCCACCTCCCCAGCTCCAGGAGAAGTCTTTCCTCTCCCTCCCTTTGCACTGGGTCTGCTGAGCAGCTCGGAAGCAGCCTGCATGAAAGGTACTGACAAAATAAAGTTGGATTGTACTGCATTATTGAAAAAGTGACCTCCAGTGGTCAATAAAGCCTTTGCCCACCGTTTCCAGGCAGCAGTGCCTGTTGTCAAGCTCTGCCTCAGTTCAGCAGGACGACGGTTCGTCTCTCCCAGTCCCAGCTCCCATGGGTGGCTCGTTAAAACTCAGAGTCTGCACTTTGGTAACGAGGAGCTCAAAGCACTTTAATGCACAGATGCAATCATGAATGCAAACAGGCTGCAGGCGAGAGAGCACTGTAACAGTCTGTTCCCCCCATCTCCATCCTTACAGCTACTGGCTTTAGGCAAAAGCACGGGGTCTGATAAGAGAAGTTGGCAGAAGGCACAGTTCTAGGACAAGGCATTTTTCGGTTTTACTGCAAACCCTCAGCCATGCTGCATGGGGAAAGGGAGGGGGGATTCAAAGAACACCATTCCCTGCGTCTCAGCAGCGTTGAGCTCAGCGTCTGGACCAGGAGGAGACTGATGGACCCAGCACAGGTAGCACACAGGTTCCCCTTGAAGATGCCCTCTTCTGCACCACTGCATTCCCACCCCTTTCACATTTGATTTCTATGAACAATTGCACAACTGGCTTCCTCCTTCCCTCCTCTACCCCAGCTGCAGGAGTCAGATCTGTCGCAGCCATGTGAGACACCACTGGAGGAGGTTAACCCCAGCGTGGAGGGGGAGCAGCCCACTGGCAGCACCCCTCTCCCGGGCACCCTGTCCTCCACACCGGAGCCTGAAGGACAGCCTTGCCTGGAGAGAGCAGAGCTGGTTTCCCTTCTCATTACACGGAGAGGCATGGGTGCCCCGCTACATGCTCGCATGCGCAGCCCCATGCCGCTGGGAGGAACACGCGCGGGAGACGGCGACGGCCCGTTTGCAGGATCAGCAGTTCCTGCACAGCAGCAGCTCACTAACAAGCCCGGGTGCTCCCTCGTCCACGGGTCCAGTCCCCTTTTCCTTCCCTCTCTCCTTTTACAGCCTCGGCAAGGCAAGCAGTGTCCCACAAGGCCAGCTGGGAGCTCTAGGTGAGAGGTTTTTTTACTCTTGTTGGGATTAGCTTCAGATAGAGCCCAACTGCAATAAGCTGAGCCTTCTCAGGACATTAGGCGAGGACAGAGGAGAACCAGCATCCCCCAGAGAAATGGAGGGAAGGCCCTAAAGCAGCCCAGCTCTTAAGGATCCCGCTTCATCTCCCAGTGCCACCATAGCGAAAGATGCCTCCCTCCCTCCCACTTTGAAGAGAAGCACAGCAGTGGCCGTCCCCTCCAGGTCCCGCACCATCTCAGGACCAATGCTGCTCAGGAACAATGTCCTCCCACCTTGTCTGGGATCTGGGCCCAGGGAACAGCCCCAACACCTTCACAAGCCAGGCCAGGCTGGGAAGAGCTCCCCACACCTTGGCAGACACTCGTGATGGGAGCTGGAGTCTTTGCAGCATCACCTCCCCTTCCCGCCAGGGAAATCTGTACAGGGCAGATAACAAGCTTCACAGACACGTTGCAGAGGGGGTCACCAGCCAGCGGGGTCCGGAAAACACGGGTAGTGAGGAGCGGGGGGAGAAGGGGCTAATTAACCATCTCCTTCCCCAAGGGGATTGGTTTAGACAGCATGAAAGATTAAAGGTCTCCAGGATGCAAGGGGAGGTGGAGGGGAAGAATCTCCTCCCATGCATGGACACAGATAGGCACCACAGCGACCACAGGGACAGTCGGGACCAGGCTATGAGCCATGGACATGATCTAGTGCACCAGGCAAGGAGATAACCCTCAAAATGGTGTCCTCCTAAATTTAGCAGACACCATGCATATCATCTCCCAACCCTTCACCCCCACAGCCCACCCCCAGATCTGTGCAAGGCTAATTTCCATCAAGGGCTGTCTTGGAAGAGACTCTTTCCATTTCAACCCATCTGCCAAGTGCAGGCAGCCTTCCCCAGATCAGCTCCCTTCTTCTGCAGCATGCCAGCAGCACGGACCAGGCTCCCCTCCCCGAAAGCAATGCACAGAGACAGCAGTTGCCTACATACCACCTGCAAAGCAGCCTCCCCTCACATGGAAATGTGCAAAGCATGGGTGTTTAACAGCAGGATCCCGGCACATTTATTGTACCCTGTTGGTGGAACAGCTACCTCCCTCTGTTATTCTGTGGTTCACAGCCCCAGGATCGAGAGCGAGGGCAAAGCTTGCCGTTCCCCTCTGGTAGGCATCCCAGCAGCTCTCTCCTTCGGCTGTGCACTCACATGGCTCTTGCAGCCAGCAACTGGTACATGGCATCCCTCCCATGAGGGTAGGAGCAGGCAGCTCCAGCTGAAATAGTGATTTCAGTGCTGCTCTCCAGACCTCAGCATCTGGCACGGCTGTGGCGCCAAGGGCAGGACGCCTTCAGACAGAGCCAGGCGACTGCTCTGTTCTGCAGCAGGTTACAAGTTCGCAAAGGAGAAGTGGACCATGACATTCAGGGGGCCAAAATCACGAGGCTGAACCCCTCTGCCTGCAACAAGGGTCTTGTGATGGCCTTGCATGGCCAGGAAGGAGGGAAGATGAAGGGACCCAAGCTTTTGGGGACACAGTACAGCCAAGCCCCAGCCACCTCTAGAGTACAAAGTACCTCTCCTCCTGCCATGAATGGGTGAGCTCACCTCACCAAGTGATGACCACCTAGACACAAAACTTGGCATGGTCCCGACACCACTGCAATGGGCGATGGCCCAGCCGTTTGTCCTCCCGAGGAATAGAAAACATCAGCAGTTCCTTGCAGCTTCAGGAGGTGCAAGTATTCCCTGTGACACCCCACAGAGCTTAACCTTACGGGGCAACCACAGAAAGGGTGGCTGTTTCGGTGGCTGTTTCGAGCTGCAGTGAGGTCCCACTGGGAAATCTCACACCATGTGGTCACAAATCCTCTCCTCTTCCAGATGCTGCCAGCATTCAGCCCCTTCTCCTGGTAGGATCACTTGTGGTGAGAGCAGCTCTGGCAAGAGCACCTTCCCCTCCCACCCTCCAGGACAGGGTAAAGGATGGTGTCGGGGACTGGAATTTCACCTCTTTTCATGGCACTGAAGGACAAGATGGACAAAACATCACTTTGCACGGGTGCAGGCATTGCTCCAGGCTCTGATGGGGTCTAGCAGATCCTCCATTGCTGGAAGGACCTGTCTGGCCACACTCAGTCACACAAAACATTCATTTTTCTCCAGAGAGATGAGGACACACCATACCCTCGGTGCGAGTCAAGCCTGGGTTTTGGGATGTCAAAGGCAGCCAGCTTCAACCCCCTAAAGCTTTCACTTCAAACCTAAAGCTGAGGCTTGCAGCTGGGTAGAGGCAAGGGACAGGGTGGGATCTGCAGGTCTTGTTTGGAGCTGCACCAGCACAACCCTCCACAAACAGGCATCACATCCAACCTCAAGTCCACCGCTCCATCCCTGGCAGATCGGGTCTGTCAGGTGAATCTGGGCCCAAGTTACAGCTTTGCAGCTTCAAGCTTTAGAAGTTTTAAATAATAATAAGTCACAGCCTCGCATCTCAGATCAAGCTCTCTTTTGGATCATCCAAGCCCCAGCTGGGAGTGCTAAACCAGACAGGCAGGACCAGAAAACGTTCCCATCCTACCTCTGCAAAGAGGAGCCTCCACTCCACACCCTTCCAGTCTGCCCCTGGGGTAACCGTCTGACAGGTGGAGCAAGGCTTTGTTGTTTAAGGCAGCCTAATCCTGCAACCTTTACATCAGTGGGGCCAGATCCCGGCTCTCTTGATTCACCCAAGGTTGGGATGCAGCTGGGAAGCTGGGAAGACCGACTGCAAGGGACAAGAGAGGGGACACAATTCAGGGCCATCACACACCAAGAAAGCGAGTGCAAGCCACAATAGCTCTTCACTTTCCTCTGCTTCTCTCCTGTCTCTGCAAACCCCTCTCGGCTTCGCCTGGAGAGCGAGGCTCAACCCGAAACCAGGCTGCAGCAGGGTTGTACCTGCACGTGTTGGTGAGTCAGAGCTGGCCGGCCAGATAGACACGCACCAAGCCCTCCCCCACAGCCCCTTTTAACTTCTGCCTCCTTGACATGTCCTCACCAGCAGTTTAAAGAGGGCTTCCCCCCCCCCCCCCTTTTTCTTTTCTGCTCTTTTTTGTCTTCAGTCCTGCTAGTGGGTGGGGAAAATCCCGGGTGTCAAACTTCAAAAGGGAAGCCTGAGTTCACATCGCATTCATGTCCAATGCGCTGCCTAACCACAGGCTCCTGCCCGCACCCACACCCGGGGCTGGCAGGATTTCGCGTGGGGCCTGACAAGTCGGGCACTCGCAAAGGATGCAGCAACGCTGCTGCCTCCCCTCCCTGCAGCCCAGTTCGGCTGGGGATGTCCGTTTGTCCGTCCATGGCTCAGTGCACTGGCTAAGCCAGAGGTGAGAGGAGGGTTTGGATGTGGAGCCCTGCTCAGGGGGGTTGCAGGGCTGGGATTCAGCCCCCTGCCAACAAGCCCACCCCAAAAGCAGAGCTCCTGGAAATCAGCTCTGCTGGAAGGAGAGACAACCCCTTGCCTTCTCCTTCCTGCTCAGCACCACGGCCCTGACAGCAGCTTTGTGGCACAATGCAACCCTGCCACATGCCCCATGAGACATCTTGGTGGCACAGGACAGCCCTAGGATGCTTCACACCAAATATTTTGCTTTGTGCATTTGAATTTCTCTCTCAGTCTGGGTGATTTTTGCCAACAACTGTGCCCAGCCGAACAGAGTAGCCAGACCAAGGAAGAAACAGACCACAGACCAGCACAGAAGCACAAAATGTGCTCCGGGCTGTACAGCCAAAAACCAGGAGGCATGAGGAGGCAGCATGTCCTCTGCAAGGGCTTCGGTGGGGATGAACAGCTGGATGAAGCCATCCACACCAAACCTGCTGTGGAGTGCGGAGCTCAGGTGCTCCCTGCACACTGCAGAGCCACCAACCTCAGCCTCACATTGTTCCTGCCTACAGCAGCCCTGGTCCACACAAGCCACCTCCTTCACATCTCTTGGTTTCCAGATTAACAGAGTAGGGCAGTTTGGACCTGGTGCTTTCATAACAAACCTATTTTCTTTCCCCCAGTCACCTGCAACAAAGAAAACCAGGCACACAGAAAGTCGAAGGAGACTTAGCATCTATTTGATTTTCTATTGTACTCCTGAATAGTAAGTTAAAGCCTATTCACAGCTGATTTGGTTCTGTTTTCGGTGACATTTGAGACCCTCAGGCTTCACGGGGAGACAAGCTCTCCCACAGAAGAGCTGGCAGGAGCCAGCCTTGCAGAGTTAGGAGCCAGGTGGGTCCTGGGAGGTGAGTCAGAAACCCCACACAGAGAGGAAAAGGGAGATGCTCGGAGCAGGAGAGGCCAGACCTGCGACCCTACACCAGGAGCCCCACAGCTAGAGATTGGAAACAGCTTCACTCCCTGCCAGGAGCAGCGAGAAACGTCAGAGCGGCATTTTGTTGAAAGGGGATGAGCAGGAGCGTGGGAGGATGTGTTGATGTTCCCTCCCTGGAGGAAAGGGCACAGTTTTCAGTGAGAAAAAGCTGTCCTGGCTTGGTAGCTGTGCCAGGGAGGATGGGGAACACTGGACAGGCAGCTCTGCAGCCTCCCCCTGACACCCAGAGATATGTCAGGGCAGCTCTGACACCCAGATCCACCCACAGCATCTCTGGCAACTCCCCTCTGCCAGCCGTCGCCTTCCAAGTACACACACCATGATTTTAGTCCCACTCTCCCCGTTGGACACCCGGCGTGTTTGGATGCAGTGTCCCGAGCCCTGGCAGTGAGCACTGCCTGGGAACAGGCTTCTTCTACCCCACCTGCACCACCAGGCACACAGGCTCTGGAGCATCCATAGGGAGCACAGGACCAGATATCGGGATATACAGGACACCAGTCTACTAAAAACATCAAATAGTCTACTAAAGCATCAAATACTGATTCCTGAATACAGCAAGGCAATGTGGTTGGGGACCCACTCCCACCACAGATGCCTGCTCTCAAAATACTTCTTGCAGGCTTGGCTCCAGCAAGGTGCTTACCGCCAACGGCTCGCAGAGCCAGCCGCGTGCTGAGAAACAAGCAGTCACGCTTTTCCATGAAGCCCACAGTGCCCAGCAAATATTCAGCCTGTGTCTAACCTGGTGAAAAGCCCTTTTTGATTGCATTTGCCCTCTGCTCCCCCTCCAGGTAAGCAAGTACCCCAGAGCACCCCAACATGCAGATGTGGGAAGGATGTTTTGAGCAGCAGCCTGTTGCAATGGAATAAGCCACTGCTCCAGGATTGTTGGGACAAACCTTGATTTTAAGAAAGGGCTCAAACATCCTGGAGTTGCAGGGAGGCTTGAGAGGAGGGACATCCTTGCAGCGAGGCAGCCAGATAGCAGCACCCACATTTCCCACCGTGAGCCCTTCCCAAGGAAAGGCAGGGCAGGAGGTCCCCAGCATCTCCCCAGGGCTGCCCCCAGCAAACCCTTCAGCGCCCACAATGCCCCTCCGAAGGGGTTTCCACTACAGGACCCAGGCAGAAGGCCAAGAGCCGAGGGAAGGGGGTTGCCATTCCTCCAGCCTGCGAGCCAAGGGAGACGCACGTGACTAGGTGTTGGCTTGGATTTCCAAGCCCTGCAACAGCACCAGCTGCTCCTGCCCATCCCTCTCCCCCCAGAGAGGCCCACAGATCGGGTTTCCCAGGCCTCTATGTCCAGGTGAGTCCCCACAGACCTGGCCGACGTTCGCTGCTCTGCAGCCATTCCACAGAGATACCAGACCAGCCCTTCGGCAGGTGAGCACCGGAGCATCCCCGCCGGCTCCAGCCGACACATGGGCGAGGGAAGCCAGAGCGTCTCACCTCCCGCAAGCCCAGGGGATGCAAGAGCTGCGCTGGGCAGGGACTTGCCCCGGCAGAAACCAGATCTGGGCTGCTCCAGAACCAAAAATAACCTGCCAGCTGCCTGGGAAGAGAGGAGAGCCAAGCGTGCACAGATCACGCACATGTCAGGAGGGGAGTCATCTGCATCCATCTTCAGGGATAACGGGGGGAGCATGGGTTTTGGTGCAATTCAATGGATAACAGCAGAGCAGCAGTGCAAAACAACCTCCAGGCTTTTTTGGGCAGCAAAGCAGCAGACGGCCAATACCCCCAGGGCCCCGTCCTCCATCTGGGGAAGAGCTGCTGTGCCTGGGAGCTGCAGAGAGCCCCAGTGCAGCTGTGCCAGGAGTAGAGACCCCTGCTCAGTTCCTCCTCTCCTCCCCCAAGAGACAGCAGCAGCCAGAGCAGCTGGGAGCCCAGAGAACTTGCAAACTCATGCTGGGTGGGAGGGCGTTCTTCCACCCGCGGTCACTCCAGCAGCAATCACCCAGAAATGCTCTCCCAGCCCAAGCAGGGCTGAGCGGTGCTTGGAGCTGGCTGGAGAAGCAGGAAAGAAAATCCAGAAGTGCAAATCAGAGGAAGGAGGCACCAGGGTCTGTTCACATCTCATGCTAGCCTCCTGCCAGAGGCTCTTGGTGCAGCCACACCTTGTGTTTTCAAGGAGCAGCAGGAGCCCTGATCCTCACAGATTTTGGAGAGGAGGATAAGATAGAGCTTTTTGTCCCTTGATGGACACCCAGGTCTCAGGACCGATGGGGACAGCAAATCCAGAGCTGCCTTTGGGGTGAATGCAGGCAGTCGGACCTCCAGGAACAACAGCCCTCTGAGCAGACCCAGTCTGTATCAGAAAAATATGTTTTTCCAATTTCCATAATTAGACACCAATGACTACCAGGACTGGGGCATAGGGTTAGGCTGAACTAGAGAAAGCAGCAGGTAACAATTCTGCATCAACCCATACTTCGAGGAGTAAGTTTTCCCTGATCATTCCCAAATCTTCCACTTTTCTTACTTCTTTCTGTCAGCGAGGCACTCACAACTTGGTGTGTTTCAGGACCTGTCACCTCAAAGCAGGTCAACACCTGCCCCAAAACCAAAGCAAGGAGCAGAAGAGAGCAGAAAGACCTGGCGCAAGTCACTCGGTGCCCCAACTTCATCAGTCTCCTGAAGGCAGAGTCATTGCTCATCTCCAAGCACCGTTACCACAGCCCAAGGGAGGGCATTCGCAGGGCACACCTCATGGAAAAGCTCTATAAAACAGGGCCAAACCCTCAGCATGTACAAGCCGACCTCGGAGAGCAGAGTTGCAGTGGAGCTGACCTCAAGGGGAAGGCAGGAGCATTTCCAGCCAGACTTGGGAGGGAAGCTGGCAAGAGCAGTGCGAGTGCGCAGCGTTGCAGGATGCCAGCGCTCACGTTCACCCGCTGCCTCCCGGGGTTGTGCACGGGATTGGAGCTGCTCATGCTTTCCCTGAGCCAGCCTCAGGCAGGAGGAGACAAGCAGGAGCTGGGTGCTCCTGGAGCAGCCGTCCTCCCTGCTCCAGTGGCGGGAGAAGAAAGCAGCATTGAACAAGTCTTGGGCTGTCGGCTTCTCAGCACCCTTGGCAATGCTGTCCATGCCAGCACGGTGCTCCTCCACCTCCTTCCCTCCTTGGCATTGCTGTGTCTGCAGAGAGAGAAGCAGTGGCTCTGCTTCCCAGCCCAGGTTAACAGCAGCTGGGGAAGGATGGAGCCAATTCCTCCCCATTTCCCAACCCCAGGGCACCGCACCAGCCAGAGGGGAGCATTTCCTTCCTGCTGCAACAAGAGCCGTGGAGGAAACCCACACACAGGGCTGCCACTTCCCTAGGAAAGATTCATCCGCACAGGATGGAAGAGGAGGCTCCTGCTATGAGGGTGAAACCAGGAGGCCCTGGTGCTTCCCAGCTCCATCATTGGCTCCCTGCGATGGTTTGGGCAGAGCTGCTCCGTCCAGGTCTTCCTGCCCCTTGCTGGAGGGTTAAAGGCACTGGCCCATCTCCCACGCCCAGACTCTGCTCACTATGCTTCATCAGGAAAGCCTCTGTGCAGTTTTGCACCAGAGTCTCCAGTTGCCATCAATAAGCCTTCTGGGCAGGAGGTTTTAGAGCCTGGCACTGCTCACTCTGCCCAACAAATTTTACTGGCATGGAGAAAAAACCTTAATTCTGTTCTCCAATGTAGGTCCTCAAAGCACCCACCGAGGATTAAGACCTTGCTGTCCTGACCCTCAGCATCCTGAAGGACTGAGTGCTAACTCAGACACACAAAGAAAGCAGAAGATCCACATTGGTGCTCTGCACCATCTAAAAGCCTTTTATTTCATTTCACTTGCGCTCTCATTTTAAGCTAGCCGCCAATACCTTGGGAAACACAGGCTAGAGAGACTTAGGATTTATTTTTGAGAGCTTAACATCCATTATGCTCTTAAAAAATTTATGCCCTTAAGCATCTCCACAGTGGCTGCTGAACACCCATTAAAAAAATTTCATCCATTGCTTAAGCCTGACAAGTCTCACCTTCGAGAGATACCCGTACAGACCTGGCAAGACACTCAGCTTGAGCCCTGGGCTCCTAAGACCTGACCATAGCACAAACAGCCCTGGGAAAGAAGTTTTCCCCCCAAGAGAGCGAGACACCAGAGGTGACGTTTATATCCTGGAGCAACCACTACGCACTGGCTTTGCTGCAGACGACCGTGGCAGGACAGCTTGATGTGTCAGTTGGAAATGCAATTAACTTCGATGTGCAAGGGGGTAAGGGAAGAACTGAGGTTCCTATGGATGCAGTTGCTTGGCTCTTAATTCCTCTAGCAGTGCTAGCTTAGCGATATTATCCATATTTCATTACTAGCCTTTCCAGAGCAGGAAAAGTTCCCTTCAGCCTTGGGAATGCCTGCGCACGTGGGAAAGTCACACAGCACGCAAAGCGGCACTGCACCCAGGAGCTGTTTGCAAACAGCTTCACCTCCAGGACCCCAACCCGCAGCTCCTGCTGCTTCCTCCAGCAGCTGCATTTCACCCTTTGGGGCTTCTGCTCCAACATCAGATCAGGAAGGGTCCAGGCTTGGTCCAGGTCTGAACGACTGCGTCAGAAGCAATCAGCTCTGGGGACGCGGAGGGGTGCGCACCTCAGCAGCCTCAGTGCAGGGCTCCTCCAAGGCACCTGGTGCAACACAACCACCATAACACATTAGGCAGCCGTAAGGTGCCTGGTATGAGGTTCCCAAATGGCAGGCACAGGATGAAAAAGCAAAAAGGAACAAGCAACAGAGCTAGACAGGCCCGCAGGAGAGTTTTCCTGTGCCCTCCTGCACCAGACAGTTCCACCAGGTCCCTGTGCAGACCATGAACCCCCCTCCCCAAATGCTGTATCAGGGCACACGCTGCTGGGTCCCCGCTGGGCCAGGCACTGGCACATGTACCGGAGCTGCTTGTGAGACAGCGAGTGTCAGCATCACAGCACGGAGGAGCACAGAGAGCACAGGGAGTAAGTGACTGGACCAAGGTCAGGCAGCGTGGCTGTGGGTTGAGCTGTGCAACCCATCGCACAGCGCACACCACCTCACCCAGCCCCTGAACAGCCCCCCAAGAGCAGCCAGGCACAGCCAGAGGTGTTAGACTGAGCCCCTTCCCTCTCCCCTGCGTCCAGGCAAGACAAATTTGTTTCCTCCTACACGATCATCTCCATTCACACCTCACTATAAAGGATGCACTGGTCACTCTGTCCTCCCACACACTGCTGTGGGCTGGCCACAGCCTGGGAAGGACCCCCCAGACTGCTTACTTCAGCATCCATGAGGCAGCAGGGTGGCTGCACCCACAGCACAGAAGCAGCATGGGCTCCCTGCACCCCAGGTTCCTCACTGGATGCAGCAGCCGGCAGCTCACCGCAGGCAGCCTCTCCCACTTCACTGTTTCCTTCTGTCCAGAAAATGACATGGTGCAGATTCTGCTGCAGCCCAGAAGGGTCTTTCTGCTGCCCTCGATGCACCCAGGAGGTCACAGCTACACGGGCTGTGATCCGGCACCCAACCCCACGAGTCCCTGCATGCAGGGCAGTCGGGTCCTGGCACTGCAGGTCCCTCCACAGCCACCACCTCTGATGGGCTTCAGCCCCTCTGCTCCCATCATGTCACTCATGCACCAGGAGCTTTCTGCATCCCAGGGAAGACTTCCTGTGCTCTGGGTATGAATTTCACCCAGACAACCCCAAATCCAAGCAAAACCAGCAGCTCTGCCTGCTGCTAGCCACGCTGGGCCAGGCACCAGGCTGGAAGCAGTATGGACATGAGCCTGAACTCGCAGCATGGACCAGCTGGAGCCCAGTTCCAGGCAGGATCAGGCATGCCCAATGCTCTCTCTAACACCTGCACCCAGGAGGGAAAAAGGATTGAGTGCAGTCCCTCGGCAGGCAAGCACCAACTCCCAAGCTGTGAGGAGGCTGAGCAGCACCCAACAGCACAGGAGAGAAAGGCTTGGCCAACAGCACTGGGCTCAGCCCTGCCACCCAAGCCGTCCCCTTGCCTCCACGCTGAAGACAGCCCACGGGTGAGCTGCAGCATGCGACCCTGGGCAGCACAGGCAGGCCCAGGCCGTCTGCCCCAGAGCATCACCCAGTGCCAACCAGCTCAGCTGCCCGCTCCCTGCAGCTTCACACCCTTCCCCACCAGTTACGTTTTTGTGGTTATTCCTGCTTTTCCAGTCAGCAAGGTTCCCGTGCTGTGCTCCAGCAGCCCCTCTCCAGCACATTTCCCTGCCAGAGGGATTTTATCCCCCTCCACCGAGGCTCAGAAGGGCACGGAGACAAGGACTGCCAGGACAGGGCAGCCAGGTGCCAGCCCATGGCTGGCTGGCTCTGCTGGGGCAGATGTTTCACAGACACCCTCATCATGATCCCAGTGCAGGGTCACCCACCCAGCTGTGGCTCCCACCATGCACCCAGGCCAGCCCCGAGTGCCCCACAGTAGGCAGGAGCTGCCGGGGGCTCATGCTTCGCTATCATCTCCCTCCAGGTTCGCACAAGCTGTCTAGAGGTAGCTGCTGGCAGGGGGCCAGGCAAGCCGCGGTGGCTTTGATGTGGGTGTCTGCTGGGCACATGCCAGGGCCAGGCCAGGGTGTTTGGCTGGAGGCACCAGGTGCCAGACTGAATAATGCTGGGAGGGGGGGGGGAGAAATCTCCAGGTCATGGCTGTGCCACAGTGGCATGAGAAATCAGCATCGCTGCCCACGCCGTCAGCGCTCCGCGCTTCGCTCCAGAGCTCTTTATCTGCGGGGCTCACGAACGGGGATGTCTCCCCTGCGAGGAAACAGCCACGGCGCTGATTTTCCTCGGCATGGAGAGTGCCGGACGGTTTGGCACCCACCTCCTGGCAGCACCAGGCTCTCAGCCATAGGGTGCCCGGAGGAGGATGCTCTGGAGGGGATGCAGGACCAGAGGTGGTCCGGGTCGCGCACACAGCCCCGCGGCGAGGCAGGCCCGTCGCCGTGCCGGGCTGGCGATGCCCAGGCGCCGAAGGAGTTACTGAGAGCGGGAGATGTCATTAATAGCGAAGGCCACACGAGTGATTTTTATCTTTAAAAAGCCCACAGCCCAGGTTGCGCGGCTCCGCTAGGGAGCTCGCTCGGGCACAGCCACTGCTCCTTTAAGGTATTTAACAACAAAGTGGGTGAACACGCTGGCTCCTCCCCGAGACTGCACATTCCCTCCGGGTCCCCCAGCCCCAGCCACGAGTGGCAGCGGGGACCCCCACGCCAGGCCCCGGACTACTAGTCCCGGCA
The DNA here is from genome assembly GCF_031877795.1 of Strix aluco. Taxonomy (NCBI): domain Eukaryota; kingdom Metazoa; phylum Chordata; class Aves; order Strigiformes; family Strigidae; genus Strix; species Strix aluco. The sequence continues at coordinate 10,082,277 of NC_133950.1, read as the reverse complement.
TCCCCCGGGGGTTTGCTCCCTGCCGGGGATTGTAGTCCTCCCGCTGCTGTCCATCCGTCTGTCCATCCGTGGGGCAGCACAAGGCCACACTCCTCCCCGGCTGGAAGGGCTCTGCTCGGGGGTAGCTGCAGTCTCTATTGAAGGCAGGCAACAATTAACCATTTCGAAGCTCCGCGTCAGCTGGCAGCACTAATTGCACACGCCTTGGGTCACTTTTAGAGAGGAAGGGGACTCCCAGCGTGCCTGGGGCCAGGAGCCCAGGCAGGTCCCACGCACTATCCCAGCGTTCATTCTCCACCCGTGCCACAGCTCCAACTTTAATACAATTTTTGCCCTGACTGCCCTCCCGACGGACTTGGCAACCACAGGGAACAGGGAAGGATTCGCCACTTTGGTTGCTCTCAATGCCAAGCATCACTGCAAGCCCTGGGAAGGTGGTCGCAAGCCCTAGGAGGGTGGTCTCACTGGAGATGGGCAATTCCTATCGCAGGAGTCGCCCAACGGCTGCCTGCACCAGACGCTGTCTGCGCGGTAAGACAGGCCCTGCCCTGCACAGATAAACATCTAGAAACCACAGGACAGGGTTGGTGGGAGGGGAAACAGAGGCAGAGAGACATGATTAGCCCTAGATCACAGGTGCCTGGTCTCCATGCCCTCCCATCACTGTATAACACTTTGCTACCTGGGCTCCTCCAAGACCCTGCTGGTCCCATCGCTGGTAGGGAGCACAGCTACAAATCCTGCTCGGTCCCCAGCAAGTCCCATCCTGCTCCACCTGGGACAGATGGGAAAGGGATCTGCAGGTAACAACCCTCATTCAGGCTGGTGCTGGAGACAGACTTTCCAGTTTGGATCAGGACCAAACCCAGGGACGAACCCTTGGCTACGCAGCATAAAGACTTTGGGATATTTGACCTAGCGATTAAATAGGGTCTCTATCAGATACCACAGCCCAGCAAACAGCCCTGGCTGCCCAGGGCATCTCATCCCACCTGGAAGTGGTGTTCTGGGGCGGCAGGAGTGAGATCCCAAAGCAGCTCCAGAGAGCCAGCTGCCACCAGCTGCCGGGGGAGCCCCCGGCACAGACCTGCTTTTTCCAAGGAGGTGGTGGTGGTCACGTCCACAGCCTCCAACAAAACCCCTCCAGGGACCTGGCACTAAATGCAGCAAATAACTTGGGGCCTTTCTCTTGATTTCTTCCCAGGACAATCCACCAACACGCCAAACACCAGCACGGAGAGGCAGCCTGACTGCTCAGCACACAGCCAGACCATGGAGACAAAAGCTTATTTCCCAGGTGGGGACAGAGCTCAAAGCTGTCCTTTAGCCTGGTGTTCACCTCTCCGTGGACTCTAAGTGCTATTTGTTCCCGTCCCTAACCCAAGAGCCACCACAGATCAAAGCATCCTCCCAGGAGTGACTCCACAAGCTGTGGTCACAAGTCCCCTGGGTGAGGGACCTATCCTGACCCCCCTGCAGTCCCAATCTCCAGCTCTGCCTAGCTGAGAGCCACTGCTGAGCACAGCTGGGTTTCACGAGCAGAAGCACCCCAGATTTTCTAGCGCTTTGGCGCAGGTCCCACACGTCAGCCAGGAAATCACCCAGGCAGCTGAGCCCAGCCTAGAGCCATGCAGCCCTGCAGCCAGGCGTGAGCTTTGGTGCCATCACCACTGCAAGCTGCCCGGCTCGGATCACCTGCAAGTCACTACCGAGCAGGGCAGAGGCTGTGGGTACTTTGACCACTGCAGCAGCTCAGAAATTCTCAGGGGAGCTGCGGGGATGCTGCTGCAACAAGTTCCCTGGGTGACAGGGTCCAGGGGAGCACCCAGTCCAAGGTGTGACAAACTAACTTGCTGGAGGGAGTGGACGCCAGCTTCATCCCCTCTTCCCAAAAAAGCGGCTCCTAAGCTTGTCACACCCAGGCTATCTTGCAGCTTTAGCACCCTGCAATGGTTTTGCAGGAAATCCATGTCCTCCAAATGCCAGAAACAAGAAGACAAGGCACCAGCAGAGATCAGCACAGTAGGACAGGCTTGCTAGAGACCTGGGGAATCACCTCTACCAGCAGCTTTACAGTGCTGCCGCTGCAGAGCACCACACCAGTGGCTCTGGGTGCCAGGTGAGCCAAGCAAATCACCCCAAGACCAACTGGGATGGTGCAGCCTCCCCATGAACACCCACAGCTCTGCTAACACCATCGGCAACTTGTTCCCCCCAGCTCTAGCAGGGAACAGATCTGCTACTGCAAACGGACCTATGAGCACAGCAAGCCAGCAGCCAAAGTATGCATGGGCTAAAAAACATCGACGCAAGCAGAGGCCCCCTTGTCCTTTGGGTCACATCAGCAGCTGGCCGACACAACCAGCATTCACCTGCTCACGGCAGGATAAGCAGAGCCCATTGCAGAGAGGATCAGCAATAAGATCCTGGTAGCAATCACCTCCTCAGTTCTACCCTCCCAGCATTAGTCAAAGCAAGAGTCACGCAATTCCCATCCAAGGGGACCTCCCAACCCTTTGGTAGGAGCACAGAAAGCATGGGGTGAGTTTGTAAGCACCACCTTGGGCACAGGGATGGGTTAGGCTGTGCTTGGCCACGCAGCAGCAAGAGGCCATGAAGCAACAGCGCAGAAGCTTATGGGTTGCACCCATACCCTGCACAGCAGTGCCCAGGGTGCAAGAAATGTATGAGACGAGTCGGTGAAGTTAGGTAGGAACAGACCAGATCAAAGTACCGACCACTTCATACATGCCCTGTGCCACAGTGGTGCAACGGAGGTGTTACACAGCTCCCCAGCTAAAAGCACGGATGAACAATAATTAAATGGATGAATTTTCAATACGGTTTCATCCCTGTTTTCTCTAGGATTTTGTACAAAGTGACCGCGGTACCAGAGCTGTGAGAAAGAGCTAACAGCTACGACAGTGGGGTGACAGCCTTACCCCCAGCCCGCTCGATCAATACGGATGAATGCGCTGTTCCGAGGGCTGCTGGGTTCTGGAGCCAACGTGCCCCTTCCCCCACACACTGCAGCAGACCCCGCGGGTCCGTGCTACAGGTCCCCCCAAGTTGGGGAGCAAGGCAACATTGCGCCTGCCCAGCACAGAGGAGGGGGTGGCAGAGGCTCCCAGAGCTCAGCCTGAAAACCTTGTTCTGGCTTGTTTTCCCACTAGCTTTGGGTGCCTGACTTGTAATAAGTAAGCCTGAAAAGCAGGCTCCTTTTCAGACATGCCAGGCACCCACAGCTCCAACTCGTAGACGCGTCTCCAGGGAGTCAAGTTCCAGGTGCACCCAAAAAACCTCATGTTTCAGCCAATACCCAAATGCCTCCGCTTCCTTGTCTGAGAAAAGCTGGGCAATGCCCAGGCCCAGGACTCTGAGGCTCAGGGGGAAATTGCTCTATAGCAGCCAGTCTAATTGCACTGAAATTACGAGATCAAGCAGTAAATTCTCGTCTGTGTTCGTTGCTCTGGGTGGCAAAGCCGCACTGGCAAGTGCCTGATCTCCAATCATTGCAACTTCACGTTGGAAAGGGAAGGAGGGGGTTAATGAAGGAAAGCATTGCCAGTTGGAAGTGCTACCTAAAAAGGGTTTCTCCTACTAGCTGAAGCAAAATGGTTTCTCTTGCCAGCTTGTTTACTCTGCAGCTGAGAGCAGCGGACCGCCAGGTTTTGCTGCTGGAGCCCGCTGCAGGATCGACGGCTGCGAAACTGGCCCTGGCACCAGGACATCAGCAGGGCTGGACCGACTGTGGTACAGCTGCACCATCCCCAGTCCAGGGCCAGCCCCACGGCACCCGCGCCGCAGCTGGGCCCCCAGGACCAGCAGCGTGGACACCAGGAAACGTGCAGCTACAACCCTCCAGACAGCAAATCCTGGGCCCATCCTCCTTTCCTTTGGGGAAATAATGGTACTCGCCATTTAATGGCCAGTTAAAAGCTGCAATTACGTTTAACCGAGATGGTTTTAGACCAACTGTCCCCTACGGCAGTAGGGTCCTTAGGGCCCTTTCCCATGGGAAGGGCACACAAACCCCTGCGGAGTCCAGGGAATAGGGATGCTGGACAGGACACAGATTTCCCTGGGAAAGGCAAGCACCAAATCCATCCTGCCCCAGCTTGCTTCTGCAGAGCCAGAAAACGGACAGGACTCGTTATCCTCTTAGAAAAGCAGAGCCTACGGTCTTGTGCCAAGACAGGTATCAGCCAGATTCCTGTCTCCAGGAGATTTTGGAGTCCACAGGCCAAACTGAAGCAGCACAGCTTTCGCAGCGCACAGCCCATCCCGGCTCTAGGATTAAAGCCACCGTGTCTGCAAACAAAACACTCGCACCCTTCAGGAGAGCCAGCCGGGGAGGAGAGAGAACCTGTAGCCACCGCCAGCGTCGCCAGCTGCAACACGGTGCCCAGCAGTCAGCGTGAGGATCAGGCCCATGTTTTATAGCCTTTATATTAATTACCCGGAGTCTAAATAAGATTAAAGTTTTAATTCTATCTTCATCTCCTAGAGGCTCATGCTGTGCTCTTGGGTTTTCCTGGTGCCATGAAGCTTCTCAGGCAGCTACAGCAGAGGGCACTTCTCCGACAGCCAGAGACAGAAGCATCTCCTGCAGCAGGGTTGCCCCACGATGCCCAAACGGCCTCGAGGATGCACCACCCTCTGCAAGACCCTCTGCACCTCCATAAACCCAGCACTGCTGCAGGCAGGGCCCTGTAAAGTCCACCTGATCCTTCACTTAAAGCCACGACCCAAGGCCAGTGGGGCCACATGATGATTAAAGAGCAGAGGGCCGGTGCTGGGCAGTGTCCTGAGGCCACGCTGCAAGTCCGAGCCGAGGCAGAGGACGTCTGCCAGGGCAATGCTCTGCAGCTGGCACCATCCGCGCTGCCCAAGCCACCCCGTAGCAGCCGGCCGATGGGCAATTCAGGCTCTTAGCCTGGACCACCTAGTCTGGAGTTTTACAGCTGGAGATGGGCCAGGGAGCAGCAAATGCCAGCTGAGCAAGAGAGGCAATCACTGCCTGCGCTGGTTGGGTGGAAGATGTGGCACGGGCTGGCAGCAACAGTGCTTGTTGCCCTGGTTCCCAGGTGGCCACAGAAAACACTGCAGAACCACAGCTGGGGCTCAGTCCACCAACACCGCATGAAGGCAGAGCCTTTGATCTCACTGAGTGGGAGCAAGGCCTGACTCCAGCCACCAAGGCACCCAAAGCTCAGCACTGGTCTGTGCGATGTGCCCCAAACCCAAGCCCTCCTGCACCCCATATTATCTGCACAGAGCAGCTCCAGGTATCACCTCCCGGATCTCCAGCTGCAGCACTGCCACAGCCGTGGAAAAGCCAACCTGCAGCCAGGAAGGATCACAAGGGAAAGGGACTGGGAGAGGAGAGGAAGGACAGAGCACAATTCCCCATCTCCAATGCTGCCCATACCCACCACCTTGAGCTACAGTCACCCTCTAGGACAGAGCTGTGATCATTTTCCACATTACAAACAAGGAAAGCGAGTCAAGAGCATCCTACAAGAGCTTGGGAATACACAGAGTGTCATTCACCCTGGTTTGCATGGCTGAGAGCAGATTGTGGAGAAGGTTGCTCCACAAGCAAGGTTGCACAAGCAAGGACTTAGCCAGCTGCCACTCAGGGGGCAACGAGCTGCTGACCCAAGCGCTCTTCCACAGGGAGAAAATCCTTCGTGGCGCTGGGCCTGCTCCCATTCCCTTGGGTGGAGGACATGGGTCAGCTGAACCAGCAGAGTCCAGCCAGGCCAGGAAGCAAGCAAAGCCCTAGTCCTCCGAGCATGCCCCCATAGCCCCCTCCAGAGCTGACGAGCCCAGTGACCACCTTGCACAACTGCCCCTGTGGTTTGAAGGTTGGGCTGCACTGGTGGGAGCGAGGACTTTGGAAGTTTTCTCTCCCCAGTGGGCTCCCCACAACCTGCAGACTGGAGGCTGCCTGCACTCACCACTATGGTAGGCACACCAGCACGTCCCCAGGCAGGCACCCAGCATGGGGAACCTCCACAGTCAGCGGCGAAACCCCCTCCTCTCTCCTACCTTCTGCTTTCTAGAGAAGAGGCCATTTCAGAAGCAGCTCTGCAGCTCCCATTGCCCCAGCACTGCAGTTCCTCCCAGGCTCCCCAAATCACAGCCTCTTTTCTCACCGAGACATTGCAGCCCCCAGCTCTTACCTGCTGGCCAAGGGTCGCTCCTCTGCCATGACACTGGATTCCCCGAGTGCTGCTTCTCCCTGGGCAGACGGCTGGGTCCTTCCACGGCTGAGTCCTTTAAGCATCAAGCACAGAGTCAGCCCTGAGCCCCTGCACCCCCCTAACCCCATCCCTCACACAAGGGCCTGCCCAGACCTGCCCCCCCCATCCATACACCCTGTGAGGGGGCACCTGTCGGAGCAGGGGGGCCACTGCCCTGCAGATTCACGATTGCTGTGTGCAACAAGGTGGGATGGGAGCCCTTGGTTAGCAACAACCCGCACGCTGGCCTGCTCCCACTTTGGGGGAAAACCAGGTGTGATTGGGGCACTCTCTGGGCAGCGGTTGATGCACAGTCCTGCTCCTGTGTGTGGGGGAAACATCTGAGCGCTCTCCACCGAGCATGGGGTGAGGGTGAGTGCTTGGAAGGCAGGACAAGGGGTGTCCCTGCCCCTCGAGGGCTGCTCAGGGTCGGGGTGTGGGAGGAACCAGCAGTGCTGGGGTGCCACCAGCCCTTCCGAACCTTTAACGCGCCAGGGCTGGGGCAGCCCAGAGCGGAGCGGGGAGCCCCGGGACCTGCAGAGGGGGGCACGGAGGGTGCCGCTACCACCAAGGGTGCTGGGGATAGGCAGTGCCCCGGGGTGTCACAGACTGAGGAGTGCAAGGGGTCCGCTGCCCCCGGAGAGCAGAGCGGGGCGGCCCCGGGGGGTGCCCCCGCCCTCACGACTGCTCGGGGCCGCCCACCGGGGCGGGACCCGCTCCCCCCCTCCCGCTTCGCTCACCTGTGTGAGGGGAGCGGCGCAGAGAGGCGGCGCCCCGGCCCCTCCGCCGGCTCCGGCAGGGCCCCCCCCACCCGCCGTTCCCCCCTCCCAGGCCCGGCGCCGCCGACCCGAACCCCCCCCCCCCGTGTTCCCGCCGCCCTCCCGGGCCGCGCCGCGCCTGTCAGCATTTGAACAGCGCCAGGGGCCCGCCTCACCCTTATTGGCCGCCGCTCCCGCCCGTCAGGCCGCCCGCCACCGCCCCGTTGGCCGCGCTCTCCGGGGGGGGCGGGGCGTGGCCGGCGCGGCGCTATAAAAGGCGGGGGCTGGGCGGGCGGGCGCTCAGTGCCGCTGCGCGACAGGTACCGGCTGGCGGCGGGGGGGGGGGCGCGGGGGGCGTGGAGCCAAGGGGGCGGGGCGGCCGGGCGCGCGCGGGGAGGGCGGGCGGGGGCGGCGCGCGGGGAGGGCGGGGGCGCGCGCGGCGCTGCCTGCGCTGCCTGCACGCGCCGTGCCTGCTCGGAACGCGGCGGCGGCGGCGGCAGCAGCGGGAGCCACCGGCGCGCACGGCGATGCCCGCTCTGCTCCCGCCGCTGGCCGTCCCCTGAAGACACCCCTCTCTATTCCCCCACCCCTTCTCCAGCGACCTCAGGCTCTTTCCCCCCCTTTCCCCTTCCCCCCCCTTTCTATTTCCCTCCCCCCCCTTTCCCCCCCCCCCCCTCTACGCCTCTTTATCCTCCTTTTTTTGCGACCCTCCTCACCCTCCCGGCTGCCGTGTGGATGCGGCCCGGGGTGCCTGGCTGCGCGGGTGGCGAGAGCAGATGCTGAGGGGCCGGAGGAGGATGGAGTGCACCCTCGATGCGCAGAGTTTGATCAGTATTTCCCTGCGGAAGATCCACAGCTCCCGCACGCAGCGAGGCGGCATCAAGCTCCACAAGAACCTGCTCGTCTCCTATGTGCTCCGCAACGCCCGGCAGCTCTACCTGAGCGAGCGCTACGCCGAGCTCTACCGCCGCCAGCAGCACTACCCCGACGGCGCCCCGCTCCTCGCCATGCCCGCCTGCCCGCCGCCCGCCGCCGCCCCGCCGGAGCTGGCGGCTCTCCCGTTACCCGCCGACACGCAGGACCGCGAAGCTCGGAGCTGCGCGGCGGTGCGGGGCGGTGCGGAGCTGCTGGAGGTGCCGGTGTGCGCGGCGCCCCCGGAGCTGCAGCGAGCGCCTTGCAGAGACTCCTCGCCGGGTTTTTACCGGGCGGCCGGCAGCGCCGGTCCCGGTGGTGGCGGCGGCGGTGGCGGCGGCAGCAGCGCGGCCCCAGGGCTGCTCTACGCCGCCGGCTGTGACTTCGGGAGCGGCGGGGCGCCGCACTGTAGCAGCCGCACCACCGTGCTGGATTTGGACACTCACGTCGTGACCACGGTGGAGAACGGGTACTTGCACCAGGACTGCTGCTCGCAGTGCCCCTGCTGCTGCCAACCGGCACCGGGGCTCGCCTCCCCGCCGCCCGCACCGGGCACCAAGCGCAAGTATTACCCGGGGCAGGAGGAGGAAGAGGAGGGGGTGGAGGAAGGGGAACCGGGGGGAGGCGGGGTGGCGGGCGGCCCCCCCTTCGCCCCGTGCACCAAACGCGCCCGTTTCGAGGAGTACAGCGCCGAGCACCCCCAGGACTCTTCCAACATCTCCAACTTGATCTCCATCTTCGGCTCCGGTTTCACGGGGCTGGTGAGCCGGCAGCAGGCGGACTCGGAGCAGCCCCTCAACGGGCAGCTGTGCGGCAAGCAGGCGCTGGCGAGCCTGGGAGCCTGGACTCGGGCCATCGTCGCGTTTTAGAGAGGAGCGGGGAGCAAAAGGGGGAGCGGGGAGGGAGAGGAGGGGGGTGGGGGGCGGTGTGGGGGGGCGGGGGGGTGTTTGCAAACCCCGGGGGTGCGATCCGAGGGACAGCGGCTCCGGAGGGGGGGACCCTGAAACAAAGGCGGGGAGAGGGGGGGTGGGGGGGGGTTGGGGAGAAGGGAAGAAGGGGGGTGGGGGGGTGCCGAGGGGTGCGCAGGGGAGGTGGGAGGGCAGAGCCACGCTAGTGTTTTATAAATTGTACAATAAAGAAAAAAAAATCTAAGATCTTGGGACTTTATTTTTGCAGAGATTGGGGGGGGGGGGGGGGGAGGAAACAAAAACAAAACAACAACAAAAAAGCAAACAAACGAAAACAAAACAAACCAACCCCCGCCGAAGCACCTATTTCAATAATCCTCTTTGTGTCCGCCCGGGTTCGCCGGGGAAGCGCCACGTGAGAACCGGCCCCGCCGCACCGGCCCCGGGACCCCGCGGCGGCGGGAGCGGCCCCGGCCCGGCGGCCCCGGCGGGGACCCTCCGCCCGCGGCTCGGGCGGGTTCGGGGTGCAGGGAGGGGGGTGTGGGGGGGGGGAAGAGCCGCTGCTGCCGGTTCGCTTTTGTGCGTTTCTTTCTATATTTAAAAGAAAAAAAAAATTTCAACTTTCCTCCCAGAAGAAACGTGTGCGCTGTGACTTCTCCCCGCCGCCTGTGCCGGGGGGACGCAGGAGGGTGACGAGAGCTCAATTTGGGGGGGGAGGGGGGGGGTTAAAACAGGGGCCGGGGGTCCCTCCGGGCTGCCCCCCGCCGCGCTGGGGAGGGGACGAGCCGCCCCCGGCAGCCCGGAGCCGCCGCCGCGGGGTGCGATGCCGCAGGTAACCGGTAACGCCGCTCACGCCTCCGGGGTGCTCTGTCGGGTCTCTTACTCTTTTTTTTTTTTTTTCCCCCTTTTTTTTTTTCTTAAGTTCAACTGTTCCGCTTTCAGCCTTCCAAAATCATAAACCCAGCATTGTTTGCCCTTGTGAAGAGATCTGTCTCCCGTAGAGTCTCTTGATTATTTTTTTAATATTCTTTTTTAAACAAGAAAAACCTTTTGTTGTAAAAAGGTGGCTTTTCTGGTCGTCCCCCCTCCTTGGTTTTTTTGCCGCCTGCCCACTCCCAACTTCACGGTATCAGCACTATGTGTAACTGAGGATGCTTTGCCAAATGGTCTGTTGGGGTCTTTTTTTTTTTTTCTTTCCTCCTTTTTTCTTTGTTTGTAAGCCTGTATTTTTGTGCGTATGGAATTGTATATCACCGGGTAAAACTGTTCGGATTTGCTTAAATTTATAATCTTAATAAAAAGTCGATTATAAAGTTGCTGTGCCCTCGCTTTCCTTCACCCCGCAGCCCGCGGAAGCCCCTCGCCCGAGCCGCCGCTTCCCCTCGGCACCGGGCAGTCTTTGCGGAGGCTCCGACCCCCACCCGTGCACCTCCCCGGCTCCGGCAACCCCCCCTTTGTCCCCTCCCCAACACCACCCGGCTTCACCCCTAAGGCCCCCCCCTCCGCCGGCTGCCAGGAGGCGACACACACCCCCCCCACCCCCCCCCGCCCCCGTGGGGCTGGAGGTGCCACGCAAAGCGAGTCCCAGGTGGGGAAGGGGCCGGGGTTTGTGTCCTTCCCTCGGCGGGGGGAGGCGGCGGGACCCCCCCAGCCCTGCCCCTACCTGCGCGGGGCTGCGCGGCCCGGCCGCCCCCGGCACCTGGGCAGCGCCGCCGCCTCCGCGCTCCTCCGCGGCCCCGCGATGCGCTCGGGAAGTTTTTTTTAAGTTGGAGTTTGTTATCACCGCGCGGGGCCGCTTGGTGGTGCGTGCGGGTTTTTCCTTTTTTTTTTTTTTCCTCCCCTTTTTGTGTGTGTATATATTTTTTCCCCTCCCCTCCTTTACACCAAATGAGCGAAGCCGGGGGCGCTCCTCGCCCACCCCCCGGCCGACCTCAGGAGGGGAGAATTTAATTTTTTTAATTTTTTTTTTTTTTTTTAAATCCCGTGCAAAACGCGCAGTTTCCAGCATCCAGCGCAAATCCCGCAGCTGGAGCCGCTCCTCTGACCCCCCTCACGCCTCAGCACCCCCCGGGATCCCCCAGCCCAGCCCAACCCGCGGACAAAACCCCCTCCCCAGCTCCGCGCATCACCGCGGGAGCGCAACCTTCCCCTCTCCTGGAGAGAGAAAGAGAGGGACCACCCCCCCAAAAAAAAAATAGTATTGGGGGGGGGGGCTCCGCGAGCGTGTTACAGCCGCAGAAGAGCCGAAGCGCGGAGCGCTCCCCCCTCACCCCCAGCTCCGCGCCCGCTCCGCGCCCCGCGCCCCGCTCCGCGCCCACAGCGCCCCCTGGCGCCCGCTTCGGGAGCCGCAGCGCCCATGGGGGGAGGGGGGGGGGCGACCCCACGGCGGGGCAAAGGAAGGGGCTGGGGGGGGCTGCACTGGTCCCCCCCGGTCCTGCTGTGGAAACGGGACCCGGCTGCGGGGGGCTGAGCCACGCTCCCCTCTCCTGCTGCTCCTCCAAATAGCCCCAGAAAATCAAAATTCAAAAAATATAAAACCTCGAAAAGCCCTGCCCAGGCGCAGCGGCGGTGGCGGGAGCGCTGCTGAACGCACAAGCGCTCGGCGAAACCCGGGAGCTGGATGCTTTGACCTGGGGAGATTCACCCACCCTGCGCCCCCCAACCCCGTGCCAGGCCCTGGGGACGGGACCCCGCGGCAGCCCCGAAGCCTCCCCTGGCCCCATCCTGCTCCCCTGCCCCGGACGTCGCGGTCCCCAGCACGGAGGCGGCTGGAGAGAGGCCCCAGCAGCGGGAGGAGCAGAAGCAGCAGCTCCTGCACACGTAGCCTGGCTGCCCCACACAGAATTTGGGGGAAGTTTTAACCCCCAGGTACTTCTGCCACTGCCTATAGGTCAGCACAGCCGGGCGCTTAACCCCCAACCCCCAAGAGCCCCCACCCCACAGCCCCCGCCCAGGCAGCCCAGCCAGAGAGTGGCAGAGCCACATGCACCCACTCATCCCCCTCCCAAACCACTCCCCGGCTCCCAGACCTTGGGGTGTCCAGGGGTAAAGCCACCATCACCAGGAGAACCCCCCCACCCCGTTCCTGCAGGACTCGACCACCCCCGGCGCACCCATCCCTCCGAACCTCCCCTCTCCCGGGGGGACCCAGCCCTCGCCCCCACTCGCGGTGGAAGTTTCTGGGGCTTCAGTCAAGGTTTCAACGGCTGGAAGTGGCAAAGATGCCTCGGCATCACTGGTAACCATGCGGGGTGGGGGGAACGGGGGGCATATGCCACAGCGACACCCCTAAAACCCCCTGACACTGAGGAATGAGGCAATCCCACAGCCCCACGGAGCCACTAAGACTCAGATGCTCTCGGCGGTGCAGTTATTTATTTATTTTAAACCCTGGTACATGACATTTCTCTTCTTACGAAGGCGGCAGCAGCAGAAAGCCCATCACACAGCCTCCCTCCTGAAAGCAGAGCCTGGAAACCAGAGTCTCATCTGCATATTCATAAGTACCTGATAAATTAATCATGATGGCAGAAGCATTCAGGCTAGAAGGGAAGTGACAGGGGAAGGTTGCACCCCTTAACGCAAGCCCATCCTCACTCTCACACACGCTCCTCGTCTTCCAGGCACAAAAATGTTTTGATCCCTTCACAACTTGGCTGAACCCCCTGGGCGCTCGCAGGGCAGGGGGCTGTGCCCCCCCCCCACCCCGTTAGGCACCCACCGCCTCAGCCCCCCACCTCTCCGGTCCCCACCTCCGGTGAGAGACGCTGAACAGATGGGCTGGAGCAGGGCGAAGGACCCGAAGTCTGGGGGAGCTCAGCTGCCACCACCAGACCCCCCCAGCTCCCACAGCAGCGCCTGTCCCCGTCCTCGATCTGTCCCCCAACACGCAGTGTGCCCCAGTGCTGCCCGACCTTGGAGCTGACGTTGCTGATACCAAAGAGTTTGACCCTAAAAATCCTTCTGTGTCCTCTCTCCCCTCAGTGCCCCTCGGCTGGGGGTGAATGGGCACCGCCAGGATTTTGTGGCCGGCAGCCCTGGAGCACAGAGGGGTCCTGGGGGGGGGGGGGGGCGGAGCAGGAAGCTGGCACAGAGCTGCGGGAGGTGGGAGATGGGGAAGAGCGAGGGGAGTCGGGGGGGTCCTGCACCATGCCATGGCAGAGGGAACCGCCTCCCTGCACACACCGCTCGCTCCGCCAGCTGCGAGACAGCTGTGGCCTTCCCTTCACCGAGCAAAACTCTCTCTGCAGGCAGATCCAGCTTTTGGGGTGTTCTCACTGCGCTGAACCCCCTTGGTTTGGGGGAAGAATCACCCTGCCCCGGGGAGAGATGCTGCCTCAGGTAACAGAGGCAGAAATTCAACCGGAGGCCGGTGCAGCAGCTGAGCCCACCCCTGGCTTTTCCCAGGAGCTGCCCTCAGCAGAGCGGGCAGGAGGGGCAGAAAGCAGCTGGCAGCTGCCTGCAGAGCCCGGGAGGGTCCGGCACAGCTCTTGCCTTTATTTCCCCGACCCAGAGGCCATCGCAGAGCTGCTGCGGGGCTGGGCTGGGCTCACCGACAGCAGAGGGGTGGCACAGTCCCCAGCGCCCACCAGTCCCGGGGCTCTGCCCAGCACCAGCAGCACCCCACAGGTGTTTGGAGGGCTCAGACCCGGCGTTAGGAAGTCGTGCATCAAATCCAGTGCCAAAACCAACAGCCCAGCCAGGTCCTCACGCTGCTGGAGCAGCTCAGCCCAGGAGAGGCCATCGCTGCTCGCCCAACAGGTCCCTCCACACCCAGAGGGATGAGGAGAACTGACCCCTTTCACCTCCTGGGCTGCCAGCCCAGCTCTGCCCCAGCACCCAGCTCCCCCAGGAGGGGCTGGGCACCCACCCAAGGAAAAGCCACCCTTGCACCATGAGCCAGGCACTGGTTCCTGGGTGCTGACCCACAGACAGAGCTGCTCCGTGTCCTCCTAAACCATGAGGGTCAAGAGTGAGACTGCACCCAGTCCCAGAAGAGCAACTCTGTGCTCTGCCAATCCCAGTGCAGGACCTGGCCGTCCTTCAATCTGTCGGTTGTGAGTCAGATCCCTCCCATCTCATCTCCCCAGCTCAAATACAAATGAGCAGAAGTATATTTTGGGATCTGCACATGTTAGCAGATGTTTGGAGGAGTCCCCTGCAGAGAGAGCAGTAGGAGAGCTACAGGGGACACAGCAACATGGTCGAGAGGCCGCTCCCGTTAACAGTGTATTTAATATGTTGGGTTTGGTCTGGGCCTGGGTAATTAGCATCTGAGAAGTAATTATTCACACTTGGCCTTTCTATATCCTGCTTATAGATTTGATGATTAATGTTGCTCCTTGAGTTAAGCCTACCCTGGATTTACCAGCGCGCGTTGGGAAAGTTAAGAGGAGGCTCTTGTGTGACAGAAGATGCTGTCCCTTATATCTAACAGCAAAAACAATACGCTAGAAAAATTAGAGTAAAAAGTGCTTTGCACAGAAGCAGCAGAAGCTAAGCACGAAGCAGCCATCTCAGCAACACACCGCCACCACCATCGACGCACGAGTATCTCAGTTGTGTAGTAGAAGCAAAAACCTCCCCCAGCATTCAGAAGGTGCCGCTGCTGGATCTTTGGGGGTTTGCTGGCACCACGGAGACAAGCTGGGCAGATCCCTACAGCAAAGCAGGGGTGCACGGACCCCCTCAGGCACATTTCCACCCCATAAACCCAACAAAGGGTCTCCAGAGAAGGACCTGTTACCCCCACAAGCTGGGAAATGGGGAAACCCAGCTGCTAACATCTCCACACTGGGACTGATACAGCTCAGCCAAGCAAAATCCATAAGCCAGCAGCGGGCTCACCTGCTCTCCTGGGCACTGGGTCCTTGGTGTCACTGCTGGCCCTGGGTGAGGAGGCTGCGCTGACTGTGATAGTCCTGGTCCCCTCCCGGGCCAAGGTGCTTGGAGGCTGGGTGCTTCTCCAGCTGCTCCTCAGGGCAAAAGGCATTTCCAGCTGAGCTGCCAGGCAGGCAAGATGACCATGAGCATTGTCTGGGATCCTGCCCAAAGCCAAATAGCACATTCTGCCCTGGCTCCTCTTCCTCAAGGAAGACACCAACCAACTCCAGCTCCTAGAGAGGAAGGAGAGGAGCAAAAAAAGGGATAAAGCTCCCCAAACCCTGCTCTTATCCTCACTCCTGGCCCCATGATTGGGCCAGCTGGGCAGAGGCACCTGCCCCACACCTGTG
This sequence comes from Strix aluco, assembly GCF_031877795.1. NCBI lineage: Eukaryota > Metazoa > Chordata > Aves > Strigiformes > Strigidae > Strix > Strix aluco. The sequence goes on along the minus strand of NC_133950.1, from coordinate 10,067,218 downwards.
GGAATGAGGCAGAGCATTAACCCCGTGCGTGCTGCTGCCTGGAGGAGGGGAAAGGGCTTTCCCTGAAGTGATGAAACCCCCATGAGCCACACAGGATGCTGCTGTGGACCAACCCTGCTCCTTGCTACCCTCCTCTGGCTGCTTTTATGGGACCAAAGCTGCCCCTTTTTGCCTGGGTGGCAGGTTTCCCTCAGGCTGGAACCATGGCCGGGAGAGGAGTGTTTTCCCCCTGCTTCAGTCGTGCCAAACTCATGGGGACTCATATGTATCAGAGCGCAGCATCTGCACCGTGCCCCCTGCTCCCGCCTGTCTGATGTGGGAAACGGGGACGGTGGCTGCAGTGCAAAGCCAGAGGCACTTCTGAAGTTGGTCCCAACCAAATCAGCTTTTCGTTCTCCCCGAGCAGGATAAAGCAAAAAAGTCACGTCTTTTAAGCTTGGGGCTGGACTCCAGCGGCCACTTCATGGCCCTGCTTGGGCTCAGCCCTGCACAGGCAGGAGCAGCCCCAGGCTTCAGGGCAGCCACGCCTGCCGTGGGTCCCTGAGTATTTCCACACTTTCATCTGGGGGGCTTGTTTTTCTATAAACTACCACCAAAGCAGTGCCTTCCCTCCCTTTTCCTCGCCAAAATGAGGCTTTTTCATTGAAACATGTGAAGCTGCTTTTTTTTTCCCTTTTCCCCAGGTTTTACAACATGAAAGTGGATGTTGATGTGAACGGAATTTTGAAATTGGAGACGGGGAAGTTCTGCTCCGGGAGGCGACTATTTGCTCACAAAATCGCCTCTTTTCAAGCTCCCCGATGAAATTCTGCACAATTATTGTTTTCTTCTCCTCGCCCAGCCAGCCCAGTGCCCTGCACTGCTCCAGCTTTTGTTTCTCCTCTGCTCCCTACCGAGGATGAACAAAACACCACCACGACGTGCCGTGCCCGTGCCCACTTCTCCTCCTCGCCGTGGCTGCCGCACACAGCCGGGTGCTGCCCGCACCCCGCGCGGCGCTGCCGGCGTTAGCACACACGCTCAGCAGCGTTTGGGGCTGCACACCCCAAACAGGAACATGCTCCTGCTCCTAAACTGTTTGCAAACAGGGTGCCAGGGTGCTCAGGATTCAGGGATATTCCTATGAACTCCCCCCTAGCAGAGAGCCAGGGCTTGTTGGATGCGCAGCTCAGGGAACGGCGCTGTGGAAACCCACAGTTTCATTTGCTTTGGAGCTGGAGAGCAACCACCAGCCCAAAATCTGCGTGTGAAGTGACAGGCTTCGCCCCCAGCAGCCCCGTGCCGGGGTAAGGCAAGGGAAAGCTTTGCAGACAGCTTCAGGTGCGGGATGACCCCATGCAGGGGCAAAGCAGCACTTTGGGTGTGATCCTATAGATGCCACAAAAGCCTGGAGGGCTCTCAGGGCCAGAGGACAACCCCATGCCCAGGCTCCGGGGCTGCTCTCCTCCATCACCCATTTCCCCCCAGCAAAAGGTGTTTATGGTCCCCACAGCACAACGAACATCCCTGCTCTTCCGCTCCCATAGGAACTGGAAGGCAAGAACATGGTTAAAAAGCCCCGAAAGCCGGGCCACGAACATCCCAGGTGCCACGGTGCTGTGCGCTGGGCTTGGTCCTCCAGCTCAGTGACAAGGAGAGATAAGGGGGAGGATTGAGCCTTCAGTTTGTCCCCCCGGAGCTGCCGCTGGATTAACTCGGCCTAACATTGTTTAAGGAGTATTTACATGCAGAGCTTCTTCAGCTTGGCCCTCCAGTGCCTGCTGGGTTAGGCAATGCCTCTGGCTTATACCTTGGCTCAAGATCTGTTGACTCTGGAAAATCCCCAGGTTTTGGAGCATGTCTATTAAAACACGCAGCGCTGTGGTCATCCAGGCTCTTCCCCTTCTGCCTATGGACCATGGAGACCACGTGCTCCGGTCCAGCGTGAGAAACGGCGGAGCCGATGGCCAGCCGGGGCGGATCAGCAGTTCCCGGGGTGGTGCTTCTAACGGGGCACGATCTCCACGGCTTCACTGCTGCTTTATTTGTCCCACAGTCCTCCAACGCCAACCAGAGCATCTCAGAGATGCGTGTTCAGGACAGGCAGGATGAGGGGTGCGACCGAAGGCTGGCAGCTCCAGCAAGAGCAGCACGTGGAAACACTGCACGATGGAGGAAACCTGGTCCTTCCGACCCCCATTTCAAATTTATCTTTTTTTTTGTTTGTTTGTATCTTAGATTGGAGTGAACAGGACCAAACCACCAAGCTGGGCTGAGCAGAAATGTGAGGAGCTGCTAGAAGTCACGAGATGCTCCATCCGGGCAGTACAATGTGCGAAGAAGCCAACCCATGCTCCAGTTCCCTGAATTTCACGTTACTGATGTTTGTGACACCTCGAGCCCAGATTTACTGGGTTTATAAAGCAGGACAGCGCTTTCATTCTTGGTCTCCAGGTAGGAAACCGAGGCGATGTCCTTAGTTCAGGTTACAGCAGGGGTCTGTGGTAGAGTAGGCATCAGAACCCACATCTTCTGAATCCATCCAAACCAGTGGGCAGCTCTCTCATGTATATGCAATTTATGATTGACTCTCTCCCCAGGGACTCATCTCCTATCTTCCCCCTTTAATTATAAAAATTAGTAGGTTTGAGGTATATTTGAGGGGTTTTCTTTTCCCGTGTTGACAAAGCGCAATACTTGATGACTCTAACCCCAAATTCTCTGTGACACAGATACCCTGGCAATTATAAAATACTTCCGAGCTCGCTCCATAAACCCCTTTGCTGTTGCTATTAGTATGCATTAACATTTTATTGGTGTTAGAGGATGAAACATCCAGTCTTGCAGCTCCAGTGGGCTTGGGGATTTCCAGCATCCTGCAATATGTATCCGTGCAGAGGAAATTAAAATGTGGATGGATCAGCAAGATACAGTCAAATCCTCTACAGTAATTTGGAGAAGACTAAACTCTGGTGCTAGTGGAGCATATTCCAAGCTATCTAATAGAGAGCTGATGATCTCTATAACAGCCTTTTTGTAAGTTTTATTCTTGCCTACAAGGGAATTTTTTCAAAGGGGATATGTAATACCTAAACTAATATTTTTAAAGGTACATGCTCTGAACATGGAAAAGTAAGACCCTGTTTAGAGCAGTCACTTTCAGGGATCAGCTAGCACCCAGTAGAACACGTTCCAGTATCTTACATTCTTGCTGGAATTTTTTTCTAACCACCACACCAGCCAATTTTATATAGTATGAAGCCATTATAGGACATACCGACTCTCAGGAATATTGGCATGTTTTGCTCTTTTAGCAATGGTACAACATATATTTCCTTTAGCAGCAGAACCACTTGAAACCCAAAGTGGTGTGTCTACACGAAGGCTGGAGAGCGCAGTGCTGGTGTACCTCACTCCCCCTGCATACGTGGGGTGGGCTACAGCTACGCAACTATTCACCAGGCTGGAGTCCAGCACTGTAGAACTCACCCTCTCCAAAAAAACTGTTCCCACACATAAAACTGGGAGGAAATCATGTCAAAATAGATACTCTGGGTACCTTGACTTGTGCAGCGCAGTCTGCTTGGGTTTATCTCTCCCAGGTGTCTTAGAAACAGAAGAACTGATAAGGAACTGCTCCTCTGCTTTCTCTCCTTCCTCCATTTATAGGCTCAGCAAATCCCAGAGCACATCCTTAATCTATTTTTATAAAAGAAAGTGAGTGTGTGATCAGGAGGACTTAAACACACACCTCAGTGCCGGCGGGGTCAGGGCCCCGCAGCGCCGTTCCCGCACAACCCCACTCCTGTTTCCATGGGTTTACACACACTGAGCATTAAGGAGCCCAAATTCTGATGAGGGATTTCAATGCTATTTATTATCTCTGTTACAGTTGCAACTGGGAACATGGGGAGTGACTCATTCCAATTTTAGTGACAACTGTATTTACGCCCTGCGTAGAGCCGGCCGATGTAGACATTCCCAAGCCCAGGCTTTTTATAGCAAGCAGAAGCACCCACTCCACCCCCTCAAAAGCCTTTTCTAACCTCCGAAGCCTGCTCACAGCCTTGTGCTCTTCAGAACGAGCAGATCTCCAAGCTGAAGATGCCCATCATGGTTCAGCCCTCGCTAAATCTGATGTGGAGGCAGCTCTTTTTCAATTTGGCTCATCCTAGTTTGAAGCTTGGCACAATTTTTACAAGATCAGTCCAGGGAAAGACATGTCTGTCCCCGGGACGCTCAAGGAGTTCGTTCTGATGTCAGTGGGAAGAGTGCTGATCCACCGAAGGGGAAGCAACGTTAAAGGACGAAGATCTCTCCTCTTGGCTATTAGAGCATGAAATAACCTCCAAAAGTCCTGTTAAATTCTACATCTGAGCCAGGAGAGTCCTTGTTGAAACAGCAACAAGATCCCCATGAGCTTCTCAACCGTAGAAGGTTCCCACTGGCACACTGGCAGCGGGAGAGTTCAGGTTACGTTAGCAGTTATCGTTAACCACCAATTCCACCTTCTCCCACTCATTTCTGCCTCCTTCCCTCTCTCAGGAAGGAAGTCAACACAGTTGCAGGGACACAGCGCGGCATCCAGGGCTCTTGCGTGGTTCAACACCAGTTCCTTGGGGTACAAAGTACGTCTTCATCCTGGAAACTGCCAGCTCAGATTCTGCTGCTCAACAAATGCTGGTCCTGCAGTGGGGACTTCTTTGTTTATTTAATAGCAGGAACCCAGCACTACGTAATGGAACTGAGCCGCACACCAGGGACAAGTTAATACAGCAACAATGGCATGAAACAGTTCTATTTTTTATTCTTTTACTACTATCACCGCACGAGGCTGCTTCTCTTAACTCTTCATTTATTACTGGCTGCCATGAACGATCATTTATAAAGGAGGGCTGCAAAGAAGGAGATGGGGGACGGTTGACGGCGATTTGCAAAACACGCCCCGTGTAAAGGCAACAGCTGTTAAACAGAAACACGAACCAGCCTACGTATTGCAACCCCGAAGGATCCAGTTCTGAAAACTGAATTTAAAAAAACCTGGCTTGGTCAGTGGGCTGAGCGGGAAGGTGGTGAGAAACCCACACTACGTCTGCTTCCCCTTCACTGCGCATCACGTTCACTAAGGGACACGTTCAAGATGAATTCAAGTGCCTTCAAAGAAAACATCTGTGATCCAAGATGACATTTCTGCTCACCATCCATCCCTCCACGCTGCTGCCGCTTTTAGCAACATGCACTCACACAGTTGGCCTGCGTTGACGGAGAAGATATAACCCAGTGACAAGAAAACTAGCATTTGCTAAGCACATCTATGGTAGCTCCAACCACTCGTGAGAAGGTCCAGGTATAATTTTTTATATAAATCCAACAAAGCTGCTGAGCTAAACCAATGCTGGAAGTCCTGAGTCAGCCCCTACAGCAGGACAAGAAAAACATCTGAAGAAAAAAGGTTCCAGTTCTCACCCTGCCTCAGAAACAAGGCTCAAACGTCTTTTGGTTATGAGAGTCTCTGATCTTCAAGAGGTATTTGCTGGCCCCTGGAAACAGGCTTCGCACATCACCTACCTGCCAAAGCCAAGCTGGGAGAGAGGGGGGTGGGCACACCAAAAAAGTTAAATAAATAAATAAAACATACTATATGACAGAAAGACACCTAAGAAAGACACAAAGACAGACTGGATATACTTGCTTCATGCAGTTAAATAATGAGTCAATTTTGGTGCAAGAGATCAACCACCGACACGGCAAGTGCCTCCACAAAGCCTCTTCCCTCTGCCGAAGGCTCCAGCCATCGGCTTCGCTGTCTCTGCTCCGAAAGCAGGAGCAAATCCCAGTCTGAGAGAGACCAACAGAGTCACCGGTGCAAAACACAGAGACTTTTAATTAAAACCACAATGTTGGAGGAGGTGGGGGAGTGCTGCTTCGGACACCGAGCGGCCCTGGGTGCTGCTACGTGTGTGGACCTCCCAGGAGAGGAGCAGAGCCCCGAGAAGCAGTGATGGACATCGGTGGGAGGCAGGCAGCTGACTGCCATGTGACGGGGGCACATCCCAAGCGGGCTGATAAGACTCAAACAATAATTAGCTGCTTGAAGTCCAAAAATTCCTAGCAGGACAGGTGTGCAGACTCAGGCAAGCAAGAAACACAGAGCTCTATGTGAGCCTCCTCTCACCTCGTCAGCAGGTCCCAAACCCAGGGACACCATCCCCAGGGAGCAGTGGCTGCAGCTGCAGGGGAAAGAAGCACCTCCCCACCCTTTTTTGGTGGTGTATTTCACATTCTTGGTGTCCCTCCCATGCATGGATGTCAACATTTCCACCCACCCTTTTGCACGGAAGCCCCATTTCCATAAGATGACCAGGAGAGATGCATTCCCAACCCTTGGGCTGCTTTGGGAAACCACGGGCTTTAGCTCAGCCATTGCCAGCCAGATGCTGCACAGTCGTTTAAAGCACACTGACACTTGCCAAAAGCCAGGCAACAGCACGAGGGGGCACAGGTGGGGACGCCTGGGGTCCCCGCTCCAGGCACTGGCTGCTAAACTGCTGCACTGGAGATGGACTCATCAAGTCCCAGCAAACACACAGATCTCCAGCACCGCTCCAGGAGTGGATCCGTTTGGAAAGCCAAGACAAAACACACGTCCCACTTAGGAGTAAAACAAGACTTAACCCTAGTCTTCCATTTTCATTTAAAATGCAAGTTTATAAAGTTGTTTCAGGCAGGTCAAGAGATCCTAGCCCCCCACCGCCGCCCAGGGCTGAGCCAGGAGCAGACAGGACAGTAGCAGTGCTAGAAAGCTCCGCTTTAGCTCTGCAGACACCTGCATTCCACTGCCTCTTAATTTAGACTCTTCTTGCTCTCCCTCCCCTGAGTGCCTGCAAGAACCTTTACAAGAGGGAGCAAGTAGGTTTGGCAAAAAGAAAATTGCAGAAAAACAAAATTCACAAGCAGGCTATTCTTTTTTCCCCCCTCCCAACAGTAAAGCAATGCAGCAGCAAAAGCCGAGCAGCCGGGCTGGGGGCAGCCCCACTGCCCCTTCTGTGGTCTGTGGGAGTGCCCAAGAAAGGATCCCTGCTGCCCCTGACCCCCAGCAAACACCAGACCAGAGCCCTGTCCACCCCACACCCAGCCTGGGAACCCCAAGAGAAACATCCCCTCTCCAGCTGCAAAGTTGGGAACCACCTTGGTCAAGGCCTGTGGACACAACAGCTCATCCCAAACCCAGCACCAGCCGTTTCTGCCCTCCTAGTGATGCTGCTGGTACGATCTGGACCACGTCTCCATCCATTCACCTGCCTTTGAGACGCCACTGCTGGCAGCACTGGAGGTGCCCGAGGTCCAGCACAGCAACACCAGCAAGGAATGACAAAGGACAAGAGCTCTCTGCAGGTATAACCTGCTGTCCTGGGCTCTTAATGCTTTTTCTTCCCAGCACAAGTATATAAATGCATGTAAAGCTGCATGCTTGCCCGCTCATGCTGCCTTTGCTCCAGGGATGCCTCCCTAAAAGAGCTGGAGAACATGCTGCTTCATGGGGGGAAATCCCTTCGCTGTGGGGCTGTCACTACAATTTATGGCCAAGCAGTAGCAACCACGGTCACCTTGTGCCACTGAGGCCAGCCCAGCCCCGGGCAGCAAAGCACAAAGGAGGAACCGGGGAGTGCAGAGGGCAGGTTGGACCCAGCGATGGACGTGTGTGAACATGTGAGGTTTTGTGCCCGTTAAGAGGGAGCCTGAGCAGGCGCCGCTCAAGTGGTGTCTTTGCATAGCGGTTCCCACAGAGCCGGGTCCCTCCAGGGACCTCGTCCCCAGCTCCAGAGCCAGCTCAGACCCCGCAGCCCAGAAGGTTCCCAGCTTCACCCAAGAGAAGAGGCAGCAGTGGGAAAGGAAGACCCAGGGAACCTTGCAGAAGAGATGGAGGGAGGGGGCTTTCCTTGCCCAGAAAAAGGGAGAGATGGCACCCTGGGCTTTTAACAACCCACAGACATTCCCTACAACTTCCTTTACCCATTTCAGACCTCCCCGTGCAAGCAGAGGTGGCTGCCTACAGCCACGTGCAGATTCACACTTCACCCCTTGCAGTGGTTTCCCAAACCAAACAGCAACAGGAAACTTCAATGAAATTCAAAAGGGGAACTGCAGTTACCACTGCCCAACACATACACACGTGCCTTCCTCCCCTCCACACCCCCTTCCTCCCGGGAAGGGAAGTAGAGGGCCTCTGCTGCAAGGCAGCCCCTACTCAAACCCCGTTCCCATGCCCAGAGCCGTACGCGGCGGTCGCGCTGCCCGTGGACGCAGCGCAGTGGAGAAGCACAGCCCCGGCTTGGTCGCTGGCGAGACATCCCCGCGCTGGGGACGTGCAGGAGGAGCCGCTCCAGGTCCCGTCTCCTTGTGCAAGGCCGGCGAGTGCTTTGGATCTGTGGTTGCCGATGAGGATGTGCAGGAATGGATGGGCTGTGTGTAACGGGCAAGGTGACGAGGAGGGGGTGAGGGGAGGAGGAAGAGCGCCGCGCTACGCCTCCGCTGCCTCGACTCCTCCCGCGGCCTCCTTAGGATGTCACAGGCTGGATGGGGAGCAGGCTGCCGAACTTAAAGTGCTGGATCACAGGAAACTTCTCCAGGCACTGCAGGAGGGGAGATAAAGAGGGGTGAATTCAGGAGACATTTCCACCTTACGCACGCAGCCAGAGCTACATCCTGCCTCGCGGGTCAGGAGGCGGCGAGCTTGCGGCCACTCAGCTCAGCTGCATGCAGAAGGATCAGTCCCATGTCTCCCCCCACATTCCCGTCAGGCTTCTCAGGGCAGTAACACTCCATAACCCCATCCCCTCCCCTTCAGCCAGAGCCTTTCGCTTGCTGAAATTCAGGCCTGGAGCATGAGCAGAAGAGGCATGTTTGTGTCAGCAGCTTTCTCTCTCACCACCTCTCCTTGCTCAAGCTGATCTCTTTGAAGAGCTTCACCCTTCAAACGCTTTGAGAACTGCAGAAATCCCCCGGGGAAGAGACTCTCCCTCCCCAGGACAGGGCCCACACTTTGGTTTCGAGGTACCATCCTGCAGCCACAAGGCGCTGCCCAAACTGCATTCCAGATTCTCAGCTCTTTGATAGACAAGCACCAGTGAATTTGCTGCCATAGTTTAAGATATGATCCTATCCCCAACAACCCCTCACCCCAGAAATTCCCACCCCCCATTGAAGAGTAATGATAGAGGGAGGGTGGATCACAGATCGGTCATATATGTCCACTACACAGCAGCTTAGCTCCGAGCTGCTTCCTCCAGCTAAACCCGGGATCTGCACAGGGAGAGCTGGGCTGCGTGGGCACAGCCCCTTCTGCTCCCCACCCTGCCAGGGCAGGAAAGGCAGTGACTCTGGTCAATAACCACATCAAAGTTTGCCAGCACTCACCTGGCAGAGCCACTCAGAGCTTCCGTTTTCTGGCATTGCAGATTCAGACTGCCCAAAGCTCACAGAGAGAACAGACTCTGCCTCACCTGCAGACACACGACCCTCAGCGGTATGTGTACAGCAACCCAGCAGCTGCCTCCACGCTGACACCAGCCGTGGCAGCTGTGAGGAGCTGTGCTAAACAAGGGCCACAGACCACCTCACCATGCTGCAGGGGACACACACCTACCAGATTGCTTGGGGCATGGCTAGTGAGATGGTGGCCACCTCCTCACTGCGGGCAGAGAGGCAATTCTTCCCTGCCTAGACAGCACGATATGAAGAGGAGAAAAGAGACCCAAGTGCCCTGTGTTTTGGGAGGAACGCCCTGTATCCAGCCAAGGCACGGATCTGCTGCTGGGAGTCTTACTCTACAGGAGGTAGGAAGTACATACAACCAAAGCACAGCAGCTACCGACTAAGAGGAGCTCACCTAGTCCCAGCAATTCCTCGGCACAGACTGTATCTGCTCAGAGCCAGGCTGGATGGGATGCTGTGCTAGGCAGACACCCAGCTCCCCCCAAGCTGCAGACCCAGCAGCAGGAGGGTGTCAAGGCCCCACGGGCTCCTGCTTGCAACCAGCAGCCTCCCAGGCAGACCCTGGGGACAAGATGCACAGCTCGCTCCTCCAGGCACTTCTTCGAAGCACAGTTCCCTCCTACCAAAGGGAGGCAAGAACCATGTCGTAGTTCCAACTTTCCTTTCCATAGGAAGGAGCCTTGTGCCCTCCACGGGGCTGAGCTGAACCCACTGCAGCAGGGGAGATCCCAGCTCTGGGGACGGGGAGGAAGCGGTGTGCTGCAGGCAGCTCTTCATCCCAAGGCAGGGCACAGGCAGAGGCAGGCAGGCTGCCCTCGTGCTGTCGTCATGCGCAAGCAGGAGGATTTGTACTCAGAAGCCCAGGCCTATGGTAATCCCTTTGGAGCCAGAGGTCAGACAACTGGTCCCAGCATAACTGAACTGCTCCCAGGCACACTGGAGCCAAAACAAGTTCGGAGGTGGTGAAAGTACAGCATGGCTGTATCCACTTTTGGGGAGTAACAGCCATGCAGAAAACCACAGGCCTCCATGGTGAGGCACCAAGAAGAAGTAAGTCCTGTGACCATCAGGGCACATCACCTTCAAAGCTTCCTAATGCTCAGAGCTGCTGCCACCTCCCCGCACAACCACTTAGACAAACCCTCAGAGGAAGCAGTGCTGGATAACAGTGACGTGAGGGAAGAACAGAGAGAAATGAATATTGGAGATGTTGACAGCTAGAAATGTCAGCCTGACTAGCTCTAAGGAGTCCCACAGAAGACCAGGCTGGTTTGGGCTCTGGATGAAGAGATTTTACCACCAGTGGGAAGAATGGGTATCTATTCCACTTAACACCTCGCCAGCCCAAGAAGAGACAAGCAGAGAAACTTCTCCTCCTCTATCCAGCAGGACTAGCACAAATTTACAGGACTATTAGAGGTGCCAATAGACAGGATGTTCCTTGCATCACTCGTGGGTGAAACTGATGGAGCCAACACTAGCTCAATGGATGGAACAGGCTTATTTTCTTCTTGCCACCATCTTGACCATGCTGAAGGTCTGCTTGGGACTCAACTGGGGGAGCAGATTCATGCATCAAATCCAACCTTTAAAGATGGAACTGGGACTAGATTAGTTACAATGGAAAGTATTTCCTGACTGACTGCAGCAGAGAAGGAAAGGTCAGGAGACTCAAAAGCAGGCTCAGAGGAAAAACATCAAGGCTACTGCTTTAACCACACTCTATTCTGTCGACTTCTTCACTCGCCTTTGATGGAGAGAATAAGAAAAGCCCTTGCACTTCCAAGCAAACACATCTTCACCCATTATATTTATATCATAAATAGATACATTTGAGATTTCATAAACACACAGAGCTGAAGAAACACCGTCTTCAGTTTACTGCCCATCCACAGACCCCGCAGCAAGCACAGGGAGTGCGGGGATCCAGACTAGAGCTCCCAGCCACACGGACGCACCCAAGCTTTCTGTTGGCTGTTTAAAGTCATCCCATTGAGGGGACAGAGAAGAGATAAAGCATCCAGAATGCTTTTTTAAATGAACCAGGTCTGGGGACTGCCCCTTTCCTACTAAGCGAGGGCAGTTTGCGAGTGAGCATTTGATTTCTTCTGGTCTGCTTCTAGCAAGTGACCCCTTCGCCCCGCTGCTGTCTCCACTCAAAACCTGGTCACGGTCAGCGCCGCCCGGCACCAAGCGCTTCTCAGCCCCCCCAGACATGTTAAGGAGCGAAAGCCTCCATTGGAGTGTCTGATTTCACCTGATCTAATTGCAACGGGTGATCAGAGGGGCAGGGAGAAGGGAGGGGAAAAAAGAAAACACAAAAAAACAAAAAGGAAATCTTGCTCTCACCTTAGCCAGTCAGACAAAAAGCAACACCAACACCACAAGCCCAAACCTTCCCTCTTTACTACCACACACTCTGAGCTCTGCCACAGAAAATGCCTGTCTTGAGCTGGACAAAGACCCATGTCAGCACCTGGGGGCTGTTGGCTCACTTATCTTCTGCTAATGTTGGCAGGGGCTAATTGGAGAAAGACTGCAATGGTGAAGCTACACCATTGTAGCTACATTGAAGCTACAGAAACTGCTCCAGGAGCCAGTAGCAAACCGACAAGATCTTCAGCAGTGACTGCGGGTGCCTAGCCTGAAACACCCAGAAGGATTTAGTTTTCAAAGGGTGAAGCCTCAGCAACTCCTGAACATTGTGTCATTCCCAGAAAATCAGTCAAAGAGATCCTCTAGTTGCAAACGTCGGTAAAACCTGCACGGCCAGGCAGGCCATAACTGAAAGCTCTGCCCAGCCACACTGCCATGTCCATGCTCCTCATCTCCCAAGCCAAGGAGGAACTGTCTGGGCCAGCAGCAGGGTGGGAGACTCCCCAGAGCAGATACAAGGAATCAGGGAGAACTCAGCAGTGCCCCCTCTCCTCTGCCCATCCAGATGGACACACACACCATGCCATGCCAGGAGAGGACACCACTGCATGAGGATCATGTGCTTAGGAATAGTCCTTTAAGATCTACAAATATTCTTTGAGGAAAAAACTAAATTTAAAGCGCTTTGGTTGACTCAATGTTTTCTACACCTTAGCCTAAATTTGTGTCATAACTCTTCCTAGCAGTTTTTGCATCCTCCCCTTGACACAGCTACATCTCTAGATATTTCTAGAAACCCACCAGTACTGGATCCGGCATTTCCACACAATGTCATCTGCTATTCAAAACAGATCAAGGCTTCCAGAAAAGGCCGTGTCTGGAGTGAACCTAGAAGAGCCAAAGAATCTCCCAGTCTCCAGAGGAGCCCCGAGCTGTGCTGTCCCCAGCAGGCCAGGGAGATCTGCCAGCACATGGTGGCCCCAAGACATCAGTGAACATGCACATTGCACCATGGGCACATCACTGCCAAGCTTCTCCAGCCACGTATGTGGTACATAGGTGGGAACAACCATAGGGCACAGGGCATGTGGGGCACCAGGCAGGGGCACCCCAACAGCATGGGGCATGAGGGATGCCAGGGGAGCACCCAAAGAGCATGCGAAGGAACTGGTCTAAAGGAAAGGAAGGAGCAAGGCAGGGCTGTTGAGGCAGCAGCAGATCATGCTCTAGGTTTCAGGGGGCCTCTGTTTCACTTTAACAGCGCTCCCAGGGCTGGGGTCTTCCCTTCAGACACCCCAGCTCTCACACCAGCGCCTCCAGCTCAAGGTTTCCCCGCAGGCAGCGTCTCCAGCCCGTGAGGGAGCTGTCAGCAGGGGCAGTCCCGGAGGGGCAGCCCAGGGGCACCCCTCCAAGGAGCAGCCAGTTGAGGGGGTCGACCCCCAGCCCTGCTTCTCCTCTTTGGAGGCTGGGAGGAAAACTGAGCTGGGGGCGGAAGGAGCCAGCGGGCCTGGGAGTGACACCTCACAGATTAGAGAGGTATGTGGCCTGGAACCTAAACACAGGATGTGCAGTGCAGAGGAAGGGCTGGGGGAGGGAGCGCGCCAAGTTAGGCACAGTTAACCCCTTTGTGCACTGGGTCTGAGCAGAGCTGCCCGCCCAGCCTCTGCCCTACGTCCCAGCAACGTATGTCCCAGCAACAGGAGCATGGTTGACCTGAGCAGAGACCACAGGGTATAGGATTAACTCCTTCAAGCACCACCGGCCTCCCTGGGTGAACCAGGGAGCTGCACCATCCCTGTTTCTCCAGTGTCTTTAGCGCAGCCAGTGCCTACCCGCAGAGGCAGCACGGTTCCATCCTCCCCAGCAAGAGATGCCGCCCGTCAGCCATTCCCTCAGGAGGCCCAGATGTGGCGGTTCCTGTCCTGCTTCCTCAAGCTCAGGGTTAGCTCGAGGAGGAAGGAGAGATAAGGGAGAGCCAAAACTGCCCGGTTCCCCAGGTCAGGGCTCACCAGGAAAGCCTGCTGGGGCAGCGCCAGCAGAGCCCGGACGGGTGGAGAGCTGCCAAGCCGGGGGGGAGCTGTGGCCTCGCCGGCCCAGCACACTGCATGGATGGGACTTGTAGAGAGGGGAGATTAGTGGGAAGCGTTCAGCCTGCTCTGGAGCTCTTGAAACATGGGATGATTAAACTAAGTCTCCTCCAGCTGGTAAAATAGCAGTGCGGGGACCAGAAGGACAAGATATCAGCCCTAATTTGGAGACTTGGAACTTGCACTATGGGAAGACGAGAAATGACAAAAGTCACGTCTGAGAGGAATGGCCGTTCTGGGATTGGTTTGGGGGCAAACACTAGGCAGGCAGGAGCCTCCTTCTAGCCAGCAGCACCTGAACTGCCAAGGGCTCCCAAGCCACATTCAGCACAGGGCAGTGACCGGCCGTGCTGGGGCCCCCACGCCAAGGAGCAGCAGAAGAGAAGAGCTGACCCACAGCGCAGTGGAAGGGAGGAGGCGTGTGGCCGAGCAGCCTCCCCCTGCCCACGGCGCTCACCTCTGCCTTGTACATGCGGATGAGGCCCTGGTTGACCTTGGACCAGGAGGGCACGGCGCTGATGTTCCAGAGCTGGTTGGAGTGCTCAGCAAAGGGGCCCGTCTTCATCTGAAAGAGACCCAAGAGCAGGGCTGAGGGAGCGGGGCCAGCCAGGAAGCTCGTGCACCAGCAGTGACTCACGCTCACACTCTCTCCAAGCAAACATTCCCACCAAGCCCTGTGACCCACGCACCAGCCACCTCACTGCGCCTTCCCTCCCTCCCTCCACACTCCCTCCTGCTGTGGCCACATCACATGAAGCCGTGGCAATCCAGCTCTCCCCCTTCCCTGATAAAATTAAGCCTTTTCCCTGCCACGCTTTCCTAATCAGACCTCCCTCTGCACACCTCCCTTTTAATGACTGCATTAAAAAAGCCCCACGTAAGGCCCATTCTCCCCCCCAGTAGAGCTTGGCTTAACGCTGTTCCTATTCTACCCAGAAACCTCCCAGTGCAGCACTGCTGGGCTTTCCAAGAAAATGACTCATTCCCCATTCAGATCAACAACAAGCAGCAGCGACAACGGCCGCTGCCTTCCCTGAATGCAGAGGGCAGCGCAGGTTGGCAGCAGCTCCAGTGTCCGCAGCCCACTCCACACCTGCCTCTAGTAGAGGAGGGCTCTGGGGGGAGGCAGGAGCAGGGGGGACATGCTCCAGTCCTGCTCTCCAAATGGGCTCCAGAGCTGCGAGTTGCTAGCTTGCAGCAGATGCTTTACATTTTTTTAATTTTTTTTTTTTTTTTTTTTAATACTCCAGTGTTTCTCCTCCCAGGGTGAGGGGTTTGGAGGAGGGAGGGCAGGGGGGAAGCTGAAATCAGGGACAGTTGCATGTAGATTCCCTGGGTAGTTGTCTCTCCTTCTCCTCCATGAATAAAAACAGACCCTCAGGGAGAAAAAGAAATACAACGCAGCCACTCTGACTGAGCAAAGTTCCCATGACATCAGAAACCACAAGGCCGGAGCTCACGCTAAAAAGGAGCGTGGGGAGAGAGGAATCTCTTGGACTCTCATTCTCAACTCGGGGCTCGAACAACTAACCCCTTCCCTCCACGCACGCACAGGCCTGGAGCGAGGGTGGAAAAAGAGCCTCCAATCCACCTCTCTGCCTACTGTAAAAGCAAGCAAGGCCAATCAATCCGCTTTGGGAACTTGCTGCTGCCCTTCTGCGAGGTCTGTGTGGCACCAGCCTGCAGCAGAGAAAGAGAGGGAAAGGGGGGGGGGGGGGACCCAAAACACCCCACTGCTTGGAGAACAACGTGTTTCAAACCTGCTGACCTCAGGGCCAGAGCACCGGGGGAAGTGGGTCTGTAGTTTTGCCGCCTGCCGGGAGAGCGCAGACGCACCCCCGCTTCCCCTCGGCGCTTCTCGTGAGCTGGGGGATGACAGATGAGCTGCTCAGCCGTTCCCGCTCCCCTCGGCCGTGCGCGCTTTCCTTGCGGATACAAGATGAAACGCGCAGATACACAAAGCACGACGCTACCCAGCGGAGCCGGCGTGTTATTAAGCGCAAGGATTTGGCACCGGCGGGCACCCAAGTTAAAGGCTGCCAGGGAGCTCAGCGCCAGGCGGTTCGCTCAAAGCATCCCTCCTCCTCGTATGGGAGATTTGGCTGCGTGTGTTTCGACGCCAAACCTCCCTCCAGCATCGCTGCCCTTCGCAGGGGCACAGCTTGCATCAGCCACCACCACCACTGTGCTTTGCTTCTCCCCCCTTCCCAAGCCAGAGCAAGCGTGCCGGAGAGCGCGGAGGAGGTGAGCGCGGCTGGCCGGCCCCACGCTCGTGCCTGGGGCTGTGCGAGCACCTGGCACGGCCGCCACCGAGGCCCTCCTCACCCACAGCACCCAGCAAGGGATGGCTTGGCTACAGTTTCAAACTGGGAGGGAAAAAATAAGGGGACAATGGGCGGGGGGGGGAACCAAAAAAAAAAAAAATCATCTCCTTCCAGCCACAAAGGGCAAAGACAGAGAGCTGGGGGGGAGAGCGAGAGGCAGCGAGCGCGCTGCAGTCCCGCAGTGACCCCAGGGGAACGGAGTGAGTCAGAGCAGCCATATTGAGCAGGAAATTACTCACAGACGCGGCGTTCCTGCCTCTCGGTTCCCAAGAGAATCGGCCTTTTGTAAATGGTTCCTCTGTCAGTGCCGGGGGGAGGGGGACGGCTGAGGCCGTGCTTTCCTGTCAGCTCCTTCCCTTCCAGCCGAAACCCGAGCCCTCCCTTCCCAAACCTCCAAATTTAGAAGCCAGATTGAAGCTGAAATTCCTGCTGCCTGCCCTGGGCCCTCGGAGGAGCATCTGGGCGATCACACTGATCCACCGCAACAGCCGGGGCGTACCCAGCACCCCTTTTCTGCACAAACACACACACAGCCCTGCCATCGCTGCCGTCCACAGCCCCTAGCACAGCAGGCACCGCAGAGATGCTCCCAAACCCTCCTCATCCTCGCACCTACAGGTACCACACGCACCCCACAGCACGGTTTGGCAGGCAAGGCAGCAGCACGGGGGACAGCTCGAGTCCCAGCCGGCTCCATAAACCTCACCCTATTCAAGAACCAAACATTCAGGTCCAAAACCACCCCGCAGATTTCCCAACAGCAGGCCAGCTTACGCAAGGCTCGCTGCTGTGCCTGCGCGCCGTGCAGGGTGGTGCTGCTGTAAGGATGCCTCCGTGGGTTCAGCCTGGACATCATCTTGCTGCTACTTGAAGAGCCTGAGGTTTAAATATACACGTGGCAAACACCACGACAGTGTATATTCATATCCCCGAAACGTCACCCAGGGGCTGAGAAAAATACCTGCTCAAGAGAATATTCTCTTGGCTGAAAGAAAACAACCTACCTCGGTTGTAGCTTGCTGAAACAAAACCTGCTCTCATGTCGGTAAGACGTACCAGACCCACTGTGGGAACTGTTATGGTGTTTGCTACATCCTTAACACCTTTAAAGGAGAGCTGTTTCCAGCTGACAAGCTCAGAAGAAAATAATATCGTTCATTTATTAAAGTCTTTAATCCCTTCTATCTTTTTCCCTGCTATTTTGTTTTGTTGTTGATTTTGGAGAGAAAGCATTTGGAGGACACACGAGGCTGTCTCAGCCCCCCCTAGTGGCAGTAACAGCCTTCCCAGGCATCTGGGAGAGAAAAAACAAATTTTAAAAGCAAAATCTTTACAAAAAGGTACCAGTGCCTGCATGAAGATGGATTGAAAACACCACGCATTTGATAATCCAGGTTGTTGCCATCCCTTAGCGGCTCACGCCAGCAGGGCCCGAGAGGAGGGCTCCTTGCCACCAGGTGGCACTCAGGAACTCAGCAGAAACACTGAATTCCAATATTCTCAACAAATGTGCAGAAAAAGAAGTGAAATCACTTATTTTAAAAGCCTACTAAAAAGCGAATATTCTGCAGGCAAAAGCAGAGTGACCTGAAGAAGCAGTATGGTGCTGTGTATTTTAAACTTTACATGTCATCTGTGCACTGAAGAATTTTCTACACACACGTCAAGATGTATGTTTTTATGTTTTTAACAGGTTAGTGCACTGTCTGGATATTACAGAGGCCCAAATTAAAACAAATCTTAGAGCTCCTTGGCTCCTGCTTTCCTGTCCCCATCTTGATCCCTTTCGTCAGCACCTTTTTACTACCCACGGCATGATTTCTCTCTGCATTAAGGGTTAAACCCTGTGAGGTGCTAAGTACCAACAAACCCTACTAGATTCAGCAGGACCTGACACAGCACCTCCCGGGGTTTGGGCCAAAGGCTCCTATGAAAATTTCCTACATGAAAAGCTAAGTCCGTATTCTGTAACCTCCCTTCTCATCTAATCACTAAATTAGAGGCAAGAGAGGGGGGGAAGCAACCAGAACAAAGGGAAAGAACCACACTCTGTCCTTCAAAATTAATCCCATCAACTCTCTCTTGCCAGAGACAAGAACTTCCTCACCACAACAGAGCATGTGGATCTTGCTCTCCCTGCCCAAACAAGGGGGCCAGATCATCCACGGCGGCTGAAGGCAGAAATCCGTGAGCTCCCTCGTTGAGAAACACTGCCCATGGTTGGCAACAAGCTGAATATCCCCAGTCCCTCACCCAAGGGCCCTCCAGTGCTTGAGCAGAAACACCGGCCCTGAGAGTGTTGCCAGGTGGGTGAATCTCAGCACCATCTAGATCATTTGCAAATAGGGAGCGTTTAATGGGCAACTCTCTCGGTAGAATCTGCAGGAGACCAAGCTGCACAGAGGTTTGGGAGCCTGCCCTACGCAAAGGAGGCCCAGGGCCTGCCAGGCAGCACCCAACAGCTGGAGGGAAGGGAGGTTATCTTGGCAAGCCCAGTCGTTTTGCAGCTCCGACTTCATCTTCCTCGCATACTTGCAGGCACCAGCCTTCTCCATTCAAGTTCCCACTGACTGATCCAAGGTTATTTGTTTGCTCTTGTTACAGCTCCCTTCAGCTGCAATCCACAGCCCATCTAGCTTAATTATACTTTCCTCTCAACATCCCTGTCTCAACTCATTCAAGGAGAGCACCTCAGACATGCAACAATGGTTCATCCGCACAGTTCCATGAGAGCAAACAAGCAAAGGAGGAAGAGAAAACCACAGCCAGAGCCAAGTATCTAATGTCAAGAGAACCTCCCTGTGGGACAAACCTTCCAGTCCTCACCTCTGTAATGAAGAGGATGCACTCCAGGAACATGAAGTCCTTATGGTTTTCATTTACCACCTTCTCATCAACAAAGTGTCGAGGCTCCAGATTTGGATGGTCTAAAAAAGAGTAAGAGACAATAGGAAGTAACCTGTGTGCCACCCCCCTTCTGAGATCAAGTTCAGTCAGGTCTTGTCCTGCCCCTTCTCCAGAAGAAACATGATCCTCCCATCAGAGCTTCTCAGAAATCAGCACAGAGCTGTTCCCTTCCATCTCATCTCCCACTCGAGTACCTCAGCTGTGAGAGCACCTGGTAAACTCCCCAGGGCAGAAAATGTGTTTTCTAGCACCAAAACCAAGACTCTCCTTTTAAAAAGCTTGTAGTCATTGCAATACAGACAGATGTACTGTACAAGAAAGCCTTCCATCTCCCAACCTAAGCAACTAGCTTTATTTGGAAAGCTGAGGAAAAAAAAAAAAAATTCAAGCCCCAAGCAAACTTCTGCTGTATTATACACAAATCTGACATATTTGAATTTAAAAGTCAGTCCCAAGCCCCATCATCTTTGCAACCTAGACAGACGGGGCAGGGGGCAGGCTGGGACACGAGAAGATTTTTGTTAGTACCTATCAGCTGGGAACTGCCCCATATGAAAGGTAGAAATTGGAAGTCATCCAAGCCCCACACGCCCTGGCTGCCAGCAGGTTCCATCCTGTAGGTCTTCTGAAGTTTTCGCATCACTTCTAGGTACCTGAGACCAAAGACAGAAGGAAGGGTTAAGCCAAGGCCTTCTTCTGTCTTCACTGACTTACACGAGGACAAGAACAATCAGTCTGGAGAGGGACACAACTCTCGCTTGCAAGCAGGACCGGCACATCCAGCACAGTACATAGGATATATATTCAGCTCCTTTGACAGAGAAAGCAGCCTGACAGCACGTATAGTAACAAATACCAGCACTTTTTAAAAATTGGGTTGGTTTTTTTCTACACCAGATTCACTAAGAAATCAAGTGGCAGGGGGTTATTTTATCTGCAGCGTCTTATGTTGGTGCAGATCTCTCCCCACTCCACTGTTGTTTGAAAACACTGACACTTCGCTCTCCTTCAACAGCTTCCAAAAGAGCTCAGAAAGCTTTCCACCTTGCAGCAACTGCTACTTCCGCTTTTCAGGTGGAAAATTAAAGCTGGAAGTACTATTGAAGGAATTTGTTTCCATGCCACCAAACAGTGATACAGCTGGGATTAGATCTCTCAACTCCAAACACCCATTCCACCAGTTTCATCACTACCAACTCTACCTCCTGGGCTGGAAACACATCTAGGAGCAGTGGAGGCCTGCCAGTTTCGTAGATGTTTGGGTTTTTTAATGCCTGAAGAGATGTTAGATCCTCTGATCAGATCTTCCTGTCCATCACAAAGCACAGAGCTTCACCCACACACCTCTGCAGAGCACAATAACCTGTGCTCAAGTAAAGTAACTTTCCAGAAGGACACTCAGCCCCTAACAGACAAGGTGCTATCACCTCTTTTGGAGATAGTTAAAATGGGTCACCAACACAGTCCATTAAAAAGTACATCTGCCTCCTAATTTTGTTTCAATTTGTCTTCAGTTCTCCCATTCTGCCCTTTTTCCCTAGGCCAGCAAACTCTTCAGCACTCACGTTCTCTAATTACGTACACAACTTTGTAGAAGGCCCTTATTTTCCCAGCTCACACCCCAGGAGGAGGCTTTTATAATTTCTTACTCCCAAATTGGTGCGAATGGGTGGAAGAAAGGGGGCACAATCAGCCCAGACTTCAAGAGGAGCCTGGCATGCAGAACAGGCAGTAACAGCTCACATCTCAGCTGGAAGGGGACACTGTCAGGGACCTACCCTCAAACAGCCCAGTGCTTCCAGTCCTTCTCCTTCCATTACCTCACCTGTTAAATACTTTAAAGACGATGGCCATCTGGTCATCCACTCTGAGCACACCGATTTTGCAGAGGCAGCAGAGGAAGGCTGCAAATGCAGCTTCGTGCCCTAGAGTTAAAAGACATGAAGAGACATGACACTGGTGTCTCTGGTCCCCAGGACAAGCTTTCTGTGGGCACAATGGCCCTTCAGAAATCACATCAGTCACAGCCCCATCTCAAAAGCCCCATCCCTATTGTCCTTATTAATGCCATGAGCTGACAATATTTCATCCCCACGCAGCACCCACCCAAAGTATACCTTCTAGACACTCATAAGGTGATTAACTTTGAGAAAATAAGAAGTTCCTGAGGAAAAACAGCTCCAGCACTGGGCATGCTGGGAGCAAGGCAGGGCCTTTCCCAGGAGCTTGGCACAGCAGGGGAAGTGTAGCACCGCAGAGTCATCTGCTCGGGAGATGCGAGGGAACCTCACATCTGCAAGTAAACAGATTTCCTCCCACTTCAAAAATATCTCGCTGTCGGAAGGATGCAGATCCCATGACGCTGCCAGGAACAGTCCGTCCCAGAAGGTACCAGGATCTCAGGCTGAGCCTCTGCAGCTTGGTCCCCCAGTTAACAGCAATGAAAAGAAACAACCAGCAAACCTAGAAATGTCTTTTAGTGAAAGGGACCACAGAAGAAGGGAGAGTACAAGATCAGCAGCTCCATGCTGTGAAGAAGTCCAGCTCCCACTATGGGAACAAAGTGTACCTACAGTCTAGCCACTGTGCTAGGACATGGGCCTCTGGCCTGGGACACACAGGAGGGGAGGAAAGGCTGAATTTCCTTCCCCAAGCTGACAAAACCCCCGCCAGCGGGTCCCTTTCCAAAGACAACATCTCCCCCTGGTGCCAGCGAGCCGCAGCTCTCCTGGCAAGCACTGCACAGCCTCCAGCTCTTCATCCTTTTACTCACGTCCTCCTCGTCCTCTCCCTGCCCAGGTCTAAAGTTGTGTTTCCTCGCACCCACAGTTCTGCTCTCCGCCTGTTGGTGAGGACACACCTGCCCTCCAGACAGAGGAGCAGAGCACATAGACGATTCTGGATTTAGTCTAACTAAAGCCAGTGTGGTTACTTCAACCTGCAATTCAGTATCAATTTAGGTGCAAAATGCTTCTACCTTCAGATTACAAAGTCCCTCTGTAAACAGTGGTGTCACTTCTAGGAAGCACCAGACCTCAAGACACCTCCCACTGAACACGAACTTGGTTCCCACTGTAGTTCCAATTCAAGCAATTGTATTTTATCCCTCTAAGCTGCCTACTACAGATCAGCAGGTACAGGACTGCTGTATGCGGTAAAGCAGCTCCTACAGCTTATCCCAGAAGGGCTCATATTTCCTCAGCTGAGACGTGAACAGGGTGTCATAGGTCTGGCACAGCCCTGCTCCCAGCCCCAGCTCTCTCAGTCACAGCCCACACTAGATGTAGAGGTGAGGAGGCCCCAGAAGGAAGGTGTTTGATTCAAGCTGACACTCAAAATACCAGCAATAACACATTTAAATAAACGCAGCACCAGGCTCCGAAGGGCCACTACACGAGGGAGTCCAGCCTCGCCAGCGCGCGTGCCCAGGTACCTGTGCCATAGTCAATGCGGGTGGAGTTCCCCACAGACTCCTTCAGGTACACGGCCACTTCTGGTGCAGCATCAGCCAAATGCTTGGGAATCACTGTTGCCACCAACTTTTCTGCTTCCTGAAAGACACAAAAGATTCCCTCAAGTGAGTGCAGATCTGTCACAGTTCCCAGGAACAAGTCACTCTCTGCTCAGACGCTGTTGCAGAGTGGGAGCTGCAATGGTGCACTCCTACAGTGGACAGAGCCAGCATGACAGAGGAGCAAATTCTCCTGTTGAAGAAGTCAACTCCAGAGATGGAGCAATTCAGGGAGAGCTTGTCCTGACACTTACCCAGGCCACACACATCCTGGAGGAAAAAAAAGCTCCACCATCCAAGTACATCAACCCAGTTGGCCACTAACTCATGTCCAGGACAAAAGCATCATAGAGCAGCAGAACACCTGCAAGCTCACTGCTGCTGGGCCTGTGCTGCCTCCAGAGCTTGGTGCAGGGCAAGTGCTCCGAGCTGAAGGAAGTCGAGCAGTTTCACAACCTTCCTCTGATTGTGTGTGTCGCCCATCAGCTAGCAGACACAGTGGGCAGTTAAAAAGCAAAGGAGTTCCTTGGGTTTGGGGGGCCCTCATGGCTCATCCAGGACTTGGAGACCCAGCCAAGGGCATTTACGTAGCCTGTACGCTCTCACAGGAGAAGACAGCGCCAGATCAGGGGTAAGTGATGGATATCAAGAGATGAAGCCTTCAGAGCTTATCTGAGCAATTCCTCTGTAGGCTGCTTGGCTGCCACACAGTGAGGGAGCCATTCTGCTACTCCTGCTGGGCACGCTGCCCTTCTGTAGGAGCTGCATGTAGCAGCTTTCACTACACGTGAAAGACAGGCTCACCTGGTCTAGTTTGGCGTACCAGGTCCTGAAGGCTTTGTTCCCAAAGCGAGAAGGTTGATCCACTGGCGGGGTTTCATCGATCCATCTGTCAAGAGTGTTCAGAAGAGCCACCAGCTTTTCAATGGGCTACAAAGACACAGAAGATGAGGGGTCATGGTGACATAAAACAGAGCAGTCCGTCAGGCTCCGACATCTCTGCCCTGGATTGAAGTCGTTAAAGCCCACATCATCCTTCCCAAGGGTGACAAACGGAAACAGGATGTGCCAACCCTCCCCAAAATGCAGAGGGGCCAGGAAAACCATCCCTCCCCTCAGAAGATCAGCCTAGTACAAAGCCCAGCCTGAGGCAGGCTCTCCAGTCGCCCACACAGTCTTTCATGAGCTGTAACAGCACTATGCTCTAAAACCTCTGGGAGCTACAGCAAGCTCCTAGCTGTAGGGCTCACAGGGCTGAGAGACAGGGAAGTGCTACACAATTCAGGGATATCCAACACAAAACTCAGACTCTGCATCTTGAGGGTTCTGCATTCCCCCCGGGATACAGCACAGCACTTACCGTATATCCTCGCCAGTGACTGATGATGTGATTTAAGAGGCCCTTCTCAAGGCCTCTAATCTTTGTCCTGAAGTGTCTCTTAGGAGTCAGGATTAGCAGTGATGGTGTTAGCATTTGTGCAGCACCCAGCGCAGCAGGGCCTAACGGCTAGTCAACCTTCCCAGCATGATTCTTGTTGCTTCAAACTCAGACTAACCAGACTGCCATGGCAGCTCCAACCCAGGGACACCCAGTGCACGTGACAAAATACAACTTACCCAGGTTGTACCTACCCAGGGGAAGAGGCAGCCTGGTTTGCCCACCAGTGGCCTCATCACAGCAAGCATGAGAAGCTCTTGGCTCTCAGAGAAACGTCTCAATACAAACACAAAGCTGATGGGAAGACAAATGCAACTGCAAGACAACAGAGCCACAGTTCTTACACCCAGTGCTGGAAGGAGGATGTGAGGAACCTGTGTGGGATGCACGAGAGCGACTGGAGGCGGCGCTGCTGTGGCCACAAAGGAAAAGGAGAGAGGTACAACAGGCAATACAGCACGATATCTCAAGCTGTACTGTTATGACCAGGGCTGGCCAGCACACGCAGCCTCCTCTGTGCCTTGCCCATACAGCTGGGGAACGGCTACACCCCACGCACCAAGAGGCAACACCATAGGCGCGCTTTAAGCAGCTCCAATCAGTTTTAGGAGGCTCTGCTGACAACTGGTCAAGCCTGCCAGAGGCTCAGGGATTCTCCTCACCCGACTCCAAGCAGCTGGAGAGCCGTCAGCCACCACAGCAGCTGGCCAGGCCCCGGGCAATGTAGGCTCCTCTGTCTCAAGAGGGGATTCCTCCTTCAAGGGGACAAAGAGGACAGCAGAAGCGGCGGCTGGTTTGACTTTGCTGGAGGCATCGACCGTGTGAAGCCGGCTGGTCTCCTGGGCTGTGGTTCAATTCTTCACGTTGCCTGCCGGGAGGATGAGGAAAGAGCCGAGCCCAGCAAGTTTCTAGCCCTTGAAGTGCCACTCGAAGGGGGCGGGCAGAGAGACAGTCATGGCAGAACCGTGCTGCTGCTGAACCAGCTGCGGATCGCTCCCCATGCCCCCCACTCCCAGGAAGAAGGGTCTCATGGCAGACACAGCCTCCCCCAGACAGCGGCTCCTCCAGAGCCAAGGACATGGTGGAATCAACCAGCGGGAAGCAGGATCAGGCAGGGGAGGGATCCGCCCACCCCATGAGACCTCAATATTTGGCCACTGAGCCAGGCTAGAGACTGCAACAGAAGACAAGACCTGAGCACCCCAGGAGCACAAAACACCCAAGTGCCAAGGGACATGGGAGGCCAGAAGCTCTGGGTGCCCTGGGGAGGCTGCAAGCTGGAGCCACTAACTGGCCAGCGCCCCAGATTCGAGTGGACCAAGGCAACGTGACCCCCTCTGCTTCAGCTCCCTGCTGCCCAAAATGCTGCAGAAACCTGGCATCTCCCCACTGCACCAGGCCAGGTTTGGACTCAGCTCTACTTCCTGGCTACTGCATTCCCCTCCAATTAAGCAACAGCGTTCCCAGCACTGGGTTGCATTAAATAATTAAATCGTGCTGGTGATTTATCCGCCGGCACCAGCAGCTCATTACGAGCAGCCACCGTATTTCAAACCCCTCTCAGTGAGCACTCGGTGCTGCCTGGATAAATGGCTGGCAAGGAGCGGCTCCTTCCCCCTCCCCAGATCTGCCCGCAGGCCTTGGGGAGCATGAGAGTCGAACCTCCCCTTCCCCACTGCTTGCTTTAAAGGGATTAAAAAGCCCAGCCCCACTGAACACGGGAGAGCAGGACCCAGCTGCCGGCTCAGCCACGCCAATAAATAATTAAAGAGATGTGGCTTGTTTTGGGTTCAAGGCCCTTTGAAAAGGGGGTTACTAAAGGAGCAGCTTCCCATTGTCCAGCAGAGGAAACTTGTGCATCCAGGGCTGACCCCAGCGGGGGAGAAGGAGGGGAAGAACAGAGCTTACGGGAACACAACCATCAGCACCACCACAGCCTTGTTTTGCCTGGCTGGGTTTTTAAGCTCTATTTTTGCTTTACCTTTCCAGTGATCAAAGCAAGGGCAGCCTCCCCGCCCCCTCCCCCCCCCCCCCCGCCCCCGACTCTCCTTGCTCTTCTCGTTGTGCTGATTTTGCATCCCCTTGACCCTGAGTCTACCACCGGTCCCAAAGGCAAACCACAGAGCCTCCTGCAGAGCAGAGACCTGTCAGCATCTCTCAAGAGCAGAGGCCAGGCAGACGGAGGTGCTGAGAAGGCATCACAGCAGCCAGAGCTGCCCGCGGGGACCAAGCCTGTCCCTGTGGGGCCCTGTCGGAGCAGGGAGCTGCTAAAATTGGGGCATTTGCTGCTTCCCCCACTCCCCTCCTGGAACCATTGCAAGCCACAAGGCTGGCCAAGATCCCTCAGTGCATCAAACTGTTTGAAGGGAAGGTCTGCTCCTCGCATGGCCAAAATTAACCTTCTCCTTGCTGCACTGCTCCTCTGATCAAAGACACAGCTTTAAAAAATTGCTTCAGGCTGCAGCCCCAGCAGTCGTTGCATGGATCCCCCACGTGAAAAGCACTCCCTCCAGGAGGAGAAGGCAGGTCACAGCCTATCAGTCATACAACCTTGTGCCAGACATAGTGTCTACGCCAGTCCTAAACAACAGCTCCGCTATCACTACTTGTCAGATGCCTCCAGCAAAACCCCAGACAGCTCCATGCAATTTTTCAGTAAGAGCAGAGCAAGCTCAGCAAGTCTCAAAAGGGGCTCAGCCCCCAAAGGATCCAGCTCTCGCTCCAGCAGACAGTTTGGTATCGACACACGCTACTCTGGAAACCATTAAGCTGTCTCTTTCAAAGCAGAGCAGACCATACTTTCTTTTTTTTTTTTTTTTTCCCATGGCAAAGCAATACCGGTAAGTCGCGGAGAGGATACGCATTCAGCAGAAAGGATTCCAGGAGGTCATTTGCCAAAGGAAGGCGTCCCCAGCATTTGATCAGGGAAGAAGATGGGACGGCACAAAAGCACATCAGCAGCAGGTACAGCAAAAGAGAAGAAAGCAGAGCAGAGATGCAAGCAGAGGCCACAAGGGGCTGAGCCTTTAAAAGCACAGATAAGCAGTTTGATCTACAAACGAACCCGCGTGAACAGGCAACCTCATCAACAAGGCAACCCTGGGGATGCTCCACCTGTGCCTCAAGTCACAGGCTTCTGCTCTCCTCAGCGCGCAGGGAATGAGACATGTTCCCTGACACTTCCCAAGCAGTCGGCATCGTGTCTCTTGTTTATCACCCGGACTGGGACAGTAGATGGAAAACATTCACTCCAAGAGGAATCTGCTGCACGGACACAGCACAGATACAGCTTTTCCTAGATAGCTGACAGCTCAAAGGAGTTGGCAGAAGAGGTTTTGTGGGTTTTTTCCCCACTTTGTTTTGCTCATTTTTAATGCTTTGTTTCCCTAGAACTGCTCTGTGAATGGTTGGGAATGAGCGAGATCATGACAAAGACAAAACTCAAAGGTGAAATGCAAACAGTGGAAAGCAAGAGCAGCATTTGACAGCAGTTTCTACTGAATTGAAGGAACAAAAGGTGGACACAAAGCCTGTTAGGGAGGGATTCATTATCCCTCATCCCCCCCATGAACTACAAGCAAGTTTCTCATTCACACACTGGCTGCTAGAAGGGAAGGCTGGGCTTAACACGCCTGCTTCAGACATAAATGACTAGGTTAAAGATCATCATGGGCTGCCTTCCTGCACCAGAATAAGCTATAAACACACAGGGCCCAGCCTGCTTCCCATTCTGCGTGGATCTTTTTAGACCATTCCCAGCTTTCTTGCACAGCTGTGCTAAGTTTGAACAGTAAAAACATACCCAAGAATCTCCTCATTGCAATGCAGAACAAGGGAGGGGGATCCAGTGTGCAAGACAGAAGCGAAGCTGGTGGCCACCACATGCTCTGCAGATCCCAGCAGCACCCAGAGAGGCCTCAGGCCAGCAGCAACTCTGGAGGATGTCTGTCCTTTCCCACCCAGGGACAGGGAGACAAGTGACTTGCCCAAGGTCCCACAGAAAGGCAGTGGGAGAGCAGGAACAGTACAGACATCTCAGCCTTTTGCCTGCAGCCAGGAGGGAATACCACATCTTCAACACATCGCTGGTTGAAGCCAGACTGAGAAAACAGGGTCAAAACACGCCCTTTCTTCATCCTCCTTTTCACCAGCAGCATAAGCCAACTGCATTTATTCTCCCTGTCTCCCAGATAAACTGCCAACTCATTCCTCACCTAGGAAATATTCACTGTAGAGTCAAAAAAAAAAAAAAAAAAGACAGAAAAGGAGAAACAAGGGATCCAAAAATCTTCTCCTACCTCTGAAACTTTGTATTCACAGGTCAGCTTCTTGCCCCTGACACCTTCATTCAGAGTGAGGATGAAGCCCATGTAATCTGCATAAGCCTGCAAACACACCCGAGAGAGCAGGGCGTTAGTGAATGCCCACAGTCCGTTTGAACAAGCAGCGCGGCATGGGAGCACTCCTGCACGCCAAGGGAACCTTTCCCAGCACACAATGCTGCTTTCTTGGAGACACCCAGGGTGCAGGGCTTACTGAGAGGTTACTGCTATTTTCGGCAGACCTCGGAGGCAGATGGCAATTGCACTAAGAACTCTGCATCACTGTAAAAATTACAGAGAGGAGAATCCTAAAAAAGCTTGCATCGCCCCCGAAATCCTTCCCTCAGCTCCCTGCCTCCTATCAGGTGAAATTCAAACTCCTTGGCTCTGCAGTCTAAGCTGTGACTAGACATCCCGCTCTGCACTGCTTCTCCCAGACCCACACTGTTATCAACCCTTTCCTCTTTTCACTCTTCTCCCATGCTCACTCATGATGGAGAAGGGGGAGACAGCCCAGGCTCCTCACTGCTCTTCTCTTTAAATTCACTGCTTTTGAAGCATCATATTCAGTGCAGCTCCACAGCTCTAAGTCTTTGTAAACACCAGCCTAGCATGCTGCCACCTCTCCTTCCTCGGGCCGCTCTTGCACAGAAATCCTGACCAGGAGCAAGTCCTTAAACCCAGGAGACTTAACAAAGGAAGCTGCACTCAGAGGTTTGCTTGAGACAGGGCTATAACTTAAGCTTCTCTTAAGACATCACAGATCAGTCATCAAGCGAGAACTTGCTCCTAAGAGGTGGGACAAGTCTGAGCTAACACACCAATCCCTCAAAGGCAGAGAGGGGAGAACGTGCCTGTTCCACCAGCTCCACACATACTGTAAACAAACATTATCCAGGAAATTGAAGGCCTCGGCTCTAGAGCCCCTTCCAGCACAGCAAGGTGGGAAGGCCCCAGGAACCAACCCAGCCTGATGCTATTAGAGGGCCAGGCAGCAGGGCCATGTTCAAGCTGAGTTCAAACAGCAATGGGTAAAGCCAGTTTTGATATCATGTGCAGGCTAGGTAGGATTAAATAGTTACCAACTTCTCGTCCAGCTTGTCGGGAGGGAGCAGTAATGACTTTTAAGCATCTCTGGTTTCCCTCAACCTCTGGGCTCTCCCTGGCTCACTCCTTTGCCAGAGCATTTGGCTGCCAGACTCCACACCTCACTGTCAAGTCATTTTCCTACAAACAAGCAGTGACTCTTTTGCTTTAAAACACAAATCAATTAATTTCCCATTACTTGCCAAAACCTGCTTTACCTTGTGGCTGTTTCCAGACCAGACCTGGATGCCACTGAAGCATAATAAGCACTTACCAGTTTCCCCTGACCCCAGAGCCATACCTGAGAGCGCTTCCACTTGGCCATGTCAGAAACCATGT
This sequence comes from Strix aluco, assembly GCF_031877795.1. Taxonomy (NCBI): domain Eukaryota; kingdom Metazoa; phylum Chordata; class Aves; order Strigiformes; family Strigidae; genus Strix; species Strix aluco. The sequence continues at coordinate 10,037,354 of NC_133950.1, read as the reverse complement.
TTATCTCCTTTTTGGGGATCATGAAGTTCTGCTGGAGGGGAGGAGCCACCTCCTCAGAGGTGCCTGGGAGATGCAAAAAAGAGGTAAAATAGAGGCAGTGGAGAAGAAGAAATCCTCTAGCTTCCTTTCTTAGAAATCAACATTCATTTCTCAGGAGACAGGAGCAAACAAATCCATCCCAGCTTGCACCATTATCTCAACAAGTCCTCCTCATCAAACGATATCCTCCCCACTCCTGGATAATATACTTCTAAGGACACTGCAAAGCTTCAGAAAATGGCATTATGTTCCGTTTCACCACTAAAGATGCATTTCTCATCCGGACAGAGAGGCTGGTGCCGAAGATAACAAAGACAACATCCAGCTAGTTTAATTATTTCTGCCTAGTGAAGACAAGCCTCAGGTTGTGCTGAAGCACTGCGCTCCCCTAACAAACTAACTGTGCCTTGTTTCTAGGGTGTTAAGCCTGAAGTGCATTCCTTTAAAGAGGACAACTCCTGCAAAGACAAAGCTGGAGCAATTCAATAGATGGCAGTCCAGAGCCACAGCCCCCAGTCCAGGCAGCACAGGGGCTTAGAGTATGCCAGGACACAGCCTCTTCCAGGTGGCAGCTATGAACATCTTTTAATTTTAAAGCTCTCTCAGAGCTCAGAATGTAATATTTAGCGCAAATGCAAATTGTTAACGCATTAGAGGAGCTCTTTTTCCCAGCATCCGAACCAAGGACCCAACCCTGCTGTAAGGGTGACCCCTACCCCACGCTCTCCAGAGCTCTGCTCTCAGCTGGCAGTCCTGCAGTGGGACACTGCAGAGCCAGAAACGCTCCATGACGTTAGAGGTAATTTGCATTATGCTCCTGTAAGTGCAACTTTTAATAGCAAGAAGCCGTGCAGCAGACCACTGTTAAGGAAACTGGGTGCTAATGTGAATATATGAATTCTGTTAAGAGTCACCCAGGTCATCTTTTTCATCCTAGAAAATCTGAAGGCATTTGCTCAGCACCAGCCACCCTGGCAACACTTCAGTGACTGCTCTCCACACTACAGCAAGTTCAGGCACTGGATCCCTAACATACACCACCAAACTCCAACTCCTTAAAATATTATTAGCTGCATTTACATAGAAAATACTACCCAGAAGCATCAGCAGCCTTTTCTGCAGCAGAGCAGCACTGTCTAGCAGGCAGATCAGGGAAAAAGGAATCCAAAGTCCCAGGAACCACTCAGGATCTGCTACAGACTTGTCACATAACCTCAGAAAGTGTCATTTAACTTCTCTGTCTCTCAAGTTCCCCATCTACAGAGCAAATGCAGTCTCATCACCTGCCTAGGGAGTTACGGTGCTTGGTTCATTCCTGTGCATAAGGTACAGGAAAACTTCTGGTACAAGGATGAGAGAAACAACACACGAGGAATTTAAACTAAAGATACGCATGCCTCTTCTGAAAATTCAGCACCCAACTCACAATGGCTAGCATCATAACAACAGAGCTCTTATTTTAAAAGAGCCTATAACATGAAAACAATTAAAAACTCCAGAGCAGCGGTGTAAAAAGGCAAATACTGACTTGTCCATTAATGCAGATGATGCATAAAGACCACAGATGTAGCCAGGGCAGTGTCCTGGACCAGGGGGATCCAGGTGTCAGCCCAACTTCTGTCTCATCACAGAACTTATTTCATCTCTCTGCATTTATTTCTCAACCATCGCTTCTTCTGACACACACTTTGTGCATTTCCTCTTGGGGAGGAGACCACAAATACTCAAGGAAGGAAACACAGTGAGAGCTGCAGAGCTTACAAGACTATAAAATTAATACAGATGCAAAAGTCCAAAACTAACGATGCGACAGAGACAAGAGCAGAACGGGTTAGTTTTACGATGAGAAGCAACTTGGACAAAAGAGACACTTTCAGTCTTATTCTCGTGGTGTGGGGAGGGGAGTCAAACTCAGCTGAGACAGACTTACCACACCAGCAACCACCACCCATCTCAGCAACGGGAAACAACCACAAAAAAAAATGGGCTACAGATGACAGGGAGCCCCAACTCCAGCTCTCCAGCAGCCTAAACCCCGATCCACCCTGGGATACGCAGGATGGACCCCCCCACCGTCACCCCTCACAGGACAGAGGGTCCCCCCGCCCCATCCCTGATCCCCGCCCCTGAGGGGTGCAGATCGCTCAGGGAGCACCAGCCCAGCCCTCGCCGTCTCGGGGGGATCCGGCCGGCGCCGTGCCGGCAGCTCACGGCCCAGCAGGCCTCAGCACGGCGCGGGGCCGGGTGGCTGCTGGTCCCGGGGTTCCCCGCCCCACCCGGCCGAGGGTCAGGCGGCCCCAGGGCCCCTTTGTAACCTCAGCAAAGCCTCTTCCCACCTCACCCCACCACAGGCCCGAGCGCTCGCCGCCGTTGCCCCCCCCGCAGCCTGGGGTCCGGCGCCCCCGGCCCAAGGACCCCCACGCAGCATGAGGCCCAGCCCACACACACCCCCCCGTACACCCTAGGCCCGGCACCCCGGCCCCGAAGACACCCCTCAAGGGCCCCGAGCGCAGCCCCCAGCCCAGAAGGCCCCAGAACCGCCCCCACCCTGCCCCGGCCACCCCTCACCTGCCCGCCGCTCGCTCTCTGCCATCTTCCCGGAGCCCGGCCACCGCCGCTGCCACCCCTCACCTCTCACCTCCAGACACGCCGAAGCCGCTGGCGGCCATCTTTGAGCAGGGCACGCCGCCCGGCCCTGTGGCTCCCGGGGCTGTCAGCTGGCGGCGTGACCCCTCCCAGCCACCGTCGTGGCCCACGTCGCCATGTTTGTACGGGGCACTGCCGCCTCTGCCCACACAGGACCGCGGGGCGGCCATATTTGTGCTGGGCGCTATAGTACTGCCAAGAGTGTGCGCGGAGGGGAGAGGGGACAGGGGACAGGGGACAGGGGAGGGACTCTTCTCACCAACTGCCGGAGAAATGACAGAGGAACCGCCTCTCCGCTCCCACCCCGGCCGCGGCCCTCTCTCCCCTCACAGCGACACCCTGCCCTTCCCCAAGATGGCGGCGCGGGCTTCGCCCCGCTCCAAGATGGCGACGCGGCGGCCCCGCCCCCTGGCGGCCGGACGGGGCGGTGGGGCGGCGGCGCCCGGTGTCGCCGGTGTCCTTGCGGCGGGCGACGGCCGGGGCCGCGGGCAGGCGCGGAGCCATGCTGGCCTTCGTGGCGAGGGCTGTGGTGAGTGCCAGCCAAGCTCCGAGGCGGGGGGTGCAGCGGAGACACCGGGAGGCGGGGGGAGGCCTCCAGTGGGTCCGGGACGGCGGTGCGGGAGGGGGCGTGAGATGGCGGACGGGCCGCGCCACCCGCCGGACGGGCGACAGCGGGCCGGGAGGGAAGGGGCTGGTGGCGGCCGGGTGGCCCCGGGGGCTTCCCCGTGCTGGGCAGGTGGCACTCGGCGCCCGGTCATCCCCGGGCCTCGGCAGGAGCCGCCGGCGGTCAGGGCACGGCCCGGCTCTGCCGCGGGGGCCTCCGCCGGCCCCATCTGCCGCTTCGTGCTGCTCGGAGGGGTTTGGAAGGGGCAGGGGCCGAGGTGGCTCCACAGGGCTCAGTCCCGGATGCCTGATCCGTGGCATTGCTGCTGTCAGGGTCCGGCGCCGCTCCCTAAACCCGGAGGAGAAACAGGGCTTCCTTGGCTAGGACAGCGCTTAAGGCACGCTGCGGGCAGGGGTTTCTCTAGGACGAGGATCCCGGTTGTGAGGAGGGGTGGAAGGGGCTCGGCCACCAGCGGGGAGCCGGGAGAGCGCAGCTTATCCCGGGCGGCAGAGAGGGACGCTGCTGAAGTTAATCCTCCAAGCTGGCCTGGGTTCTTCACACGCTTTGGGGCAGCACTGCATGGTGGAGCGGCCGCCAGCGCTGTCAGAGATGGGGGGCTTGGGGCTGGACGAGGGAAGGTGGATGCTGGCCATGGTCAGGGGCGAGGAAAGCCCAAGAAGGAGCCATCTGTGGCCGCAGGCTTCGCCTTTAAAACATGCCTTTCCCTGCAAGCAGGGGGAAGGCTACACACACCACAGAGCTGTCAGCCCGGCGCCCGGTCTTAGCAACCGTTTATTGCAAACACTGATGGATCCCGGGGAGGAGGCGGCAGAGTGGGATGACAGCAGCTACGTGATGGTTTCACTCCCGGAGACAATTTCTGAAGGGACAGGCAGGGCTGGTTGTCTCTGGGCTTGAGGGGGTCTCCAGCTTCTAATTTAAAAATAAAAGAAAAAGACAAACCTGTCATCTGACACCAAATATTGTGGCCGTGCTGGGAATCAGACACTGCTCTGAAATTCCTCCTGCCCCCCTGCCCCAGGCTGCAGGTGGATTGCCCACCAGCTTTGCAGGCTCTGGAAAAGGTCATCTGCCGCGTTGGAACGTGGCTCGGGAGCAATGCCAGCCCACAAGCTGGCCATGTCTGCGTGCCCCACTCTCTGCTACTGTTCATCTTCCCTGTTGCTTGTGGGGAGAGGTGGAGTGTTTGCTCTATTTACTGTCAGCTGCCTCCTCTGTTCAGCTGCGATCGCTATTCCTCCTCCCACCAAACACTGAAGTTTGACCTCAAACCAAAGCAGCAGAGGACATAAAAGAGGAAAAATACAAATCTACTCCCCACTTTAACGTGCAGTGTTTTCAGTTAATTTGGTTTGGGATTTTCACTGTTACCCCAGGGAAAATCTGAAACTGTTTGGAATCATCATACTTGATCTTAGCTATGTAGAAGACTCTGCTTGTCTGCCCCTCAGTCGATTAGACAGACATGAAGGAGGGGCTGATATTCCTTGGGACTGCACACCTGTGTTGTTGCCCTGCTTTGGAGATAGCTATTTTATTTTTTTTAAGGGTTGACAACCCAGAACTCCCCAGTCTCAGCTTGCAATAATAAGCACATGTGCTGGGGGTGTGAGGGCAGTTAAGATACCACCTTTTGTCCCAAACTGAATTTGCTCCCATCTCCAGCTAATCCTACCATCACCCACAGTGATGCCGGGTCACTGTCCCTGCTGGAGAGCCACCCTCAGATATCTGACACCCTCTTGGCCACCTTTGCCTGAGCAAAGGGACTAAATTCCCCATCACCCACATAAGCCCTCCCTGCAGCTTGTCCCATCTGGTGAGAGCCCACAATCTCACCGGCTTCCAGAATGTAAATTGGGGTCTCTCCCACCTGATGTTCAGCCTTCTCTCACAACAGCCACTGTAGTTTCATGGTCCAGGCAAAGGCTGAGGGAACGACGTCCCCAGCACCTTCACTTCTGCCGTGGCTGGAGGCCCAGAGCTATTGATCAGAGAGAGACTCTGCCCACACAGTATTGATCCACAAGCACCGACTGGGCAACGCAGGGCTGACAGTCAGTGGTCAGTGGCCGCAGGAGGGCTTCCCAGAAAGGCGCCTTTACGGCAGTTGACGCAACCCTGACTACCCCAGTCCTCTCCTGGGGCCCGTATCTGGCCTTGAGCCCTCTGCTCAGAGCAATCATGTGGGAGTTTGCTAATGAGGTGACGCCCTGCAGGGGCAGCACATTGTCAGGTGGAAGAGGAGACAGGCCGAGGGAGAGGTTTACGATCTTTTCTGTCCCACCAGCCATGGATAGGAAGCCGAAGCAAGCAGAGAAGGTACAGTATGCCCACACCGCCATGATTAATACCCTTAATTTCCTCCCAGTCCCACTCTTCTTTGATGCTTCAGTAATTCCCCTTTCTCTTGTTTTTAACATTCCCTTTCCAAACCTTGATCTCATAGTTCTTGCCAGGTCCTACAGAGAGCATAGGGCATTTTCTCTGGGGGCTCAGCACCACGCAGAGGCTTTGTTACCTTGCAGATTTAGCTCTTTCCTCTTCTCTGTGCTTAACTGTTGGGAGGAGGAGGGGGGACAGCTACTCTCTCATTGCCTTGGAAATGAAAGGGAATGTTCTCACCGGCTTTGCATCCTCAGTACACTGAGGATGCAAAGTCCGGAGTCCTGTGAGAGCGTCTGAGTCAGTCGATCCAATAGAGGGGGAGGAGCAGAGGGAACTGAAAACCTTTAGAGTACAATGTAAACATTTTCAAGCTGAAGGATGTCCAATCCTGTTCACCCAAGAGGATTTTGTTATTTTTTGGGGGGGAAAACTGGCAAATTCCTTTCCTGGTTAACAACTGGGTTTGCTCCGTTTCATTCCTCCACCCAGGGAAATGATACAGTGCTTTTTAAGGCTTTCACTCCCACAAGACCCCGTCGAACCTCAGGAGCTTTTTAGTATCACCCACAATTTCCTGAAGAGCTCTCCCTGTTCCCCCTCCAAAGGGTCCTGTAATTGGGCCAGTCCCGTACTGGTACAACTGCATAGAGGTTCTCTTAATATAGCTGGGAGGTTCGCTGGCATAAAGGAGCACTGCCCCAAGGCCTACACATCTCAGCCAGTCCTTCCCTGGCATCGGTGGTGATGTACGATCCCTGGCCAGTCCGAGAAGAGGCATTTTATTCCTGCTTCAAACTTACCTAAATTCTGCCTCCTCAAAGCCTAAAAGGGTTGTTTGATTTGGCACAAGGGTTCTGCTTAACTTTCTAGCCTTATGCTGTTGTAAGAAGGAATGGAACAGCTTCTGACAGCTTATAAGATGAATATTTCTTTCGTGACTTACTTTCTTCCCACTTACCATGGGATGGAAGGGTTTGACTTTGTCAAACACATGGAGACTCTCAGCTGGAAGGTGCCCTGAGAGTGGGAGATAGATCATTATCCTGGCAGCATTTCCTCTGATGAGCTGAGAATCAGTATCTTGGGAGATCAGGTTTCTCTTTTGCAGCTTTTCTGGATGTCCTACAACCATCTCTAGCATGCAATCAGTAGACCTGTGCCTTGCGTTTGTACTTTGTGTGCTCTGCTCCCGTGCTGAGACATCTGTGTGCCCTCAGAGAGGTTGGGATGGAGACTCCCACATCCAGGTTATTTGCTACCTCGTGCACATCGGGGGGAAGTTTTGTCTCGACATTTGCTCTGTGCTTTGCAGGCCAGGCCCTACGGCCTGCTGAAGCCGACAGCTTTAGGCAAGATCCCAGGCAGATTCCAACTTCATCAGGAAGCGTTGCCCCATCTCCCCGTGCCGCCGCTCCAGCAAACGCTGGACCGCTACCTGCTGGCCCTGCAGCCCATCATCAGCGAGGAGGAGCTGAACCACACGCAGGAGCTGGTGGCTGAGTTCCGCAAGCCGGGAGGTGTCGGGGAGAGGCTGCAGAAAGGCCTGGAGAGAAGAGCCAAGAAAACAGAGAACTGGGTAGGTCGGGACTCTGGCCCCAGGCTCTGGTTAGGGAGGGTGGAGGTCTGACGCACACCTCTCCAGTGTCCTGGCTGCATCCCCTGGCACCTGTGGTTTTATGGCATCACGTTCGTGACCAGTCTGCTGCTGACCTCCCTGAGCTGTGCAAGCTCCTTACCAGGACTTGGGTGAGCAGAAAGATTTGTGGCAGAACAGGGAGTCACTGACCCTGTCTGTGGCTGCTGAAGCCTCTAACCTGTTAGCATCACACAGCTGCCCCCCCGAGAAGTTGAAGGAAACGCTCTGCTCGAGCCCTGCACCAAGAGCCCCCACTGCCTCGCTCCAATCCCCCTCTGCCCTTCCACGTACAAAGCATAAAACCCAAACAGTTTGTTCGCAAAGTGTGGGACAGAACTGGGGGCAGGATGCTGAGACTGTTCAGCTGGGCTTGGGTCAAAGAGCAGCAGATGCCATGCCTGCATGTTGCCTTTCTCCATCCCAGCTCTCAGACTGGTGGCTGAAGACAGCTTACCTGGAATATCGCCTGCCAGTTGTGGTCCACTCCAGCCCAGGTGTGGTTTTACCTAAACAGGATTTTCTGGATCGACAAGGTCAGCTCAGGTAAAGTCCTTTTGTACCTTTCCCTAGGTTTCAGATGGGATGAGCTATCTGCTGGACAGGGAGGAGGGTGTTCAGGCTGATTGGAAAGAAAGTAATTACCATGTGGTCCTCAAGTTTGATAGCTGTCTGTGCTGTGCAAGAGGGCTGTACAGATTAGGAAAGGCTGCCAGGCTGTAAGGTTGCACCAGACTGAGTATTTCATCAAGGGGGAAAACCAAAGAGTCCAGTAGTTCAGGTACTAAACAGGGACTAAAAAAACCTACATTTTGGCCTTTGTTCTAGCACAGATCTTCACTGCAAGATGGCCAAATCACTGGCTGGAGGCATTTTGAGGATATATCTCAAGACTCAGAGGCACTAAGATTGTGTGCGCCATTAAAAGAGGCATAAAAAATAACTCAGGCATGTAAGGGAGACCAACCAGAAACACCTCTGGAGTTTGCTAGTTTATAGGGATGGGGGAACCTGCTGCACGGACCGTCCCTCGGTCTGTTCCTGCAGGGGACTGTCCCCTATTGTGTCGTTTCACTTCTGATTTATGGTTTGGGAAACTTAACAGTGACCAGCCTCTCCACTCTGAGCTTTTCCCTGCAATCAGACCCTGCCATGTCCTCTCTTCCTTGTGGTCTCCCTTTAATTTTTAACCACCACGAGTGTGTTAAATCCACCTGCAAAACTTTAGCATTGACCTTTATACAGTTACCTTTGCCACAGTTGCCAGTCATTACAGCTCTGGCAGATCAAAAGTACCAGTCAGGAGAGCAGTGAGGCCAAGAACAAACTCACCCTCCCACTCCCTTGGATACGCCTGAGCAGAGGTGTAGAGGGTGAGCTTTACAGGGACAGTGCAAGACTAGACAGTCTTTGAAAGCGCTCTCTCATGTTATTCACTCTTAAGTTATCCAAATAGAAGATAATATCTGGAGCGCTACCAGTGCCCCAACCAGTGGAATCGAGCAGCTGCATAAAAATCTGGGCTCCCATGTAAAATACTATCTAAATGTGTGTTTATATAGTTTGTGGCTGCAGAAAGAAGTTTGACAGCACGGCTTGAGACTAAAGGTTCAGAAACCAGAAGGCGAGTTTAGAAATTGGAGTTCTCCATTCCTTAATCTGGCAACAGTGCTGGCTGAAAACAAATCAACTAACCTCTCCCTCGTCTCCCCCTCAAGCCCTAACTCTGCTCCCCAGCTGTTTGCTCTCTGGAAAGGAACACAGGCTCTCTCACTGTTGTGTCCCAGCTGTTTTGCTTCCTCAGGTTTTGCAATAAGGCTGGGAAATTTTCACTGAAAACTACTTTGCAGGATGTCTTCTTTGTTCAGCAGCCCTTAGGTTCTTGGAGTTATGTCCTTTGATCTTCACTAGGGATGGGGAGGCTGAGCAAATCTAGATGACACTGCCGGCAAATGCCAAATGCTCACACCACTTTAAAGCCTTTGAAGCTCAGCTGCAACCCCTTGTCACAGTGACCTTCTGCCTCCTTCCTCCCCTGCTTGGGTGAGAGCTCCCAGGTCAGAGTAGGCCAACCTGTCATTCCCAGCTAAGCAGTGTGATGTGGCTTGTCACAGCCCCCCTCCCTGCTGGGAGTTGGCATTGGCAGTGTTTATGTTGATCCTGGTAAACACAACACCTCAGCGTCAGCATGCGGCACATCTGCATTTGTTTCAGATGCCTCAATGCCAGAGGCATGCTTTTAAGAGTTGCGTTAGCAGCAGAACATACATCGGGTGAGAACTAAGTCAGCAGTCTTGGATGCAGGGAGATACAGCTGCATCTTGGCTTGAAGCTTAGAGGTGGCCCCTGGCCAGGGAAGGGCAGAAATCCCCTTTTCTTGCTGCTGTTCTAATGCTAAGACTCCGAAGTAGGATGTGATAAAATCACAACACATCAGTAAAAAACGCTGTTGTTACAGTCATTTATGCGTCTGGACCAAACGCTGCTTTCTTAAAAGTTGTCCAGCGTTCCTTGGTTATACAATAAGATACATAAAAAAAGAAAGTGCTACGTGGTAGGACTATCCAGCAATTTCAAATCACAGCCCCAGAGTGGCTGTATCATCTAACCAGAGATGGGCACAATAGGGGCCTGGCAGAAAGGCTGAGCTTTGTAAGGAGCAGCGAGAAGCTCTGCCAGCCCTCCTCAGCTAGTTCCTCAGCCCCAGATGTTCTGTGTTTGAATCTCAACTTGTTACACTTGATATTTTTCCAGGTTTGCTGCCAAGCTGATCGAGGGCATCCTAGATTTCAAGACCATGATTGACAAGTGAGTTCATGACCCTCCTGACTTCTCACATGTTCTTTACTGTCATAGAGAGGCTGAGCCTAGTCAATAACTCTCCCTTCCAAATAGAAAGGCAAGAGAAGATAGCACATATTTGAAAAGAGATATTGTAATCAACATCACTGCTCACTGCCAAGGTCACCACCACTAGAAAAACAAATTTACTTGCTTCATGTTCTCTGTTTACCCTAATACTTTCATTGGCATATGTACATGCTTAGAGGGAGTGAGCCTGACTGACAGTCCTGTGGAGCTACATACTTTTGTTTGCCTACAGAACAAGTTACAGCTCAGACAGCAGGAATTTGTTTCTCTCATTTTGGGTTTCTGGTGTTTCTCATCTCCCAGCTAGACAGGATGAGCTCTAGAGAAACTTGTTCCTCCCTACCCTTTTTCTTCTGAACACCAACAAACCTCTGCTGAACGTGCCTTACTTATGTTCCAAAAATATGATTACCAACATCACACCTTTACATCCCAATTCAGACAAGGCTCAGGGCCAGCCGTGAGAAGGGTAGTTGGAATATGACTGCTCAACTGATTGAGTCCCAGTCTAGTTCATGAGTCACAGTTAGCACATCAGACACTCACCACTCAAAATTATAGCCAAAAACCCCTTTCTGCCATTCCACAGGAAACAGTACATCTCCCAGTATATCATGCCCTGGATTCTGCTCTGCAGACAGCATGGTGCACACTAAGATATGTAGTAGGTCCAGAGATCTATTTCTCTGGTGTTACAGTGGTTTTCCCCTTGCCAAATGAAAGGCCAGCAAACAGATGTTTTTTGAAGCCCCTGATAAGAAAGCTGATAGGAATAGGGAAGGATGGGCTCTTTTTTATACCATCAACACGTTTAGGTCTTGCTGGAGGGAGTGACAGGAGCTGCACAGCTGAGCCTGTGCCTGTCTTGTGTGGGGGAGTGCAGGCCACCTCACCCATCCGTTTTCTCTCCCCCTTCCTCCTTACCTTGCTGTGTCTCCAGTGAGACCCTTCCAGTGGAGTACATGGGTGGGAAGCCCCTCTGCATGAACCAGTACTACCAGATCCTCTCATCCTGCCGCATTCCCGGGCCCAAGCGGGACTCCATTGTCAACTATGCCAAAGGCAAGAAGCAGTCCAGACACATCACAGTGGTTCACAACTTCCAGGTATGGCTGAGCTGAGCTTTTGAGGTCTGTTCAGATGCAGGTGTCCCTTTCAGCTAGCCGTGGTCCAGAGGAAAGGGAAGAACAGAAAGTCTCTGCCCACAAGGCTCACCTCACCAGGGATTTGTTCTGCTCCCTTATCCCCTTTGGCCTTTGCTGGCCAACAGCTCCATTGCCGTGTGTGAGCAGCAGACTATGAGGCAGAAAAATGCTCCCTTCCTCTGTTTCTTGTCCCTGCAATTCCTGTCTCTCAAAGTCCAGAGATCATGTCTGGAATTGGAAATTGCAAGTGGAAATTGGATAACAAACCCTACCACCACAGCTGTGTCTCAGAAATAGGAATTCATGTGTTTTGGCCTCGTTACCATGGTTTCTGAGCTTAAACCTGGACTGTATTTATGCCCTGCAAGGGAAGTTGGACTTTGGTCTCTTAATTCTGAACGTCTTTCAAAGGTCTCCTTACAAGCTGAGTTCTTAGGTCAGGTCTCACCTTCTCAAAGCAGCTGTTCCCTGTTTCTGGAGCTGCACAATAAAGATCTCCTCTCATATGCTGTCTCTGTCCTTGTCCATTCTTTTCACCTTCAGTTCTTTGAGCTGGATGTTTACAACAGTGACGGAAGTCCCCTTACCACTGACCAGCTCTTCACTCAGCTGGAGAAGATATGGAACACCTCCCTCCAAACAAACAAAGAACCTATTGGGATCCTCACCACCAACCACCGAAACAGCTGGGCAAAAGCCTACAACAACCTTCTGAAAGGTCTGTAGAGCCCCTAACACGCAAGTGCCAACGAACACCACGAACACTGGAACTACCAACCTCACCGCTGTGCTTTCCTCAGTTCTTTCCTTTGGAAGCTTGTTCTGGACAGATAACATGAGCTTTCCACCTCAAAGATGCAACTTGATTTCACTGCAAAGTATTGTTATTTTTGTTTTGGAAGGTGCACGGGTGAAGGTCTGAAGCTTGGTTTGTTAGGAACTCTGAAATCCCAGTTTGTTGCCTTGCAAATGAGTGAGATGTGAGAAACATGAAAAAAGGAGGGTGAATGCAACATGCTCACATCTGTAACAACCCAGCTGGCTACACTTTTAATAACTATATACACCCCTAAATGACCAGTATTGCATGGAGGTACAATGGGAAGCCAACACCAGGTCCTTCAAACCTGCTCTTTCAGATTTCAATCTAACTAAAATGCAAGTTTTTCAACTCCCCTTCCTTATTTGCTGTTCATTTCTCTCCCAGATAAGACCAACAAGGAATCTGTGCGTACAATCGAGAAGAGCATTTGCACTGTCTGCCTTGATGCACCTATGCCACGGGTGTCTGAGGACATCTACAAGAGCCGCGTGGCCGCTCAGATGCTGCATGGCGGAGGCAGTCGCTGGAACAGCGGCAACCGATGGTTCGACAAAACCCTTCAAGTAAGTGCTGATGCTCTAAAGATGCTGAAGACTTGGGTCTAGAGGAGATGCTTTTTCGTGAAACTACAAAGGTCCAAGAAATCCAGCAAACTTTTGCAGTAAAGTTTTCCTCATATCAAGAGAGTGGAGAAAGAGAGGAGACAAGGCGTGGTGGCTGACAGTGTGAAATCTTACAGTTTCCCTTGCAGCCACCACAAGCATTCGTTCCTGCCTCAGGGACTTTCATTTCTTTTACTATCTCTGCCCACGCTTATTCAGTGTAGCAGTTATTTGTGTTCCTTGTAAATCAATTTTCTGCCTGTGGTGAACAATGCCTCATCTGCTTGGAGGCAGCTCAGATGTAGGGAGATCTGTTCCTTGTATCTCCTCTAGGCTTGTCACTTTTCCTGCTTCTGCCAGAAGCTGCCCTATGGTGGTTTTTTTTTTTGTTTTTTGAAACATAAGCTGCCATCCCACGGCATCCCTCTGATCTCTTCTCCGTTCAATCTCGTCAAGAACTTTCAACAGCAGCCACTGTTCGAGCTTCTCCTTCATTAGTTGGTATAGCCTGGCTTGTGGATAGTAGCAATGGTGCTTTAAAAGATTCTTCTCATATCTGCTGAACCCTTCATAATGTTTTCAGCTATTTTGTTCCTATTTGGAACTCTTCATTGATGGGATAAAGCTTAGATGTTCCTGCTAATTAAGTAGTAAGGGAAAGCCAGCACATGGTGATATGATTCCTGTATTATGTGTGCATCTAAGTAAATCAAAACCATTGAACCACTCTGTATTGCCAGGACACTGAGCACACCAACATATCTATGAGCACACCCTTATCCAGTTGATTTTACAAAACTGTAACACTGCTGTCAGATCTTCTATGCCTGCTGAAAGGCTTCCATTGTTGTTCTGCTAAATAAGACCTTTGCATTACCTTTCCAGTGTGCAAGGACAGGATCACTGTCCATTCTGATACAGAGCAGTGAGATACTGAGATCTCTCTCTGGATAGCTCCTGCTTCACACACTCATGTCTGTCTTCAACACTGTTCTATCCTGCCTCTCTCACAGTTCATCATTGCTGAAGATGGCTCCTGTGGTCTTGTGTACGAGCATGCTCCCTCAGAAGGCCCACCCATTGTTGCTCTTCTGGATCACATCGTGGAGTACACGTGAGTCCTGCCTCCTCTACTTTTCCTCAGCATTGGAGACAGGTTTTAAACCACTTGCTCCCCAGGAACATGCCTCTTCCCAGCTCACCCCCTAGGAATTTGTTCTGGAGGAAGGGTAGTGGTGTGCTAATGAGGTATTGCAGTTCTTGTATTCGTGATGAGAATTGAGTGGCCAAGCTACTCTGAGAAGTTTTGCTACTACTTCCCTTCTCAGGAAATTGCACTGTTCAGAGTTAACAGGACTTTGGCCTGGAAGAGCTGTTTGTTTGGGGCAGAAAGCACAGAAGACATCTCATTCATACCCTTCAAAAAACACTGTAACGGCACTGTGAAGAACTTTTCAGCCTGTAACTAGTGTCACAAGGTGTTAGGGAAGATCTGTGCATTTCTACCCAGGTTCTGGTGTGCTTAGCTGAGCCTCATGTTAGGTCTGGTTAGGACCAGCCAGGTCTGGTTAAACATAATCATTTCTCTACGCAGGAAGAAACCCGAGCTGGTAAGATCACCCATGATTCCTTTGCCAATGCCCAAAAAGCTGCGGTTTAACATCACCCCAGAAATCAAGAATGACATAGAGAAGGCAAAGCAGAACCTCAACATGTAAGTATGAAGCAGTGGAGAGGTCTGGTGAGTGACTGGGGGAGTAGTTCATGTATCCCTCTGGAACATGTCAGTGGTTTAAATGAGGCTTCCCCTACTGCAGGCAGGGAGTTTTCCCAGTGACTTCTTGGGTCGACAGCACTGAACCCAGCTGAAGAGCACACTAAAGCCACCTGCCAGGAATAAATTCAAAGGTGCCAGAAAGGAGTAGTTACTGATCCATCCCATTTACTGAGAAAGAACAGGGCTTTACTGGATCTAACTAGGGATACTGGCATGTAAACACATACAGAAGTCCATCTAACCTGGTGAAAATTTTCAGCATTGGCCAGAAAAAGCTCATCTCTGTGGTCCACCCAAGCAAAGGATGGAGCGCTCTGTCCCTGCGTAGGTCAGATCCAGACAGCCTGTTCTCTGAGCCTTGTGAAAGCAAATCCGTACCTTTTCTGTTACAAGAACAAGCAACAGGCAAAGGAACACTTCCTCTTTCTTTCCTTGCAGAATGGTTGAAGACCTGGATGTCAAAGTCATGGTTTTTCATCAATTTGGGAAAGCCTTCCCCAAGTCAGAGAAGATAAGTCCTGATGCTTTTATCCAGCTGGCCTTGCAGCTGGCATACTACAGGTAAGACCACCACTAGGTAGCTTCTCAACCTCTTCACCATCAGACTCAAACATGTAAGCTTGATAAAGGTGGCACAGACCAGTCTCTGGTGGGCTGCTAGGGCCAGCTTTCCAAGTCCCACATCTTCCCCATGCACTGGGACTGAACAGCAGATCTCACTTGTGGCAGCTGCAGCAGGTGAGATTTACCGCTCTTGTGTGTACAATCGTACCAAGGAGGCATCAGAGGTCAGCTGTCAGTGGGACTCACTCACATAAAGTCTTCCCCTTCCTCCCAGTTCCTCTGCTTCACAAGAGGCCATTTCTCCCAGGGCAAACTCACTTCTGTGACTTTCTTCTCCATCTTCCAGGATGTACGGCCACGCCTGTGCCACGTATGAGAGTGCGTCGCTAAGGATGTTCCGCCTGGGCCGCACAGACACCATCCGCTCCACTTCTGTAGACTCTCTTAAGTTTGTGCAATCAATGGACAGCCCCGACAAATCGGTGAGGATCTCAAAGAGGTGGAGTAAGAGGACTCCGCTCCAGAAAAAGAGGAAAGCTGTTTATTTGGCTAACCCCCCTGTCAGCTGGTTTCAGCTAAGCAGAACTGCACCTGATAGGAAGCTGAGCTAAAATATAGCTTGGAGTATATAGTTATAGACCTTGGGTTTCATCTGGCTTTCCTTTCACATGTATTGAAAGCCTGGGAAACAACGTGGACATTTTTAATCCCACCAAAAAGAAGTATGTCCCTTCTAAAAGTCTGTTTAGCAAACTAAGTTCTGCTACTGATGGATGGAGAACTCCATTCTGAATAGAGTAACACAGCCAAACAAAAGGATTTAAAAATTAAATCTAGTAAATCTAAAAATTAGTCTAGTATAGACACACAAGGCAGAAATACCCTCCATCCTAGAGGAACAGCCAAAATGAGATTTTTCCATTCTGCAGAAAAACTTACAGATCTGTGTGTTCTCAGGACCAGGAGAAAGCAGACTTGCTGAGGAGAGCTACCCAGGCCCACAGGGAATACACCGATATGGTGAGTGTCCTCTATGCAGCCAGACTTGGGGTTTTACCTACCAAATGAGGATTCTGGTGAAAGACAAGGCCTTGAGAGCTCTCTGCTGACACAGCAACGTGGCTGTTAGGGCTGTTGCATAGGTCTAACCCTGATCTGACAGAGCTCTTAGGCCACAGACTGAATCCTTTTTCTCTAGCTAGTGGTTTAAGTGTCCTTTGAGACTGACCTAAAGGAGAAAATCAAATATGAAAATAGCTTCAGTTCTCACTGTCCTTGTTGCTGAATGCCAAAGTTGCATGAGGACCCTTTAAACCAGAGGGAGCCCATGAGCAGGAACTGTAAGGTTGGTTCCATTGGTGTGTTTTATTTCACAGTCTTTCCAAACAAGACTATTGGTCCTAAAGGCAAGATCTAGTTTCCTTCTAACTTCAAACATTTAGAGATTTTTAGAAGTATTCTTTTCTTTAACCCAAAGAAATTGAGTTTTGCTCACTTGCCTGCTAGACAGGCTTTCATCTAGTCTTCCTTCCTTCCAGGCTATAAGGGGCAATGCAATAGACCGTCACCTCTTAGGCTTGAAGCTTCAAGCTATCGAGGACCTCGTGAGCATGCCTGAGCTGTTCATGGACACGGCCTATGCTGTTGCAACACACTTCAATCTCTCAACCAGCCAGGTAGGACTCATCTGAGCAAAGACAGAAGGGCGCTGTTTCTTTTCATTGCCTTGCTTCTCCACATTTCTCCTTCAAATCCCTTCTGCTAGAAGCCAATCTTCATCTGGGGACAAAAGTTTTTAAGCCAGCTACCGATCTCATAAAGCTGCAGATCTGAGCTTACAGCTGCCACAGTCCCTCTCAACCCTGTAAAAAACTATCATAACCAGAGCCAAGATCACCAGAAGTGTCTAAATGCAAGTGAGATCAATCAAAGTTAGCTGCCAGAATAGCTTTATGTTCATCTCCTGTGCTGTGATTCTCACTGATAAGTTCTGCTTGTGACTTATTAGAAACTTATCTTGGGGAGAAGTACTCCTTTGTGAGTGCATAGGAAAACATGTTGCTACTAAACAGTACAATCCAGCATGCATGTGGTGCTAGGTGGGTCTGACCAAAAACACCCTTTTCTAGAGCATTTTAACAAGATGGCAGCTTCTTCTACTGTTGACAGGGCTGTTAGCATTTGATGGCTACATTTCTCTGACTGGTTTGAAGTTTTTAATCACATTGTCTCCACAGGTCCCAGCAAAGACAGACTGCGTGATGTGTTTTGGTCCCGTGGTTCCAGATGGCTACGGAATCTGTTACAACCCTATGGACGAACACATCAACTTTGCAATTTCAGCATTCAACAGCTGTGCTGACACAAACGCAGCCCGCATGGCACATTATCTTGAGAAGGCACTGCTAGACATGAGGATCTTGCTCCAGTCCACTCCCAAATCCAAACTGTAAGAGGCAAACATGATGCAAAACCCCCAACTAAAGGGGCTATCCCTCAGGCACCGAAGTTCCCAGTTCCTCAGAAAATGATTGAGGGGACAGCTTCCCTGACTGGAACCTAGGAGGGCATCTACCATTTGTTTCCAGGAAGAGGTTACAGAATAGTCATCCTCAGATATTAAGACTCTGTTGGTGAGAGGAAACACTGTCTTAAGCTGAAGTAGAACTGACTGGTCCTCTCCCATCAATGCCAAGTGCACCTTCCTGTCCTCAAAGAGGACTGAAACATGATTTTTATGGAACTTGCTCTAAAGGAATACAGAAAGCACAGTCCTTATCAGTATCTAAATCCATTTGGTGAGGAAGGTAGTTCTTCTCCAGGAAAAGCAGGGAATGTTATTATATGATGAACTACTATAAGACCAAGTCTTTTTGCTGGGTTAATTTTCTGAAGAGTGCAGCATCTTTCAAACTTGACTGAAGATTTTTCTGCTGCTCCAGCAAAACTTCACCATTGAACTTTGGCAAGGGGAGAAAGAAGTTCTTAAGTCAGAGCAGATCTAGTCTCGTTGGAGTGCACTGCACTACTTATCCCAGGCACTCCAACCATTACAGGCTTTACAGACCTGGGAATGTTCCCTTCCCCTCATTTTAGGATGCTGGGATGTCCTTTCTGTTGCACTGACCCTATTAACAACAGAATATAATTTGCTACAAACTAAGGTGGGTTTTTGTTGTTGTTGTTGTTCTGGGCTCTTCGTTAAGCTTGCTGTTGTGGTCCTAGCCGTTGATCTTCAGGCTCAGCATAAAGCTTGTTCCTCACAAAGCTTCTACAAAACTTCTCTCACACAGGTTTTGCTTTGGCTTTATGTACCTTAACATTAGCAGAGATGAGAAGGGATTGCCTATGCATTTAGCAGGACAGTTGCTTCATTGTACCTTTCTTTGGAATTGAGGAAGAGAAAGAGATGCTGACCTGTTTACTAGCTAGAAGGCCACAAACCTAGTCTCCTTCAGGGTACATGTTAACCCAATGTGTTTTTATACCTTGCTTTCAGAAACATATTTGTGCTTAATGTGTTATGCCTAAATCATGGACAAGTAAGAATGTTCCTGATCAGGAACTCCAGAACATGCTTCTGTTTCTGGCCCCCAGAGTTCAAATCTGTTAGAGCCAAAGAAAAAACAGCTGCAAAATCACCCTTTTTTCCAAATCACTCTGCTTTAACAAGGCAGAAAATCTTGAAAAGCAGGAAGAAAGCTGAGAACACACAGGCAGTGTTGATGTTTGCGCACTGTGGCAGCCATTGTTCCTGCAGTAAAGTACAGCACCTTTTCTGCCACTCTTGGAGTTTTTTCTTACTGCAATGTTACTCAGATTTGTGCCAGCTCTATTCTGTGAGAGAGTGATCTCATGATAGTCTTTTCATGTTCAGTTGACAAACCTGAGACAGTAAAAGATTATATATAAACATTAACATACAGTTGTAGCATAGGAATTTTTGTAAGCACAACTTCCAATGAATCTGCCAGAATCCAAGCTCCTGACTCTACTTTTATTTAGTAAAACCGTATGGTAATGAAGAATTCTAGTGCTATTTCTGCAACAGAAATTTAATATTTAAATTGCACACCCTTCAAGATGTGGCTGCTGTGACATCACCATAAACAAGAAGCATTAGGAGTCTGATGGCCCGTTTTGTTAACAGGGAAATATTTGATCGTAATTGCTACTTTTCTGATCATAGAACAGCAAGGGACATGATCAAAGTGCCTTGGTAAACATATATGAAGAAATTTGCACTAAACCTGTTTAGAGTAAAAGGAAAAAAAAAAAAATCATTCTAATTTGCTTCTTGAAAGACACAAGCCAACACTACTGCATTTTTTCCTAAAAGGATGTTATTTCAAAGCTTCTATCTTATACCTAAATAAACCTTAAAAATAAAAATTTAACTGAAACTCACCTGCACAGCCAGTGATTGTATGAACTGCCACTTTCACATCATCTACATGGATTTAGTTGATCTTTTAGAAGAATCCTGAATGGAGTGAGATAGTCTAAAAAACCCAACAGGAGCACTACAAACCTGCAAGCACACGTCCTTGCTCTGTTGACTCCTCTGTATGAATTAGACTGAAAACTGAAGGAGGATACTCAGTATTATCAAAGTGTAAGTGATTGTGTAAATACTACAGAAAAGACCAAACCTTGCTGGAATAACATCTGGGTTTATGGAGCCTTTTACTTTGAAAAAAATACTCCTTTTGCCAAAGTAATCCTCCCCCTGTACTGAATCAACCTCTGTTGCTAGGGGATGAGTTATTTTTCTCTGTCTGCAATGCCTTCAACCATTGATGCTACAGTATTGCCACTTAAGTATTTGAGACTGGCCCTTTTCTACTTCTGTCTCACAAGGGGAAGGCTCTCAAAGGAAAGTGCCTATTAAAGATTAAGCAGAAGTACACACTGCTGTGACTGTATCTCAGAAGATGGGCTTGATCTATTCTGGGTCTAAATCTGGATATCTCATTAGCTTCAGCAGAGTACAGCTGCAAGAAGCAGACTATCACACTGAAAGAGATACAAGATTCATAAACCACTTAATGCATCCTTAATGATATACACAGCTGAAATTCAGATGAATGAAGCTGATTTTTGAAGTGCTTGAAAGGACTTTAAAATCATTACAAGGTTTTTTCTTTAAAAAGTCTTTTCTTATTGTACAAGTTCTAAAATGTGATGTCCTTCTGATTCATACCTTCTTGATTTTCTCAGTGTTGACTTACTGAATACTACTCTCCCTGTTTCTGATTGTTTTATCAAGAGATGTCCATTGTCTTAAAGGCACATTAAGTACAAGAAACTTAAGTTCCAGAAAAACTACTGATTTGGAACAAATAATTTACGAAATGCACAGACTGAAAATATTCAGATAACTCTTGGGGTATGAGTGCAATTTATGACACAGCCTGGTAGTGTTGCATGCTTTGCTGGTTAGCTGTGTTAAATACTGTTTTGGTAGTGTAATCCATGTCATGCAGAGGTTTGAAATGTTCTTTGAATAAACTGAAACACAATAAACAGTGCTACAAAAAAGGCTTAAATCTCCTTAAGACACTGCAGAAGTTACATAACTACCCTTATGGGAGGATGTTTGTGTGGGGACAGCAAGAACAGTGAACCACAGCATTCTGTCACCTTCCTTTTATTGTCTTAGTATCTCCATCCAGCCCCCTCGAGTACAGGGGAGGAAGAGAAAGCATCTGCTTGCAAAGCCACATACCCCAGAGAAAATACTCCATTTCAGAAAACTAGTGGCAGGAGACTTCATACAAGTGTAGGATAATAAGGCAGAGCTCAAATCTTTTTCCTGCACAGCACCATTTAGTTCAGAAAATCCATGGGATCACTAAGGAATTTCTACTATATCAAGTATTGCAAAGATTTCTGGAAAGGTACAGCAAAAGTAGGCAGAAGATGCAGATTACAAACAACTCACAGAGAACAGAGGAGAGTTTATTACAGTGTCTCACAAGAGCTCTTCTCCCTTACTCCTAAGAATTACTGTAGGAAGCTTGGGTTTGAAGGCAACATGAAGTGGAACAGCTTTTTACATTACACTGCTCTCCATGAGGAGATGAAACCTCTTCCCTATGCTCTAGTTCTCAACAGGTGCTTCCACATACTGTTTTTCCAGCAGTCTGTCATAACAGCTTAAGAGAGGCTAGGGAAGTGCTAGCCACTCTTGAAACAATCCCCTCTTCCAGCCTTGTCCTTGGGGAAGAGAGTTGTGATCTCCCTTCTGGTTTTGTAAGTTAACTTACAAGAGATATAAAGAGAAAATAAATGTTTTTGCAAGATGTAAGTGATTAGTACCAGCTTTCAAACTGAAACATATGGTACCACCATGTCATGTGGCCTATCTGATGTCCTGTCTCATTTTAGTAGAGCTGTTCTAAGTCAGATCAAATGTCCTTGTGAAAGCTGCAAGATCCCTCTTTATTCTGATGCACCATTAAAGCAGATCCAGTGCTCAGGTCCTTCAGATGTTAACAGGATTGCTCATGCTACGCAAATATTAAACAGTTCTTAAAAAAAAAAAATGTATTTGCTGTAACAATGGAAAACAGTTAGTTTACTACCCATAGCTACTTAAACACAGAAATTTAAACAGTCTCCACTCCTGATCTCCTAGATCAGGATCACTGCTTTCTACAGTTAACACTCTGGTTGTCCAACACTCTCTACAGCAGCTCCCACTCCATATGAACACACAAACTCCTATGGCAACAGGCACAGATGAAAACTTAAAAAAAATAAAAATAATCAAGATGAACAGAAACACATCTCACTTCAAGCAGCTTTATAATGCAGGAGTCTGGTTAAAGTGGAGATAGTAAAACAGGCAGCAAGACCGAGATGTGACAGTCATTTTACCTCTGCTCACATGACTGCATCGAAGGCACACCGATGACCTTTGAGCCAGTTCAGAAGCTGTCCTTTATCTGTGAAAGTTCAAGTCAGTTGTGCTTTGAATAAATACTTCTCCGTAGTTACACTTGAACTGCTGCATTATATACCAGAAATACAGAAAGTGTCCATGCACAGCCCTGAAGCACTTTGAGTATAGCCCTTGCCAGGTTAACTCATGGATCACAGAAGTTGTAGGCATCACCAGCACACACAGATGGCAGGCACACTCCCACAGAGACACAGCAGCCAGAGAGCTGACTGGCCAGACGAAGAATCAGAATGGAAGAAGGACAGAAAGCAAAACTTGCTTGTAGGAGTTCGGCATTCAAGGTTACTACTGCAGAACTCCAACCAAGCCACTGTAATAACTGGGTAGGAGTCTCTGCTAGGACAAGTTCACTGCTTGAGTTCATGGCTGGACTCTAACAGGACTCTTCAAGAAATAATTCAGACAGCAGCTGAGCTAGTTATTAGTTATTCGCCTTGTTAATCATTTATGGTTGTCACTTTGTTCATTCTTAAAAAATCCCTCCCTTAAGCTTTAACAGAAAAAAAAAAAATTAAAATCCAGTGCTTAAGACAGAGACTAGCAACTGAATTTTGTAAGGCTTTGGGCTGACTCTTACTGGAGCGCAGCACTGCTTATAACCAATGGGCTTTCTAGTGCCATCGGTAGCACACTCAGTACAACAACAGAAGCTGTACAGATCACAGCAACCCTGAGGTAATAAAAGTATAAAGGAAGAGATGGAATCAACGTGAGATACGTATGATAATCTTGCCACCTAGAAGAGATTTTGAGAAAGACACTCTTGCTAATTACACAACAGGAGCAGCAGTGAGAAAAAAAATAATAGTCAGTATATTTCAGTTTTTCCTTTGTTTTACACACACACTCCCCTTAATGGTATCCATGCAGGCTTCCCTGCAGAACCGTCACTAGTGTTAAAAACCAGATCTTTAGTCTTTCTTTCTATCTGTACAAAGTGCAGTTGGAATTGATTTTAATCTCCCAAACTGGTTGCAGAAAGGACAGAAAGTCTTCCTCTCCCTTCCACCTAGGTCACCCCAGCCTAGTTCCCCTCCCTCTTAAGAAGTTTTTTAAAATTAAAAGCCCTAATTAAGCATGATCAACTTGAGATTAGTTTTGTCATCTTCTTCCAAAAAGAAAAACCCAAACAAAAAGCAAAAACAAAACACACAATCAATGCCTCACCCACCCCAAAAACAATAGTTCCATTTAAAAAAATAAATAAATAGTGTGTATATTTCATGCTGAAAAAAAAAAAAAAAAAAAAAGAAAAGTCACAGAAAGGATTCATTTTTGGTTTTCCCTCCCCCAAACATGACACCAGGCATTTTCTCCCCCCTCCCCTGACGTAGACATGATGGTACATTCCAACCGGCAATGTGCATCTGTGTTGAAAATGAGTTTCTACTCCTGCACGGTCCCACATGCATCAGGGAGCATCCAGCTAGCTGCTAAAGCAGAGCAAAGGCTTTCAGGTTTTGGGTATGGTCCCTGCCTGTTCCTTTGGTCCGTCTGTTAAAAGGCTCCTTGCTGCTCCCAGGTCTCTGCTCTTGTCTGTCTCCGTTAAAACGTGCACTCTGGTCCTCACACTTCTCGAGTCACTGGAGCTTCGTACCCAGCTTGCGCTGTCTGTTTCTGCAACAGCAACACAGAGGGAAGGCTGAGAGAGGTGGCCCCAACCCTACCACAGGGTACTGCAGCAAACCAGGGGCAAAAGATAGGAGGATAAAAGTAAGGCTCTGCTTAGCTCCACACAAAAATAAAGCTGCCCCCACCATACTCTACAGGGAGACCAGGCCTTCCTACCTCTTACAGTCCTCAAACACCCACCGTATCTTAAACGTGCACAAGCTCACATGTGGATGCAAGATTATAAACAATTGCTTGCAAAAAACGTGGGCTAGGGAGCTGAAATACTATTTAAATGAAACATTCTCTAATCTCACACTCTCCAGACTCGCCTTCCAGACGCAGTAGTTAAAACACAACT
Source organism: Strix aluco (assembly GCF_031877795.1). Classification (NCBI taxonomy): domain Eukaryota; kingdom Metazoa; phylum Chordata; class Aves; order Strigiformes; family Strigidae; genus Strix; species Strix aluco. The sequence continues at coordinate 10,013,302 of NC_133950.1, read as the reverse complement.
TGGTTATTTCTTTACTCTGTACTATTCTACCCGCAGCAACTATCTACATATTTGAAAATAAATTAATGACTACATTTGACAAGTCAAACCAGCTGCAGCTCCTCCACCCCCAGTAAAACTTACCTTGCCTCTGCTCTCGTGACTGTGTATTCAAACCACAGGATGTTAGGAATGAGGCTGGTGTCTCGGATTAAAAAGAACTCTGAAATTGGCCTGGAAAGAGACAAGGTGATGGAAAGGGAGAAACAATTAGACTTTTTCCCCACCACAATTTTGACTAAAAAAAAGGGCACAGAAACTGCTCTAGATTTAACATTACTGTTCTATTGCCCTTCAGGCTGGGAAAAGGGCTCCTTGTTAATTTAATCAAAAAACCTCTCTTCTTTTTTCTTTCTTTATACAATGTTTCCAGGCTATATTACACTTAATGCCTTTCCAATTTCACTAGGTCATTAGACCTTCATTAGGAAAGGCCTGTTCTGCTCAAAAAGCTTCACCAGCACTCTGCCATAGTAGGGCTTCACAAACGTAACAGTTGCTTTAAGTTCCTCTCTCCCCCACCCCTATCAAGCATGGATATATGATCCTTTGTATACGCATGCACAAGAAAACATGGAGGAACAAGTAGGTTACACAACGGTCAGCATGCAAAACTGGAACAGAACCCAGGAATTCTCATTTCTAACATCTGTAACTTTGGTGGCTCATACAAGTTTGAGCAGCCCATTTACAGCCAGGCCTTGCACAGCTACAACTAAAGTTTTAGAGACTGAAGTATCTTTACATTTGTTTTGCTTCACACGCAAGGTACAATTTTTACACCCATTGATTAGGAAAATTTTCTTTTGCCAGGCAATTCTACTACACCTGAGTTACCAGCTCATTGCAAGGGACTGATTTAATGAGCATAACAACAACCCACAGAATGCAGACTTGCAGGAATGAAACCTCCACAGAATAAAGAGACTTACCATGCAGCTATCCTTGGGAAGAGAGGAGTTAATATCTCTTGTGTGAAGGCAAACCAGGCTATGGCCATAATGCTTCCTGCCACACCTCCATATAAGACTTGGCTCCAGGTGTGGTAAAGCAAATAAACCCTGCAGTGGAAGAGAAGAGTCACCAGACAGACGTTAAAACAAGAGGAGGCACGACTCAAGGGCTGATGTTTCACTGGACCCTCAGACATCCTGAGCAAGTTACCCTCCAGATGTTAAAAGTGGGTATCTTTACTTTTTTCATTAAAAATCTGGAAAAAAAAAAAAAGTGGGGAAAAACTGTCCTCCCTCCTACAGCAGTTTCACCTTAGAGCGCTTCTACTTTGAGCATAATTCAATAACCCTCCACATTCTTCTTCATCTACCTTTGGATTAGCTGAGCAACTATTACTGTAGGTTCCCATGAGAGACTTTTCCAAAGCCAGTAATGGGACAAGTCTCCTCCCAGCCACCAAAGCTGGGGCTTAAAGGCTTTTAAGAACACAGACAGCATTTTTGTTACGATTTTGCTGCTCTCAAACGCGACAGCACGAAGGCTGCACTACCACAGCGTGCTTACTGTGACTGCAGCCATTCACAAAGCTGTACTAATGGTCTGGTAAGTTACCCGTGCACATGAGCTACATGAGTCACATTCAAAATTCTTTTTACTCATTTATCATAAAGCTATTAAGATCATCTTATCTGACCCTTTGCCTAGCACAGACCACTGGATTTCTTCAAATTAATTTTTGTGTGAATTAGACCATATATCTCTTATGAAATTGCCCTGTCAGAATTTTAAAAATAACCAGGAATAAGGAATCAGCTGTAGTGTACAGTCAACTGTGCCAACAGGTAAATACTTTCCTGTGGAAAACATGGCCTTATTTCTAGCCTGAATTTGTCTGGTTTCCAATCAGTGGAGCTCATTCTATGTGTTTGTATGTATTTTTTTTTCCTGAATCTACTAAAGGGAAAAAAAACATTATCAAAGCTTCATTTTCTTTATTCATCTTAATACAACTAAATCTTGCAAGTCAAACAGCTATAAATGTTTTTATTAACTAATGCTCAAGCAAAACAATCAGATTGATCGACTGTAGCAATCCACATGCTGCAGATACTGGTGTGTCAAGGCATGGTGCAAGGCTTTCGTGATTAGTGCTGGAAAGAGGGCGAGGCAGTGAGGCTAGAGCATGGCAACAGAGCCGATGGGGAATTGGCACAAGCTCAGCTGATCTTGGGTTTTATAAATGCTCCTGTGAAGCACCACACGTGTAGCACCTTCGCTTATCTGAAGGGTCTCATGGCAACACGGCAACTTCCGCAAAGCTCTGACTTGTACAATGCAGTCGTCGAGAATTACATCAGAAATGCAGGATAAAGAATGACAGGTCTGCTGGCTGCTAAAGGCCATAGGACTTGTATGAGAGCATAAGACAAACAATTGCTCCATACCTACTATATGAGACTAGCAAAGCCACTGTGACGAGGCAGATGGACAGCACATGTCGCCATAGTAAATCCAGAAACCTCGCATTGTTTGTTTGGTGCATTCTGAAAGAGATGGAGAGCCATTAGCACAGTGGCAGGGAGCTGAGCAGTCCTTATCTCTGTTCTCACTATCTCTGAAACCCTAGGAAAGCTCTAATCCAGTGGGGTCATGGGCAGCTCGATACCATCCCAGCAGCAATCTGTCCCACAGGCAGCAGTTAAAGAGAAGTCAGAAAGCCACACTTCTCTCTCTCCAACTGTTAACAGGGATTGCTGTGATGGAAGGCAGAATGCTCACAATTACTGCAAGTGATGTGAAAGGCACATGCTGAGCATATGCAACAGGGAGCCAAGACGTCAGAGTCCCTCCATCGTCCACAAAGCTAGGAGGAACTGTGAGTTTTGCCTTCCTCCACACATGGAGCCACAAGACAGAGCCATGCCCCAGCGAGAATTTCAGAAAAGCACAGCACAGCATGTAAAACCAGTACTCGGTAAGGGAGATGAACTAAAAGGTCATGCAAGTGGGCAACAGGTATTATCTAAAAGATTGCAGACAACCCCACTGACAAAACTGAGTAGACACATGAGAAAGCAGCTCTTCTTTCCTCCTCCCTATTCCCCCCCCATCTTCCCTCACACTGGTGGATCATCACTGCTTAGAAAAAGCAAATCAGGAGACCTGTACCCAGACAGGCATAGGAGGCCCACCCGTACCCTTCAGTTTTCAGCAATGGTAACTACAGTCCTGAGACAGACATGCTTCATCCACCCTAGCCACAGTGAATTGTGCAATTCCTCAGATTTAATTCCATTATGCCACCGAAGTGGCACACAGCGAGGGAGCCATCTATTTCAGGTGTTTCAACATATTAACAGCCAAAACCTGACATTGAATTTTTACCTTAAATAAAGGAACAGAAAGGAATAGACAGAGAAAAACCACATGAATTGGGAGTGGCTGGACGGCATCCCATATTTTGTGGTCACTGTTGAATGGGCTTCTGGGAAGAGAAGAAGAAAGAGTATGGTCAAGGTCTACTCTGTACATAGCAGCTGGAACGCTCCAGATGTGAAGCCAGACCACTCTGCTGCAGTATGTGCACATGAGTTCACAGGACACGTCTCTGCTCAGATGGCTCTGGCAGCCTTCTTACACCCAGACATCCAAAGCCAACATGAGGCAAAGGGGAAAATACCCTCTAACCCCCCCCAGTTAGCATTCCACTCAAAACTCAACCGACACCATGACACCAATGGGCCATACCATACCTTCGCAGGGCCGAGGCTCCCGGATTACATTTTTTATTAACCAGTTCACTCCCTCGTTGAATGCCAGCCCTCCCAAGAAAGAGATCTGTGAAGGCAAGACAACTGTGTCATCCTATCTAAAAGATCCATCTACTTACCAGGCTCTCTCTGTTGACAAAACCCCAAGCCGTATGTTCCTAATTTTCTTTTTTGACTACTAGAGTTAAAACCAACGGCTTCAAAATTGAAAGGAGGAAAAAAAGCAGTTCTTTTTCAGCCCACTTTGTGTATTTGGCAACACATTATGTACCTGCAGCTTTTCAGCAGATGATACACAGAGACAAAAATGACACTGTATAGTAATTCTGTTAGCATACTTTCACCAAGTGTAGAAAGTGATGCTTTTGAACAGGGTGGGTTTTGAGGGATTGTCTTTCTCCGACGACCAACAGGGGGAGTGCCCACACTGTTATTTGGGAAAATAGCTTTAAAAAGGTGACTTTTCAGGCTTTCTGACTTTTTCCTCCATGAACATTTTCGTCTTGAGGTCACTGTCTTCAGTCTAAAATGAAGTCACATTCTGAACTGAGCCAGACTGGTAGCATTTATTTTTACTTTTTAATTCCATAGTCCATACACCTCCTCTAAATTAGTCCTGCTGCTGTGATCAAATTCCCAGCTGGTGATGATACTCTGCCTCCTTAACACTCAGTCCCATTCCAGATGATGAAGCAATTTTTTCACTCTATGTCCTGAGCTACGGGTCAGACTGCTGCAAGCCAGCTAGAGTCCCTCTCCAGCTGGTGCCTTCCCACATCAAGAACTGGGAATCAACCTCAACACTTCTCTCATTACCAACACCTAACAAGCCCCTGTATTCAAAACCTTATGGATTTGTGCAATAGTTACTCTAGCTTATTCTCTTTTGGGTCAACGAGAAACCTTTGGGTTCCCAAAACTTAACAGCTGCCTCACCTAGTTAGCATTGGCTTAATAACCTACAAGTCCCATTCCCAAGCTACTGGTTCCCATGACACCATGGCCCTATGTTAGAAATCTGCTGCCAAAATCCTTTCACTGGCCCCTATTTTGTCTGTTTACCAAGGGCAAATGTTACAAGAGGTTTATACCTCCTAAAGGGAATTTATCCATGACACTGATTTCCCACTACCTGTCAGAGCAGACAGAAAGTAGTATCATGTATTCTAAGAAGTCCCTCATCGGTCATTTGGACAGAAGCAAGTCTCTTCTGTCCCTGGAATTTGATTCACAGCTGGGAAGCAGTCCTTACAGAAGGATCCACTCCCGTGGGAGTCTACAGGTTTTATTTTGTATCCCTTTTCTGCCTCAGTAGTTCAAAGAAAGCACATCCTACTGAGTCAGACACAATCTCCTGCATATGCTGCCCATCTTGCAGGAACCTCCTAGTGCTATGATCATACTGGATCTTGGGAGTGTTCCCACTCTGCAACAGCTTTAGTTCCTCAGACATCTCCCTTGAAGTTTTTGGGCAGGCAATGCCCAAAACATACCACAGAGTAACAGGAAAGTCAGCAAAGGCTAAGCAGTCATTTAACCTGGTACAGGTGATAAGTGTCTCCTGCTGTTCTTTGACAGGAAGATCACTTTACCTAGGCTTACTCTTTAAAGAGAGGAAAAGAAGTGTGAATACAGGAGCACCAGGTGACAAAGGAAAAGACTTCTGTCATAAGGAGAAGCTGAGAAGGGAGAGAAGGACTCACCGTGTGAAGCTCTCTCTTGAATATGATGAGTGTTACAAAGCCAACAATAATGAATATTGGACCAAGACTCAAATAAGCTAAAAGCTGACCAGAGAAATCACCTAGGGAAACAAACAAGAGAAACAAATCAGTTTGAACTCCACAGGTACTTGCCTGCCACCAGAGCATGGGTCAGTTGGTGCCCTGAATCACTGAGAGCAGAGGGGCAAACTCAGCACTGCAGCAAGTCTCCATTTTGCAGACTGCTGCTGCTGCTCCAGCCCAGAGGAGCCGAGGCAAGGAAGACAGCAGTCCTTACATGCAGGTTCAAAAGCAGGGATGAGAGGAGCTTGGCATCCCTCAGCAGAGATTGCTGCCAGCCAATTTACAACAATGACCATGGGTGTGGGCCCAGAGTCACTTTAATCCAACATAAGCACAGGCTGCCGCAAAAGAGGCAGCGTCTTTCCCTCCCCCTCATTCACATTGCATCCCTCTGCCAGCAATTACCAGCAAACACTCCCCAAACAAATCCTTTCCCACCCCCTTACTAAAATGGGTTAGTTTTCAGCTGGATCAGCTCCCTAATCAGTCTCACCATGTGTCTGCATGAACACTAGCATTAGCAAAATGGGGAGAAAATAAACAGTTAAACATAGCAGGAGATAAAGGGGAAAAAAAAAGGAAACTCTGCTTTCTAACTGGTAGCCCACTTGTACCACACAGAAGTGACTTAGGGCTTCCGCCCCAAACAGCTAACAGTCTAGTTATCCCCCAGGGAGAATGGGGGAGCAGCAATGGGACCCCACATGAGGTCATAAGGTACTTCAAAACCTTCATCCTGAACTATCACAGATACAGAAGTAGGCAAACAGCTATGTATTTTGATCTAAGTTTCTCTTGCCTCTCTTCCCTGAAAAAAGACACACACAAAAGTATTTGGAGAGAAGATGTCAGCATAAATTCCGAGAGAACAAAATATTACCAGAGTAATTTTGCTCCAAGATCAGCAATTCACATCTGGAGAGTGAGAACTATCTACCAGAGAATCTTTAAAGACAGTAGTCACTGCAAAAATGTGGTATAAACCCAGTGAACAACTTCAGAGGTGGGGTACTTCCTATATTGGTTCTCAGAGACTAGATCTTCTCCATCCCATCACTGAATACAAAAGGATCAGCCTCCACATAAATTTATCCTTCCTCCCTCCTCTCAAAAGGAAACAGGATGCCTCTGCAAGGCTGAGCATTGGACTCATTCCTAGATCAATTCCACTGCAAGATACTGAGTCTCCCCAGCCCACGCACCCACATTTTAAAACAGCACTTGGCAAAATGGACTTTAACCTCAGCCTCTGAATACTGGAAGGGATAAAAAAAAATTATTGCACTGCTACAAAGTTCACGCTGCTGATGTTCTTGCCACATAGTTGTGGTTACCTCAGGTGCAGTGCACAGATCCCTCTTGAATTCCAGACTGGGTTAGATTTGGGAACCAGCAACATTGTCAGCAAGGATTACTTGCAGGAGTTTTAGTTTGCAACACCAGTGAAACTGGGAAGAGTTGGAGGACAAAACCCACAAGAATACTGGGTTTTCACTGAAGTGAGGTTCTATTTTGGTTTTAACTTGAAAAGTGTTAGAAGACACTGAATTTGAAACTTTTCTTGCACCATATGGCAGGTTTGCCTTGCATCAGGTGGGTTCCAAATGCTCCCAAAGCAGAACAGCAATGTATTATGGTAATGCAAAGTGGATGTGACAGCATCAGTCACCTGGCAATAGAGAATCAAGCCCCTTATGGTTTTGCATAAATCACACACTCTCAACAAAATGAATCCTGTCTTAAATGATGAGGGAACTCATGAGACAAGCCACCAGATAATCAAAACTACCCTGAAAGCCTTCATAATACTTTCCAATAATCTCAGTTCCAGTGTTACCAGCTAAAGGTATCTCATCATCGAGGAATCGCCATGTTTCAGATCATTCACTGTTAATCCGTGGTACATAAAGGCTTAGCACTTCAAGACTAAAAGCCGTAATTTTGTCAAGTAGAAACCAAACCAGATTGTTTATCTTCTCAGGGGGGTTCTATTTCTTCTGCAGATGGTGGAAGAATACTTAAAGAAGTAGTCTTTTAATTTAAATAGCATCAGCAGCACCAAACTCAAGATCCTCCATTATGTTATATGATAACATACCCAATAAATCAAGCCACACAGACTTCACCAGCACACAACACACACTTGAACCTGAAGCGGAGAACCAGAAACCATCGCTCCCAGATGCTGCCTGCAGGCAGAGTACCAATCCTTTACTCAATCTTAACATAATAGCTCTGTAAACATTTCAGCTGTCCATTTAAAATAGAACAGAGATAGCATTAATAATATTTCATATTACTGCGGCTAACAGCAATCAAACAAAATCATATTCTGAAGCCACTTTTTTTCTAGGGGAGGAGGCAAATAAATAGCTGCGCACTAACTGAAGGCGGCACTTCTGCTATGCCCTGGGAGCTACACCAGGAACTCACAAACGCCATCATAACTGCACTCACTAGATTAGCGGTTCAAGGCAGAGCTGCACTAACTAAGCCAGCTCCAAAATGATTGGAAATCCCCAGTGAAGAAGGCAAAGCAAGCTGCGAGAGAAAGGCCAGCACGCGCAGCGCTCCCGGGGCCTCAGAGCGTGATTACTTGTGTCACTCCTATCTACTCTCACGCTCCAGTGCGCTCACAGACTTATTCCCAGAGAAAGGGGACTTGCAGGAGAGCCGACAGTTTGAAGTCCAATCAGATCTAGCAAGATCCCCCCCCACTGCCTTTTTATAAAAATTAATTTTTCTTCATTTTACTAAACTTGGGAATTTTAAAGCAATTCCTCCAAACAGTAAGAACAGAGACAAAACATCTGGAAAAAATGCAAAAGGAAGATCTATTTAATACACAGCCTGGGTTTTGTTTTGTTTTAAATTCTGCTTTTTCAAAGTCCAGCCTCCCCTGAGCATCATTTGGGGCTCATGAGGCAAAAATAAAGAACCCAACTACCTCATTTCTAGGCACCCAAGAGATAAATAGGTGAAACACTATACATAGCTCAGAAGCACACTATTTTTTCAGCCTTCATTCAGCATCTACTTCTGCTCCAATTCAACATTTTACCCAGCATTCTTTCAGTGGAAATATCCCAGCTTTACCACATTAGCTTAACCTGTATATAATGTAAAAATGTGAATCAACAGCACTCTAACCACATCCTACCGCAAGATCTAGCTTTACCACCGCCACCACTGCTTCCTATTGAAGCATCTATTTGTGGCACTGCTGCTGGTCGTATGTTCTTGACTAAACGCATGAGTGCAAGTTGCACAGACAGCGTGCGGTGTATCTGTGTCACAGGCATTTACACCAGTAAATATTCATGATGGATCGTCATTTCCCCTACTTGCACATATCCTGATATCACAAGCTGTGGGACAGTAAAAATATCTTCAGGAGGCTTTAAATTACAGCATAAAAAGCACACATCGGACATGAAACTCCTGCAGGAAGATTAAACATAAAACCTTGCATTAAAGAAGCCAAACGACTGAGTGGCTTCTTTCAACAGATATTACTTAGCTACAAGATGAGCCCTGACTGGCGAGCTACCACCCTAAACAGAAATCACAGCGAGGGTTATCAGAACAAACATTCCTATAGGAGCAACACGTGCTGATAGCGAATAGCAACGAGAACTGCTGAGCCAAAGTACACACACAGCACGAGCACCTTTGCTCCGAGGCACCTTTTCACCGGCTTGATTCCGCACACCTGCCTCTCCAACGCTGCCCGACTGTAGTAAACACCTTTTTTTCCAACTGAGAAAACAGGAAGATTCTCTGTCGTTCTGCAGAGAAAGGGTTTGGCACGCCAGGTTTCTCTCCTTAAAGAATTTGTCCAACGTGAGAAGAGGAGGTCCAGAAAGTCCCAGAGCATTAAGAATCCCAGCTGCACTGAAGAGAGGAAGTTTTTTGGTTTTTGTTTTTTCTCCAAATAATAATAAAAAACCCAAACAAACCAGGAACTCAGTGTTTCTCCAGTGAAACTCACCCTACAGACAGGAAGTCCCTGAAGATGAGTTTTAAGTCTGCAACACAAAGTCATCCCATGCAAAGCAATGCATACGGGAAAAAACAACCCTAATTATACACACAACATGACATGATTTAGTTGAGTTGTTATCAAACAAAACCCCTCAGGCTTAGTGTGAGCCAATACCTTCAGAGTAGTATCCAATGCTCTGCAGCAGTCAAAAAGACAAGAAAACGTTCTTAAGAGCAAAACAGAAGTCACTGTTACAGCACTACAAAAGTTTACTATGCAATTCTGGTGTCACCATCTAAAAAGGAATAGTAAACACAGAAAGGCAAATAGAAAGGGGACAAAGATAACAAGTATGCAACAGCAGCCATTTGGAAAATATTGATTAACTCAGACTTTCAGCTGAAAAAGGAAAATGGAGGATACACCAGTTCTACAAAGTCATAAATGTTATGGAGAAATGGACAGCAAACACTTGTTACCTCTCACTGCACATGAGAGAGTGATGAAACTACTGAGCAGTGGACTTAAAAGCAGAAAAGAAACAACCAACCACATTAAGTTTCAAAGCTCGGTGCCAAGGATACTGTGAGATCCAAAGCAGAAATGGGTTCAAAGAGCAATTAGACTTGTTCAGGGCAGAGCTTTTATATACCCACCAAAGGAGTTAACAATCCTGATGCAATCACCAGCTGATTACTGGAAAGACATACAGAAAAAGGATTATTCCTGCCTACCTGCCAGCAACCCCACACTACGCCAGATCATTCCTTGGTCTCACCAAAGTACAATTGTTGATCTGAAAAGCTCCTGGACCAAACATTTCTGAAAGCAATATCAGAATGATGTTTTTAAAGGCTGTCCTCTTCAGCAGCATGCTTTAACACGCTGCCAAGTAACAGTGCCACTGCTGGTTTCTTCTCTCCGTGTTTGATCTTGACATTTACTATGGGTGGTATTTCAGTTAGGTCTCCAAGATCCCATTACTCAGACCAGTTTGCAGTTAACTACCACAGCGTTCATCTGCTGGTTTTCATTTGATCTTGCTCAAAGTTGACATTGCAGAAAGCCCTGGAGAACTGAGCAGCCCCACAAGCAGTGAGGATGGGTGTTTGGCATTTTGCACTATATAGCTATCGATAAAGAAACATTAGATAAAGACAGGGAGGATGAGCACCCTTCTGTATACACTTCTCTCCACAATTACAAGCAGAAGCCCAAGAACGGGCTTCATCTGTCAGACAGAAATCAGCAGTGACTGCTTTTCACCTGGTCACAGCAAGAGGGACCATCACTCTTGGCAGATGAAAGTTGGGATGACAGCAGCTCTGCACTGCAAGTCTTTATAAAGACATGAGATTTTAAGAGCCGGTTGCCACAGGGGCTCAGCACACCACGCTCCAGGCCAGCAGTCTCTGGGATCAGCCAAGAGCAAAAGCCAACATTTGCCACACTACAGTGTATGACATGCCAGGAGAGCTTAATAATTTATGTTGGTAAAAGCAGGATCTATTTCTCATTCTGACCCCTCTCTTATCAGCACAAGGCTACATTAACTCCACCTGCTGAGCATACTGCCAACATCACTATTTTATAAATATACATTACCTAGCAGCTTTATGGACCTGTACTTAAGCTGTACACAGAACATAAACAGCTTTCTAAATAAAGTTAGAGAACTCTCCTCAAATCTAAGTAAAAGTATCAGACCTACCACATTACTGCAACTCATTTCTCTAGACCAAAGTAAATTAAGAAACTTTTGTACCTCCAGCTGTTCTAATGTTTTAGTCCTGTTCTCCCACTTCCATAATCATGTTTTATCCGAGACAAACACAGCGTTCATCCCCTCAACACATAACCCTAATCTCAGTGGTGATTTACCCCCTCCACACGATCATCTTCTCCATTTGCCTGTATAAAAGCACTCAATGCTGAGAAAAAATAATCACATGATGTTACATTCTTTAAGATCTGACAGATAACCCTTGTGCAGAAATTTCAACCACCTCCATTTCCCAAACCAATCCCACAAATGGTCCAGAGGATGCTCTCTGTATACTGCCAGGTTCAGATAAAGAGATAAGACACAAAGATGAATATATCAGCACTACTGGAAAGATTATTCCCCCATCTCCCCCAAACTGTCACATTAATATATTTGAGAAGGGGGATGGCAGAAGAACGTACAGGATGAAGGAAAATGCAAGACAGAAAAGGAAATGCCGTCTTTCACATAAAGTATCACAGAAAACCACAAAACAGCCATACACAGGGGCAGGGGGCAAGAAATAATGTATTTCCAGCACCAGATCTTTTCAGCATTACCACATTTCAAGTCTTCTGGCTAAATGGGTACTTTCAACTCAGAAGATCCCAAAGCACTTTAGAAGCTTTAGGTATTGCACACTACTGAGAGGAGCTTTCATCGGAAACTAAAATCAAGCTATTGAAACAGGACACACAGCAACACTTCACAGCACGTTAGGGACTTGCTAGGAGAACTATTGAGAACAGTGTTAACACAAAATTTAGATTTTGACCAGATCGTCAATTAACTCTGACACGTCACACCCTGCTTTTTCTATTATCTTTGATTACAACAAGCAGCTAAAAAAATAAGTTTTTCTATCTCGCCCAAAACCAGCCCAGTGCAAAGCACCTGAAGAGGAGCTCCTAAAGACCACAGTTACTAATGAGACACTACTTAGACAGCCGCTATTTGAATACAGACCCACTTGCTCTTGCACACTGGTAGGTCAGGGCTTCATCCTACCTCAACGTGGGCCAGGTTGCTGGCACTGCAGTGCCACAGGGACACAGCACAGGACCTTAGTGGATCACACCACTGCCCCAGCTAGAGAAGCCCACCCTGCACACAGGCACTCCTCACTTCACCCCTGACTGTATCCAAATCCAAACGTTTACCAAGCACTGGCCTACAGGAAGCCCTGTGCCTGTCGTCCTCCGGGCATTTCCCACAGCCCACCTCAGTGGTAGGGCCACCCTGCCACTGCACAGCTCCCTGGGATGCCACGAGGGCACACCAGGGCCCGCTGGCCCTCTGACACACCAAGGCAGACCTCCAGCATCAACCCAGACACCCAACAGCAGGGCAGGGAGGGGACACCCGGCCCCACCAAGCCCCTGTGGGGTGGCACCGGGGCTCTGGGGAGCGGGCACACCCTGGGTGGGGCCCGCACCTCGAGGCCCAGGGGTTGACACACATGGCCAGGCATGCCTGGGGGCTGCGGAGGGGGGGCGAGGCAGTGGTGTGAAGAGGGGAGGGGAGGGCAGGCGCGGCCCCGGGGCCCCTCAGCGGCGGGACAGGGCCGCATCCCGGCCGTGCCCCCCCAGCCCCCTTCCCCGCCTGGGGCTCGGCAGCCCCTGGAGCCCGGCGCCTCGCCAGGGCGCATGCGCAGTGCCGAGTCCCCCCGCGGCTCACTATCCGGCAGCGAGTCCCACCGCCCCCAGAGCGCACGCGCGCCCGGCCGCCTCAGGGCGGCCGCTCAATGGCTCACTATTTGGCAGCTGCCAGCCCGGCCCTCAGGGGGGCCGTGGAGCGGCGGGCGGGGCCCGCCCAGGAGAGCGGCGCGGCGGCCACCGGGGAGCCGGGCGGGGGCGAAGCGGAGTTTTACCTGCGGGATACTCGACGTGAGTGAGGGAGACCGGCCGCCACGGAGCGGGGAGCGAGCACTCTCCGACTGCGGCCATCTTACCCGGATACCGGGCCGGGCCACCGCGGCCAATCAGAACGCGCTTAAGGGGCGGTGCGACCAATGGGCGGGGGCGCGGCGAGCGGCGGCCCAATGACGCTGCGCGGCAGGTGAGGCGCCGGCCAACCCCCAGCCACCCAATTAAAAATCCAACCCGGGGAGCGGCGGAGCCAATAGCCAACTAGCATCGGTGCCCAATAGGAGGAGGGCGCAGGTAGCGGGAAAGCCAATCGCAAGAAAGGCGGGCGCCATTGCCCTTCGTCATTGGCGAAAGGAGCGATGTAGATTAGCCAATCAGCATCTTCCATTGCCGCCAGCTCTTAGCCAATCAGCTGCGGCGCTGGGGTGGCTGCTCGGGGGGCTGAGGAAGGGGCTTGTTGGCGACTTGGCGGTTAAAATGGCTTCTCCTGCCCGCGCCGGGACAGCCCCTGGGTGCCCCGCTGTGGAGCTGGGGGGCGCGGTGCCCGCGGGAGGAGCCCCCTCACCGCCTCCCTGCCGTCGCCCCACGGCCTCCTGCTGCGGTGCGGGTGTTCCTGCCGCTGAGGGCAGGGGAGGAGGAGCCGCTTCCTCCTCTGCCCCCTTGTCAATGAATAAGAACCAAACCAGCTTTCTCTCTTCGTCACCCTTTTCAAGGGTGAAAAGATGTGTTTTAAGAAGGGAATCATTTTATAAATGGTATTGCTACAGATACTACTACATAACAGGATTATTGCACTAGCCTAAGCATAACATTGCTACTCACCCCTGCACAGGAGTGATTAACTGACAAAGGCCTAAGCGCTGTTGAAAATGCTTTTTTTTTTTTAAAAAAAATAACACTAGGAAGAAGATGGATTTTGATAGCCACAACTCCTTTATAGCTCTCTAAAGGACCAGTAGCTCCTGTGTGAACACAGACATGCGAAAACAACGCATGAAATAAGGTCCTTCCCGAATCTCAAGCGAAAGCGGAATGCTGCTGCTGCTACCCTGCATGTTCTTTAAGAGGTGCTGCAAAGGCCAGGCCCCACCTGGTCCAGGTAATACCTTTCCTTTTTCTTCCCCCAAAATACCTCTGGCCACTGAAAACACCCACTCTGAAGATCAAACCAAAATTAATGTTCCCATATGTGAGCCCAGAGAATAATACTCACCTGGGGAGCCTGAGGAAAAAGCAGACAACAAACAGTACAGCATTTCAGAAGTGAGATAAATGAGCAGCATTATACAGAAAAGCTTGTAGGAGGCAAATACACCTTCAGACCAAACCACCAAAGTAAATTCAATTTTAGAAGATAAAACTGACAGAAAAATAATTATGCAAAAGCAGTGCAAGAAGTGATAAACATAGGCAAGGGGTTGCCTTTAATTTTTATACATCAGGAAAGCACAGGGACTAGGATTTCCATCCCTTAACAAGTTCACCATAGAGTAAGATTTCAGAACAGGGAGAACACTCCTTGTTCTGAAGTTGTAATACACCTATTTTCAGACAGCAATTATGACTACGTCCAATTAATTTCAACAGCCTCTTCAAAGTTGATACTTTTCCTGGCATTGCAGGAAAAAAAAGAGCATTCAAGTCTTCTTATTTGGAAAGAAAGAGCAAATATTTATTGCAGAAGTTCAGTTCATTGCAGAAGACTGCTACAAAGTAGCATGAGTGATTTACTGCTTTCATTATTCAAGTTAAATAAATCTCCTCCTTTCCCAGCTATTGAATATAGAGTTATGCTGGCAGAGTGGATTACATTTGATCTATGTACCATGACAAGTACTGAAAATTGTGGGCTTCATTGCTATATTCACCCACTCCTTCCTGAACATAAGAAGAAAGTGTCAATACACAGAGCAGCCTTTGCTCTGTTCCTTCAGCATAAGAAAGCACAAAGCTGCTCTGGAGATGTAATGAGTATACAGTCTGACACCATGGAAACTAAGAGAAACTCCTTTTAACTCTTTCGACTGACGTTCAGGGTGTGGCATGAGACAAAAATTTTCCTATTCATGAACATTTTATTTGCATATATCATAGTTTGACAGGCTTGCATTAATGCTAACCAAGGCTCTTTTTTTTCTTAATTTTAAAGTATATGGATGAAATCTTAATCAGTGGGGAAGCAAACGGCCTATCTGATTCAATCTGGTTTCTGTATCATTTGAAAACGAAAGTATTTAAACATACTGTAATTGCTTCAGAAGAGTGAGAAGACGAGTTTCCTGCATTGCTCAGCAGATGGGCATCTCTGATATCAACCCACAGTCTTTACTCTGGGTTTCCTTCACATAGTTTGGGAGGCTGATAAGTATGCTACAAGAAATTGGACAATGTTTAAGAGATTCTGCTCCTCACTGGGATTTCTGTTACCACTTTATCATAGCCCACTAGCCTACCCACACCACACCCAAACACAATCAAACCACCACAGAAAGAGAAAAATATGGAAAATGAAACACCACAGTTTTCAACCACTGCTCAAAGTACAATGAGTTGTCTTGTTTATTTTATAGCCTGCTTAATCAAAGGACTTCTCTTCAGTAGAACCAGGGAGACTCCTCATGCAAACAAAACCCTTAAGTTTACTTGCTGTAAGTTTAGCATTTTGACTCTAGGAAAAAAGAGCCTTGTTTTACACCATCACTCTAGCACCAGAGGTGTCACCACAACTGCCACCTAAATCAGAAACCAAAGACTTGAGTTTCTAGCAAGTTTCGCCAGAAAATTTAGAAACAAAAACTACAATCATGAAGGAAAGTTTTATTTGACTTGTAATGCCCACATCCTAAGATTAAAGGTATTAAAAACAAAATTAGCTGCAGAGGAAAAGAAAGAAGCAAAACAAGAACAGATTTGTACACCTTTAGGAAATCGAGAAAAAATAGGCACAAATTTACATTCATTAGTTTCACATATGGCAGAGGAATGTTCTACTGAAGAGGGGTAAATAAAATCCTGCTTTCCCACCTCCTTGTATGAGACAGCACAACTCATGCTCTTCAAAGCCACGCTGATCTTGTGATACAAGAAGACAGATTTTTCCTCATAATTTTTTTATTAATGTATTTGTGCTTTAAAGATCATAAAGATCCTCCTAGAGCCATTTGGTGTAGTCTCTACATACATACTAAAGTACTGAGTATGTACTTTAACCACTGGCGAAGCTTGTTACAACCTCCACATAAAAACTGAAAGTCATGCATATTTGAAATTCTGTTTAAGCATCAGAAACTATTGAAGGATTTTATTTCATAGCTGCTAAGCCACTTTAAATCCCCATCAGTGTTAAAATCTTGCAAGTGTCAGCCCAGAATGATTTAACCCCTTGAGAATAAGGGTTCATTATAAAAAAGGCAAATATCTTATCTCTAGAGATTCTACCCGAATATGCATCTCATCTGCTACTAATACTGAAGAATTTCCTTTGCTAAAACACAATCTGCTGGGGAAAGAAGGATTTTCTAGTGATCTCTTACGAAGCCAGAGGGCAGACAGTTTTTTCATCATAACCTTTTACTCTGCCCTGCAAAACAGATGAGTATGAGGTGGTTGCCATTTGGGCCAAGCCCTGCTCTGGATGGGATGGATCAGTGGAAGCAGCCTGAGCCCCTGCTCAGGGTTGCATCCAAAGCAGCTGAACACAGCAGGTACTGACCACCACCCCTCAGGTCAGGGAGAGCTTCTTCCACAGGAACAGCTCCTCTGAACCCCCTGATCTGAACAGTACCCTTCAGAGGCTGCAGCCACCCTTCTTCTGCCTTTCCTCTCAAGCTACACTGGGGGTGGGTAGGGAGAAAGAGCAGCAATGAGCTAGCAGGGTGGGCAGGGCACGTAGAGGAGTTTAACATCCTCCCTGTTAAAGAGAAAATCAGTTTGTCTCAGCTGACATTCTTGGCTTGTGCAGGAGCGAGTTAGTGTTGGTGGGCAGAGAGGGAGAACTCAACATTCAAGAAGCTGCAGATATTGTCGAGGAAGATTCCTCTTTACCTTCACTGGGAAGGCAGCACACATACCCTGTTTGCAATAAGGGCTAAGGAAAAGCATAAAGCTGTAATAAAATGGTCATTCTTCCTTTTGATTGTTTAGGAATTTACAATTTCTAAGCTTAAAAAGCTGCAGTGCAAGTTAGTGTTTGCTTCACGGGGACCCTGTTTCAGTACCCTCTCCTGCAAGAATGTGCGAAGACCGAAGTCAGCAGCCGGTGTTCTTGTCTGTACACAAAGCAGGCAGGCTGCCCCAAGCACCGAGGCCAAAAGACACTCAAAGTAGTAAATAAATACACATAAAAACTCTAAAAATGAAAAATTAACAGCATTGATTGTTTAGAATTACAATCCCTCTTATTACATTAATCTTCACATTTTAGCATCTTTTTAACCACTCTACAAAGCTGCTGAAGTTACTCTTTCTTCTAAACCAGCCATACAAGAGCACAAAGAACTATAAACATTTTTTTTTTGGCAAAGTAACTTGCTTTCAGAATATCACATACCTTGAATTCACAGTTTACATATAGCATGTATGTCCTGCTAATACAACATCTCCTTCTTCTCTCACTGCATGCTGCCAGGAGCAAGACACCTCAGAAACTTTTCCTAGTTTCAGTTGCTGTCTCTTAAATCATTCTCATAACAGTTTTTTTCATGCAGCCTCACTTGGGTCAGCTGCTCCTCACTTCTGCCTCAGCACTGTCTTGTTTATTGCATTAATCTAGTCTTCAGGATAAGCCACATCAGCCTGATGTGCTTGTAGAGCAACAGATGTTACGTGCTCTACACTTACCCTCTTGCGAGAATCTCAAGACCATTTATCTACTCCTTTTATATCCTCCTGTTTACTTTTTCCCTGTTTACTTCCTTCCTGCTTTTGCCAGCAGAATCCACATTAGATATCTGAAGGGGAAGAAAGAAGACAGTTGTATTCTCCAAGCCCATGCACTGACTTTCCACTCACGTGGAAACTTCAGATTCTTACATTTTTTTTTTCCCCTTGCAAAAATATGGCTAGATAAGGCTTATGCCTTTTACCTGTAACAGACACGAGGGATAACTAATCAGTCTGGAGAAAAAAAAAAAAAACAAACAGTGAAGCTTGCGTTTTTGTGAAAGTCCTCCTTTTCTTCTCCCTGAAGACCTCCTCATTCTGAGGCTGGGACTTGGAGCTGTACGTGGACTGAAACAGGAGAAGGCCCAGGCTGGACCCTCCACCTTCATCTGTGGCACTGCACTCACAGAGGACTCAGCAAATCACTGCAAACCTCACACAAAAGCCAGGACCGCCTCAGGTCCAGCACACTCCACTGCCGCTACCCTACACCAGTATCCAACTCAGAGCATGTCCCAAAGCAGCCAGATTTCAGGTGCTGGCTGGGCAGTCAGGATCACAGCATCTGAGAAGAGCCCGTCCCAGCACTACAAGGCCATACATAGACATGCGGTTGATCTATACCCAACACTACATTATGTTTCTTAGGATTGACAGACTGGAGTCACTTCCTCTCTGGCAGCTTGATCCCAGCTCTCCAGCTACCTGCACACATAACCCCTTTCGTACATCACATCCAACATCTACACCTCTTATTACCTTGTGCATAACAGGAACAGGCACCACGCTATACCGGTTCCCTCTGCTCGTGTACGCCCCACACCTCCTACCCAGCAAGAACTGCTGCTGGCTCATTCTGAAATACAGCAAGGCACTTTGATGGATGTTAAAGACTTTGTGCATGCACGGGCAGGATGAAAATCCACCCCCTCCTCACACTAGCTTGCCTTAGGGGCAAACAGACCTCAGCAATCTCCTAAGCAAGGATGACCACGGCACAGAGCCCGTCACCTGGCCTGCAAAGAGGAGCAACACAGAGGGAACAGACCAACTTCCTTAGAGCTTCAGACTGGTTATAAAAGTCTGCATTTTACTTCAGTGCTTTACAGAAGTATTTCTTCCTCCCTGGGAAAGAAATCTTTGCTAGTCACATTGCATGCATTAAAACACATAAGGTAAAAATCAGCAGTAATGTCTGTAGAAACACAGCACAGAAGAATGATAATAAAAATCCCAAAGCAAACAAAGCCTCCTTGAGAAGCTAAGGGTCAAGTGGAGAATTTACCAATGATGTTCCTGCTCCCACACACAATCGTAAAGGTCAGGGATTTTCTCCCAGGAAACGCACAGGTGAAACGGGTACGTATGTTGCCCTATTCAAGAGAACTGGGCAAAAATCTGGGCCCAGGCAGTTTGTGGTTTATATGACACGTTAACAAAAATAATAATAAAAAGAACAGGAAGGTGGAACAAAGAAGAAATTCAAACCATAAGCTGGCAAGTGGTCCTGGATCCATCCCAGCAAACACTACTGGCTACAAAAAGCAGAAGGTCCCACCAGGTTGCTGTGTCAAGATAGTCTTTGCTGCCACCTGCATATTGCAGGTAGTTTTATCCATCTCTGTGAGGAAAAAGGTCCTTGTACAAAACTGTTTTCCTCCCCTGATTGACATCAGATTGATATCAGATGAGTTCCCCCAGTGGCTCATTTTCACCAGGAAGCACGCCGTTCATCGCAGGGGAAGTCTCGGTGCCCAGATAGCCCAAGAGGATCTCGCTGCGCCGCCGTG
Source organism: Strix aluco (assembly GCF_031877795.1). Lineage (NCBI taxonomy): Eukaryota > Metazoa > Chordata > Aves > Strigiformes > Strigidae > Strix > Strix aluco. The sequence goes on along the minus strand of NC_133950.1, from coordinate 9,993,462 downwards.
ACAGCTGCAAAATGTCTTCTGCCAGTGACTGCACTGTTGTGTATCTCACGTTGTCCAAATCAAACATGTCCTTCAGATATTGTACTATCTGGTGCTGCAAAGACCAGGAAAGGTTTACAGTCAGGAGACCTCCTCCCACCTGCCAACAGCAGCTGCCTGGACTGCAGCAAGCAGAGAACCCCATAAGGAATTTTGCATGTCTGCCATCCAAAGATCTGCTTCAGGCTGGGTATTACATTTGTGGCCAGATCCCCTCACACCTCTGAAACAGGATAGCAGAGCTCCTGAAGTCAGGAGAGCAATGCTGATCATGGCAATATCCATGCAAGCATGTAATGAATGCAACACAGCCTCTCATGATATCATCTACAAGACAAGAGGACTTCGGCTTTAAGATCAAATATGTAACTTGAAAGATCCCATGTACTATTAGACAAGATATTATTTCAGCATATGCACCCATAATCTTTTCCAATACTGATGGTATAAATTGATCTCATCACACATTTTGCTATCAGCTATGGTAAACTGTGCTGGGAACTTTTATCAATCTGAATTCAGCAACCTGCACCTCAAAACCCAGTGTTTTTCAGAAGGCTTTTGTACAGAGCCAAGTTTCTTAATGCCGTGTCAGTCACTAAAAGCACACATCTACAGCTTTAAGCTAGAAGACAGCAGGAGTCCCACACAGATTAGGTACAGAAAAACAATCTTACCTTGAAGAAACTGCAGACTTCAGATAGCTGCTGCTTGGGCCCCAGAAAACCAAAGGCTAGAACAGGACTGACATGCTCCGATACGGAGTAGAAATGAGAGATAAAGCCATCTGGTACCTGCCACAGGGAAGGGAAGAATTGGTTGGTCTTGGTTCTCAGACAGAATTAGCAGCTTATTCCATATCAGCTACCGCATTTCCTGCCAGAAAGCACCGTGCTTCAGTAACTGAAGTTTAAAGCTATTTAAGAACATCTCTTCCTGCAGAATTACATTTATCTTTCAGATGCCTTGAAGGATGACTAGAGCTTTCTATCTTCATGTTTCTAAACTACTATTTCAGGAGAAAAATAAATAGAAGAAGAAAATGAAAGGCAACCATCAGGCAGTCTTTATGGACTCTGGACTAAGCCAGGAAAGGACATGCAAATATCCAAGACAAAGCTACTGCATGACAGCACCAATACAGCTTCCTACGCTTTCAATTCTCTTTGTACCATCTCATGAGGCAAATCCAGTCCTACCAGCTGGCTGTGGGATAGGAGTTGAAAACTTGCCAGAGGCCACAGACCCTGTGGCAGAACGGGGCCTGTGAAGTTGCGGCTTCCTGTTCCCCAGGTTCCATGAACTCATCTGCTTCGATAGTTTAGAAAGCCACAGATTTAAGGGAAATGCATTAAGTAATAGCTAGTCAGCAATCAGCACTGGCAAGCAGAGAAGCCCGTGAGCCATTCATTGCGCTGCCAGCAGGGAAACTACAATTCAGGAGCAGCCCCTTGTTGCTTGGTGTCTGTGACCATTCTTACAGTATTCTGAGCAGGGAGAGGGAATACCAGACAGGCAACGTTGTCTTTTGAATCCTCACATTAAGAAAAAGGCAGAATAAACCCATACGGATTCAGTAAAACACTGAATGGCACTGGAGCAATGATGGCAGGACCCCAGCACTCTAAAACATCACAAAGAATGCAATTCAGTTCAGTCTTATACCACTCAGATTTTGTATTTGTCAAGATCTAAGTGTTATCTTTTCAGCTTCAAATACATTAGACTCTTTCTCTTTTAATTAACTTTGCTTACCATCAAAAGCCTCCTTTTTGCTTTCAGAACTGACCAGCAGGCAGTTGCTAGAGCCTATGATTAATGAAAAGAGACCATCAGTTACTGGGATTACTTTTCAGAAAAAAAAAAAAACACACAACAAAAAAACAGTTTACCAACATGTTGCCATAACAATATCAAACAAGTGGCCCTTTGCTGCCAACAATTCTAAAATTGCTGACAAAAATCTAAGTGAACTGGAAGCAGATTTGGCCACTCCAGACCTGCTCCTGAAAAGCTGAAGTGGTTTTGAAGATTGCCAATATGATCTGACATAGCTGCCAAACACCCCTGAATGCAGACTGTAAGCAGACAGCTGTTAAAAGGTGCCTCCCAACCATCTTCTTCTCAGTCTATGAAATTAATCAGTCTTAAATATGCAGCTGGGGGCCAGAACTAGAGGAAAATGCTGCTATTTGAGTGTCTGCTGAGGTACCACCCAAACGAATGGCCAAGTGCTAAAAAACACACAGGTTTTTCCCTGCGTTTTGATCCTCTTATTCACAAAAATATGCGCTGTCATCTTTTAACATCTCCATGGCATCAGCGATAAAGGCAACTAGAAAAGTAAGTCTATTAGAGCCAACCAGATGCTTTTAAAATAAGGAAAGCTTTCCTGTAAACAATTTACATGTACCAGAAGACTGTTGTTTAGAGCTTCAGGAAGGCATGGTATTTCTGAAGAGAAAATTCAGCGCAGCCAGGACAGCTGAGGTCATACTCTTTTTCTAGCCTTGGCACTGCGATCTCGCGCTCAGTGCAACGATTCCCCATTTAACGCACCGTCTCCTTGAAGCTGTCGGAGAGCCAGCGGTTGCGCAGCACAGCCAGCACGGAGGAGGGTGGGTTCTCCAGATCCTCAAAAGCATCCATGAGGATGAAGTCCAGCACAATATCAAAGAAACTCATGCATACCACCTGTCAGAGAGCAGAACAGTCTGTAAAGGAGACACATTTAAAAAAAGATGGACTTTACTCTTTTGCTTCAAAGCAACTAAACGTAATGAGGTGAAGTTTCCCACCAAGGCAGAAGGACTGAACTGCGTACACTCAGTTCACAGTCTCCAGAGAGGGGTTGGCCAAGAGACTTACTAATCCTGTGTCCAGAAAAAGCCCGGTCAAAAGGCAAACAAATCTTACAGACCTACAGACAGTAGGTTGTGCGCTCTAGAAGAAGTTGGGAATTTGAGTTGGGGTTTTGGGTTTTTTTAACCACAGTAGTGCTGACATTGCTGAAGGCAAGATTTGCCATGAAGTTTAAACACCCCATCAGACAGTTTTGCCCCTGCCCTCCCCAAAAATTATAATTGCAAAACAATCGCATTTCAGCAGCAGTTCTTCCACTCCTGAGCCATTTCTATATATTCATTATCCTCCAACTCCTCTGGAACTTTCTAGAGAGAACATCGTTACCAACCCCTCTTCCCTCCAGCTCCTGCTGAGTGGTCGGCCAGGTCTCTTGCTTCAGTGCATAATGCAACATCTCCTCATAGCTTTCCAGAAAAGCTTTGGGATTCTGGGAAAGCAGAGAAACAAACCACTTCAGAAGGTACAACAGTTGTGGGCACATTTCACCAAAGTTTGATGACTCTATTTTGAGCTAACATCAACACCAAGGCATGCAACTGGCTGAAGTTTTTAGCCAAAACACTCTTTGTGCAGAAAGAGAATTTATTTCTGGGAGGCATGGATGGCCCCAGGTTCAGCTGGGACTCAAAGCACCTATGCTGCTCCACTTTCTTCAAGGAAGTAGCTAGAGACACCTGTAAGCAAATCAAGCCAGTAAGGGACTAACGCTGTGCAAGCGACGATCTCCCTGTTTAGGGGATAACCAGTGACTAGAGCAGTGATCTGAGAGCTGCTATGGGGTTGACACAAAGGTCTGATTCTTTCCCCTTTCCTATATTCCTTCAGATGATGCCATTGCTGATGCACAGCCTGTACTCTCTGTTTGCTGCCGTAAGGCACAGTATCAAAGTGTGGACAGAAGCTGCACAGAGAGGTTCTTTCAAGAGAATTTGGTTAAACAAGATTAAAAGCACAGGCATTTTATTTCTCACAACAGTCACCAGCATACAGATCAAGTTTCTTTCTTACAAGACACTGGAAAAACTCTGAGTTGGGATGGAAGAATAAGCGTCCCTGTGCTTGCAAGACACAGATAAGTTGTTATACAAACGTCCTACCTTTTCAGCTTTTGTCATCAGTCCTATCACCATTTGCTTGCCAACCTCCCCAAAAAACAGTTGATTGCTTTCATCCTCCAGCAGCTCCTGCAAAGGGAACACAAGAAGCCTCCAGTGAGCACCTACGCCCACACGGATTCCGAGTTGGGAGAAAAAAAAAAGGGACATAAAGCAGTGCAATGCTGCATACACCAGTATCATTAACCTTTAATAAGATAGAGTCTAGAATCTAAACAAAACTGCTCTCCTCCATGAAGCAAGTTTAAAATTAGGCTGAAAGACTGGAAGAGGCAAGAATGGAGGCACGGGAGCCAGTGGCAGTGGGGCCAGGGCACAAAAGCTGCTGTTCAGGCTCTAGACACACAGTGCTAGGATGCAGATTGCAGTAAGGAGAAGGAAACCTCGCTCCCCCACTTCAGAGGTTTGAGTCCAGACCAATGACAAGCTTAAGTGGGAGTAGCAGCTCCTGGGCAGCTCTGAAATTACCAAACTTTCACTTCCCAGAACTAAACCAGTGTCAGTGGCCATGTAACCAATGCTCAAGCTGGGCACGGGGACCAGGGGATCCTCTCCCTCTCCAAATCAAAGCGATCAGGACGGGATTACAGAGTTAAGCAAGGGGAGCTTGGGCTGCTGCTGCTTCTGCTTTTACTTGCTCTAGAGGGGGAAAGACTTCACCCCCCACAGGCAGAGGAGAACGTGCTGCTGGCAGCAATGCGCCATGGGAACCCAGGAGCCTCAAGCTGTTCTCACCTGGAAGGCCAGCCTGACACAATGCAGCTTCGCAAGGAAATCCTGGTCGCTGTAGCAGCCAAGGAGCTCTGTCCTAGAGGGAAAGGGGGAGGGTTGCATAAATTTCAGCTCTCCTGATGTCTGTGTTCCTAACAACTATGCTCCCCTAAAAAAAGTAATTCCCAGTCTGTGCCTAGGAGAAAGTAACAACTGCATTCCCTTTGCACAGCTCCCTGGGGGACCACAGCACCTCTGCAAAGGCTGTTACAGCACAGGACCATGCCAGCCAGCCAGAACAGGCACATTTCTCATTACTAATTTCCTGGGACAATTACCCTTTCTTAACATGTGTCCTAAAATCTGCGGCTAGTTCCCTGGGAATTCTGAACCAGCAGGAAGGATGCTAAGAGTTTCCAACCCCAAAGGTTTATTCTGGTTATAGGGCTGCTCAAGGCAAATGATGTGTTCGCACTGCTCAAAGGAGCCTCAACACAAGGACCCACAACTCCAGCTGGCACTTCACCTTAGCGTCCGGCACGCAACTTTCCCTTCTTTCACTAACTGCAGAGCTTCTTCATATGCCGCCACTGGCTTAGAGAGGTGGAATGGTATTTCCTCAAAGTGGAGAGAGTCAAAGAGCTGTAGAGGTGGCGAGAGGCATGGGAAGAAAAAAATGATCTTGTTAAATATTTGCAAATACTCAGAGACTGCACACAAGCAAGATGTGCTGCCTTCAGCTAGCAAACTTTTGTCAGTGCCAATTATTTCATGCAAAGATATTTCTTTTCCCACCAGTTTCAAAGCTGTCTCAGCTCTGACACAGCTCTAATCCCCTAAAATTTACACAACCAAGCCACGTTACATTAGATTTACAGTACTTTCCTAGCTGTTATGGCATGTTTTCTACCATAGATAAGGAAGATGACATGGAAATGCTGGTTGGAAAGGGCTGCACCATGCCCCTAATTAAACAGCTTTTCCCAACATCGATCATGAACCTCCCAGCTTGGGGCTGTTGCTCCATGTTTCACCATCTTCCTCTACCAAGAGGTGTTTGGCTCCACTGCCTTTGTGGCTCCCCTCCAAGCAGCTGGACTGCAACACACAGCTGAAACTTAAAGTCACCTCTGCTGCAGAGAAGAAGGAGTCCTCGGAAATTGAGCTGTCTTCATCATCCGTCCGAAGCCGCAGTGACCCATCCGTCAATGGAAGCATTAAAGTCTTCTCTGGAGGAGAGGAAGAAGCTGCATGTGTTGGGAGTTTGTGGACTACCATTCCTCCTAACTCCCGTGCTCTCTCACCCCCACCCACAAACAGCATTTTGTCACTACTTCATTGCCTAGCTTACAGAAAAGACATAAAACCAGACAGAAACTGGCATTTTAATGCATTTCTAACCCAGCTCCCATACCCAGATCCAGCAGCATGCTGTCTGACGGGAGCGAAGACCCAAACTCTTCTTGGAGGTGGTAGGCTCGGTGCAAGAGGGACTCCAGCTTCTCGGCAAACTCCCTTTTCTGGGACTCCTCCTTGAATATACATAAATGCCACCTTTAGTTAGCCAGCTGGGCAGAGACAGATTGACAGCACAAATATGGAAGGAAATTTTCAGTAAAATGGGATTTACAGTTTGCAGATTAAATGATTTAAAGGGGAGAGGGGACTCATTAATCCTACAATGCAGCTAATAACGCAAGGAGAGGGAAGCTTCTGCGCAGCCTATTCAAACCCTCTGGCTTTTTAGCTTCACAATTTTGTTAAAAAAGGAAGAATGAACTTAAGAACTTTAACCTGCCATCCAGAAAAACAGGTATTTTAATGAGTTACAGATCACTTAATTCTCCTGACTTGTGACTTTAGCCTAATTTCAAGAGGGAGTCACATCAGAAAACCTGTGTTGAATACAACAGAGTATTCAGAACTGGATAACAGAGTAAGAGTCCTTGGATTAAGGTGCTGGGTATAAGCAAAGTTTGCTGTAAGCAGCACAGGAGGATAGGGGGAAAAAAAAAAAGGGGGGCAGAGGGGCAGAAAAACAAGACTTACACAGCATCTTGCCTTCATGCCCCTGTGTCTGCATGAGTATCTTACCCAGAAGACAGAAGCATTAACAAGAAGCACAAAATCTATTTTGATAATAAATCAACTGGTTTTAAGTCAATTTTAGAAATACTATAGGACTGTTCAAGGAGAGACAACAACAAGGCAATCCAGATTTTACTTGGCTAAATATTATCCAGCACAAAAGACAAATATCCCCCACACGTACTACACCAGGTCGTGTTTATAAGAGGCTGGGAACACTTTTTGCCAGCGAGAGCTCCTGGAGAGTTGGGAGTTTGGCTCCTTTCACAGTCCTGAGCTACAGCTGCTCTTTTTAGCTTTGTGGTTGTCACTGAGCCATTCTAGTTTGGATCTCCTCTTATCAGAGGGTCTTCCCTCCATAGTCCTCAAGTCCAAGACAGCAAGGCATTGTCCTAAAATACTGGTTCCTGTAGCTGTAGGCTGAATGAGTTACATACCTCCCTGCCCCACTTGCTCAGCGAGCAGTAGCATACTTAGCTCCTACCGAGTTACCACTTCGCTTTACTCATTAATACACACAGGCAGCTGGCCTCTGCTCCTCCACCCAGCTTCCTAGGAAAGTGATAGTGACCATCAAGATCTCCAGTTTCAAGTGTGTTAAAAAGTTACAGACACAACACTGCCAGGCAAAAAGCTGTTTCTTCCTTTCTGGCGCTGTATTTGTTACAGCCTTTTCCCACCGCAGCCTCTGCTACTGGAGGACTTGCATGACAGTGACTGACATGATGCTGGAAGCTGGGTAGAAAAAGCTGGGGAATGAGGGGGCGAGACTTATTAAAAAGAAAAAGAAATTAAAAACACCCACTCACATTGCATAAGGAAGCTGCAGATATAGACAGCTCTTAAACAGAGTCTGGTCCAACCCTGCCCTTAATTTGCTCTTCTTTTAACCTCCTACTAATTACTGCTTCCAGCACCCAGGCTGGCATTTCAGCACATTCCCCAGCTGGCAAATCAACGGAAAAGCGAGGACCTACCTCTGGGATGTTCTCAGACATGCTCTCTTGCTGTTTCTTGCTGTCCCAGGGCACAGGGGTGCTGGTACTAGCACTGTCCCTCTGCCTGATGGTCAGTGCCTGCTCCCACTTCTGCAGGGCCTCCTCAAACAGCTCCATCCCTGGTGACACAACCAAACACAAGCTGTGAGAGTCCCAGGCCATGCGGGAACAAAGCGATACAGCACAAGTCTTTGCTCACTCAGTCAATGCAGCAAAGAAGGAAGCCTCTCTCCAAATGATAAGAAAGAATAAATGTATTCTATTTCTTTCCCTTTTAAATATGGTTTAATTTGGATTAGAAGTTAAGAACATCCCCAAACTGGTTAAAGTGTCAGCTGTGTTACTTCCAAAATACTGTTCTCTGCATAAGGTGAGCCTGTTGCTCAAAGAACAGTATTTTGGAAGTAAATTATTCACTGAGAAAACAGAGAAATAGTTCTTTAGGAGAAGATGGGATTTTTATAACTAACAAGTGACCAAGTTTAAGTCAAGAATGGGAGAGCTTCCTGTTAGAGCTCTACATTGAACTGCTGAGGCTCTATGGCAGTTTACACTCTCTTTTTGCTCTCACAGTGATAAACAACCCTCCCAGAGCAACGTTACCCTCGTGCTTGTTCACCTTGGACGTAGAGGCTTTCTGCACTGGAATCACCAATGGCTCCAGCATCGCCCATTGCCTGGGCCTCCCACATCCCTGCTGGTGTTGGGCTTGAAGAGTTGACTGCTACCATCTGCAGGAAGGGAGCAGAGAGCAGCAAATGCCTTTTGAATTCTCTCCAAGGGTAGCAACATAAGACCACACAAACACCACCACCAGTTAAATTTCAACGATAAGCCATTTCCCTTCCCCATCTTCTCCCTTGTGCTTCCCCGTATCAGTACTCTCTTGTCTGGGAAGGGGAAGGTATTAAGGGTTACTGGCCCGCTCCCACTTGGGTTCACGCTACGCTGTCAACAGCCACACAGTGCTGAGAGGCAAGGTGAGAAGTCCTGCCCTTCTCCCCCCAGCACCACAGCGCTGTCTTTGAAAGCACAGAAAGTTGTGTGGGAAATACCTTCCCAACCAATTTACACTGAAGCTTCACTAGGAAATGGTGAGCTCTACAACGGTGAGTGCTGATGGAGGCAACAGCCTAAGAAAGCTCCAAAGCAATCACTACAAAAGAGCAAGGATTTTGACAGAAAGTTCATGTCAGCCCCATCTGCCTGTACCAAAATCACGGGAAGTGGGGGGGAAGCGGCCACAGTTCAAACAAAGGAACAGATTACCAGCAAAAATACAGCTGAGGACTTTGTCCAGAGGGATCCTCACTCTTCTCTTTGTAACCAAACCTACTCCTGGGAGGGCTGAGCACCAAGATGCACACAGCAAATTATCAGCTTTCTCCAATTTCACACTAGCACATAAATGTCTTTTAAAGTCTGACCCAGTAGAGTGCTGAGTTCAACAGTCACTAGTGCTTTCATATGGCTTAGAAAAATGTCCAAATGGGAGCCTGATACTAGGAAAAAAGCTACAATAATCGTCTGACAGATCAGTTCTTGCCCTGCCTCCATTGATTAATCTCTGTGGAGTGTTAATAAATCACCTTGAGATCCAGAACTGCAAATCATCAGTTCACTGCTGCTGACTTATTTACTAGATGGCAAAGAAGAGCCCCAGAAAGCAGACAAGAGAGCTGGCAGAAACTGCAGCTGTGTGAAGGATGAGCTCTTTTCCCATCAAGTAACATGAAAGTAATGAGTACAGCATCACAGACGCTCAGCTCCCACACAATGAAGGGGGTACGGGAACAGATCCCCCTCCGTGTGGATATCCCCACCCCTGCACCAGCAGTGGAAAAAGGAATTTAGACAGTTTTTTATCTAAACAGACTTCAGTGATACAAAACCCAGACGACATCTGTGGGAAGGGAGAAGCCGTGGGGGAATTAAATGGACGTGAGAGTCCTTGCAGAGGGAGGGAGGCTAGAGCTGGACACAGCTTGGTCTGCACTGAGACGTCCCAGCATATCCCAGTTACCCCGGGGGAATACTGGTGGCAGGGCTCCTCTCCCAGCGCCGCACCAGCACTGCCGCCTGCTGGAGACACGCTTTGGCCTGCACAGGTTTTTGGCAACTTTCTGGTGCTTTAACCATCCAAGACAAGCTAAAATACAGCGATGCCCGCACATACTGCAGGGTGCTGCTGGCCGACAGCTCCCTTCCGAAGGGTGATTTTTCCCTCTTCTTGCCCCAGCATTGCTAACCAGCCACCGAGCCCAGGCAGGTGACACCGAGGGGGTGTTTCGCAGTAAGTCGCAGTGCGTGAAGCTGCAGGTTTGCTCGTGCTGCCTGCTGCTCCAGCACCAAGCGAGGCTTTGAGCAATGGGGATGTTAAACAGGTCTTAAAGCCACAAACGCTCCCCAGCACCTCTGCATTTGGTCTCACAAGAGGTGAATATAAGCAGTGATGGCTCCTGCCTGGTTAAGCCTGAATTACCTGTATTTATAGGCTGCTTTTGGCTTTGGAGGAGGTAGAACAACTAGGCTGTCTTCTCAACTAGCACTGTTTCCCGAACAGAGCTATCAGATTTTGGTAATTAACTTGGTTTTAACAACCAAACAACCTGTGAGCTGCCCCACCACAGGAGGGCTGTGCTGGCACAGGGGCTGCTGGGCCACCCAAACTCTCACCACAGAGGGAAGCAAACAAGCCCCCCATTGCTGTGAGACCCAGTGACAACCCAGCCTTGCTCCCTGAGGGGGTCACGGAGAGCCCCGAGGAACCACGGCCATGTCCCACACACAAGTCCCTCCTGCAGCCCCTTGTTGGCCAAAGAAGTGGGATGTACCCTGGGGCTCTTGGGCACAGGAAAATGCTGCTCTGATTTCACAGAGGCAACTCCAGACAGTCACTGTGAGGTTAATATCAGAACCCACCCTACAATTACAGCAACCTGTTCTGCTCCAAAAGCTTTGGCGCTATCCATCAGCCAGTACAAGCCCAAGGACTCAGTGATCTTGTTACAGGTAGGTACACTCACATCTCCCAGCCCTGCTTCTCCCAGCCCAGTTGAGAAGGTCCTTACCGAGGCGAGGCTGTGGGAGGAACTGGAATGTTTGCTGGGCTCGATGGAGGAAATTCCGCTGAGCGTGTCATTGCTCTTGCTGCCAGGACTCTGGACTCTCTTGCTGGAGTATCCTGTAGTTGGGAAGGTCACACAAAAACAGGATTTTAGACCCAGTTCACTGCAGTTGTGAACAGGGAGGGGAACATTGCCCTGTCAAGTGGGACTGTGAATGGGCAAAGCAGTATTCAATACTTAGAAATGAGTGACAGATCTCCTGTGTGTTCTTTTTTGCTCTGAGACACTAAGAAAGCTGGTATCAGTGGGGATCTGAGGCTGAGGAATGAATATTTATTCACCACTTATGGATGGCAGGAGGCAAATAGAAAGCATCAAAAAGAAACTCCTCCAAATTCCCTCGGGCCAGACAGAGCACAGATGTCACTCCCTTGGTTATTGTTAAAAACGCTTAAAGATTTTCATACGTTTCACAGAACAAATGCTTAATCCCTAAAGTGTTTTGCTGATGCCCTGGGTCAGTCTTACCCCAAAAATCAATACAATCAGGTGAAAAAGCTGCCCAAGGTCCAGGAGCTGCCGCAGAGCTGGACGGACACTCCCACCTCCCCAGCCTGGCCCAGGCCACCCTCCCCTCCACCCCCCAACCTCACTGACGCGGCTGCGCGTGGGATCCCTGGGTCAGGCATCATATTGGCATCACCGAGATCAATACGCAACCAGGTCACCGTGTGCCCCAGATCGTTATTATCAGGGGAAGCACGGTGTAACGGGTCCACAGTCTCTCTGTTGGAAGGGGGATGGGAACTGCAAACCTTGGTGAAAACCTCAGTGTCACTTTTTTCCTCACAAGGGCTTTGAACTCAGGGTCCTTCCCCTTTCCTCTGCTAACCCTGTGTTCATGGCACTGTGCTTCAGGCTTCTAATTTCATTCTGCACCGATGCACTACACAAATGGCTTTGCTTTCCTCTCCCCCCAGCTGTCAGGAACTTCTCATCAGCCCCTGTACACCCTCTTTGCTCCCCCACGAAAGGTTTTTGGAGATTTTCCCTTTCTGCAAGGCCAACCTTTCTTCACAGAGGAGACCCTTCTGGTTGGCAAGATGGGCACTGTGATCCCTCCAGGCTTAAAGCCGCACTTCTCCGGAGCAATCTGCTTCTTTCGACGACGACGACGCTTCAGCTGATGAGCTGCAAGAGCCAACGCAACTGTCCCAAGAGCTGTAGCAAACAGCACCTTACGCAGGCCTGGAGAGAGCCGCAGCTGAGAGAAGACAGACTTTAAACACAAAAGATATGAAAGAGCAACAATGAAAAACCAATTCCAGCACCTTTTTTTTTTTTTAAAGCAGTCTTAAACATAGGACACCTCAGCATTTCCCCTCCCACCCACAAAACAAAGCCCCTGCTACACAACTAAGACTTAGCAGCAGAGAAACTGCTCCACCATTCTGACAGAACCTAGAGAACTTGGTCTCGATTATCATTACCAAAACACACTGCAAAGTTTGCACACAGCCTGTAACAGATGCAATCTGAGTTACCCAAATTCAGCTCTGAAACCCTGGTATGCAACTAAACTTTACTGCCCCAAGTGTTGCATTATTACAAGTGTGAAATATATTAATAATCTTTAAAACAAAAGTCTTTTTTTAGTGCTTTTGAAGAAGAGAAAGGTCAAACCCAGATGTTCTCCCAGGGAGGGATGTGGGAAGCCCTTCTCTCTTCTCCCCAAGCCCACCCTGAGCACCTCTCTCCCACCATCCCAAACTCTCCATGCAATTCTTATGAAACCCTCAAACCATCCAGGTCCCCCAGCATCGCCCCGTCGTGCCTCTGCCCCTCACAACTAAAACAGACACTTCTCTCTCTACAGACAAACCCCAAAGAGAAAACCCAAGGAACCCAACAGAAAAGTCTTTCCTGCTTGTTGTACCTGCCCAAACGTTGTGTAAACAAACACAGGGATCTCTGCCACGGTCATTGCCAAGGCCTGGATGATGGACATTCCCTCTGTCCTTCTAAATGCCATGTCTGAACGAGGATTTTGGCACCTCCAGGAGCCACAAAGGGGAAGGGCACTTGTGGATGCTGTGTGAGCTGCTCACAAAGAAATCCAACTTTTTTCTGACATCTGGCTCAGAGTCCTGAGGTCGGCCTTCATCCAGCAATTCTCCTACAGGAAGAGGAGAAAAATCAGGTGAGTGAAGGGAACACATGACCTGTGCCTCCTTGTACTGCACTTCACAAACCACACACCAGGTCACTTGGAGCAATAATGCTGCTAGAGCCAAGCAGGCAGGAGATCTAAAGCATCTTCTCACCAACAGCAGCAATTTTTTTTGTCCTACCAGCCACGGGGTCAGATTCCCAAACTGCTCTACAGCAGCAGCATCCTTGGGCTCGACAGCTGCCAGAGATTTCTACCTGCACCAGAACTGGCTGCACACGGCTGGAGGGATTTTGTTTGCAGTCCCCATATAAAAAATAAAACCTATTACAAATAACCACACGTACACTTTCATTGGCAAAATTCTGACACACAGAAAACTGAGCAAGAGCAAAGACCTGCTCAGGAGTCACCAACCAAAGGGTGTTTGCTCAGGAAGTTTCAAAGCTGCTTGAGTTTACACAGAGTTTTGCTGGCCATGCTGGGAACTGGGGAGCAGGGATGAGCTCCATGTCAAGGACAGAGCTACAGAAGAATGTATTGAAACCAGGGGGGACTGTCTTTTAAACATCACAAAGTTGTAAACCCTTTGGTCCCGCTCCCTGCCAAGCCAGCCTTTGCAGCAACCCAGCCCTGCTGCAGCGAGGAGACGCTGCTCTTACCCTGCGTGCGGCCGTGCTCCGGCCACACCGGGCTCTGGCATCTCCCCACACCGACAAGCTAAACCCACCCGGGGTGTTACAGCCACGTAACAACCCCCCATTCCTGCCTGACCCCACAGCTGACAGCAACCTCACACCCCACAGCCCGTGGGTTGCTGTAAGCCCATCCAGGAGCCGGCGTTTGGAAATAGTCTCAAGGTGGCGGGAGCCCGCAGGGACCAGACACGAGGGACGAACTCTCCCCACAAGGTTAAACGCAACGTTTTGGCCAGAGCAGAGATGAGGAGAGCAAAGTGCAAGAAATTTTGGGCACAGAAACCAGCCTGGGGGTTACTACACCTGGCCGGGGAGTACAAGGCAGCAGCAAGGCACCGGTGAAATCCCTCCAGCCGGGGCATCTCGCCACAGCCCTGCCTGCCGCGGCCTCTCGGGGCGAAGCGGTGAAGGAACCCCCGGGTGCGGGGGGGTAAAACCCACCGGCCAGGCAGGCCCCAGGCAGGGAGGTCGCCGCGGGACACCCCGTAACCAGCACTGCAGCAAGATGGGGCCCTGCAGACGGGGCTCCCTGGAGCATCCCCACACCCCCTGCACCCCTAGGAACCCACCATGCCCCTGCGCCCCGGGGTCCCTCAGGCCCCTCGCACCCCTGGAGCATCCCCTGGGCCTCCTGCACCCATACACCCCGGGGCACCACCCGCACCCCACGCACCCCCAAGCCTCCCGCACCCGTGCATCCCGGGGGCGTCCCGTACCCTCTGCACCCCGCTGCGTCCCCCCACCCTCAGGCCCAGTTCCACCCGGGGGTCCCCGTTTTCGATTCCCCCCCCACTCCCCCTCCAGCGATGGTGCAGCCCGGCCCGGCCCGGCCCCCGCGAGCGGGCGGGCGGCACCACTCACCGTGGCGGGGGGACGCGCGGCCCTGCTCGGCGCCCTCTCCCCCCGCCGCGCGCCATGGCCGCGGAAGGGCAGCGTCTCCTTCCCTCGCGCCGCAGCCTACCCTGAGCGGGGGCGGAGCCGACGGCGGCGAGGCAGCACAACCGCTCCCCCCAGCGCCCCTCCAGCCAATAAGAGCGGCGAGCTGTCAGCCGGCGGACCAATCGAAGTGCTCCCCCGGGCCTGGCTGGAGGATGCGGCGGTGAGTGCGGCTGAGCCGCCAGGGGAAGGGGCGGGGGGGCGGCGCCAGCGCCCATTCGGCGGCGGCTGACAGCTCCCCCCGCCGCGGCGGCCCTGCTTAAAGGGGCCGCGCCCGCCGCCCGCGCCCCCGCCCCCTGAGGCGCTCCCCGGGGCGGCCAGACCCCCGCGGGCTGCCGGGACGGCTGCGCCCTTCTCTCCCGCCAGCCATCCCGCCCGCCCGGCCGGGTCGGCGCCTTCAGGCCCCGCCGGTGACTCGCGGCCCTTTTAAGAGGCCGCGGCGCGGCTCGAGGAGGGCCTCGATCGGCGCTATAAAGGGCGAGCGCGCACCGGCTGCGGTGACAGCGGGGGCGCGGCGCGGCGGAGGCGGCTCCCGGTACCGCCATGGACTTCAACGTGAAGAAGCTGGCGTCGGACGCGGGGGTCTTCTTCTCCCGCGCCATGCAGGTGAGGCGGGCAGGGCCGCAGCGTGCCGCCGTGGCAACGGCGCCCGCCTGAGGGAGGAGGGGTGGGAGGGGGCGTGCTCGGGCCTTCCCCGAGGCTGCCGGGCCTTCCCCCGGCAGCATCTTCCCGCTGGGCCCTTCCCACCGCACGGACAGGGAGCGCCCTGCGCTGTGCCCAGGGACCCGCGGGTCGAGGCCCCGGCCTGAGGGAGGCTGGAGAAAGAGTTTGGAGCAGGATGGGTCGGCTTGTCTGAGCCCCAGGAGCAGCCACCTCTGGACACGGGGGGCTCCGAGCGGTGCTGGATGACACCGAGCAGGGGTTAAGCTAAACTGTGGTGCTGCTGCTGTGGTGAGAGGGTCTGGTAAAGGCAAACAGGCCCAGAGATGCTTCTAACCAGTACGTCGATAGGGGCGGGGGGGGGGGAGAGGAGTGTGGAGAGCACTTTGCTTGCTTAATTGTTGTTGTTCTTAAAGAAAAGCATTATCTTGCAAACAGCTGTCCAGTTAGCTGTGCCCAGACCCACTGGGCAGCTGTTCCCTTTTGCTAGGGAGATGTGATAGAGGTGTCATTGCAAACGGTCTGCACTTCAGCCCCTCCGGAGGTCAGGCAGCTCCCAGGCCCTGACAAAACACAGTGCTGTTAAAGTGCTGAGACTGAGCAAGGAGCGTCTCGGTAGGGTAACGTGGCACCAGGAGCATCCTTCACAAACTAGCAATCAGAAGCTGCTTGGGGATGCAGTGATCCCCTGGAGTGTAGAGTGAAGAGATTTGGCTACCCGTGAGGAGCAAAGTGTGCTACAGGTGGTGAGATGTGGCTGCTGAGTCTGTCTGCTTCTGGGGCATAACTGGAAAACTGCTTTTGGTTGGGCAGGAGAGGAAAGAGGCAAGTCAGAGTTGGTTGGGATCCTGCCTGAAAAGTGAAGTCCAGCTGGTGACTCTGGGACTGGGCTTCTTGTTCTACCTATTGTGTGGGGGTTGATAAACAAACAGAGCAGTGCTGTCTTGTTCCAAACCTTCTGTGTGGTGGAGTAATTCTGGCTTTTAGGAACTGGTCTCCTGTAAACAGATATCACCTTCTGTAACCGCGCCAATGAGTCATATGTTATGAAAAAGAGAGATATTAACTACAGGTGCAAAATAAGGAGCAGATGGAAAGCTTAAAGATGCTGTTCTCATGCAAATGACCTTGGTAGCAGAAGAAAGGAAGAAATGCTGTAAAGAAATCTTGTGTTTAGGAGCCTTATTGTAAGTCTCTGATAAGTGGTTTTTAGCTTCAAGGCGTAGGAAGGAGACAGGCATGGGAACAGTGTCTGCACACAGTGATTCTAGAGCAAGGAGGCGTTTATAAATAGTGGCTTCTGCCTGCTACACCTACTCCACAAAATCTCGTATGTGAATATTCATCTGCCTAATTACAGTAGTAATTTCTTAAAACAAAATGGGCACTGGTACTTGTGGACAGCATGCAGGTGTTTGTGTCGGGAGGGCTGACTGGAAGGAAATAGATGGCTGAGGCTGAAAGCCACTTTCTGAAATGTAATTACTAGGGAAATTAGGCCTGTTTGGGCTGTCCCCATAGGCTCCTGCTGCTGGTGTCAGTGAGCACTGCCCTGTCTCCACCAAGAGCCACAAATGACAGTTGGGGTCTGCTCTTGGCAGTGAGGATTGGGTTTGTAGCACTCTTTAGCACAGCAGATCTAGGTGGGGAATAAGACCTGCCTAGAATAAGCTGTTTTCTATAGCACTGAAGATGCTTTCTTCAGCTCCAGGCATTTAACAAAGTGATGTTTTACTGGAACTGCAGCAACTGGGAGATAAATGGACTGGCCATTACGTGCTGTGCCACTCAGACAGCATTAGCTATTGCTGTCTGGCCGACACACAAGAGCTGAACACGAACTGGAGGAAGGGCTGTAGCATTGCTCAGGGAGGGGGGAAGGAGATGGCATGGTCAGCACACCTCCTCTGGGGTGGCTTCCCTGAGGCTTAGGGCAGGAGCAGTCCTGGCTTCAATCCCATCAAATACAACCTAATGTAGGTGCTGGATGAAGGATTTTGGACTAGGCTTGACCTCTCTCATGACAAAAAAAAAAACCAAACCAAAACTTGTAAACCCACTGCTGCCTTCCCATGGCTCTTTCTAGCTCAGGCACCAGTTATCAGGACTCCTACCTGAGGAGAAGCTAGGCAGCTTGAAGGACTTACGTGTTCCTGGGTGGGCCATCCCATACCTGCCTCCAGCAGGAGCAGGACAGAGGTGGCTGTGACAAAGCAGCTGTGTACTATTTCCCCAAAGCTGTGTAAGCAGTAACTATCTTACCAGGCTTGTATATGCAGCCCCCTGACCAGGCTGTGGCCTGTGGGCTTCGTGGTATCTCATGATCTCCTTCAGAAAAGCAAAGCAGACAGTAGAAGCTGGGGCAGGAAGGTGGAGGTCAGCTCTGCTACTCTGGGAGTGGGGAAGAAGCTTCTAGGCTTGGTCAGCTGCAAGGATATAGAGCTTTTTTAGGATTCAGCATCTCACTCGAGGAGGTACTGTATTGGCACTTGCACCAGCGGTCACAGACATCAAGTTAGAATCCTCAGAGGGGATACAGCACATAGCCCCTAGCAGCTGCGGCACCTGCAGAAGACTTCAAACAGGTCATTCTCTTCATCGTCACTGAAGAAGAAAAAGGCCTTTCTCTTTGATCAGCTGCACCTTCCAGTTATCAGAAGTGGGTTTGATAGCAAAGCTCTGCAGAGGAGGCTATGCTAACAGCTCCAGCCTCCCTGCAGAACGCGCATCTCTCCTTCCAAAGGTAACACGGCAGATGTGTCTGTTCTAGACAGGCTGCAAGCCAGGTTCTCTCAGGGGTATCTGGAAATAATTGTAGGTGTCTGTCTTTTGTCAGTTCTGATGTAAACTGGCTCTGGGTGAAATTGCCGAAGCGTGAGTACAGCTTTTGGGTGCTTATCCCACTGCTAATGCAATTACTACTAGCAGCTAAAGATTGACTTACTCGCTCTTGAAGAAAGACAGACACCCCCATCTCCCTGAACTCTGGTGATAAAATAGACTTCTATCTTTAATATCTTTAACAAATGAAATAGACCTTCTGCTTGCTGACCTCACTGGGGTTGATACCTTGGTTGCTGGACACCTTAAGTCAAGAGAACAGGAGGTGACTTAACAAAAGGGTTTTGAAGGCCAGAGGTGTTTGAAACACACCTATGAATCCACCAGGGTGGTATTTTTTTCCTCTCCTAAATGCCTCACTCATGAGTTAACCAAGCTGTCCTGTTAATGGCTTCCTTCTGTCCTCTAGCACAGTTTCAGCTGGCTCGCAGCCTAGCTTTCCTGACTCCTGGTGACCAAATACTTGAAGCGTACTCTGTATCAGGCCCAGAGCTGCTGAGATTCAGGTAGTTTTTTAGATGCTGAGTGGCTGTGGCTTTTCTCCTACTGCAACCCTGTGCAAGGTGGGAGGTAGATTGCCTGAACTGATTCTGTCATGCCTCTGATCACCGAAAAAGCAAATGTTCCAATAGCCTGGGCATTATGAAGCTGTTCAGAGGCTTCAGAAAATCCATTGGCTCAAATTTACTGGCAGGTGCAGGAGACTATTCCTGGTTTAAGACTTCTGGCCCTGGCTTGATCTTTGTGTTTTAAGGTGGAAAGTGGTAAGTAATGTCCAGCTGGAAAAACTGGGGACCCTGCAAGTGGTACAAGGGCCTGAACTCTGCCACCAGATCCTCTGCAAGGGGGCTGCAGCTACCCTGTCTAATCTCACAGCATCCAGGCCTGGGCCAGCTAGAGGGGAGAGGGATGGAAAAAATCACACAAGCCTGGAAGAGACACAAGTCAACTCATGCAGCATTGTGCAAAACAGCTGTGGTGTTGGCATAACTCAGTTATGGGAGCACTGGGATTTTATTCCCCTTGCTTTAAAGGGGAGAAAGGTGCTAATGCTTTCGGCAAAGAAAACAACAACTGCTATTTTAAAGCCTAAACTTGATGGCCTTTAGTCTCTAGGGCTGTAGGCACAGCCTTTTTTGATTATTGTAGCTGTACTACAGAGGGACCCATCCAGCTCAGCTCTACTTGCTCACCCTCTTGACATCCTGGTAGCATCTGTACCAACTCTCTTGGGAAAAGGGGAGCTTTCCCCCCAAGCTGTGAATGCAGGCAGCTGCCCTAACTGCAGTCCAGCAGAGTCTTGCTTCTTTTGGCCCTGTCACCCAAGTGCTGCTCTCCTGACCTGTCAGCCTGCTTGGCCCCACATGGGCCCTGATAATGCATCTAGTGTTCCTGCTGGCCAGCCAAGCCTCCCAGAGGAAACCCAACCTTTGGCTGAATTATTGATGCTCTGGAATGCAGCACGACTCTCTTCTTCCTGGAGAGCGAGAGTGGCACTTGACAAAAGGCTGCCCTGCATTATTAATCACCTCATCGGCTTCCCTGCACAAAGACGGGGCTGGTGCTCAGCTGGGTCAGCTTCCTGCAGGGCAGGATCTGTGGAGCCTCAGCACTGGGACCTGGCACGTCATCCCAGGATGCAGATCCTGGAATGGGTTCAGGGCAGGACTGTTGACCCAACTGTCAGGTTCTAGGAAAAAAACGGGAGTAGTTCTGCCACAGCAGGATGGAGGAGCTTAAGTTCTCCCCAGGCATTGCAATTACGTGTGCTCTGCCTGCCCTGACTCTCTCCCCCTGGGTGGATATGCACCAAGCCTGTATGCCAGTTTGGTAAAACCAAATAACACCCCCATTTGTGGCAGTCTGGAGTATTTGGTGCTGCAAAAGACAGCAATGCCTCTAGTCCAGGAGCAGCAAGACACAAAATTTTTTAATCTGTATTTTACAGTCAGGAGGCATGAGTGTGATCAGCTTGTCTCTTCTCCCGCATCTTTTGGCCTCACAGTGACATCTTATGTCTGTTCAATGGGAAGGAAAAATAATGAAATTTCTGTAAGTGTTATGAAAACAAAATCCTAGGAACAAAAATCCTTTATGGGGGAGTTCAGCTTGAAGTGCTTGAGTAGCCAGACTTCATAAATGGCTTTTCTACCCTGCTTTTCACTGGGAACACTGACTTGGGCAGCCAGTTAAGGGGGGATCAGCAGCTGAGACCTGTTGCCACCTGAAAGCTCAGATCTCCACTTGCACCAGCCATGAAAAAGAACCAGCTCATAGGATAAGGTGGTGTAGCTTACCTCTAATCTCCTTCGCTGGCTGTGCTTTCATGAGAAGCTTCATCTGATCTCACTGGAAGCTGCTCCGGCAAGAGGTGGTCCTGCTCTCCCCTGCACCTGATGACACATTCCCAGTAGTGCTGTGAGGTGAGTCTCTGATCCATCTAAAAAGTCACGTTAGAGGTCAAGTTGAGCTGGATCAGTGACTCCTCATGCACAGGTGAGGAGGTAGAAGTGTGCTGCAGGGGAGAAAGTGAGCATCCTCTGCAGCAACCCTCAGTGAAGTACCAACTGGGTCTGGGCTTTGCAGCATAGCTGACTTCTGGGCAGGGGTGCAGGAGCCCACTCAGGGAATTAAGTGTAAATAGAGCAAGTAACAGCCTCCCAGCATGGGAGCTGCAGCCTGCCATGGCCTTGCACCCACTTCATGAGGTTCATGCCCTGCTTTCCAACTCTGACAGACAGCCTGAATATGAGATTGTTTTCTGGCCTGACCCTTTGGAGCCACTGGCTGTGACTGAGATTCCTGCCCATCCTCCCCTTCCTGCATAGCTCCCAGGCTTGCACTGGTCGTGGTGCGTGTCCTCAGCTCTCTTGCAAGACAAACAGCTTTAGTGCCTGACTTGAGATAAGAACTGAGTTTCTGAGTCCTGGCTGTTCCCTGACCCAGTGCTGTGCAAATGACCGTGTTATTTCACCGCACTGGGCAAAGGGGTGGGTCGTGGAAAACAGCCACAAAGGACACTGATGCTTGGAGATGCTGCTTGTGAATGTAGCAGAGAACCCCAGAGCTGGAGTGATTCAAGAGGCCAGCAGTAGCACTGTGGAGATGCTGGAGGGCTTCAGCAGTGATCTGACTCTGCAGCAATGCTGTAAGAAGCTGACTAAATTCAGCCTGGGTTTAGGCTTGACAGCTCCAGGGCAGATGCTGGTGCAGGATGAGTCTAAACTGCAAGAAAAAGAGCTGGACATGAAAGTGAGATGAGATCTCAAAAAGCTGTCTGGGAAAGGGGGGCGAGAGAGACTGTTATGCTTGCATCAAAGAGTCTTGGCTTGTTTAAGAAAGCTCTTAAACAGATGACTCGAGAACTGGTGCCAAATACCTGGGAAGCCCCAGTTTGCTGCATGGCAGTGACTCAGCCCAGCCTGGCAGAGTCTGAAAACAGCCCTGGGCTTCCAACAGTGACAGAGGAAGAGAGCCTCAGCCGCTCACACATGTCTGATAGTCGTGTGTGTCCCCCAAAGACAATCACAGACGTTAGGTACAAAGCAATACAAGCACCCTCTCACCTTGAATCTGCTTTTAACCATGTTCAGCAATAGCCATGGGGCCACGGCAAGACTGAGCTGAAAATAAGTGCCAGTAACCAGGGGCTACTGGTGCTGAGGAGACTAGTGAAACGATCCCTGGTCATGCATGGCTGGGAGTCCTCTGTCCCCACCGAGTAGCAGGAGGGAGCGTGACTGTCCTTGCAGCTGAGTATCTGTCACCACCTACATCTGGCAAAGCAGTTCACTGGCTCCAGCTCGAATCTTGCCCAAACAGGTCACTGTGTAAACATACCTGCAGGGCTTGTATATCTCGGACATCTGGTAACATTTGCGCAGGGCTGGTAACAGGACTCCTGGAGGCTGTTTGCCTGCCTTGTGTGCTGGTTCTGGGGTTGCTCCTTATCTCGCTTTGTTCCCAGCATTGTACTGGATGTGAACGCAGCTGGGGCTGTCGGGCAGCCGCAGGAACAGAGCTTGCCAGAAAGCCTTTTGCAAGGGGCAGAAAACACCAGACCAAGACCCCATGAAGAGGGCATCTTGGCCCATCTAGAGCTGAGCTGTGAGATAGGGGAGGACAGAGGGGAAACTACAAGTGGCAGACCAGACAGGAGTTGTATTTTATCGAAGAGTTTTAGCCAGGCTTTAATCTCTTGGCACCTGACTGCGCCAGGTATTGTACAGTACCATGTCCTAATAACTCAACAGTGGCACCAGAGGTCAGCAACAAGGGCTAAAAGGACAACTGCAACCTCTGTAGAATCCCAAGTGGCATAGCTGCCTAAAGGGGTCTTTTAGTATGACCCAACAAGATGCTTGTTTCATCAAGAGCAGGAAATTGTGCTTAAAAATACACTGAAGTTGGCCAATGTCACTGAGAGGAGCGAGTGGAAAATGGGGATGGGATGAGAGGGAATGGGCTCTTCTCTCAGAAATCCCCCAGTGAAGCAATGGGGGGTGTACAGGCCATCTGACACTGCACCTCCAGACTGACAAACGTTGTTTGTCAGATGTTACTGCCCAGTACGAAGACACTGAAGACTTACACCGCCTGCTTTTCCCTGTTGCTAATTTTAAACTTAAAAGAAACCATGGAGGGAGGGAGGGAGAGTCCATTGCCAGTATGAATCCGAGTGCTGAGAGCAGTCAGACACCGTTACATTTCTCTCAATACCCTGCTTCAGAGCATGTCCTAGAGGAAGAGTCACTTGCTGGAAGCATTTTTATCTCAATCCCGAGTTTGAGCCTCCTTAAACCTCAGATGCTCAGTTGGCAGCTCACTGCCAGCAAGGCAGGAACAGACACTGTCAGTCTGACGACTGGCGGAGGGCACTCACAAGCCCTGTAGCAAAACCGATGTTGTGTACATGCTTGTCTAATAAGATGAGAAGAAAGCCTGACTTGTGAGGTGGTAGTGGCACCCCTGATCCTGTTGGGTTTGTAGGACAGAGTTGGTTAGGAGGAGGTGAAGGGAGATGGCACCTTCCCTCATGTGAAGCATGTCTTGCTCTCCTGCGTGAAGTACTGGAAACCATGTGCCCATTTAAATAGATTCCTCACAACTAGAGTATTTTTGTACCAGACCTTATTAAAAGTTACTTATTCTGGAACACCTCTCAAACCTGGACTGTTTTTAGCTCAGTGCTTGTTCCACTCTTGGGCAAAAATTTGCCCTCTTCCCCTGAAAGATGCCTGGGAACAAAGAATGACACCTTGAAGGCTTTTTAGCTCTACTCGAAGATAAATGCATGAGACAGAAGAAGCCTCAGTGTCTCTTAATAGCCCTGTAGCACACTGTAATTTTGCTTTAGTAGAATAGACCTTCTAACAACTACCTCTTTCCTTGCAGTTTACTGAAGAAAAGTTGGGCCAGGCTGAGAAGACTGAACTAGATGCCCACTTTGAAAACCTTCTGGCCAGAGCAGACTCCACAAAGAACTGGACAGAGAAGATCTTGCGTCAGACTGAAGTTCTGCTACAGCCAAACCCCAGTAAGTCCAGCTTCTTCTAATGCTTGAAGGACAAATATCACTTGCAGCTCAGTGTTAAAAGACATGCCCCCTGGCAGAGAGCCCTGTTGCATTGAGTTTGGGGGGGTTGGAAGAAACATCTCTTTGCAGGGCCTGTCCTTCCTTCCCTGTGTAGCTGAGAGATGACTGGCTGCTGCCCTACACAGCCTGGCAGCGTCCCTGAGCACTGGGGAAGGGACCCCTTCTCCTGGTGCTGGTGCTTGCTGTCCAGTGTGTTATTAAGGACTGCATGGGGTGGGCTACCCTGAATGCCAGTTCCAGGGGCCTCTCCTTCATCCGCCATCCTGTAACCACCAGTGGCATCCTTGTTCCAGGTGCCAGAGTAGAAGAATTCCTCTATGAGAAGCTTGACCGGAAGGTGCCTTCCCGGGTCACCAACGGGGAGCTGCTGGCACAGTACATGACAGAAGCAGCTAATGACTTTGGACCAGGGACACCTTATGGTAAGTCAGCCTGGCTAATTAAAAAGCCCTGGGAATCCGTCCTTCCTGAGAGTATCCCCACGACTGTTCTGGGTTCAGACTTCTGCAGCATGCCTCTTGAAGGGGGCAGGGTGGCCTGCTCGCCCTGCGGCAACCTGCCTATTAGCGTGTCAAAGCTGATGCCAGAGAAGGGTCTTCTCTAGCACAGAAGCAAGCAGCCCATCTGGAGTAGGAAGGCAAGTCTTACTCCACAGGAAAGCATGCTCCATGCTGTGGGGGAAAAGGGGTCTCCCCACTCCTTATAGAGTCAGAGTCTGGCAGAGCTGGAGAAGAAATGAAGCCACATGGATCCAGGGTAGCTAGTGGAACCGGTTACAGGACACAGAAGCTATTCTGTGCTATTTCTGTGGCTTTCTAAACTAGACTGAACAGGGAGTCGCAGTGAATGGTTTTAGCTTTGTCCAGTTTGAGCATGTTTTTAGTCTAAGGTGGTATCTAGTTGCACAGTTTCTCTAGACTCTGCACAGGAGAACTATAACTGTCCTGCAAGTGAAGGGTGGAAATCTTTCTCCAGCAGAAAGAGAACAGAAAAACAGACTTGGGAAGGTGGGTGCTTGGCTACAAGCCTCAGCAGGCCCCTTCCTGACCACACAGAGCATGCTTCTATTCTTAAATCCTAGCCGTTGCCCCTTCCTGGGGGAATTTTGGGCTTCTTTGAGCAGCAGACCTGCACAGAAGCACAGCCTTAACTTCCATCTGTCCTTCCCTCTGCCCTGAGCTTTGTTATTGCTCTCCAAATCAATAGTTCTTCAACAGTAAGTCCTGTTACAGGCAGAACAGCCATAACTGCATCTATAGCCAGCACTGCCTAATCAACTCATTTTTTCTGCTCTGGTGCTTTTTAATTTGCTGCTCTGTTCCTGTGCCTCTGTTTTATGAGACAAAGATCATTCTGCACAAGCAGGTGTAGCAGTAAAAGGACATCAGTGGAATAACTGCCTCAGAAGATAGATAAGATCAAAGCTGCACTGGGAGCAGCTGAGAAGAAGCCTCAAGCTAAAAGCAGATTGTAGTTAGGAGTGAAGCTGGTGTGGTACAGGCATGGTTTTACCTTGTCCAGGCAGGGTACCCTGTGCCTTCATCCCCCAGTGCTGGAGCCTGGTACCTTTGGGTGAGTTGGCCAAAGCCAACACAGTGTTAACTGGTTTCTCCTGGAGTTGAAGGCTCCTGTTATTGCAGGGAAGACCTTGATAAAAGTTGGAGAGACTCAAAGGCGCTTAGGTGCAGCAGAACGGGACTTCATCCACTCTGCCTCCATCAACTTCCTGACCCCACTGCGCAACTTCCTGGAAGGGGACTGGCGAACCATATCCGTAAGTATGGTCACAGGGAAGGGGAAGCTTGTCATGTCACCAGAGACGAGGAGGGCAAGGGGAGAGGGAAACAGTGCTGGAAGAACTCGTTTTCCTTCCCTATGAGAAAGGAGGACTCCATACCCTTCCCTCAAAGAATGCAAGGATGGGGGAATACCAGTCCTAGATCTGCTCAGGGTTCCCTCTGTGGCAGGGAAGCGTTGCCCATTGATGCACACGAGGAAGGTAACTCCTTTCCTGACTCCTGCAGCCTGGTGGGCACCACCCACCCATAGGCTGCCCTGTTTCCAGAAGGTTAACCTGTATCCTCGGCAGCCAGGCCCAAAACTCTTGCTAATGAGGTGGACATAACTACTTCACAGAATCATTCAGGTTGGAAAAGACCCTTGGGATCATCGAGTCCAACCCTCAGCCCTACTCTACAAAGTTCTCACCTACGCCAGATCCCCCAACATCTCATCCAAACGACCCTTAAACACATCCAGGGATGGTGACTCCACCACCTCCCTGGGCAGCCTATTCCACTGTCTGACCACTCTTTTCTGTGAAGAATTTTTTCCTAATGTCTAGTCTAAACCTCCCCTGTTGCAGTTTAAAGCCATTCCCTCTTGTTCTATTGCCAATTACCTGTGAGAAGAGACCAGCACCAACCTCTCTACAATGTCCTTTCAGGTAGTTGTAGAGAGTGATGAGGTCTCCCCTCAGCCTTCTCCTCCTCAATCTAAACAGTCCCAGCTCCTTCAATCTCTCCTCACAGGATTTATTCTCCAGGCCCTTCACCAGCTTCGTTGCCCTCCTCTGCACTCGCTCCAGCCCCTCGAGATCTCTCTCATATTGAGGTGCCCAAAACTGGACACAACACTCCAGGTGTGGCCTCACCAGTGCAGAGTACAGGGGGACTATCACCTCTCTACTTCTGCTGGTCACACTTCTTTCTCCCTATCATAAGGGAATAGATTTGATTTCTAGATGATACCTTGTCCCCTTCCCTCCCCAACCGCTCCTAAGCAGTCTGCTCTTGCTCATTTTCTGTCCCTTCCAGAAAGAGCGGAGGATCCTGCAGAACCGCCGCCTGGATCTGGATGCCTGCAAAGCCAGGTTGAAGAAAGCCAAAGCTGCCGAGGCAAAAGCAGCGGTAATTTTTTTCCCTCATTCCCCTCTCTGTCCTTCTGGCCCCAGGGCTTGGCTCACATGGACAAAAATTAGGCTGCCCTACTATGTCCTGGCTCTGGCAGGCATGGGTGGAGGAATTCCTTGTCTGGTATGCAAGGGAACTGGGAGTAGGAGCCATGTGCCTGTTCCAGAGATGTCCTCCCTTGGGAGAGTTGCTGAAACAAAGAGTTCTGAGCTTCTAGAGTCTGGAAACTTCTACATGACCTAGGCTCCTTCCTTCTGTCTGATAGTGGTCACTGGATGACTTGTGCTAGTAACTAAAAGGCTGCATCTTCCGAGGACTTGCTAAGTTTCCCTGGGGATCTGAAAACAAGCCAAGAGAGAGCTGAGCTGGGAGGTGCACAAGGGAAAAGCATGCTGGGGCTCTGCAGCAGTCCCAGTTTCTGACCAGTTAGGATTCTGCCAACTCAGTCTTCCCCAGGCAGGAGTGCTGCAGGAGCCTGGAAGGGGTGGCCAGGGTCAGACTGGCTGCCAAGAGGTCCTTGTTTCAGCCTCTCTATTCACTTAATTCATGATGCTGTCTAGTTACAGGCTAGTCTTGCCCTCTGGCTTTGGGGAAATCATAGCAAGTAAACTAGCAAAGGCTCCAGGTCAGAGTGGTGCAGAAGGGACTGCTAAGTCAGCCAGTGTCCCTGTCCACAGGCCTGAGCAATGGGGACAAGCACTTAAAAGTACTTGTCTGAGGCTGACAGGACCTGTCAGCTCAGGGTGCTCACTGGGCGTGAGGCATCTCCTGGAACTGGGCTGTCCCCGGGCAGAGGCAGAGGGGATGTGGCTGGGCACTGATGGTGTCCCTGGAGGACCTTCCTGAAGCAGATTGCCATCCTGTAGCACTCTGGCTGTTGGCACAAGGACTTGCCAAGTTTTGCTTCTAGCCTGGGGCCAGGAACTCGGCTAACAAATGTGTGCAGTCAGAATAGGCAGGAATCCTTGTCAGTCAGTCTCTGGGGTGCACTGGGATACCAGCCTGGGAGCCCTGCCATGAGCCTGTTTTCTAGCCATCTGCTCAGCGGGGCCTCTGGCCTTGCAGCTCCCTGGGTGGCCAGTTCCCAGGTGTTTTCCCTCTTCTCAGCTCTGACTGCATACATGCCATATGGGGAAGCTGTGATAAGCTCAGTGGCCTCCATCAGCAGGTCTAGCAGCGCTGAGGCTCTAAACAAAGCTTTGGGTGAACAAAAGGGATAGCTCCCCTTTTAAAAAAGCCTCCTCTCATCAGTCAGGTCACCCAGATCCACTGAAGGTAACTTCAGGGATCCCCAATTCCCTTTCTGAAGGGGGTGGTGCCCCCAGTCTCAGTGGGAAGTGGTGCCATTGTTTTATCTTAACCTCAAATCAGAGCAGGGATTCAGATACCTCCTGTGCTTTCTCCCTTTGCACCCTCTTTACCTTGCTTCCTATAGGAAGTGATCCCAAGGCCTCTCACCTGCATACAGACCCTTGGGTGAGGGACTTCCCTGTAGCTGAAAAAAGAAAAACTTGGTTTCCCACTGGAACTGCTGGGTTGGAGTGCCCCAGGGAGGGTGCAGAGCCAGTCCAGGCTTTCCAGGGCGTTCGCCTCAAGCCACGTTTCAGCCACTCTGCTTCTTTGAAACAGAGCTCACACAACAGAAGAGCAACCTCAGCTGCTGTTGTGGGCACACATCTCTTACCCAGCTTAGCTTAAAGGTGGGGTCCCTGCCCTCGGGGCTCTGGGTACCTCACTGACTACTAGAGGACAAGGCACAGGTGGAAGCTCCCAGCACCAGGGAGAGAAATGCTGCCTCTGCTCTTGGCGTGTTAACTCAGCATTAGACCACAATGTTCCCTGTAACACGCCGGAGTCCTGTGTCACACCTCGCCATCCAAGCTGGCCTAAAGTATTGCACCCCTCCCAGCTCACCACTCTCTTGCTGCTCTCCCCCTCTGTAGTGCAAACGTGTGTTCCCACAGCTTCTGTCTCGTGACTGACCCTCCAAGTGCGCTGCTGCCCAGACCTGTGAGCTGCTGTTCGAGCGTCTGGGCTTGTGCATTTCCCTCGGACTTTGTGCTTTGTCCTTCCTGTTGATGCTGTTTTGTTTACTAACCTTTTTGTTTTGTTTCTTTGTAATTTGCTCAGTGTGAGGGAGATGTGAGTATTGACTGTGCTAACAGTGCTGTGATTTTTTTTTTTTTTTTTCTTTAACACCTCTCATTGTCTCTTTCCCATTTTAAATGAAAATTCATATCTCCCTTGTCCCATTGGGACTGGCCCTGGCGCATGTACTGAGCATGGTCAGGGCTGTGGCTGCCTGGGCAAGGTGCTCCAGAAAGATGGGGGTGTCTGTCAGCTGCCTGCAGCCCCTCTGGAGCGTGCCCTGGGTTCCATCAACGCTGCTTGCAAGCAGTGCTCAAGAGAGGCAGGGACTCCCGTAAAGACCCACTCAGGCTCCTCCAGCTGCTGGCAGGAGGAGGTCGGGCTGGGTGAAAGTCCCTCTCCTGGAAGGGAGGCAGCCCAGAGACAATGACAGGCAGGTTCATCTGGTTGTGGTGCTGTTCTGTCCGCCAGGCCCCAGGGCTCTGCCCATTTTCCCCATTACAAGAGCAGAAGGGGGAGGGAGGTGGGTGTCTTTTGACCACTGCTTGCAAATACAACTTCTCCACACATAGGAGTGCGAGAGCAGCTTGCCTCCTTCATCCCATGTGCTATGACTAGTTTTGGGACTCCCTGGAGACCAGGGAATGGGAGGAGAGGTTGCTTTTGATCTTTTTTTTAAAAAAAAAAAAGCCTAAGAAGCTTTTTCTGTGAAACATCTCCCCACAGGGAGGAATCAAGCCTAGTTGCTGTGCTGGCCTCAAATCCTACTGGTGCATTTTTCTCCCTATATTCAGGTTTGACTTGTAATAGGAATTGCTCCTCCTTATTCCTTCCTCCAGCCATCCCCAAAACTCCAGATGGTTAAAAAAAAAATCTCTTCTTGCTGGGACTGCCTGACTGCTCTTCCACACACTGGTCACTCATTCCAGCAGGCTGCTTGGGGCCCAGCAAATCAGATCAGCATGTATAAGTAGATCTGGGTGAGCTGCAAAGAGATTAACCTGGGAGAGGAAACGTGGGGCCTGAGAGGATTAACAACGTAGCTGGGCTACAGCTGGATTGTGTGCCAGCCTGCACACCAATTTACTGCTTAGTAAAGCCTGACCAGGAGGATACCCTGATCCACTGCACCAGTGCGATGGTCCTGATCTAAGCTAGCTTGTTGGCTTATCTCTTTGGGTGATGCTACAGCCAAAGGCCCGAGGAGGAGGAGGCCTAATCTTCGTTTAGCTGAATAGAGAGACCTTGTGTGACGGTTAGTTAGTGTGGGGGTGGACTGGATCACTTGCATTCCCAATGAGAAAAACCTCCAGAGTGCTTAAGTCTTCCTGCCCCAGGGCAGAGGTTTAACTATGGAGAAGGTGGCTCGGAGGTTTGCTGACCTCTGGGCTGAAAACTCATACACTGCCTTTGGCAAGAGCAAGGCTTTGGACTAGATCTGCTTTGGCTAAGCCATGCCCCTTACTAAAAATAGCAGTAAGGGTAATATCCGAGTCTGTTAAGAGGAAACATGCTCAGAGGCTTGGTGAGAGTAAGAACAAGTAGATGTGTTTCTTTGAAAGGCACTGTGGGAAGAATGCTCTGATGCCCGTAAACATGCCCACTTTAAGGCCAAAGCCCTGTACAGGGACATGTCTAGGACTGTAGGTGGGAAGCAAGGGGAAGGAAGTTCCTGCTCACTGGATGGAGCCAACATGATGTGAGCAACCTGCTGGCTGCAAGAGAATGGGAAATGCATTTGAGATTGTGCTGTCTCATCTCCACTCCAACTGGCCGCTGTATGAGCGGAAAGCTGTAAGTACAGGCAGAGTTTCTAACAGTAGAAATATCTGCTGTTCAGGCACCGGGTGGGACTGCGTGAGCCAGTCCACCTCCTCTTGCACAAGCCTGGCTTCCATCTGGGGAGAGCTTCCACGCACCACTGCCCAGACTGTTGGGAGACCTCCTTCCTGCCACCCCATAAGAATCTGAGCTAGGCTTCCAGCACAGACAGGAAAAAAACACTAGTCCCTTCTTCCGTCCACTGCCCAACTGACTCCTGTCGACTCTTCTGCGTGACTTGTACATGAAACTCTATTCCCCCCACTAGGCTGTGCCTGACTTTCAGGAGACTAGACCTCGTAATTACGTTCTCTCCGCCAGCGCATCAGCGGTAAGATTGCCTCCTCCTAGATGTTGCCTCTCCAACCTCTTCCTGCCCCTCTCTCCACCCGACTTAAACTCAGACCTAGTGCTCTGCTGTTTTCAACATTTTAATGTGACATGGGCTGCCCAGGGTTCCTCTGACTCAACCTTAAGGATGCAGATCACCCCCATAGGGGTGCATGGTCAGGGTCTGGCACTTCTGCTGCTTGGTTTGTTTTCCAGTTTCTCTGCCAATCCTTTTCCACATTTCTAGGGGGAATCTTCTGACTGTTTTTTATTGCTAGTGGAGCAATTGAAAGGACAAAAACCTCAAAGGTTAGCCTTTCTGGATGGTTCCAGCTGTACACTGGCAATGTCACATGCATGACTGCCTGATCAGTACTGTGGTGTCAGTGCTCACGCTTTGTAGCTGGTCAAGAGGAGCAGAGGTGCAGGAATTTCTCTGCCACTCATCATATCAGTAACGCAGTAGGCTGACAGTGCAGTCTTGTCTATTCTGCAAATAGAGATCAATTTTTTTTTTTTCCTTTTGTCTTGGGGCCTGTCTGTTGGTGGCTGTTACGCAGTCAGATGCGCTGGGGGTGGGTGAATAGCCTGTTGCATCTCTACTGTGTTGCACTGAGTGGTTGTAGTCAAGCAATTGACTTTCCGTGCTGTGTTCATGGCTCCCCATTGCACAATGTCACATTTCTCGTTAAAATGTTGAAAACTGATCATCTTGCTTCCTAAATAGCCTTCAGAACAACACTGATGCCTGTTAATAGAATAATCTGGGAGTGGAAGGGCTGGGAGTGGGATCTGTAGGTATGAAAAGGGACAGCCCAGCCTTCCTGCGAACAAAAAACCTCATGGAAACAAGTTGGATTTGGTTAATGGGAAGCCCATCCCATTTGGAGAAAGAGGTATGTCTGAGCTGATAGCATCAGTGTTAGTTCCCAGGGGGATCTGTCCTGACCTTCTTGGAGAGTGATGCTGGGATCAGAAATAGCTTTGCACAATAGCTAGAAAATTATTTCCACAGGTAACAGACCCGGTGGTGGGACTCCTGAGGAAGAAGCTGATATTAGTGATGCTGTAGCAACTGCTCAGTCTCCATCTCTCCTAGTGCAGCAACTAGCAGCGAGCCTGTGGCTCTGGCTTCTCCCTTGGAAAGATCTGTTCAAAGAACAGCACAATAATGGACTAAAACTGAGCTCTAGGAGAATCAGAGGAGAGAAACTGGGCTTTCCTGGCCTCTGAATAGCTCTGATTAGACCAGGGTGTCCTGATCATTTCCTGAGGCTTTCTAAAGCAGGCCTGAAGGTAAGCATTTGTATAACATGCACTAGCATCTTGCAGAGTGCCCACATGCTCAGTTGAACATGTCTAGTCATCACCAAACTGCAAGTTGATCTGCTTTTGCTGTACTGCAAAGCTTTTCTGGGGAGCAGGTGCCAAG
Organism: Strix aluco; assembly: GCF_031877795.1. Lineage (NCBI taxonomy): Eukaryota > Metazoa > Chordata > Aves > Strigiformes > Strigidae > Strix > Strix aluco. The sequence goes on along the minus strand of NC_133950.1, from coordinate 9,961,094 downwards.
TACAGTAACACAACAGGAGAACTAGATTTGGGGGGGGGGGGGGGGGGGGTTAGCCCCCAGGTGTCTACCCTGGCACATCTCTGTGGTTCAGTGGTCCCTCTTCAGAGCTCTGCTAGAGAAGCTCTGACAGCAGCGATGGTGATATTGGACAGTTAGAGCTGGGCTCTAGGAGACAGACTTGTTCTAGGTAAGCAGCCAGCACTGACCTTGATCACTTAATCATGTTTGATGGTTGCACAGCAGGGCATCCTACCAGGAGCACGTGTAAGAAACCTGCTGGCCTGGCCAGCGGTGGTCCTTGTGGCTTCCAAACTCTCTAATTCAGAGGTTGCAATTGGTGGCTGAAGTGCCACCTTAAGTCCAGCTGCACTAGCAGGGGTGACTTGAATAACAACTGGCAAATAACTAAAATAACTAATAGCAAGACACGGGCTGAGCCCAGACTGCTCCCCAGCTCAGTGCAGGCAGGACTGCTTTGCAACAAGCTCTCTAATCCCAGCATTCATCCCAAGGGTCAGGCACTGCAGCCAGGTAGGAGCTCTTCATACTATTGCTCTGCTTTTCTTCCAGGCCAGAATCCTTGTGCTACTTTAGTCTTAGTGTGTTCTGACAGTATAGAGTAGTGGTTGCTGCTCACCTTGCTCCTGTCTGGAGGGAGGGATTGCTTATGCCCAGGTAACAACTTTGTCTTACAGGTGAGCAAACAGGTCAGCTCTCTCCTGGACCATATGCCCTCAGCAGGGCTCTGATTTGGATTCTAAATTTATGTTGTTGCTTTTTGGAGAGGTGGATAACATGGTGCTTTTATTTTTTTTTTTTTCCCCTTCCATAACAGGAGGGCTTAGATGGAATTAGATCCACCTGGAGACAAGCACCTCCCTCGTTTTGTACGAGTTGGAGGCTGAGGAGCCATTTCTCCTCTCTCCCACACTGACCTTTTGTTTTTGTGTAAGAAGGTGTACATGGGCCGTGTAAGCTAAATATCCCTTTCTCTCAGCCCCTGCCACTTGCCATGCACTGTGCTCCTAGGAATGATTCCAAGAAAAACATATTGAGTACCTTAAAGAGGGTTCCTCTGGCTTGAGCTGGGGTGGAGGAAGATGGGTGCACATCATGGCTTTTTCTGCTCCCTGAGCTGTCTGAAACGCTTCTGACTAGAGCTACATGGTGCACTAGCCCAGGGATAGATCTGGACAGAGCTGGACTGCCCCAGAGCACCGCAGGGTCAGAGCAAGGCCAACAGAAGAGAAATCCAGCTACAAATTCAAAGGGTACTGCAGTGACCAAATGGGCCTGAAACAGCTAAAGTACTGTCTACAGCATCTAAGTAGGAAGACCTGTGGCCAGAGTGAAAGCTTCCCATTGCCCCTGCACTAAACCTTGCTCCAAAAACACAAGGGTGTGCTGACAGAGGCCTTGTGCCAGAGCAGCAGTTCAGGCTGGGACCTGTTTCTCTCAGCTGCCTCAAGGACCTGCCTTCCAGAGTAGGAGCTCCCAGACTGAGGAGGGGAAGGGGCTTGTGTCCGCACACATGGCTGAAATTGCCCAGGCCTTATCTGAACCAGTTTCTGACTTACAGAAACAAAACATCCACCTAAAGGTCAGAGAAAACACGCAGTCTCAGTGCATGGAGCACTGCACAGGGAGAGCCTGCAATCGTAAGGGGACCAGCTACAATAACTCCACTCAAGTAAGAAGAGTTGCCCACGGGGCTACGTACCACAGAGCAGGAGCTGAGCTGAAGGCTGGGGGGCAGAAGCCAGAACAGGAGCAGGCAGCAAGCCACAGAGCTCAGCATAGTGCCTTCCTGCTGCAGCCTTTCACCAGGCAGCAGCTCCTGCAGGTGCTCCTTGTATTGGCTGGTGGAGTTGTCTCTGCACCTGGGGGAACCACGGCCCACCTGAGGGCAGCTGCTGCTGAGCAAACCTCAGCAAGGTTTGGTTGGGAGACCCTGGGTCCAAACAGAGGGTGTTCTCCCTCCCACACAGCAGCGTCAGCACAGGGCCCCCAGGTGCCTGCAGTGCAAATTCAGCCATGCTATGGTGAACTTCCCTGATGGCAAAAGTGATGTTAGAGGGGGAAGCCGAGGTCCTCAGAGGCCATCTGCCCTGGCCCTGCTGATGTGGGGTGTTGCTGCAGGCTGGTGTGCTCTCAGCTGATCCAGGGGGATTTCTCTTCATGTTGCCAGGGCTGAGGGAATCGTTGTGTGCTGAGGAAAGGCCAAGCCGAGGATCTCTAGGAAGGATCAATGTGTCTTTCTACCTCTTCTCTCCCTTTCCCACTGCTGTGCGTGACTTTTGTTGTCAATTGTTTCATGTCCTTGGAGTCAGATCCCAGCAAGCAGCTGGCAGTGTTGTGCTGCCCCGAATGTGCCCCTGTGGGTGAGGAGAGTAGGAAGGAGTAGCGCCGTGGTGTTTTGCCTGGCTCAAAGGCAACATACAGCCATTGCTTCCTCCTTCCTGTAGCTAAACATGCCAGTTGGTAGCACAGACTGGCTGGATTATGATCCCATTAACCTCAGCTCTCTAGACCAGTGGGTGAGGAACACTGGCCTCTGGCTGGCTTGAGCTCACAGCAGTTCCCAGGGCCTATTTGTGGGCGCAAGCAGCTCGCTTGCCTTTCCATAACCGTAAAAGAAGGGCTGTTCTTTAACACCAACCTCTGCAGGCTTCAGCAAAGTAACCCTTGCTGTTCAGAGGACTCTGCTGCTTAATCCTGTCCTTCCTGGAGCCTGCTGAATGCAGTTGATGGAACAGCCCTGGCAGGGAGCAGAGCTGACGTGCTGCTGGCTCGGGTGGCATGGACTTGCTCTCCCGTTGTGAAACTGAGCTCAAGGGTGCAGGAAGGAGGGGAAGGGGCATCGGTCTGGCAGCTGCTGCTGGGTGAAGGGCTAGCTTGTCCCCGGAGTTGGCCTGCTATGTCCACGGAGCGTCCTTGCCAATTGGTGTTAATGCCGAGTGCTTCTCGATGTCTCCAACACTGATCTCCTTTCCTGTTGCTCTGTGGCCCCTACAGCTTTGGAGCGACGAGGTGGAAAAAGTAAGTACCCAGCTGAAATTGTGCTCAAACCTGGGTGTGCTGGTGGTGGTTAGGGGGTGGGGGTGCCGTGGCCTCCTTCCTGCTCGTGTGCCCGCACACGTGTAGGGTGGGAGCACTGGGATGTTGCTGGTGTCAGCCCCAGTCCTGGTCCCGCAGCTGAATGGCTCAGTGTGACTCAGAGTGGTGTGGGAAGAGCCTGCCCCGTGGGCCGGTTGGCTGTACCGAGTGTCAGACTTCCCAGGCAAACCAGGCGTGCGTTTGTTTGGGATAAAAGGCAACTCTGAGAACCCTGCACCGGTGTCACAGGAGCAGAGGTGGTGCCCTGCGATGTGGTTCAGCTCTGCTCCGGTGGCAAAGGCCCTGCCTGCTCCAATTCTGCATGTGCCCTGCATTAGCCTCTAGTAGCCCCTTGCCTGCGTGTTCTGGGGTCTGAGCAGGAGCTCTAAGCAGAGCTCGAGCAGGGACAGAGGGTCTCCCCAGGAACAAGGGAGGGAGGTTTGGAGCCTGTCGTGGAGTTGATTCTGTCTGGGTGAGCTGCACTTACCCTTCTGAGTGGGTCCGTGGAAGCAAAGTCCCAGATCTTGTTTATTTTCTGGGCTCCTCAACGGGAGTGTGACTTGTCCATGAAGATGGATGGAAAGCTGCTAGTGGCCTCGAGACCAGAGTGAGCTCTGTGTGGAGCTCCAGCACAGTATGGAGCTCCCAGAGACACCTTCTGGGATCCCATTGCCTTTCATACCTCAAACACCCCCAGCAGACGTTAGCCTGAAGCCTGAACTGGCACGTTCCTGCATGCTGTGCATGATAGCAACCTTTACTGCCTTAAATGCATCCTCAGAGCAGACTGGCTGTTTTTGAACCAGCTCATCCTGTATGCTAAATCCTTCGGTCCCTCAAACAAATAAGCTGACTGCAGTCAGCTCTAAGTATGGAAAGCTCTGTTCCTCTAGCTCTCTCTTTGGTCTATCCTGGCTAGATAGACCAAAGTATGTCAGTAAATGCCAAAGTTCTCTCTTCTTGGAGAAGCTGGAAGGGACCTCCCAGGTCAGTCTGGTGCTGGCTTTATAGGAAACACCCTGCAACTGCTCAGAACCAGCAGGGAGAGGCAATGGGTGAAATCCCAGGCAGTGCCAAATGGAGCTGGCTCTGCCTGTCACAAGTTTGATAGCTCTGCTGCTACTGAAGTCCCTGCTCAGCTCACTGGAGCAAGAATATCTTCGTGCCTAGTAAGGCATTGCACTGGTATTTCCTGTTACATTCCCCCTTCTCCTTTAAATAATCCCTTTCATACAGAGGATGCAAGAAAATAGATCAGTTGTAGCTTAAAATAGACAAATCTGATTAAAAGACAGTCTTTGTTCTAGCCTAGCCATACAACAGGACTGGTAAGGCTGTCATGGCCCGCAGCAGCTCCTCTGGCTTGCCCTGCTCCAAAGGCTGGCTTTCCTCTGGGGGAACCCTGCTCAAACACCAGCGATGTGGCCTCTGCTCTATCGGCCTCTCTGGATTAGTCCTCTGGGATCAAGTGCAAACAAGTCACTCCTGTGCCAGAATGATCATTTCCAAAGCAGCAGCAGCAGGAGCGCTCTCCCAGAACTGGGGCCATGCAGGAACTACAGCACCAAGGCAGGAGCCCTGCGATTGCTGCACCCCCCTGGAGAGGGGGAAGAGGACACAGAACCCCAACTCCTCTCCTTCCAGTACACTGTAGCTGAGTGGACATCACTCTTCTGTGCTATTGGTCACAGCACATCCTAAGAGGGAACTGGCACGTTCTGCTTGGGGTTAAGGAGTAGCACACACGCTAGAGGGAACAAATGTGCCTGTTTATCACCCCTTTCCCTCTGGCAGTGGGAGGGGAGAGCAGGCACCAGGGCGCCTGACAGCTCCAACACTTCTGGAGCTCTTCTCCTTGCAAAGATCCACCTGGGTGTTCCGGTACTGCAAAACTGCCCTGGTATCAGTACGCTGTTTGCTGGTGGGGGAGAGATGCTCTGTTTGGTAAAGAGGGGCTCCAGTATCAGTCTGTCTTTGAATTCCCAGTGTCTGCTGCAGAGCTGCCTTCTATTAACCGTTGTTTAATTCCTCCTAGCTCAGATAAGTAACTAGCTTCAAAGGAGAGCCTGGGGTAGAAGTTGGATTGGGATGTTCATCTCCATTGCAGGGAGATTTGGTTAGTAACAGCAATTTGATAAATGTTCCCTGGCCTCAGCCTTTGTTCTGTGATGATAAAAATGGTAACTGGTAAAAGTTGCACTTCTGGAGAGAAATGTAGGGAGGCTGTCACATTCCTATGCCTGTAATTCCTATTTCTAAATTCCTAGGCCTAAATTCCTAGTTCCTATGCCTAAAGAGGGGGTTAAACGGACAGGTGCTGGCATGGGACTGGCTTTCCACATCCCTCAGGGTTAACCAAGCCTCTCCATCTTCATGTTCCAGTCTTGTGGGAGTAGGCGCTTCCTAGCTTGATGCATCAGCCTTGAGCTGCCATTCCATGACCTGCAATGATCCAATGCAGGATCAAGCAGGAATCAAGCTGAAGTGCAGCCAGAGGCCTCGGGGGTCCTCGTGCCTGATGGTCAGTGTCACGGGTGCACGTGGATCCTACGAGCCAGCAGCACACTCGTCTCGGTGCCAAAGGGGGGGTTGGTGGAGGAGGTGGGTGGTGCCTCTCCCTGGAAGAGGCAGAGCAGGGGTCCCTGCCTTGTGCTGGCTTGAACACCCCGTCCTCTTTTGCAGGCAGAGCATGAGCTGAGGCTCACGCAGACCGAGTTTGATCGGCAGGCAGAGGTGACGCGTCTGCTGCTGGAGGGGATCAGCAGCACACACGTGAGTCCTCCTGGGTCACTGGGAGTTCCAAGGGCTACAGAGACTCTTCTAGAAGAATGCCACCAGGGTGACAGAGCCCTGCACTGACCGTAGAGGTAGAAGAGGTCATAAATTTGGATGCTACAGCAACCTCCTCATAAGACCTGGAATGCTCAAACTGAAAACATAATGAACATGCACAGGCAGTGCCACTGTGGCATCTGCAGCTCTGCAGTCCTCAAAATGCTTCTGAGCCAGAAAAACCTTGTTGTTCTCTCACTAGAGCTGCGGGCCGGCCACAGGGGCATGGCTAGAGCTCCAGGAGCAGCCTCCTCTCTGAGACCACCCTTGGGCCTATACAGCATTCCCAGACTTAAATTGGTGTGTTCAAGCAAACCAAGTAGCTCTTTTAAATACAGGCCTGCACAAGCGTGCTTCCTGTGGGGTGGGTAGTAGCTGCAGGGAGAGAGATCCTGTGCCTGGCAACCAAACTCCCAGACCAGCTTATGGTCCTTCTCCCTCCAGGTGAATCATCTTCGCTGTCTCCACGAGTTTGTGGAGTCTCAGACCAACTACTATGCTCAGTGTTACCAATACATGCTGGACCTGCAGAAGCAACTGGGCAGGTGAGACAAGAGACTGCTTTTATTTCTCTGAGGGTTACTCATCTCGTTACCCCTAGCTCAGGCCTCCTTCCCCACCCCTGGTCACAACATTGGGTAGAAGTTATAAAGCCCCCTCCAAGCACTGACAGAGCTTCTGAGCTTACAGAATGGTGAGCAATCCTGGTGGCAGTGCATTTAGAGCAGGCTTTCCCCTTGGATTCATCTGGGTTGTACACATTCATCTCAAAGCATGATGGCCATGAGAGTTAGAACATTCTTCCTCTAAATTAGTTAAATCACATGGGAGACAAATTCTTGTTGCCAAGCAGCGAGGCTGAGCGTGCTCAGCTGCAGCAGTCAGTTCAGTGCTGCTGGCTGCACAGCCCCTGGGCACGGGCAGGGCTGTTTGTCTCTTACCTGCCACATCAGTGCCGTGGTCTGACCCAGGAGGGGCTGTTTCCTCTACATGATCACTCACTATTCCTGTTCTGTTCTTTTCCATGCTTGCAGCTCCAAAGGAGAAATGTAAGTAGGATGTTGCACACAGTAGCTCTAAGAACTCTCCACCTCCCCCAGACCCTGGAGTCTCTGCAGACTCGCTACAAAGGCCAGCAAGGGCCAGAGCTGCACGCCCTTCGTGCAGAGGCAGGTATCTACAGATAAATGAGACCGAGCTCCATTACTGTCTCTAGACAGAGAGCCCAGAAAGCCTGGGAGCCTCTAGCTGTGGCACCCACTTTAACAGCAACAATGCCTGTCCCTTTCCTGAAGAACTGGCAGACTGAACAGATAACACAGACCGTGTGAGAGCAGGGTGAGGACACCGCCCAATGGCCCCGTAAAACAGCTGCAGAGCCAAGAACAGCACCTGCCCAGACCCTGCTCTGGGCCACGCTTCAGTGGCGTGCTCAGGAGGTTGGGTGCCAGGCCTGTAACAGGACACTGCAATCACAATAAGCAGACAACTATTACCTGTTGCATAGTCTCAGCACCTTTCCCCACTCAAAGGGCAGTGTAGATATGTTACAGCTGTTAGCTGGAACTCTTGAGCATCATCTCTGCGGTGTAACTACTAAAAAAGCAAGCTCTTGGTTTCCTCACACTAGAGCCTTACTGAACTCTGCTTTTTTCCTCCTGTGTAAGATTTTCAGGCACATTTGTAGGCAATGCAGAATCCACATCTCCTCCTGCAGCTGCTACCTCTCCTCCAGCTGTTGCTGCTGCCACACTCCCTGCTGTGCCTACCATTCCAGTTGTGCCCACGATTGTTGGGGTGCCTAACACCGTGGCAGAGAGCGTCCTGAACCCAAATGAAGTCAAGCCTCCTGCCAGCGGGACACGGAAGGCCAGAGTCCTCTATGATTACGAAGCAGCTGACAGCACTGAGCTGGCACTTCTTGCAGATGAGGTTGGTAGCTTTCCTTTGTGTTGAATTTTGCCGTGAGTGCCTACCAGCTCGTTGCATGTTTAGCAAGGTCTTGGTTACTTTTTCTGCCCCTAAAACCCCCGTTTTATGGAACTGCTAATCGAGTCTTTTCCTTGACACTAGTATCCACTGAGTTGCAGTGAGCTTGTGCTCATGGCCATTTGCTATTTAAGAACATCACGCCAACAACTCTTCTATTCCTCTTCTATACCCAGCTAACAAACTACCCCAAGACTTAGTATCTTCACTGTGACCCTCAAATATAGCTGCCTTATCCCAGAGCAATGGAATAAGCTACTGGCTGGAGGTCTGGTCTTACCATGCTGAGAAAAAAGGAAATTCAAGTTGCAAACTCTTTTGTTCACTAGAGTGAACTTTTGTATTCAGAAAGGATGATGTAGCAATATCACGCCCCCCTGTCTGCAAAAATACCTTAAATCAGTTTGGAGAACAAAAAGGCAGCAGGGAGATTTCTGTAGATCTATTAAAGCTGCAGATAGCTCGAGGGAAAGGGCACAGATGCCCGCTAAAGGAACTTGAGGCATTATTTTCTTTCAGTACCCCTCTGACTGAACCTCTGGGCTCTGGCTGCAGAGGGAGGGCCTGTCTAACGCTGTCTTCTCTCCCCAGATGATCACTGTGTACAGCCTGCCAGGCATGGATCCCGACTGGCTCATAGGGGAAAGAGGGAACCAGAAAGGGAAAGTTCCTGTCACTTACTTGGAACTGTTAAGCTAAATGTCTCCAGGAAGAAGAACGTACAAGCAGAATGCACCCCTCATCTCCTGGCACTTCTAATGCGGATTTCCTCATCCGAGACCATTGCTCTCTTCAGGGTTGACACTCCATTGCTAACAGGGGAATTGTGGGAAAGCAGTAGGAAAACCATGACAGCGAGGTTTTGGGAAAGGGCTGATGGCACCAAGACTGAATTCGTTAACTACCCGTGCAGCCTGCTTTGAGGTTAGTCTTGATGATGCAAGATTCCTTGATTCCTTTTTTCCTACCCTACCCTAGTCTTGTTCATCGCAGCGGCTTTCCCAGGGCCAGTGAGCCGTCTCCCGCAGCAGCTGCTCACGGAGTTTGAGTTACATTTCCCTTGTGTCTGGTGTGGGTTAGTGCCTGTCTGCCCCTCCTGTCCTCTCTCTTCTTCAGCAGTAGAATTGCCTAAGTCAAACCATTAAGCATTCCAGTGGGGAGGTGTCCCACGCCAACCCTCTGACATGTCTTAGCTCTTAAGGCAAGGAAGCTGAATTTAAGAATTAAGAGCCTGTTAAACCCATCCACCTTGCTCAGCTGTGGGAGAAGAGTAATGCAAGGCTCTCCAAGAGCCATGCTTGCTACCATGGTGCCTGACGGCTTCAATCTAGAATGGTCCTCAGAAGCTGGAAGGAAATTTCTTTGTGAAGACCCAACAGGGCCTGTATGTCAAAAATCAAACCTCACTGCAAGGGACCATGCATCTTGCTTGCATTTCCTCTGAGAAACTGCTCTTGGACTGCAAAGAGTTTACAAGCCTTTTTATAAGCTTTGCTCCTTGTGTTAATTGTCCAGGCTTTTCTTTCAGTGTGTCTGTTCCAGGCATGTTTCAGCCTGACTTTATTTTCACCCTAGATCACTGATTTAACTAACGCTTCCCCTCCCCTCTCAGCAGTGAACAGACTTGGTGCATCCTCGTACGGTAAGGGATAGTCCCACTTGCTGTTATCTCCAACCATGAGCTATTCTTGGCCACACACACACTAAACAATCCCAGCTGCCCTTGATGGATGTGGTGGTTTAGCTCAAAGGGAGTGCTCAGGTGTGTATGCCTTTTAATCCCGTAACAAGCTTTTGAGCTAGAGCTCAACTAAAGGACTTCTGCTGCTGTATAACTCGTTTTCCACTCAAGCTGGATGGAAGAGAAACTCCCCTGCACCAAGCTCTCTGTTCACAACCTTCCCCTTGGTATGTCAGAACTAACCTGGCTTGTTTATTGATCTTTTGCACTTTCCCCCATGGTATTGTGACCACTCTAATGTAACAGGGCACTGAGCACCTGTGTATGTAGGGCTCGTGGTTTTCAGCACTTATTTGCCAATAAACAAACTGCCTGACCTCCTGCCTCAGGGTTTTGTGTGGGTTCTGGGCTGCCCTTGCTCTCCAGCCACGTGCCCACAGGCTGTAGGGACAAGCTGCGCTGGCAGGGAGGCAGAGGGAGGCAGCTCGGGGTGGGGGGGGGGGGTGGGGGCTGTGCCCTTCTGCCATCCCAGTCTTGGGAGCTGGGTAGAAAAACAAAACCTTCCTGTCCCAGCTGAAACTCTCAACACGCCTTAAGGTTGTTAATGTCTTGCAGTTCCTCTCCCAGATGACACATCTCAGTTGTACTACAGATTCAGGACTCAAAGAACCAACAGCTCCTCCTTAACCTGAAGCGAAAATAGAGCAGCAGTATGACTTTAGCTGCTGAGAGACTGGAAATGCTATTCTACAGCTAACAGACATTTTTTTGTTGTTATGGAAACTAGATCTGCTGCTAATCTAAAATCCTAAAGCCTTGTCCCTAGCACCCAGCTTGGAAAGAACTCCTGGGAAAAGCAGCTGCTGAAATGTTCTATAGTGTAGCAACAGCACTCAGTTTTTCTAGTTAAACTCCCATGAAAGGGAATGGGGAAATCACATTACTGTTTTAGTTAGTTTTACAAGTGCCATGATTACCAATACCACAGTTCTACCTTTTATAGATCTACCCCTGCCTGTTTCCCTTCCAGCCTCTGGGATGTATACCTTTCCCTCAGGCCAGTGACATCCTGGTTTCCCTGTTATTCCTCTCCCTGGTGCATTAAAGAAAGAGGAAGAACAGCTTTAGCAAAAACAGCAGCAGCTTAATGATGCAGAAAATGGTGTCTCCTCCCTCTGAACAGCCAGAAGAAAGTCTGTTCCTGCCTTTCCAGCAGCAGCACTCCCCTCCCTCTGTGTTAGAAAAGAGCACATGCAAAATCTATTGCTACCTGGAACTGGCTCTCTGCAGAGATTATGCTCTCCTGCTGCTTATCTGCAGATGTCTTGGCCAAAGGCTGTTCCACATCTCTCTGGGGCCGAGGGGCAGGTAAAGGTACAATTGAGGGCTGAAATGCTGCCATCTAAAGTGAAGCTGTAGGTCTAAAGCACAGATGTGACCAGCAGCATCCACTGTTCTTTGCTACCTGGCACCAAGGACTCTGGCCTAGCGCCATAAACTCTCACTCTAGTGCTTGAGTAAGTATCTAAAAGAATGTATTACTTCTCCCTCAATTCTCATTCTATCCATTCTTGTTGAACACTAATAAAGCAATTAGCACCATGTGTAACTTCTAAAGCTGTAACAAAGGGAAAGATACCTACCAGAGCTATCAAGTAACAGCCCTAAGCACTGTTGAACTTGCTCAGATGTGCTGCACTCTGGCTTTACTCCCGCTCCCCATAGCTACCTGGCACCAATTTGCTGCCTCCTCTGCACGGTTCTTCACCTTCAAATCTCCCTGTTCACAGCTCCCCTGTGGCAGAAAGCGTTAATGGTTACAGACCAGGCTTAGGACTGTCACATCACCTCTCTTCCTGTCAGAGCAGCTCACCTGTTTTTGGAAGGTAATCAAAGCCCCTCTGCCTTCTACTTTAAGACCACTTTGCTCCAGCCAGTTTAGATCTCTCCAAAGCCTCCAGGGCAAGTAAAGCCAGATCAAACAAGTGTGCTAGAATATCACCAGCACCTAAGCTTACAAGGGAAAAAACAAAACAAACCCTCAAAGCAAGATAATCTAATTTTCTCTCTCTAGTCTCTTAAAACCAGCGAGATTAAAAAGGTTCTGACTAGTACAGCAATCAAGTGTCTCTTTAGGAAAGATTTGGTAGGCTACCAACTCACAGCTACATTGAAATTTGATTTCTTACCTTAGAAGTGTCTGTCTAGATTTCAGGCTTTATTTTAAGCAATGATCACTGACCTTCTCTTACTGTCTCCATCACACATTGAGCCTTAGAACCTTAAAGGGTTTGTTCATCTACTTGAGAGAGCTACAACAGCACGATGCAGCTTCACTGTAGACAGCGTCTGTCTTCCAGCTTCAACCCACGCCCTCCCCTGCTGCTGCAACAGGCAGAGCAGCTTGGACCTGTGCAGAGAGTAATCCATGCACGTGGGCCACACCATCGTGTGCAGAAGAATCATTCCTGAGGAGTATTTTATAGTGATGCTTGTTTAAAACCTCCTACGAGTTCCCCAACATGAGAGTAAGAGAAAGGGAGTGGGTGTGGGAAAGCCGAGGGAATCAGCTTTGATGATCATCGCCTCAAACAGTATCTGGATTGTCACTCCCAAGCCACAGCTCCCACCACTGTCAGCTGGGACTTCAGCCCAGCAGAACTACGACACAGAAGATGCAGAATTGGTGCTGCAGGCTGCTACGTCCAACACAAAACCATCAACCCAGCTGCTGTCTATAAAGGTTTTAATATCAGTATAAATAGGGCACAGTTACAAAAATCTGCAAGACTGGAGCAATGGAACTTTGACTTAAAAACCTTGAGTGAGGCCTTGCTCTTCAGAAACACACACAACACACAGACTGCAGGGTGAAGGGAAGGCGTGAGCACACATACACCATCTTGCCTGGAACCATTCAGTACAAAAATAGCAGTAGAAAGATGGTCTCTGAATTGCTGGCTGATCCCTTGGTTGTGCCTTAACTGGACTCTGACTGCGAGGGAGAGGCAGATTGCACCTTGTGTTAAGAGCAGAGTTAATGCCCAGTGGAAAGTTTGTCTCCTCTCTCCATCCAGCCACAGCTTCCCCAGCTGAGGTACAAGCTATAAAAATAAAGGTTTTGACTGTTGAGCACTTGTACCCAGCCAGGATGCTCTGGCAGATGGAGCGGGCGGGCTGTGCCCGTGGGCTGATCACCGAGGAGCCGCTCTCGGCTTTCCTTACATTCACTCTGCTACTGGGTTGCACGAGTTCAACGGGATCTCGCTGCTGCTCTGACAGGTGGGTTCACACCACTGCCCACCCCAGGCCTCCCTCCCTTTCCCAGTCCTTGTTGCGAGCTCTGCCAAAGGTGATGCCTTCTGCAGTGGACGTGAATCGTTCTGGTGCACGTCATGAAGAGGGAGGCAGGGGCAGGACAGGATCTATCTCTGCACGTGGCGGACAAAGGCCTGCACGAGCTGAAACAAAGGCTCCTGCCCCTCGGGACCCAGCTTGGAGGCCGACTTTCCTTGGGGAGAGGGAAGAACCCCACTGGCAGGTGAAGAGGGGCCACCACGGCGGAAGTAACGAGACAGGCTGGAGAGCAGTGTACTCTGAAATCGGGAGCAGGTAATAGGTGAGCTTCTTTCAAACACGTGCCCCTCTCCCTCCCCACACAACGCGCCAGCAGCAGAGGAACAGGCGCCGGTACCTGCAGCCCCCGGCTGTTGATTCATTCTGGGGAATGGGCTCTATGGGCAGCCAAAGGCAAATGACCTTCTCCCACAAGAAACATTTACAGTGAGAAAGGATGGTAGAAGCTGCTTACCAGCTCAGAGCTGAGCTCCTGTTTCATCCGCTGCTTATCACGGGGGTGCACAGCTGGGTCTCTCAAGTACCGAACGGCCTGGGAGATGAGCAGGTAGAAACAGTTCTCCATTGTAAACATGAGCAGAGACCTGTGCGAAGAAACACACATCAGCAGGAGCCAAAAAGGTCAGTACACTCTAGTTTCAAGGTCAGATACTCTTAGAGAGATGTCACACACACAGTACATAAGAGGGAACGCTGTTACAGTTCTCTTTCTGCTCAAGCAGCGATACTCAAAAGCTATGGTCTGCAGAGTAGAGACTCCTGTTGGCCATCAGGGAAGTCTGATTTAAATGTTTAAATAAGCGTCAAACAACTCTCTACACTGCATCTTAGGATGGGATGGTTTCATACACCCTCCCCAAAAAAATCCCTGCTTGCTTTGGAGAACTGATGGGCTATCTGAACTCCCTGGATTCAGCGTGAGCCGTTCTGAAGCTACATGAATGCCTGCAAACCTCAGTTCTGATCTGAGGAGCACTTGGTTCTGCTTGACTAAATCAAAAAGCTAGAAACTTACTTGAGGGTTTTGGTTCCCTCTTGCATATTCAGCCCTGCAGCCTGAGGGAAAGGTTCCTTCTTCTTATCCAGCTGAGAGGGGAAAAGACAGGCATTAGAGACAGGAGATACAAACGAGGAAATACTCCTACTCTTCAAAATATCAGTTGAATGAGTGCTCTGAGACCACTGCAACTGCTGTGCTCTCCCAAACAGAGAAGTGGCTAGTACCTCTCCCAGCATGTTAAGGGCCACGTTGACTGTGGCAAGAAGGGTCCCAAAGGAAGGTGCGACGTCTGCATCAAAGGCTGGTGTGGTGAAACTCAAAACGAAGAGCACGTTGTACTCAGCAAGGTCCAGCGACTGTGGAGAAACAGAAAGAGGAGTGAGCAACCTCTGAGGCCATGAGTATGCCATTGTCATAGTAACAGGAATGCCTAGTCCCTGTATCACACTTTTTGTATGGAGAACTAGAAGCACGAGACCATTTCCCAAATCTCAGGTACACAGACGGAGCAGTGGAGAGCGTTCTGTACAGCACTGCACACTCAGACGATATGGCTCTCCTCACATGAACGAACCTTCTCCAGCTCCCAAGCCGTACAGCTTGCCACCAAGCGGCAAACTAAAGTAATGACTGTTTCCAGACTGTTTTCAAACACCCAGGCATATGTACCTAGAGGCACAGGAAGTTAACTACCCAAAAGTTAGCAGCAGGACACTGCCAGAATCAAGGGTTAAACCTTCCTTTTCTGCACTTGGAGACCAGCCACTACATCACACCAACACAGGAGGGTAACAAGAGGATGTCTCTTCTGAAGAGTGGCATCCAGAGCACAGAATCACAGAATCATCGAGGTTGGAAAAGACCTTGAAGATCATCCAGTCCAACCATGAACCTCACACTGACCGTTCTCAACTCCACCAGATCCCTCAGCACTGTGTCAATCCGACCCTTCAACCCCTCCAGGGATGGGGACTCCCCCCCTGCCCTGGGCAGCCCATTCCAACTTCCAACAACCGCTTCTGCAAAGAAATCCTTCCTAAGAGCCAGTCTGACCCTGCCCTGGCGCAGCTTGAGGCCATTCCCTCTTGTCCTGGTGCTTGTTCCTTGGCTAAAGAGACTCATCCCCATCTCTCTGCAACCTCCTTTCAGGTAGTTCACAACCCTAGCTGGGTTATTAGTCTGCTCCAGGAAGGTTATAGGTACACAACGTTGTGCAGATCACACAACAGTTCAGCCAAACCTTCCTCCCACACTGATCAGTGCCTGATTCCTTGTCTCCTGCCTTCCTGCCCTGTGCAGCAGGACAGCAGGCAGAGGCGTGGTGGGGTCATCATCTCAAGCAGGACAGACTGTGCCTCCTCCCTATACGGACCCAGAACATCACCTGAAATGCTGGAAACCACCCCTTCAAGGAGCAGCATCCCTCCTCTTTCTCTACCTGATCAAGAAGGATCTGGCAGACATCAGGGGTGAAATGGCGCAGTGCAGCAAGACATTTGCTGAGGATTTTCAAGAGGCTGTACTGCACCATAAGCAGTGCTTTCTGCTCTGCTGCCTCTGACTCAGGACTGGGATGTTTGGAGGAGGCTTGGGGATTACGCTGCACTCGTGGAGTCACACTTGATGGAAGGGAATCACCATTTTTTGTCTGTGGAGAAAGAAAAAAAAAAGTCTTGAATACGGATATGATTATTTTGCACTAAGATGGGTATTTTGAGGGGAAAAAAAAAAAGCCATGAACAAAAGGAATGAGGAAATAAGGCACCCAAAGTCTGTCACCTGCTAGAAGCATGAGAATCTACACTTAGTGTGCATCAGGGGAGGCACTGCATTGCAGGGAGGCAGCTGCAGAGGCTGTTTAGATTCCACATTCCATAAGAAGAATCTCTAATCAACACACCAAGCCTTAGCCATGCTGAAGTAACACATCAGTGGCAATGCATCGTCTCCACTTCATGAATCTAAGGATTCCCCAAGAACAAGAGCACTCTCTCAAACAAATCAGATCAAGGACACCAGGTCAAAAGTGGCTTAATTAATGGCACTACAGAGTACTACAGCGATGCAGCCTTCTTGCTGCAGCGTAGGCAGCTATAAAATCACAACAGCACCATTTAAACACAGGCTGCTGTTTCTCTAGGACTGGCTTTACAGAGTTTTTAGAGTCCAGACTATTTATACATTTTTTTGCTGTGGAGAAATGCAAATCCTAACTATCAATGATTGCCACTAATCACCACTAGGATTACTGACAATCAATTCAACATCCAGGAGCCTGAAGATTGAATAGTATTTGCCTTTTAGCACGGAGCACGGGCATGCAACACTCCTAACTGGCAGCTCGGCGTACAGTCCCCATCCTCCTCACCTGCAGGTAGTGCTGGAGCATTTTGCGGCTGTGCAGGAGGGAGGTACAGGCCTGACACAGGTAACACAGATTCACCTGAAATAAATAAGGCAAGGGAGAAATCTCTTAAAAACTCAAAACCCATCTATTCACTACCATCAGTGGAAGCTAGAAAATCCAGTTAAACAGAACACTGTGATCGTAAAGGATCAATGCAGTCTCTTGATTTCTCAGTATTTTCTTGGAGTCACCTGCCAGTGAGAACTGAGAGTAAGATGTTGAATTCCCCGAACTGAATTCCAAGCTATCATCTCTCTGTTGCCAACAGTTATCTTTCATCACTCAATTCAGACAAGGAACTGACCAGACATTTAAATGACCTCAACAGCAGTTCCTATTAGGAGTGCAGTAATAGAAAGGTAATATAGTGCCAGTTTCTCTTAACACATCCAAATCCCTGTGGCCCAAGGCAACGTATTATCCACAGCAATATCCCGATTCCTACCTGCATGTCCCTCATAAGCTGTGGCAGGTGGAAATGCCACTCCTTTGTGAAATTTGAGAGCTGAAGAATGAAGCCAACGGTGTGATCAGCCTCTTCGAGACAGGCCAAGCTCTGTACTGTCCGTACTGCATTCAGACACTGGAAAGCAGAGAGAAGTAAATCAGCACAAGGACAGTTAAATCACAAAAAGCCCATTCCCTTCTCTAGAAGAAAAAAGCTGAAGATGCAGAGAATCTGCCCTTAGGGACAGAAAATCCATTCATGAACGCAGCCACACAGCACATGGGCAGACCCAGAGCACTTTATATTCCCAGTCAGAGGTCAGTTCATTTCATGAACCGTGCTGCCACACGAGCAGGCAGCTGT
Source organism: Strix aluco (assembly GCF_031877795.1). Classification (NCBI taxonomy): domain Eukaryota; kingdom Metazoa; phylum Chordata; class Aves; order Strigiformes; family Strigidae; genus Strix; species Strix aluco. The sequence goes on along the minus strand of NC_133950.1, from coordinate 9,943,921 downwards.
TTGTCTTGGGAGGGGGCTCGTCAACAGGTAATTCAGCACCTACGTACAAACAGGACGCTTCAGCACGTCTGCGCTGACACAATCCAGCCAGTACAGGTATTTCAGTATTGCAGCACTTGAGAGCTTGCTGGTCCCAGTGGTGACTGAACCCTGACCACAGCCATTTTCATTATCTGAGCAAGGCTGAGCTGAAGCCACCTCCAAGAACAGCTCTCATACTCTTCTTTCCGGAACAGGCAGCCACAAAGTGAGTTCCAGTCGAACTCTCACTTTTGCTACTGTGTTGGGTAAGTACATTAAACACCTGTAGCAAAGTCATAACCCCAGGAGTGAACAGGATGAACAGATGGTGACTGCCCAGCTCTAACAAGTGTTGTAACAGTCATCCCTGCCTGACCACACGGCTTGTGTATTCTGTCCTCCTTCTGCCACTCCTGAATTATTTCCACTGTAAATCTTTCTGAGGCAGGAGCCTCTTGTCAAAGCTTCTTCACTTTGACATGTTTCCACTGCTATCGCAACACAGAAGCCAAGCGAAGCATCGTGAAGGAAGTATGTGACACACCTGAAGAATCCTCTCTTGATGGACCCCAACAAAGTCCAGTGCTTCCGTCAGGAAGTTGTATCTAAGTGTTTTAAGAAGGCGCTCCATCAGCGACATGGAGAGACGATAGACCCCAGGCCAAGAGGGGGCATCCAGAGACTTTCGAGAGGAAGCAGATGTCTGAAGAAATCAGATACAAATGACTTATTGCCACTGCTGCCCACACGCCACAAACCCTCCACACCATTCTGGAAGCCACCAGTCTGTAGGGGTGGCTGCTCCACCCCACAGCCTGCAAGGCAGGGCAGGGCAAGCTCTCCGGGTGCCCTCCCACACCGGAGGAAGGAGCACCCACCTGAATGGCTCCGTTAGTGCTGAGCTGGTACACGCTCAGGAGGGGCAGGCAGACACTCTGCGTGACACCAGCTCCAGCCACCGCCGCTGCTCCCTGCGAGGCACAGAACAAACTACTGTTAAAATCTGCATGTGCGTCTGCTCTCTGAGACTGAAGAGACTTATTTTGCATTAGATATTTCTGTCCTCTGCACTGTCACCACCCTTTTAGAGAACTTTCATCTACACACACTTCCACATTGCTAAAAATTCAGTATCAAGAAAAGCAACACTGTTCTTCCAGTAACATCTAACCTGCATAACTGTATTATGAATTTCATTTAGATATCACCTAGTTTGGTACATACATAATCTCTGAAAAGAGCTGGCTTGGGAATGACCTTGCTTTCACCTAAAGCCCCACACAAGTTGAATTTTTAATAGATAAATGACACTTTATTGCAACTAATGAGAAAGCAGGTTCCAACACTTAATGCTGTTTTAACTAGGGGGGGATAATTTGCATTGCAGAAGAATACATTCAGTGAAAGTACCTGCTCTAAATTACACATCTGCTCTGGCTGGCTCAGCTTTTCCATCCGAGACATCCCATTATGGAGAACAAGGCAAACTAAGCAGGACTACGTACAGGACCTACTGCTTGCCAGCCTCTAAAAAAACCCCTTTATCTACAGATCATTGTTCAGCTGCATCGCAGACGGAATAATGAGATATACGGTTCCTATTAAAAATGTATAGCTATATGCTCTCATTTCTCTGCATGTCTCACCTGTTGAGTCCTTGCTAAGGTCAGCAGTAAATGTAATGAGGCCTCTGTGAAGTGAAGGTTTTGTTTAACTCTCAGGCTGATCTCCAGTGCGGTAAAGATAGTAGGAAGCACAGGGACTTTCCTAGTAATCTGCAGCCAGTAGTCTCCATCTTCATCAACTTCACAGAGCTCTTTAGCCAGATGCAGACCCAGAACACACACCTGCAGTGACAAGGAAAGGAGAACAAGGTATAGGCTTGACATGGGTACCAAGAAAATTTTTAGAACATTTACTAACACAACCTAAAGTTCAATCATTCTCAGAATCCGAAATGAAGGCACCAGGTATCCCTCACATTACACTCTGCACACTCGCTGGCTGTATTAGCAATCATGACAATGTTTTTTAGGACAGATCTGAAAGAGAGGCAGCAACAGCCAATTTCTCAGACTGATGTGTGCCAAAAAGACATGGAGTAATTCTGAAACAGAAACTGTCGAAACTTCCTTTGAAGGCAGCAGGCTGCAAGGGAAAGTTGTTCCAAACATACACAAAACTTTTGTCTTGAGAGAAGAAATGTGACTGCAAGGCAGACGAACAGGTCTTTTACCCCATCTCGCTGGTCTTTGTGTTTAACGCGGGAGGCATCATCTGTTTCCATGCTGTCCTTGTCATCTGTAGCATCTCCCAAGGTCAGGCTGTGTCGAGTCTGATCAAAGAGCGCAATAACCTCATCCTGGAGTGTTTCACACACGCTCAGCACCAGCTGGGAGTACTGTGGGATCTCATTCACTGGGACACACACAGAACAGACAACAGTTAACACACAATCCTTGTACTTAGGTTTCCAGCTTAACTGATAACATCACTGGGCCACATTTCTTGGAGTTAATATTTACTCTATTTTCATTTCAAAACCTACAAAACAGAATGTGAGAAACTGTAACTAAGGTAAATCATTAAGTCTAGAAGGATATAATAAGGGATTAGATGATCATCTGGATAACAAAAACATGTAGTTTTACCAAGAAGTCATATAAACTCACGACATCTCAAAGCACAAATCAAGCACTACTATGGACAGATTATTCCGTAACTGTCCACTTTTTTTTCCTACCCATTTCTCCAGACTGCTGGTAGTGGCCCATGCAGAATGGGTGACTCTGCGTTCTGTGAGTCCATATAAACACTACATTCTTATCAAAAACCATTATAATAAATTGCACCACCTTTTACCAGCATGACTGGAAACTCAAATTCAACAGTGAAGAAAAACCTTTAAAACAACCCTTCACTTTCTATTTATTTTCCAAAATATATGGCCTTGCAGAGCCCAAGCAGTGGGACAAGGAAGACACAGAAAGATAAGCTGATACACTTCACAACGCCACAGCTGCCTCTGTATGTGCTGTACAGAGAAATACTGCCAGATTCCACTGAGGGTCTTTGCGTGCTACTGCAATGTAAGATGCCCCACAAGTGACAGGAGTAATGACCGGTCTAGTTTCTCTGGTTTGTAACAAAATGTACCCTCAGAAGACTTTCTTGTGTTTGGGTCTTTTTTTATCTCTAACTAAAAATTCATGTCAGAAGCTAAGCTCTACGTGAGATGGCATTACTAGAGGTCCCTCCCACACCTGCTGGGCTATATTCAAAAACACATGGGAACCCTATCTTGTGTCTATCAAACCAATCAGAGCCAGAGGTTATTGTTGGGGAAGGAGAAAAGAAGGGAAGACATACACATACTGTGAATGATAAACCTCATCTCTTTCTAAAACTAGCTAAAACAAGAAAAAGGTGAAGAAGTCCCAGAGGTTGGTGGCTATATCCAGCATCCTGTACTACTACTAACACCACATGCATTTTTATCTTGGAAACACTAGAACATTAGGGTGTATTCAGCCACGGCAGCCCTGCTCTTGACACTTGTACATGCACCACCTCACCTTTCATCTCCTTCATTTGCAGAACAGTGATAAGAGCTGAGAACACTTTGGCTTTGGTTTTCTCCATCATCTGCTGATCTGCCTGTAGTACTCCCTCCAGAATCTGCGTCAAGGAGTTTATGATTTTATCCACTGAACCCAACTCGCTGACAACAAAAAGGGAGAGCTCTTCAGATTAGACAAGATCCCTCAATAAATATATTGGCTTGACTGAGCTGTGAGGATCAAATAACTTATGACCCACACAAATAAAAGCATTTCTTCCAAGTAAAGTTTAAGTCACCACCTGGATCTCACTAAAGACATTCCACAGTACAGTGAGAATGCAGGACTGACTATCACAAAAGCTTTTTTGATGCACTTTTCACCAGCAAGCAGGAAGCCAAACCATAAATGCATTGCTACAAGAGATTTCAGCAACAGCTGACAGACATTTGCCATCCCAAAAGAGAATTCTATGATAAAGCTTCAGTTTCCTCCCCAAATCACTAAGGGAATCTCATTAGAGCAAAACACTTAAACATAATCTCTCAAGTTTTTATATTTAGCAGTGACTAACAGTTATCCAAACAAAATACCTACCTCTTCCACTGTTTGAGCAGGATCAGGAGAAGGGTACATAGCATGGACCCCAGCTGCAGACAGGATACTGACATGGGAACTAGGAGCTAAGAAGAAATACTGCAAGAGTTACAGTTGCACTAGTGACATGGAAGAACATTTAAGAAATCCTCAGCCCAAGCACCGCCACCAAATGACCAGGTTTGTTCCTCAGCAGCTACCAGCAGCGAGGGAACCAGCGTCATGACCCTCGCAGGGTCACTCAGTGATGACAAGAATGACACACACAAAAATCCAGATTTGTAAGAAGCTCATCAATTTAGGAAGAGAGACTTTGTTTCAGCCCAATTTCACAGGATCTAAAAAAACCTATGATGGCAAGCAGCTGCAGAAACAGAACTCCCACAGTACAAAGATGATGAGCAATTGGGAAATTAAAAGAACTGACAGGAAGCACCACCTACCAAAACCTTGGTCCCATTTAGCACATCCAGAAACAACTGCTGATGAACTGCAGGATCAGTCAGATGCATTATATCTGCCTAAGAACCACAAATACAGAGATCAATCAAGCACAACAAAAGATGCACCTTCTTAGCAGTCTAACATCAGTCTACTGTTTTAATTTGTTGCTTTAAGAATTCGCCAAATTTCACAGCTGCTGAATGATGCAGTTTTACAGAAATCACTGAAGTAATACATTAATAGTTGACAAGAAGACGGCAATGACTAACTTCCCTAATGGTGCATCCCTGACTCACTTGACTCAGCAAAATCTCTTCAGGATTACAGAATTACTTAGAATTGCTATAAAAATGATTTACTACCTCTCTCCTCTGCTCAGGCAGACAGTATGCTCATTTTGATCAAACAGCAAAACACCACTGACTCTAACCTCTTGTACCACGCTCGTGCCAACTTGTGTTGTGAGCATATATACAACAAAAGTGAAAGAAAAAACAGCGAATTCTTCATTAAAGCTTAGCTGGCCCTAAGAATTGACACTGTATTATTCAAAATGTTAATTTCAGATTATCATGAAAGATGAGAGGTAGCTCTTACATGGCTAGTAGAGATTATCAGCAGCATCCGCCAGGCTGAGATGAGCATTTGATACTCTGTCATGGAGGCACAGCTGCTACCCTCTGTCTCTGCCACGTGATATGCCAGTAACTTCACATATTCTGACCAATAGGCAAAGCGCTTTTTGGTGGAGAAATTCTTCAGCGTGTCTTTCAGGGACTGATCCAGTGAGCCCCTGACCAAATCAAGAGGAGAAGTTATCTTCATTTATTCTTTGGTCAGAAAATATACTTCTTCTGAGATTCAGGTAGGAAAGCCAAGGACACAGCTTGCAAGTGAAGGTTATTCCACATATTAGACCTGTGCAGGGAATCCCACTTTTTGCATCAAATGTGAAGGAAAAACATGATCCCTGAAGAAAATCTATGATTTTTCTTTTAAGGGGAGATTTTAGTTAATCCTAACTTTTCAACATATTAAAGGACAGTTACGTTCAAGAAAACAAAATGAGTGTGAGAAAACTACTAACGTTATTCAGCAATCACTATAGTAGGTGTACTTAGCTTAGTTTACAATTAGCTTTAATAAATACTGTATATTCTCATTCCAGGATACAAGGAAAATACTTACATTCTCACCTACAGGCCGCAGAAAGACTGTAACATCTCTTTCTGCAGTTGGTGATTACAAGAATCTCAAATGCCTGTTTGTAATTTATTTATAAATCACTGTTCCTCCCACATTTTCACAGGATTACATGTACTTTGTCCCTCAAAGCCTGCATGGTCTATCAAGATTTAACACAAAATTAAAAAGTACAGGGATGAAGGAGAGACTACCAAAGACTCACTTGACAACATAGTAGATCTCCAAACAGATGATTTTCATGATTAAGGCACAAGTATCCAAGACGCTGAGCTATAAAGGAAAAAAAAAAAAAAAGCAAAATCTGAGCACCTAGCTCTGCAGGGTAAGTGGAATTCTGATTTATCCCTACCCATCCACTTGCAGTGACTGATAATCCAGTTTTGCAGGAGACCTGTTTCTCCCAGAATAGCAATAGTTATGTCGTTTGACCACAGACTGGTGATAATAAGGAAAGAATTCTGTGTCCAAAGTGGCACTCAGTGAGATCACAGGACTTTCATAATGAAGGGGAAAGCTCCCACAGAAAGGAAGAATAACAAAAACCTAATCGATTCCTCTGTGATACTAGTCAGCCTGAGCTATGCCTAAAGAAAAAAAAGTTTGTTCTGCCAAACAGCACATGACGTACAGTACAGATACACTACAGACAGCATGCCTTTCAAAGAGTGTTCCCACAGATGCTAGGTAACATCTATTTTTGTTTCATATGCAAATAAAGAGCAGAGAATTTCAGAAGACAGTTTATGGCTGTAGAGCCTCTGCAAAGCTCAAAAGCATTCACTTCATCTCCTGCCTGTGTTTAAACCACTTGACCATAATTCTTTTAAGAAAACTGCAAGCAGAGGGAAGAGCCACATACATCACTTAGAAACCTTTTCTGAGAAGTACATAACTACCTTCATTTTGTTTGGATGTAACTCACCTCTGATGATTCTGAAGGTGGAGGAAGGGTCCCAAAAAGGGGATTGGTTAAATTTTCCCAAAACTTTGGCCTAAAAGATACATACAGAAGTAGTATCAGTTATCTCCCCCACACCACATGCCTAGCAGCATTTTGACTGTTCCAAACTTTATAGAAAATATGCTTTGGTAAATACAAGCTTTGTATAAAAGAAAGAAATATATTTGCTTCTGAACATGCCCACAGGGGCTTCTCATCTTCTTTCCTGAGAGACCTAAGTTCAAAGCCCACACACTGCATACCCTTGCCAGCACACACAAAGACTAAGACACAAATGTCCCCGAAAAGTCTGATGAATTAAAGAAAAAGTGTTTTGGAAAAAAAGGAAGGAAAATGCATTGTAGAAAAACAACAACTCACTTTGTCCTCAGAACTAGCATGGCGCTATCTCGACGGTCCTGCCACAGAGCATGCAGGAAGGCAATGGCAGCCCGGTGCAAGAGGGGAGGGCACCAGTACCTGTCCTGTTGTTTGGAGTCTATCAGCTCTAAGACTACTTGGAGGCAACTCCACTCCCCTAAGCTGAATTCCTAAAGCAAAAAAGGAAATGAGAGAGGTTACGTCACCACAGAACCACTATGTAGGCATCTATTAAAGCAGAATGTGCTTGATTCGATTTGAACGATATACAGAGAAATAATTCTTGAGTACATGATGCTGTCATATATTTTGTATACGACTAAAAAGAATGCAGTCATAACACTGGAGAGGAAAAAAATATTTTTAGGGGAATAAAAAAATGAGCTAAGCTAAGACTTAATGAGACCAAGTGCCTTCAAAAGGTCCCAACCCAAGAAGACCTTGAACTGCAAAGCACCAGAGTGGGTATTCTGGAAAACTGATAGTATCCATTGTACCTCAGTCTTCAACTTTCTCACTGAGTGGCCACCATCAGAGTCAAGAGAACGGGCCACAGGGATCTTTGGTCTTTGGTCTGACCCAGTAGATGTTCTTATGTTAACTCACTATCTGCCTTGAAATACTGGGGAAAGCTTCTCTTTGGTTATAGGGAAAAGTGAAACGGGATAGCAGCACATCTATTCATTGCAAGCACAAGCTACGTTTATCTTTACATTAAGCACATCAGGTCACATAGCTCAGAGACTAGTGCTGTAAGACTGCTATGAATGCTACAGTAAAAGACTAGTGAGTCCTTGGGCATGTATCTGCTATTCTACCTTTGACCCATCACTGCCATCCTTCACTTCCAAGTTCAGGAACAGCTCAATGAGCCCAGGTTGTGTCTCCACCGCAACCGTGAGGAACTCCAGTATCATGACCTTAATACGCATGTCCTCGATCTTGCTCTGCAGGCGGGTGAGGAAGGCATCACGGATGGCAGCAGCATCACTGCCAAGGCAGGCATAAACAGACATGGGAGCAACCTGCAAAAGGAAAGAAACCTCAGAAGCAAAAATAACCAAACTACAGAATGCTTCTTGTCTATATAAAAGCTGATTTGCACTTTAAATTGAAACTCCAAAATATTTGATATTGAATCTATGAATGTATGTGAGGGAACTCAAAAGTAAGCTGCTGTCATTAAGCAGGAGGAAACCTGCAAAATGATCCACATTTTCCTCTTTGGCAACTCTGCTCTATCCCTCACCTGTTTCTCAAGGGTTATGACAAAACTGGGAAAGACAAAGAAAACCAGTTTTGGAATAATGTTTCTTGAAATAAAGAAACTCAGAGCTGGATCTATATGCTTTAATAAAACTGCAAATACATTCTCAGGAGTTTAGTAGCTAAAAGAGTAAGTCTAAAAGGCAAAGTTGAAAGCTCCCGATAAAAACTTAAATAGGCTCCTCTTCTCAGTAAGATGTTAACATTTCACTTAAGAAGGTGTAGGAATTGTATTTACAAGTGTGACTTGAGAAAGTTGCTCAAGAAAGTGGAAAGAGATCAACTGGAGGTGCAAATACTTTGCAGAAAACACCCCACTCATGTGAAGCCTCTCAGTGAGATCCTAAGTGACTTCTGAAACAGCAGATTACATTAAAAAACTAAAGGACCCTCTATGTGATTTTTAATGTGCTCTACCTTACAGCTTTCAGTCCACACTGCCTTCACCAGACTTGCATTAAGCTCCCTGATACAAAAAAGCCTGAAGAAATTATCTTTAAAGACTTTCAGTGGTGGAATCGGTCACAAGGGGAGAAGCAAAGGAGTCTCATCTTACCGTAGCCAGTCGTTTGAGCAATTGGATGGCCAGGCGTGGAAGTGCAGGGTCATGCTTGTGGTAGATGTATTTGGCCAAGACCGCAATAAGGTTGTTTCCATGAGCACCTGGAGAGAACACAATTAAAATCAGAGAAGAAACTGCAAGAAGATGTAACTATTTACCAAATAATAATTTCCATAACAGAAGGTGAGAACTAGGTCACTCTCCCAAAAGAACAAGGCATGGGCCCAGCCAGAGGTACAAACGGCAGCTGATTTACTACATTCTGTAATTACACCTAACTTATTACAAAGCAGCAAACAACAAGCCACGTTTGCTTAATACTTTAGAAGCTGTCCCAGAGGTGAAGAATGTCTTAGAAGAGGGAGAATAGGCCTTCTCCCATCACTAGAACCACTTTTTGGAACCTTGAAATCTTAACTACTGTTCCTAATGAGACACACGCTGACTATTTGCAAATAACAAAAGCACAGCTGCCCAGGCTCCCCCCCTGGCCAAATACATACCGTGCTGAGTAAGTGCCTGTTCTAATGGAGATACTACGCTAGAGGGGGGCTTCAACCGGATGACATTATTGGTAACCGAGAATGCCAGTTTAACTGTTTGGATCAGCAGTTGACCTTGGCCTTGCGACTCATCACTGTGTTTCCAAAAAGAAATCAAAGTAAGTAACGATGTTGACAACCGACATTTTTTATTTGCACAACATTCAAAGAGGAAATTCTATACTCTGTCAATCAGGGGTTATAAGACATTTTTACTCAGACTGTCACGTCACCACATACAAGCTGCTGAAATACAAACCCTCACATATCCACAAGAAAATACTGTCTACCTAGCCCTGAGTTTTCAGCATCAAACAAAAGAAAAAGAGCTCGACAGCCTACTGCCACTTTTTTTTCCCCTCTTTGGGATACAGAGATTTAAAATGTATTAAGACAGAGGGAGAAACATTTACAGAATCAATCTCACAGAAAATTATAGTGAAACAAAACTGGATGAAGATAAAACTGTCTCCAAGTCTGGTTTTTTCCTAAGATTTTCCTTATCAGATAAACATTCTGGAGAGACATTAAAGCCAAAAAGACTTCTCAAATAGGTCTCACTTTCTCCTCAACAAGTCTGGATTCCCTTCCAGACTTGTTTTGAAAGAAGAAAACACTAGAAACAACATGCTAGCAAGTTTGGCTGGCTGTGTGTCAAATAAAGCTGGCCAGGAGAAGAGAACAGAGGATGGAGAGAGATTCAACCACAGCTAAATCAAAAGATTCAAGCTTTCAGAAAGCCACACAAGGAAGTTAAGGCACTGAACACTGAAGGTATCTTCAGTACTTCCAGAGTACTTCAAGCTGCCTTCAGACCATCCTGAATAGACTGATCATCCCTAGCACTTCCAAAATTACAGTTCAACCTTTATTACAATTTATTCATGGGCATAGCTTGACTTGAACTCTGGTGTTACCTGAAGACAGAGAACTTCTAACTTTGGCTCTAATCCTCTTGCTTCTAATTCAGTTATTCAATCTTACAAAATTGAGTTCAAGTGAATTCTTTATAAAAAAATGTAACTGCTAGCAAACGTTAAACAATTGAGCACATTTACACCCACCAGCATACTCCAAATGTCATTTAGAAAGAGAAAACTAAAACAACTGCATGAAATGGAGTGCACAGCAAAGACTATGTACAGACCTGGAACAAACAAGGCTTGTTCCTCCAGAGCATACAAGGCAGGCTGCCACGGCCAGCCACTACGCTGACCCCCCCGTTAAATGCAATCAGGTAAAAGCTACATTTCAAATATCATCTGCTTCTTTCCCCACGCTACTGAAATGAAACACACCACTCACCTACTAGGCTGGGAGGCCATTACCATATCGATAGTGTCCACACCAATTCCCATGATGTTAATGACAGCTTGCCCTGCCTCAGTGTTGGCCAGGCTGAAGATGCACAAGGACTGAAGGCTGGGGGCATTGCTGTGAGACAAAAACCACACAGGACTTCATCACTAGGAGCACTTGCAGTATTTTGCCACGTAGCACTTAGAAAATTACCACAAAGTAACCTCTTAATTTCTACACCCCCACTGACCCTACTTCGTTCTCCCTTCTGCTTTCTTCAGAGTGGACACACCAAATTAGAAAGTGGATGGCAGTCTGTCCCAGGAAATCTGTTTACTGTTTTCCCTTTCTTCACCAGGTATTCTAGAAACCAATGTGGTTTGCTCTATCCCTAATCTTTTTCTACCCTTCCTGTACTCAGTAACACAAAAAAGAGCTGAAACCAGCACTACACAACTATGCCAGTTCACTCCTAGTCATTCGCATTCAAAAACTGAAACAAAAATCATAGTAACTCCTGCACTGTAAGCCAGGCTAGCGCAGATCTGAAATCCATCACGTGTCTTACCTACTGCGAGGATCCATTTCAGGGCATAAATTCAGTATAGCATGGATCAACTGCAGAATTAGGCATCCTAAAACAGAAATGAAATGGACTGCTCAGTTTTTGGGAAGATCTGTTGCCTAGTTTCTACTATTTTCAAACAAATCACAGCGTCTAGCAATACTGGTAGACATACAAAGCAAATCCCAAATGGCTGCTAGAAAAGGTATGATAAAAAAGGTAGAAAAATTCACACACACTGTCTGAGAAGACAAGTGATCCCTTTTATCCCCTCCCTCCTCCTTCTTCTTCCCCCTTCAACATCCTTACCGATTTTCTCTCTCACTCCGTGAGAGTTGTAACGCCATTTGTGGTAATTTGGTAACATCTCCTTCAGGACAAACACAATGCAGGGCACAAGGCCTTGGCTCTGGGTGCTACCAAGTTGTCCCTAGGAGAAACAGAAATCCTATTGTCCCCTTTCTGGTTAAAAGGACAAGAAACTGTTTTCAGGAAGATATGTCATATGTCTTTAAAGTGCAAGAAAACTATCAAGCACAGGGACATAGATTTACAAGTGACTTCTATTCCTTTGTAGGGCAGATGAATCAAATTTTTTTTTTTAAGAATAAGACTACAGAGAAAGCCCAAGCAGTAGCACAGTGTCAACCAATGATTACTCAGACACCTGCTGCACAGGAGATGGATCTCAGACACGGCTGTATTTCACTTTCCTATCGCAACAGCTGATTCACATGCAGACCATTCCAGCAGCACTCACCCGGACAAGAGTTGTTACCAGGTTCAGGAAGGAGATGGTAACACTGTACTCGCCCTGAGGCTGTTCTATGCTCATCAGGAGGTTTCCATAGCCCCCAGCATTCATTCCCTCTGCACTGTGAAATCAGCAAGAGGGTTTATTAGAGCAGGATTCTGACATGAGTGAGAGACATCAGATACACAGATTTCATACTGGGAAAAAGTTCTTATGACATGTTATGAATAGGTTAGGCCAAAAACAAAAAAAAACAACACAACCAAAAAAAAAGGGGGGAAGGGATCACAATTACCTAATCATGTGATTCATACTGGACACTGGATTGGCAACAAATGGTAAGAACCCTGTATGGTGAAGGTCAGTCCAAACCTACAAGAGAAAGAGTACAGATATTCCCTCTCACTCACATATATGTGTCCACTAGTTCTCAAACCCAGATGGTCATTTCCTCACCTTGGCTGGCATTCGAGCAGCCAGTACTGTCAAACAATTGACACAAGAAGCAATAACATCCACAGGGGGAGAGATTACAGTTGTTAGCCTACAAAAGAGAAATAGTATGCATAAAATGCACTGACACCTGTGGTCTAGCCTGTATACTTTTTTTTTAATCAAAGAGGCTTCTCTCTCACTGAAATACACAAGTATAAAATCTAAGCAGGTAAATACAGACTCCAGAGTCTGCACTTTCAGTCTAGACTTGTCACCTCCCCCTCACACCTGAGTCAGATCAATTTACTGCTAGAGGCAAGGCTGGCAAGACAGCAGACTGTCACAGAGAACAATAATTATGCAGCAGAACATCAATTCCCAGGCAGTTAACACTGAGAGGAGAGTTAATAAGTGCAACTGTTTTAACACCTGGAAGCTACAGCTCTAATGATATGTCTTACTCCCCTTTCATGTAAATACAGTTACCAATAAAAATGCCTTTAAATGGATAAAATTGCACAATATTCAGGAAAGAAGTGGAAGAGGGGCCGTTCTGCTGCATCAAAGCATTGAACAGCGTGTAGCCAGAACAGTCTTGAGAACTGAATACCAGTCTTGGGGAGTTTAAGCACTGAGACAGGCTTCTTGCAAAGCTCTTGGCAAAATGAGTAATTAGCCATTCTTCCAGCTCATTATCTCTTCTCAGGTACCTCTGCTGTTAGCGACTTCATGCCAGTCAGTGATTTACCTCTGCAGGAGCATGTAGATTCGCGACGTGATTGGCAGAAGGCAATCTGCTATCGATACATCAGTGCTGATGACTTTATGAACCAGATCAATTATGGGCTTGACCCTCTGGCAATGCTGGATCACATCTGGGTAAAGAAAACGAACACTAGAATGTGAAGTCACACTTAAGCAGTGACCAAATCTGGAACAACGCATGTTAATCTTACCACACATCCCCATGATCATTCCCCATACCAAAAAACATTTTATCTATCTCGACTTCTCCCTCATCTAAAATTTATCTCATCTCAGTACCTGTTCTTAGCTTTTAGCAGTGAATTTTACAGTATTATAATAGTAATTTAAAAAATGATGTTTCTGGGAAAGTATTCCGAGCTGTTCAATCCTACTAATAACCTCAAATGGATACCAATTAACACTTATTCTCTTTCATACTCCCAGCCTATCTCACCTGCTGTCGATACAACATGGAGCAGCATCTCAATCTCGCAGGTAAACAGTGTCCAGCTGCTGTAAGAATATTCCCATCGTACCAAATAAGCCCGATCATCCAGCATCACCTGGCCCACTGTTCCCTGAGGTATCCGCAGATTTGTTTGACCTAGTCCTAAAGATTGAAGAAGCAGGTGAAATAAAGTCACAAATTTACCCAAGAGTTAGAAACCAGATAAAGAACTAAATTCCCCAAAGCATTTCAATAAGAAAAGGTTAAGTGCTGTTTTCTTACCAAGAGGATAGAGGAGCTTTGGAGCTTGTCTTCGCCAAAGTGTGCCATCTTCATGAGAGATCACATCAGGAGGCTTATGCTTGTACAGTTCAATATAGAAGGACATTTTATCCAGGAAACTGTATACCTGCATACAGAGACAGCTTGAACAACACAGCCAAAGAGCCAGATCTTCTTAAAAATTAATCAAACCATGTCATTTTCAGGAATATGCAAGTTTTCTTGACATGCACAATATTCTTCTAATATGTCAATTCTACCAAAACATTGTTAGACAGTCCACATGTCCAGACAAGTCTCATCTAATGAATCAGGAACTTCTTATGAGTAAAGTATAACATGAAAGATTAGGCAGTATCTTAATCTTCAGCCATTAGAGTTGAAAAGTTTTCTAAACGCTAGAAAACAGTGTCCTGCAACAGCACAAGAGTAAAAAGGAGCCCCTGTACACTGTTTTTGACAAGAGCTTAATGTCTGTTATCTAACATTGCAATTGAGATAAGCACATATAATGGAAACAAAGAGTCACACAGCAGTATCGCACAGCATGTTATCCTTGTCTTGAAATAAATCATCTCTTAAACACCAAGAGCGATCCTGTACCTTTTTTGCCGTAGATTTATCAGACACAAGGGCTTGGAGCAGCTGGAGGAGAGGAGTAAGAAGATGGGGGAACATTCCACACACACTGTCCAGGATAATACCCAGACCTGCAGTAGGTTCCTGTTGGTGGAAATAGAAAACAAATGTCTTATTACTAAAAGAAAATGCTAAAATGGTCTCAGTATAGCACAAGGATACAGTTCCTTTTTAAGTTGTACATTTAACATTAATCATGCACAAAAGTATCACTCCAGTCCTTGCACAGACTAAAGCATGAGGCAGTGTGCAAGTATAAGGCAGGAAGTAAGACTGTAATGTGTTACATATCATCCTAATTCTGTGACAACAAAAAAATAAGCATGATGCTTTTGCCAGCAGTTAGTTCAATCCTTGCAACCCCAGCCCTGGTTTAAACTATCACCTATATTAAAACTTGTTCCAGTATCCTTCAAGAGTAAAGCCAAGGCTGTACCTAAAAGGCAGGAAAGGGCAAAAGTAAATCAAAGACAGATACAAACGACCACTAGCTCCTCATGCCTTCCTAGAAACTAACTAAATACAATCAGTCTGTTCCCTTCCTACAAGGGGATCTTCTATCAGGTTTCAGTTATAAGCAAGGTAGGTCAAAGGACTTGCCAACACACCGTCTTCCAGAAGAGCTGAGGAATGCTGGAAGCTGCCAGAACTTCACATGCGGCATCAATTATATCCTTCAAAGGAAGAGAGGATGAAGAAGTTACTTTACACAGGGGGATTTCATCCCAACCAAGTTCTGCCACATCTTTGGACTTTAAGTTTCCATGTTTACCAGTCAAGATGTAACTATTTCCTCTAGTCTGAAGAGAAACACACACCCACCACAGCCAAACCCAGAACACACAGCCAGCCTAGAGCCTGCTTCTTATCATGAATGGATGGGCCAGGACAAACATGCCCACTGCATCTGCGAAGGGCTGTATGATGTCTTCTCAAACTTGGAAATGGAGCATGTATTATTTCTGTTGCTTTGGAAATGACACGTGAACAATTAGTTTCAAATCCATAGGACTTCAAATGCAAGATATGCTCTTCCATTAATAATCAGTCAGTCTGCAGAGGTGTTTACTAAGGTTGCATTGTGTAAATGCAGTAAGACAAACAGCAAATCACTCTTCTAGATCTAAGTCACATAAAGTTTTCAGTCTCAAATGCAGGATTAAAATTTAACAAAAGTAATTAGCACCAGTTATGACAGGTTATTTTAAATTGGGTAACAGACACGATGAACCTTGGATGCTTACCTGCTGATTGCCCAATGTATGTAATTCCAGTGATGTCAGGACAAAGGAGAGAAGTCCATAAATACACATACAGGCCGTGCTGGCAGTACACTGGAAAGAAAGGATACACAAGGCCATTAAAAGAAAGACTATGAATTACAGAACACACTGTATCTGTACTCAGTCTGCTTTACAGACCGAGCAACTGCCTTCTTCATACATCCTTGCTGCAGTCAGCAGAGGGGCAGCAAAACAGGAAGCAGTCATTAGTTAAGCTCAACATTAACATGAAACATTTCACTGAAATAAGCAATCTTGCCACTACCATTATCATTAGAAAAGCCCTCCAAACATCAAAAAAAGAAGCACTAACTGTTCATAGAAATCAAAAAGATTTGCTTTCACTGGTTTCTGCCTACAAAGAAGCTTATTCTCTTACATGGTATTGTCTAATGAAACCATATACAGAGAATAGTGCAGAGTTAAATCATCTAATACTCAAGATCCACAATGGCAAGTACACTTATGGAGGCAAATCAGCAAATGCAGTCTGTTCTGCTCAAAAGAGATGTAGTTTCTCAACTTACAAAAGCTTTTTTTTTTTTTATTCTTTGCGCATGAAAATCTCTTTCATTTCAACTTGATTTCTGATCTTCACTGAAGGAAGCCAAGATGACAAAACATGCTTTACTGCATACTCTGCTTAAAGGCAGATTTAGTTTGAAAGAACACTGGTTCAGAATCATCCGCTTCCCATCATATCTTTACATCAGTAGCAGTTAAAAACCTTCAAGAGTTTACATATAGAAGAAACTCACATTCTTCCCCCCGCTGCTCAGCGATCGCAGCAGCTTTGTCAGATACTGGAAAACATTCAGCTGGATAGCAGTGCTGCCCATTCTCCTGATAACGTTTGTTGACTCCTCTGGGTTTACAGTGTGACGGAGCAGAGCCCAGGCCAAAAGCACCAGAGCATGATGTGAGACATCCCCTAACTGCAGCAGCTGATTGTCCATCTCCTGCGCAAGGACAAGACAAAAGCAAAATAACTGAGAACTTCTGAAAGAAGTTCATATTCAGCAAGCATATATCTGATTGTGTCTTCTTGCTACCAGTCACCTTTCCCTTGCAGATAATTATTGCAAACATGCAACTGACCAAATTATACACTTGCAGCCTCAGTCTGTTTTTCTGCATGGTTTACAGACTTATAGTTGGTCTAACCTCAGATGTTCTCTGTCCTAAACGCACTGACACTACCAAACTTTTGTTTCATTCCCTTCTGGAAACGTCACAGTGCCTATTCCTTTGCACACAACTTTCTTTAGAGAAAGTCCCAGGAACACCAAGGAAATATAAGCAGGAAAGGAATTAATTTCATTCTTATTTGCCCCAGAATGTTATGTGGATGCTAATTCCCACACTCAGTCAACAAACCCAAGGAACAGAAACTTACAGACATAATCTTTAAACAGCACTGCCTGGATAATCACAGTAAGTTCTGTATTGTTAGGCCTGACAAGGGGTCACTCTGCCAGTGCTTTACCTGGTGGATGCGCTCGTTATTGGCCAACTTGTGCTCCTCCGTCCTGTCATCCAAAGCACGCTCATGGAGGGAGTCAATTTCCATCCCTTCCACCAGAATAAGAGCACTAAAGTAGCTACGGGCAGGAAAAGAATAAAAACAAGTAGGTCAGAAACTTTATTTAAGAATTTGGGGGGGGGGGTTAAAAGCAATAAGTGGTCAAAAAACAACCTTTAGTTTGCTTTCGTTCAGCTGTTCTTTGAAGCAATAAAAAATTATATTAACAGCAGGCAATCCAAATTTTGTATTGAAATGCTAGTATATGACAGATCACAATCTTCAGAACTACCATTTCTGGTTGAACAGACAAAAAAAAAGTCACTGAAATTTGAAGATAGCTTTTCCACCTTTGTAACTCTCTGCCACCTGCCAGGATTTTCATTCCCCCCGGCTGCAGCTCGAGTTGTCCCATGCAGCAAAATTAAGACATTCCTGCCATTTTTATAAGCAGACCCACAGTAGCTTGAGCTGAGGCAGCACAGTTAACGATACAGGCCAGAGTGTGCACAGCTCCAGGCAGGTAGCAGAAGGACTGCCAGCACAGGACTGTAAATGCAATCTCACTTCTCCACTAGACCATCTAAGAAGGAGTGGTACTGTGTCCTCATTGCCATTCTTATCAGGGGCGAGATTATATACTAGATATTAAAGCCAGTATCTGGGTACCTCTCTACTTGCAATCACACCTTCTTTTTGACACAAACCTCCAGTGTGACCAGAAAAGCTATTCTGCCTTCATCACAATAAGCTGAGCTTGAAATAGCAGTGACTTCAAGAGGCAGCAGCAAGAACTAGAAATGCTTTTTTCCTGAGGAAAACAACTGCTTTTCTCCGTACTCACTTCACAAATATCCGCGATACTTACCCAATACGATCCACCAGGTGATCCATGCTCTCATCTACCAAATGTCTGTTGGTTTGTCTAGTGCCAAATCCCTGTTCTTTGAACATCTTTGCAAATGCCAGAAGCTCATCGGGTGCCATTTCAAAGTATGCATAGTAGAGGAAGATGACTTCCAGGAGCATGGACTGTTCACGGAGGCACTGCACAAACCAGCGGGAAACCTGACGTTCTGTCTGCGGAAGGAAAAGTTTGACCATCATATGTGGAAGCTCACAGGTCAGCCAAAGCAGTGAGAAACTGAGAAGTGTTGAAGCATTTCAACAGTTTGTGTAGCCAGCAGTTTGTATGAATGGCAAGGAAAGCCACTATAAATACAGAGGGTGCTGATGCAGAGAGATTATGAACAACTACCTGTCAGCCTAGGGTTATCAATGGATTTATTGGAAGGAACAGTACGTTCCATGCAACTCCCTGTTTCTGAGCAAAAGCGTGTTCTGCTAGAGAGGAAACGAGGTTTAGGTTTCTCAGACCAGGAGAAACATCCTTTTTAACTGCATCGGCACATACACATTTTCCAATATACTACATATAAAGAAAGACTTTATAAGTTTGATAAATAATAGCAAAAAACAAAATACCATGAGATTTCCATGAGTTTCCCATGTAGGAGCTTCTGCTTTGTACAGTGCTTCAAACTGTTTCCGGTAATTAGGAACTAGTTCCTTGTCCAACTTTTCAACACACTGGAAGTATTGTGCCTTAAATAAACAAATAAATAAATGAACTTCTCACACGCACACACACATGCTTTTTACAATCACAAGCGGACAATTACTACACAAGTTACATATTCAGCCTATCTCAGTGTCATCACAGGCAGGAAAAGGTTCCTGTACTCACTGTGTAAGGGTGCCTCTCATCCTGAAAGTAAGTGAGTAGATGGAGGACACAGCGCAGAACGCAGATCCTCTCCTCATAGTAATAGTCAGCAAGCTGTGAATATATAGTGTCATCAATAGCAGTTTGGTATTGTGTCCAACTCCCATGCATTTTCCTCTCCCATCCCAAGGCCTTCATCACAAAAATATATGGTGCTCAAACATTACTACAGATGGAGTTTCAACTAAGTAGTTTTTAAGTATTTTTTTTCAGATAACTTAATTAACTTGACAGAATTCAATAAAACATGCCCATTGGGACATGACTATAATTACACTGCCAAGTGAGAAAATTTGGAAAAGTAAGGCAAAAAGACAGAGAGAGATGATCTTTCATTCCTCATCCCTATTATCCTCTGTCAGTTATGATCACCAGTCTCCATTTCAGAGTTGTCACTTCAGACAATAACATATAAACCTACAAGCTTTGGAAAACAAGGGAGCGTGTGTCTGCCCAGCTAAATTCCCTGATATTAAGCCAAAAATTTTCTTTCTGTAGCAACTATTAACACTGTTCAAATCTATAAGCACATCCCCCTATTTCAGAAGCATCTTCTAAAATTTGTTCTTTATATGAAGGAATACTTCAATTATTCCAAGATTTTCTGGATCTATAGCAGTAAAATTGCTTCTCTGTCAACAGATCTTTTCGACAGAAAATACAAATGAAAATGACTAACCTTAAGCATCAGAGCCTGACTCTGCCTTTCATCCTGAAGAACTGTCTGTAAGCAAAACACAGCAAAATAAAGAAATATCTATTGCAGAAATACCTACTGACAAAATGCATGTTGAAAATACATATTCAAAAAAAAGGCTAAAGTAAAGAAAGACAATTTTTCTTTCCATTTCTTTTGGAAAGAGAGATTCTAAAAGCACAAAGCCAAACCATTCATTTTTAACCACGTATTTATTCTTTTCCACTCACTCTCCTTCACTAATCTGTAGTTTTCCTGTATTCCTGTGATAGAGAGAGGAGCTGAGCTCCTGCAGAGACATTCAAGCAGGAAGAGTACTAGAAAGTTAGGCCTGGGTATCTGCTATCACATTTCCTTAAAGCAGCACTTGAGCATTCTGGGTTCAGAGAAGAAAAGCTACAAAGCCACTTCCAAATCAGAACTCAGACTCACGTGTGACCATACGCATCAACAAACCACTGGTATTAAGGAACAGATGTGGAGCAAATAGAACATAAATCCGAGCTACGAACCTTCAGGGAGTCCCTTGTTCCTCTGTAATCCTCTTGAAGATAACACTCTAACAATTGCACACACTGCTCTTCATCCAGACCCTGAAAAAAAAAAAAAAAAAAGCTCTGAAATGAATAAAAGGCATCTGAATTCATTAAAGATGAAGATTCTCTCCAAATGTTCAGGCAGCTCTTCTCTTCAAAACAAGTAACTTCCAAAATACTCCAAAAGAAAATTTTTGCATCAGACAGATGCTTGCTTTAGTCAGCACTTCTGTTTAAAGCAAAATACATGAGCTTTGCTGTCACTTAGATACAGCCAGCTTAACTTCAGCAAAAGGAGCGTAACAATCATTTAAAATAAAGCTCCTGCCACCAGTTGCTGAATTCTAAACTTCTGGCTTGAAGGAACATTGCAGGTACCTTGCGGGTATTTTCAAACATAGCCACTGATTTAAGGGACATCAGTTTTTAGCTGAGCAGTTTCCGATGGCTTGAAAGAACCCAAGAAAGACCAAAAGCAGGTGACTGCTTCTGAAAAGCGCGGCTCTTTCCAGCAGAAAGGGATGTTAATCAGAAAAATCAGAACACCTCGAGGTCACTAATCACTTTTGAAAATTCTGACCTACAGCCTCAACATGTACCTCTAACATCCTTTAGATTATTTTGAACGGAAAGGCACTTAAGTTTGCTTCTATTCAATATGAAGAAGGTTACTTAAATATCAGCATCCCAATAACAATGCATTCCAAGCGCAGGGATAAAAAATCATCATATAGCACCTTCACTCACCAAAAACTTGCTGACCCTCAGACCCAACTCTTTCAGTGGAGCAGATACATCTTTATCAGCTTTTATTTTTTCTGCTGAAGTTGTACTAAGGAAAAAAAGAAATTTGAGTCATTAAAAATGCAGCAATCCCAAGGAATGAACTAAACAGGCTTAATTTCAAAGGTGTTAGTTTTACCAGTTTAAAGTGATCATTTGCTTTTTCCTCAATGGCCTTTCAACATTTCATATAACAATATTCTGTAACCAGAATTACTATAATAAATGCAGGCTATATTCATTTCCACCTTTTCCAGTGGGGGAACCTCGATATCTTTCTGGGGTGACTGAGTGTCAAGAGGAGTCACTTCTCCACAGGCTGTATACTTGCACACGACCACTGCAGCTCAGCAGAGGCAAGCGTTAAGAGCTACCTAACATTAGTAATGACAGCAGAAACTGCTGTTACTTCTTTCTGGTCTGTATTTCATGCCCAAAAATGTTATGTGGATTAAGTACTTTCTCTTGCTACTTCTCTCCTGATATCTCAAGTCACGCAAGAGAGTAAAAATCTATTTTTAATCAGAGAGAAATATTCAACATGCTCCTCTACTTATTAGGAGACCCCATTTTAGAGCTTAATTTCTAAAAATCAGGCAATTACTATACCTTGGCGGTTTATAATATGAAAGTCCCTCTAACAATCTCTGCCAGTGTTTGTTCAATTCTGCCGCAATCTGTGCCTAAAAGAAGAACCAAATACTACTGAACAGATTCCTCAACGTAGAGTGCTGCCTATCAGATCTGTTAAATTTAAGCGAAGCAAAGAAATTCCAACACCACAAAGAGACAGGAACAACACAAGACAAGCATCTATGATTCAGACTGATTGAAGGCGTATTATTGTATGAGACAGCTCGCTGCCTTGCCTAATCACAGGAAGGGAGAGGAAATAGGAGGCAATGGACTGGATTCAGAAACATTTGGATTTCCAACCTCTGGGCAAATTCTTGAAAGCACTGGCTCCATCCCTGAAAATAAGGAAGCAGGCTGTACTACTCATGAATACCCCAGGCCAGCCAGTCTAGAAAGTAGCACTTGAGTCCGCTCCACACAGAGAACCAGGTAGTTCATGAAGCAGCTATAAACAAGGAGTGGAAGAATGAACAAGTAGCAGAGACAGAGGAACAAAAATTGCACTGAGGAAGAGGGAAAAGCAGCAAAACATATTCTCACTAATATTCAAAGAGACATACAAATTATATATATGACCATGGAGTCCATTCAGTGATGGGCAAACCTGCTTAGCAAGACACAGACTTACTGGTTCTCTTAAAGCTGATCTGCCCAGAAGAATTGTCCATAATTCTCTGCTGCTCCTGTAAACAAAGGGAAAAGGTGGAGAGTATTTTAATAATGAATACTATTTCAGGCTTCCATTTAGCTTACACCTTTTCAAACCTGCAATTAACTCGGAGCAGATCATGCTGCAATACAAGATACAAGAAAAATGATTTAAGGAACATTAGTTTTTAGCTGACCAGTTTCACATGTCCTGGAAGAACCCAGGAAAGACCCAAAGAGGGTGACAACTGATATAGCAAGACTTGCAAACTCATATCAAAGAAGCATCACGTTTATATCAGTTTACCACTCAATTTGATTTTGCTACTTGGACATCTGAGGTTTGTAATAAGAAACCTAATGAAAGTATAGAGCATTATTTTATTCAGTTATATTCAATGCTCTCCTCCAAATAAATTCTTCCGTAACAGTTTCATCCTTCACTCTAAGTGGAACATAAAACTGGGTGAAGTGAAAAATCGCAACACCTTTACGTAAGGTAGAACGATTTGCCACAGGCCTTCAGAACATTTACCCTCAGCTTCTTGTTTCTTCCTGAGAACTCTGTAGAAAAGCCAATCTGTGCTATAAGGTGTTACAGATCAAATTCTGACCCTGGCGTACGCATCCAGAAAAATAAGTCTCCCTACAACAGCTCTGAAAAAAGACGTTTGCCAAAAAGAGTATTTCAGGAACTTAGACAAATGATGATTTGTTAGCAGCATCATACAAATCAGGAGTTAAACACCACAGCTCCCCACACAAAGACTGTCTACAAAAGCAAGAACACTCATTAACTTATTTTTTGAATAGCATCATCAAAATAACTCACTATGGCAGTGAAAGTCATCTGCAGCTTCTGACACATGGTGCCACTTAAATGAATGACAAGACCTATTATTTCCAGTACACCTATCAACATAATTTCTACCTGCTAATTCCTCGATAGTTAGCTGCACCTCCCTGCGTATAAGCTAACGAACCTCTCCTGACTTGGTCAGCAACTAGCTGTGGGTGCAACCTCTCCAGCTCACACAGACCACTGAAACACCACAGAATTTTACCAAGAAAATAATCACTTTGTCGAACTGAGCACCAGTCTAGCAGAGCCAACCCCTCACTTTTCATTCCCTTCTAACCTCTTCTGTGAATAAAACAGACCATGGTTTGTGGCCAGTTCATTAGCCTCCAAGACAGCTAAGGAAGAAAAGCTCTCTTTATGTGATCACATGTAACAGTGATGTTCTTGTTTCCATTAGGCCTTATAGGCATTCGTTTAATAAAAATTAGACATCTAGGAACACTCCAGAGCATAAAAACCTTACCACAAATGTCAAAAAACGTGCTCAGGACAAATGAAAGCACTGCTCTAAAGTGATCACTGAACCTGGGACTCATTGAATCACTTCCTTTATAGATCTTCCACATTTCTATTTTGAATTTTATATTTGCAAAGAGTTGTCCAAAAGCTGAAAAATCAACCCTTAAATGCTCTGCTCTTCATGAGAGCAGCTCTGGGACTTGAGAGGTCTGACAGACACCTCCGAGATGTCAGCGTAAATCGAGACTCCAGCTTCGCAAAGGCTTTTACAGAGTTCTGTTTAACATTTCATCTTTTACAATACGGCAAACTAAATCGCATAATCACTAAAAAGTCGCTCCTAACACCGAAATTTAACCGCCTGGGGGGTCCCCGAGGGGCCCCTCAGCGAGGGACGGGGCGGGGCCTCACAGCGCGCGCGGGGGGGCGGGGCCAGGCCGGCGCGGGCCCCGCTGCCGTTAAACCTTCCCACCCCGCTCCCCCCCGCCGGCGCTGCCCCCCCCTCCCCACAGGCCCGTCTCCTCCGTCCCCCCGCCCCGCAGAGGAGGGCCCGCACGCAGCAAGGGATGGGGCCGCCCTGGCCTTCCCCCCGCCCCGGTGCAGCCGCCGCCGTTTCCCCGCACCTCGCACACTGCCTGCCCGCCGCCATCTTTGCTCCCCTCTCACGTGATCCGCCGCGCGGAGCCGTGTCCCCCCCTCCCCTTCGCGCCATCGTCACGTGGTGGGGCCGCCACTCCGCCTCCGGCCCTCACCCGGCGGGTTGGGTCATGTGACAGGCAGCAGTGCCAAGATGGCGGCGTCCTGGGAGGTGGGTGCGCGCTTGGCTCCCGGGCTGCGGGTGGGAAAGGCCTCAGCTCCTCGGCGGGACCCGGCGCTCACCCGGGCAGCGGCTCCGACGCCTTCCGGGAGGTGTTGCGGCCATCATCCCTGCTGCGGCCCGTTCCTCGCCTCAGCTTCCTGGTAGTGAAGGCTGGGTTGCGGGGTGCCGCGGCTGAGGGGGAGAGGACGTGGAGGCGGCGCGGAAGGACAGGGCAAGGGGAGCCCGCAGCGCTGCGGAGGACACAGGGAAGAGAGGGAGGAGGCAGGTGCGGCAGCGAGGCGAGGGCTGCCGGGCGTCTGGGAGCACGTCAGTAGGAAAGCTTCCCTACCCAGAGCAGCTGGGATGCAGATCGCAAAACGGGCAGAAAACGCTTAGTCCGGCTCGAAACTGGGGGCAATGGGTCCCGTTCGATGTGTGAGAGAGCGGGAGTGTTAAAAGAGCTTTGCATTACCTCAAAGAAGGGGTAGAGGAGAGAATTGCAGCAGGCACAAGGAAATAATTCAGCAGTGAAATACATTGTGTTGCAAATTCACGGGTCAGTGGCTTTCAAAGCTGCTGTTACAGTAAGACACCCGTGTTTCATAGGGTGAAATTCTTGTTTTATAGCCCAGTTGGCAGGTTGCCTGCTGGGGGAAGCTGTCATGTGTCATTATTGATGCAAGAGCTGGGTTGCAACCTTAAAGTTGCCAGACTGAGTGGGAGGTCTTTTTCAGTCTTTGACTAGCCTGTGGTATTTACCCTGCCTCTTCTCAAACTTTAAGCTTCCACTTCTGCCCTCAGAAACAATGAGCGGGACCCCAAACCAATTATTGGTTGTAGGTAGACATTGCCCATGCCAGTTCTGTTTTATTGACTATGTGATTAATTCTTCTCCTATTCTGTTTAAAAATTAATTGTGATGGCAAAAAGGTTACACTTGGCCCAATCTAGCTGTATAGGAACAGTAAATGTAATGAAGTTGTTTGGCAATCAAGTATTTCAGGCTATATGAATAAGGATGCCAAAAAGCAATCTATTAATAATAAGAGTTTTCAGTACAAAGTCATAAATAATTAAATGCTCCAGACCCACAGTGTAAAGGAGTTTAATGGTACAAACTTTAATAGTTACCCAGCAATATTACTACTAAGATCTCGATCAGCTGTATACTCTGGTGACACCATTCAACACTGGGTGAAAACCCAAACCAGAACTTTAAATAAATGTCCAGGCTTCCATGAGAGGGCTAATGTAGATATTAATGATGAGACTGGGGAAGCAGAATTTGATAAGAGTTTATTGCAGTCAGCTTAAGAGTGGGCCAGAAAGGATGAAGCAATCCAAAGTTTCGGCTCAAGATACCTTATCCAGCAGGGATACATACAACTGGATCAGCCATTCTGTTGCCAACAGAAATACAGAAACTGATACCTTAAAGGAACCCAAAAGAGATGCCAGTATAATGGCATACGTAGGTATGGCTAAGACATAACATCACATTATGGATAAGGAGAAGTAAAGGTTGCCAGAAAGCAATAAACGTTGGTGAGAATTACACTATGTTTAAATGCCCATAATACATTGAAAAAGATAAGATATGATTTAACCTATAGAGTCATTGTGTGCATTGCTGATTATCTCAACTATTCATTTTATAGTCCAAAAGTTTAAAGGACAGCTTAGTTTGCAATGCAGCTGTCATTGGCTGCGAGCCTTGAGTCAGAGAAGGTAAAGTGCTATAAATGCAGTAAGACAAGGGGATATACAAAACAATGACAGCTTTAGATCATGATCAAGAATGGCTTACAAGGTTTACTTACTCTTGAATAATTTGAGGAAAATAGTGCATACCAGAGGTTAAACAAATCACGAAGTAATGATGCATTTTGGGGATGAGACTTGCTAATATTTGTTAACATTAGAATATTTCACTTATTTATACAGATGTAGAGTCTGTGTAAAATAGGAGTGCAGGGTTCTCGCTTGGAAAATGGGAATCAAGATAGCCAACAGCGAGAAGAGGCTGTGCCATGGGGTAAAGAGAAGTGAAGCCAATACCTTTCTTTAAAAGTAAGGAAGAATAAATCAGACTCATTTACTCACATATGAAGCTGTATAATAGTTAAATCATATGGCTACAACACATCCTAAACAGAGTATTACCAATATGTCAAGATGGACTAGAAGCGTATTTCAGAAGAGATATCTTTGTAACAAATATGACCCAGCAGTGCTGTAGAAGCAAAACAACTTAAGCTGCTTAATACTCAGGGTGTGATGAACATCCTGTCATGGCTCCAGGCAAGATGAAGTCTGTTCATTTCATTTTCTGTGCTCAGGTCTCCAACTTAGCTTATCTTGACAGTTCTGGTAATAGATCAAAATTAGATAAAGTATGCCATTTGACAATATTTTTTTTAATGACTATGATGTTTTCTTTCGTACTTCTATCGTAAATACTATGTAGCATTATAAAACACCTGCTCCAGTAGCAGAAGTATTCAATCATAACACCAGTAACAGAAGGGGAGAGAGTATTGAGGGGGTTTTGCACAGCAGTGGGAGGAGAAATACTAATAAAAGGAGGAAGATTCTGTAAAAATACAGTGAAAGCTGCATACAAAATTAGGTTCTAAAATTACCTTTAAACTTTTAAATTAACTATATTTCAAATTCACACCATCACAATGAAGTGTTCAGGGAATATTTATGGCTTGTTTGCTTCACGTTTCAATTCAAAGACACTGCAACAGAAATATTTAAAACTGTATCTGAATACCCCAGTATTCAGTGGTTCGTTTCTGTCGCTGCAGGCTGACTTCTATAATTCTCAGAGGGGAATAACAGTTTGGGCTGATCTGTTACCTCACCGGTTTTCTTTTTTTTATTCACCTGTATGTTGTCATTAACAATTGGCACATAACTATCATCTTAAATTAAGCTTAAGAAAAAAACAGCTGTGTGAAAGCTTCAGCTTTTCTGGTAGTTACTTCAATTGTTTGCTTTTTTTTTTTTTTTTAAATAGGAATTGCAGTAGCATGAAAGGGAATTCTTCCTAATGGACAACTACTGAGCACATCGGAACTACTGAGCACATCGGGACTCCTGTGAAAAGCTTTGAAAGCTTGAGCTACGTCGGGCTGGAATCATGTTAAACAAGCCAGTGCTGGCAGAATCCCTGATCGTGTTCATCATCGTTCTCCTCGTGCACGCAGTGGTGTGGGACCGGTATTCCTGGTGCACTGTCGCTCTCGCCGTCCAGGCTTTTTATGTCCAATTCAAATGGGACCGGCTGCTTCAGCTGGGTGGGGCCGTATTCCAGTTCCGTACAGCAGCGAACAGCGGCCTCCTGCCAGCTAGCATGGTCATCCCCTTGTTGGGGGTAGTGATGAAGGAGCGGTGCAAGTCTGCTGGCATTGTGTACTTTGAACGTTTTGGCATAGTTGTAGCTTCCACGGGCATGCTGGTTGCTCTCTTTCTGTCTGTAATAGCAGTTGGCGTCACAAAACCTGTGCCAACCAACACTTGCATACTTACTGGTGTTGCTGGCAGTATAATTATCTATACTATGAAGCACTCTTTGACTGTTTCAGAAGTGATAGAGGTCCTAGAAGTGCTGCTAATTTTTGTCTACCTCAGTATGATCTTGCTGTACTTGTTGCCTCGATGTTTTACTCCTGGAGAAGCATTGCTAGTTCTTGGAGGTATAAGTTTTGTTCTCAATCAGCTCATTAAACGCTCACTGAACGTAATCGAGGGCAGAGGTGATCCCATAGACTTTTTCCTTCTGGTAGCAGTTGTTGGAGTTGTTCTTCTTGGGCTTTTTTTCACTGTGCTCTTCATTTTCATGGATTCGGGTACGTGGATCTCCTCCATGTTTTTCCACATGATGACAGCAGTGCTAGGCTTAGGGGTCATCATGCCTTGGCTGTACAGACTGATCCAGAAGAACCCTTTGTTCTGGCTACTCCAGTTTCTCTTTCAGACACAGACAAGAATTTACCTTCTTGTATATTGGACCTTTTTGGCTGCTTCAGCATGTGGCATAGTTTTCTACCAGAATGCTAAAAGATCATCTGAATCTAAAAAACACCAGGCCTCAACTATAACCAGGAAATATTTCCATTTCATTGTTGTAGCCACTTATGTTCCTGGACTAATTTATGACCGCCAGCTTCTCTACGTTGCTGCAGTACTGTGTCTGGCAGTGTTTATCTTTTTAGAGTATATTCGGTACTTCAGGATCAAACCATTTGGCCAAACCCTTAGGTATTTGCTGTCTCTCTTCTTGGATGAAAGAGACAGTGGACCTTTAATCCTGACTCATATTTATCTCCTCCTTGGCATGTCCCTCCCAGTGTGGTTGTTCCCTAGATCTTGTGCTCCTAAAGGTACCTTGTCTGGGGCAGGAGCACTAGTCCCCTACTCTGGGGTACTGGCAGTAGGGGTAGGAGACACCATTGCCTCTGTTTTTGGCAGTACAATGGGGGAAATCAAATGGCCGGGAACAAAGAAGACCTTTGAAGGGACAATGACAGCTATTTTTGCTCAGATCATTGCTGTGGCTCTTATTCTGATCTTTGACAGCAGTGTGAATCTGAACTCCAGCTATGCTTGGATTCTGGCATCTGTGAGCTTAGTTTCTCTTTTGGAAGCTTACACTACCCAAATTGATAACCTGCTGTTGCCTCTCTACCTCCACATAATGTTTATGGCATAGCACTACAGGAACAGAGGTTTCTCCCTTTCTAGAGAAAAAATGGTAAAAGATTATGTACTGTAATGAGAGCTCAAAGCTGATCTAAACACTGCTTTTGGTACAGCAGATAAAATTGTTAAAAACATAAATGAAAGAGACATTTAAAATAAAGGTTTTGGTTTGGTCTTGTTTTTCCCTGTTTAAAACAGCATGAGTTGGTTTATGTTCTCACAGGAACACAAACATGACTGATAAAAATAGCATTTGTGTTTAATAATCCAATTTAAGTTTCTGCTAGGTACTCGGAAGCAAAGGAAATAGAGGAAGAAGAGGTAAGTCAATTAGAGGAGAAAAAAAAAATAAGCAAACCTCTCAGATGTTGCTGCCTCTCTGTTGTATCAGAGCCAAAACTTGTTTTGCTGTACTGAGTCCTGCCATCTTGTGTTACTGAGCATGTGGACTCCTCGTTTCTGCATTAGCACCATTTAAACCATGTTTTGTGAGGGTGTGAGTGCGACGGTCCAAATGTATCCAGTCACCATCAACTAATGCACTGCGATGCACAAGCACAGCTTCAGACTGTAGCTGTAACAGCTGAGTTTATCCAGGCTGGGGGGGGAGATCTGAGAATGTACCAGACTGGTTATTCCAAACTACTAACAAGGGGGTTGCAGTTTTAGCCCTGAAGGTTTATGCAACAAGAAGAAGTGTTTTATCTTTTTCAAGATTTTAAACTCTGAATTCATTTGGAATAATATTCGATATAGGGGAAAAAGCTAAACAGTCACTGATGAAACTAATTATACATTAATCCTGAAAGCAGAAAATCTGTTAAAGTCAATAAACTTTTCTAATACTATTACAATTTTCTACTTTTCACATTTTTTTCAGCTAGATATTTAATCAAATAATTTATAAAAATGCTTCTACCAACAAATTGAGTAAAGCCATTTAATTCTATCCATTTCATTCAAGCTATACCTACCATTTTGTGGCCAAAAAACCCACTTCATTTTTATGTATTAAACACTCCTGTATTGACAATCTCTTCTCATCAGTTTGTCAAGGGTCCATTAGTACAAAACGCATTAGCACGCGTCCTCCCTGCCCCTTCCCTTCCCTGAGAAGTGTCCAAGCAGAAAATTTGCATTCCACGATTCTTGTGTGCAGGGTGAAGTTAACTTCTGACACTTCCTTACTTTTGGGAGCAGTTTTGTGCAAGTCCAAGATACTTTACACAATACCATCCTGCAGTCCTAGTCCTGAGACTGTGTCTTAGGAGTGAAAATAAGACCAGGGTGGAGTGAAACTAGAGCTCTGGGGCAGCAGAGCCAGCCAGCAAAATTAGCCCCAGAATCTAATACTGTGTTTGTCCCTGCAACAAGCCAGGACTCAATTAGCCAAGAGGCAGCGTTGCCCAATTTACCCCCCCTGCCCGGGCAGGGCTCCTGAGATTTGATACTGCTTTTCCTGAGGATGTCTAAATTGTCCAGAGTTGGTTTTGGTTAACACAATAAATTATCAGATACTCTCTGTAGGAAACCAAAGTCGGTAATTGCGCTAGACTGAGTTTCCTTCACATTTAACAGGAAATCCCGCAAGTCCAAGCCAGCTTCTTGCTTTTATTTATGCACTTGAACTAGATGGTTTTGTACATTGCAGGTGGTAGTGCATATAATCAGAGGACAAACTATCACTGCTCAGCAGAAAGGTGCTATTTATATTATTACTTCTAATGGAAAGATACAGAAAAAGCTTTAGCTTTTGCTTCAGTACTGGAGTTAAAGCCTTTTTCCCCTCCACCCCACTTACAGCTTTCAAACAAACTGTAGAAAAGGTAGGGGAGGGCAGAAGCTGTACGTGCAGAAACTTTGAATTCAATGTTACTGCTGTTGCCGTTACCCAGCTTCCTGATTCCTACCCCAGCCACCTGAGCATTCATTCCTCTACGATGAATTCTTTGCTTTACTGAACCAGTTCTGCATCACCTAAAGTCCAAAGGGCTGAAAGCAAACTTCTTCCCATAAAGAAACCAAATTTGACTATTTCACAAACAAATGCCTTTTGAAAAGGGATGAGTCAGTAAGAACTGGGGCTCACTCTGCCAGGACTCTGAGCAGTCTTAAGGTTACTAAGATGTAATTAGTGCATTTATGATACCAGGCTCATATCTCAGGGTTGCCACTGCACCAGTGCCAATGAAATTATACCTACACAGCTTCTGTTCAGCTTAGGATACAGGCTTGAGCTTCCCTCAGATGTAACTTACATTTCTTAGGTTTCACCTTGCTACAAGTTGGTTTGGTTTTGCTGGGGTTTTGGGGATAGTAATTGTTCTTGTTCACATTGAGAGTTCAAAGCGGTCATCAGACAACTTAGTGCTGGCCTCATCTGTTGGGAGAAGGTCACACTGTGTCTTCCTCAAACAAAAGATGAAGCAGATGAAAAGGAGAGTTTTTATTTTTTTATTTAAATGATAGGAGTTTGGTTGGGGTTGTTTTCATAATTTCAGCATGACTCTAAGAACTGTAATATTTTTAATCAACACACCCAGAGATCAAACACTCAGCCACAGTTTGCTAGAATACTTAGAAAAGTATTCTAAAAAAGATTACAAAAGTAGACTTCCTGCTTCATTTTGCCCACAATAGGTTTCTGTTTAATCACTATTATTTAAACAATAGGAGAGGGACTTAAGGGTAAAAGTCAGACATCTTCACATGACACATTCACCTGCTTTGCTGGGATTGACACAGCCAAGTAATGCACTGGACAAGCTCTTAACTTAAACAGAAGAAAATACTGAGTATCTGCAAGAAGAAATACTACTTAACTGGTCCCAGTCAAGGTGCAATGGTCTTTAATGGTCTATTCTCAAGACCGAAGAAGTTTCCTTACCAAAAGGACTGGGCAACTATTCTGATACCGGTAGGGCTCATGCTGTAGTAGAAGCTTCTGTCTAAGGCAGGCTGTGTCAAGGGTCCTTGTCCTGAGAAGAGGAGAAATTAATCTTGAGAGCTGATCCAGTGAAAGTTGTATTTAAAGGGAGCATGAGCAAATGATCAGAAAGGAATACTGATCAACTATTGACTCCAGAAGCCAATCATTAACTTCAAGTGTAGAGCGATGGAAAAGGCAGTTCAGGAGTTGGCTGGAGCCTAGGAAGTAAGGAAGAGGTAAAAACAAGACTTCAGAGGCTATTCCAATTCTACCAGTGTGACATCAATACTACCAACAGAAACTGTGACAGGCAGGACCACCAATAAAAGTTTATCCTGGCTATTACATTGAAAAGGCTCTAGTTTCCTCAGCTGCTTGTTAGGATGGCAACCTTACCAGTTCTCCTTGCTCCAGCTGGTGTCTTTGGCTTCCATCACATGGAAGGTGAACACATGGCGAGAAGACTCCGAGCTGTTCAGTTCACTCTTATGGACAACTTCACCGTGGATGAGAATGAGTCCACCTGTTTGAAAGAAACATTCGTATTGCTTTGTTCACATTGTCAGTGCTAGATTTAAAATACAAGGGAAGTTGAAAGTGTTAAAATACAATTTTAGCACTCTTGTTTTTTCCTTGAGCTGTAAAGCAGACTTGTTTGGGGGTTGTTTTTACCTTTACTTATAGGCAGAGGTATGAACTGGCTGTCATCGTAGCCTGGCTCTGACCCTACAAACTCTACACATGTTGAGGTACCTGAAGGTGCACGGACCATTCTCCGGGTAATTCCACCTGCAAATCCACAGAATAAGCAAACACACATAAAAATTAAACAGCTAGCTACATTCTGCACAGCAGAGGAACAGTGTGATTTCTCTTGGCAATGATAGGAACTTTATTATTATAATATATTTAATTTTTTCCTTAGTAATTTGGGTAGCTTTGTACGATAAGCAAATATTCAGGATTTTCCAGCTATGGCAGAAACTGATAAACTGCTTTTTGTTTGCATTTGTCTCTTTCTGTGCATTGCAACATAGCCCTTTAGGAAGACAAATAGTCATACACTTATGCAAAGCCAACCTTTGGTCCATTTCTCTTTTCTATAAGAGCATAAATTGCAATTAGAGTGCAGCTGGCTCCAGAATTTATGAGGGATGAATGCCTTCAAACCTCAAGAGCACTATGATTACACTCACTGAGTGAATGCTGAGGTGAGCAACAGTTTAAAGCTGATTAGTGTGCCCTAGGGGTAGTGAAAAACAGAAAACTCTGCTGGTAATGCATTAGTGGTTACACACACACAGCAACTACCATCGGTCACAACCACCATTACATGAGTCTGCACTCATCTGGTTTTGTCTGTGTGTTTCCCTGGGACACTGACAGTTCTCCGATGGCTTGGATGGTGTCCAACCGATCCTTGCGTAGGCTGGGAGGCTTTCCTTGTTTACTGAAATTCAGACCAATATTTGACAGTGTTGTGTGTGTGTGTGTATGAGGATTTTTATTCCCCTCACATACGTCTGTCAGGACTAAAAATGTTATTGGCCAGGGCAAAAGAGGAGATCTTTGTGAAGGGGATGCAACTTGGAAAATAAAGTTTTGTGAGTGAAGGGGGGAAGAGTGATTTTTTCAGTGTACTCCTACTCTCAAAGGATTATTACTCTTTGCAGTCCAGATCAGACTTGATAAACATTTTCGGGGCTACAGTCAAAACTGTGGAAGGAGCACCAACATATAGCAGTGACGTGTTTCATTACAGGAAGAAAGGACGCAGTAGTTTAAGACTTTCTTTACATTAAAGTCTTTAATCTCAGTGGCCTAGCAAGGAAGACTCTGAATCTTGCAGGGGAAGCTTCTGAAATAATACTGAGGTGAAAAGGAAAGATTCAGGATCAGTTTTAATAGGCCTCCCCTTAACAGGTTCTGAAGTAAATAAAAATACAGGAGGACTGTCCTTCCTTGCCCCAGTACCCTGGATTCTTTGTTTCTAGGCTAGATATCAAAACTAGACACAGTGTCAGTCATGTATACTACCTATTTTTTATTAAAAAGTATTGTGATCATGCGATGGACTGGTAGCCAAGAGCAAAATGAAACAGTCAATAACCTGCTGAAATATGTGGTTGTAGATTTGACAACAGCACAGGGGGAGATCCTTGTAGTAAATAAAGTCACCCTTTCAACAATAAGAGTAGTAGTGTGTTTGTGCAGGCACTGCGAGATGCAGAGAACAGGACACAGTCCGTGTTACCCTCCACCCTTAACCAAGACAAGAGAGAGTTTCACAGCACACACCAAGCTACCAGCGACTCTTACTGGTGTGAGAGCCAGGAATGAACCACAAGCAGCCGTTCTCCTGCGTGGCATCCTCCAGGGCAATCCAGAACCCCAGGACTCTGCCCAGAGGCTCTGTGTGCAGGAAGGTGGCATCCTGGTGCGGGGTCACTGCAACGAGACACAGTCGTTAGGGTCTTTTAATGCCTGAGGAACTCAGTACCACCAGGACGGCAGGTTTGTTCTCCCTGAGTTATTGACCTGACCTACCCTGCCCACCTATCTGTTGTACATGTTAAATCTTCCATAAAAATGCCACCTTTCAGCCTACTGCAAAATGTAAAAGTAGCTCTTTGTTCAAGTCGCATGTGATGTAGAAACATTTCTGGAAAACATGGATGCTTTTTAATAATTTTAAGGTTTGGACCACAAAACTCACAGGCTTAAGTCTGATTCTGAGCCTTTTTCCTGGTAATACTCCTTTTCTAACGGAGTATTATCTGCAGTGATAAAGAGATAACACAAATCTCACCTTCACCACCAATGCCAGGTTGCTGCAAGGAAAGAAAGTTGATGTGTGAAAAAAAGTGTTTCACAGCTACCCACGTAACAGGGTCTTATTTCTTGAGTGACAATACGACTTGAATTACTGTACCTTGAAGATATACATGCTTTGCACAACTACTGGTCTCTCAAGGCCTAGTTTTCTTCCCAATTCCTGCAAGAAAACTTTCCAAGATTAGTGTGCAGAGAACAGCAAACATTACAAAGCATTATTTTTTGAAGATATTTAAATTTCCTTTTACAGACAAAATTACTATCCTTGGGAGTCTAGAAAATTAACTGCTCCACAAGTAGATGTTTTTTTCCCCAGACCATTCTAGGAAACAGTAACAGCTCACCTGCACCTTGGAGGAGTGGGTGATTTGCTTGAAGACAGGATCATAAGCATGTAAAGCTAAGGGGAAAGAAGAAGCTCAGACTGAAGAGTTCATTAACAGAAGAGAACTTGGCACCTCCCAATGATAAGCTGCAGAGATGACAGCCAAGCAAGATAAATTGCAGCCAGAAACTTTCATCCCTCCCAAGAGTGGATATACATGGCTTATCATGACTAAGGTGATACAACACTTGCAGATTTGTACAATCTTCTTTAGAGACCAAAAATGTAATCACTCACTGGCCACAAACTGCAACTGTATAAAAAATAGCATATAACAGAGTGAACAAAAATTGAGCATTATGTGGTTATCTCATGCAAACGCCAACACAACAACCACTATACACGACCCTAAGGCACATAGGTGAATTCACCCTTCAACAACACAATTCTTGAGACCTACCAAAAAGGTAATTACTGCAAAAATGAGCTAGGGCTTACTTTTGGTGCCCTCTGCAGAGAGCCACAGCCCACAGGTCAGAGCTGGTTGCATACAGACGCTCGCTACAGCCCAGCTCTGACAAAACCATAAAGCAAAGACTTGGAATCGTGCCTCCGTCTCATCGCGACCAAATTTGCCACGAGGACACACGACTGGGTCCAGCAGGGGCTGCTCCTGAGCAAGGGATGAGGCAAGACTCGACCAAAAGGAGTAATTACAAAAAAAAGCCTAGAGAAGCCCTTTGAATTGTTAAGTTGCTGAGTCAGCAGGCACTTAAAGTTGTTTTCACTTCCCTTGGGAAAAAGCTGAAGTGTAACAGAATGACAGGGGGACTGGGAGGGCAAAAGTCGTTCTGAGAAAACCAAAGAACCAAGAACTCTCAATACTGAATTTCCAAGTTTAGTGAAGTTTAATCTGAACAAAGTTCACGTGTTTGGAGACACAGTGAACCCTGCTCTCATTTTCCGTGTATTGTTTGAAAACAAAAGGGATCCAAACACAAGTTTGGTAGCTGGAAGAGAGGAAATAGGACAAACTGAAACCAATAAGGGTACAGAAAAGGTGCTGGTGACACCAAAGGAGGGAGAACAGCTTCAGTGTTGGCAACCCACCATGGCACAGGACACAGAACCACAGTTTGAGCTGTACTGAATGTGACCAGTCTTAGGTGGTAAATTAGAGCAATCTCTTACAGAAAAGAGACAAGGGCTGAAGTCCAAACTTTCACGTATCAGTGACTCTGCGCTATGCGTATCTGAAAACCTCCTAGAAGGGTTTTTTGAAAAGGATCATTATGGAAGATTTTTAAATCCTTTGACAGCAGAGTGAGGGGCAGCACAGAGTTGCAGAGACAGTGATAGAGAGACATGGGGAAAAGCAGACCCACGTGTAGAAATCAAGTTGAAGAATTTAACGCAGCAGCCAAGAGTAAAACAGCCCAGGGTTGCAAAGACAGGGGCTGCGTGGCCACAATGGCAAGGGGGGGGTGAGGTTTGCAATATTTGATGCAGTCGTCCCCAAGAGGCACAGAGAAGCAACAGAAGAGGGAAGTTGTTTCTCTGCTCAGAAAGGTTTCAAGTCAGATGGCCAAGGACATTTATAGCAAGTAGGTCTGAAGAAATCCTCATGTCTCAAAACCACATCTGTTTTTTGCATCACTCTCAAAACCCTACCCTTTAAACATACCGTGGCCAATCTTGCTGACTGATTTCTCCTTTGGAATTAGGAAGTTACCTATGAAACAAAACCAGAATTTCACATTGTTTGCAAAGCAGGAATTGCTCCTAGAGCTGGAAACTGGCCCCTGGCCCCTCACTCAGCCTTCTCCTGTCCCCTCCCTGTGGCTAACTCAGGCCAGGGCTTACCTTTCTCATCCAAAACACCTTTCTCAAAGAAGAATCTAATCTTGTCTCCACTGGTTAGGAAATAATCCGAGCTACCCTGCCAGGAATAAGAGCCCAGTAAAGATAGTATCCTTGTAAAAACACAAATGAACTTTCAATCAAAGTGTTAACACTCACCTGCATCTTTTTCCCATCAAGCCGCAGCATAAACAAAACACAGTCAATAGAAATCACTCATAAATAGGCTTTCCATAGTGCTAAATGTCTTGGCCTTGATTAGGACTTCACAAAAACGTCTCACATAGAGGCTACCCTTGCTTTTCTTTTGCTGGCTGCCTGGAAAATAACCTATTTTCTGTCTGCAGAACAAGTACAAAGTGACCTGTGAGAGATGCTTGTGGCTACCAGGGCAATAGTCGTGGGGGCTGAAAGCACAGCAGAGCCACACGTGGCTTCTCCTCCTTCACCCTCTGATAAGACCGCCACCAAACATTTGTAGAAAGCTGGAGAGCAAGTCCCTCTCACAGCGTTATGTTCAGTTAGAAGAAAGAGTCATGTTCCCCCAGAGTGAATCCTGAACAGCAATTTGCATTTTCCCTTTCCCCTTCCAGCACCCCGACGGGGACAGCCCTGCCCCTCTCGGTACCTGCGCCTGGAGCTGCTCATCTTCCTTGGTGGAGAACTCGGTGCGACAGTGCGGTGGCACTTCCATCTCCGCTACGATTTTCTGAATCTGATTCCTCATGCTGTCACACTCCTCTGCAGTGAAAAAGTGTTCTAGGACAAGGAAGCCATCCTCGCGGAACTGGAAGAGACAGGGTGACTGCTCTCCTCCAGGGTCCTCAGGGGAGCAGCACAAAGCAAGAGAAAACAGTTCTGACCCTTTGCTGTGCCTCAGCTCAGTGTGAAAAGCATCCCAGCTTAGAGCTCTGCAGCTGGACAACATGCTCGTAATTTTTAATTTCAGGAAGGGTTTCTATTGTAAAAAAGATAGTTTGTTAACAGGCTCAGATTTCATTCAGTTATGACATATCTCAACCTCTCAGTCCACAAAGCAGAGAAGATATCATCACTAAAGCCTCTGTGGTTTAAGGATATCTTACCTAAGATACACAACCAGCAACTATTAAATTACAAAGCCTGCTAACACGAACAGAGCAGTCATACCTGCACCCCAAACAAGAATGAGATTCCTTTACAAGCTGAAAAGGGTTGTTTTCTCTAAGAGAACAATTCCTGGGTGATTTCTCACAGATGACTACACAATCCCTTACAAAATGAAGTGAACTCTGTTGGCACTACTGTTTCTTTATATAGAATACCCTGGAGATTATCCTTCGACAGGCAGATTTCGAGTTCACGGATGAGAGCTGAGCAGCAGAGACAGAAGGGCATGAGAGAAATTCCTCCAAGAGCTCTGCAGGACAAGTTGCCCGATGGAAGAATTTGTAGCCATGACGGGGTCCTCACACACTCAAAATGAACGTAATACAAGAAGCTGAGAAGAATATAGTGTTTGTAAAGCAGATCTTTGCCAGAACTGACCACAGGTTAACTAGTAGTGACCTTATCCCACAAGTAGCGTTACCGGCTGCACTACAGACAGGCTCCTTCCCCAGAGGGCAGTTCCTTACCTTTTGGATCTGATGCTGGGTTACAAACGCCATCGGGGCAGAAGTTCCCAGGATCCAACCAGCAACACCAGAAGCCACCCAGGCTCTGCAGGGCTGACTCCCCGCCTCTTCACGTGATCCTGATCACTGTGATAACAGCAAGTGCTGGGCAACCGAACTGTTGTGCAGCCAACAGAGCTGCCTCACGAGGAATTGTCCCCAGCTCTGGCCATTTGTTCCTGGCAGGGACATTTGGGGCTGCAAAGTTTTGCTTTGGCTCTTGGTGGTAACAAAGTACACAAAAATGTTCTGCTCGGATGCGATCACAAAATTGATTCACTTAACTCAAAGGAGAAATCACTGCTTTAATTAATAACCCAGATTTAAAAAATAGAGCAGTTAAGATGGTAAACACAGTGGTAAAATAAGATAAGGGAGGTAAAATAAGATTCAAGTGGGATGAAAAGATCTAAAAGTTTTGAAACAAATTTGAAGCAGCAATTCAGGCTCCCACAGAGCCTTTTACGCTGTCAGTGAGTCCTGCCAGTGCTTCAGCACCTGAAAGGGACTCCAGCAACCCACGAGATGACAGATGTCAGACTAAAGGGTGTTAAAGCTAAAAAGCTTTCACTAAGGGTTTGGGAAGATTCATAGAGCTGTTATTTTCCATCACGGCTGCTCTTTGGCGATATACACCTTCACTTGCTTGGTTCGCTCTCCTGTGGCTCCAAACAGAATCACAGAATCAACTAGGTTGGAAAGGACCTTGAAGATCATCTAGTCCAACCATTAAACGTGTGTGTAAATAGATAAACCCAAAGCCACAGTTTAAACCAGAGAGAGAAAATGCAAAATGTAGATCTAAAAGGCAGAAGAGAGTGAAGAACAGACGCCAGCCCAGCGGTGGCGCTCCCCGCCAACACATACTTCCCATCGCACTGGAATCCCTGGGGCAGATTTTTCTCTCCAGAGAAAAGAAGTGTTTGGCTCTTGCAGAAAACACTGAAAAGATCCTTTCAGCAGGACTTCACAAAGTAACATCATGGGGGCGGTTTTATGCATCACTCACCTAGCCAAAAGAAAACTCCACAAAATGAAGGAGTGCAAAATGCTCATGGGAAGGTGCTCACTTCCAAATATATTTGTTGGCAACTGAAAATCCATCTTAAAGAGATGTTTGGGGAAAAAAAAAAAAAAAAAGAGTCCTCTAGTCTGTAAGGGAATCAACTCTGCATAAAAATCTCTCCTCATCTTGTTCTTTTTCCTATTTTTTTTAATAAAAAGGGAATTCAGTGTTTTTACTGGAAAACCTCTCTGTGTGAGCATATACAGCTTGTTTTCAAACTTTTCTCTGCACACAAGAGGATATGAATTCAGTAGTTTAAAAAGCTAAATTTTGCTAGAGCAAAAGTTTAGCTTTGCAGCCAAGCAAAATTTTATTTGCTTGGCTACAAACACGGAGGGGAAACAAACAGCCTTCAATGCTGCAAAACTCAAATAATCAAGCAGTTCCTCTTTCCCATTAACAGACTCTTACCAACTGATGGAGCTGAAAAGTTTTTAAGGAAGATGTGTAACCAGTGGAAAAAACCCTGCTGTAGCTACTGATTGTAAGTTGATCTCGTGAGGACCCACTTCACCCCTCAGCAGGCGGCAGCAGACCTGGAGAGACATGCCTTGTACACACTCCCGTGCCACTCCTCAGGGCCTCTGCGTTACCTCCGTCATCCGTGATGTTGTGTACTTCTCATTCCCAGTCTTTTTTTTTTCCAGCAATTTAGTATGTCATCTTCTCAACTCCCCACCTTACGCACACGTGATGACTTCAGAAGCTGTTTCAGTCCATATGCATGACAGTAAACCGCAGTTTTCCTGCTCTGTGGATTGTTTTGAGCAATATAACCAGCAGATCGCAGCACACAACACAGCAAGTACCAGAGAATAACTGACTGCATAAACTAGGAGAGGCAACCCATCTTGGTTACAGCAGCACTCATCAGCGTCTGTTCTTAGGAACCCTCCAGTTCTCTGCCGCTCCAGGCATCCTCCTATTTTGAGGCTTAGAAAACCTTTTCTGCAAGAGGAAAACCACCCCCGCCACATAATGCCCAAAAAAAGGTCAAAGAGAAGGATGTCATCTTTGTAAATATCTTCTCTTCCAGTAAGTTTAAATAAGGAAGGTAGAAAGTACTTGGACAAAACTGGGAAATTACCCCCTTTTCCTTCCCTTCCTCCCCCTCAGAGAGCTCTTTTGCAGACTATTAAAGAACATTTTCTCCTGCCAGCTCTACAAGAAAACTGCACTTCTGGTAAACTCCATTGGAGGCTGCCAAAGCCCATCCCATGTCTGTACCAAAGGTATAGGAGCAAGTGGCATCTGGAACATGGACAACCCTGCAGCAGACAAAGCACAAGTGTTTCAAATGTCTTTTTGACTGGCACAATTATCCTAATTTCCTCCTCAATAAGAGTTCCTATTGAAACCATTTGGAGCCAAGCCAGCTTGCCAGTTCTCCAGAGCTTAGCACTCTCACCAGAACTGCTGCTGTTGGAGCTGCCAGGGTTATTAGGCAAGCAAAAATTTCAGCTTGATTTCTTATCACCTCTCCTCAAGTATTCTGTATGATCAGCAACAAGTGACAGAATATTCATTGAGAAACAAGGAGCACAGGAACAATAACCATAATGTCTATTTAAATTGTATATTAGATTGTAAAGTGGCATGGATACTTGAATACTTTTGTTTTCCCCGTATTGACAGTCCATTCTTTCAAGTTATCAGAAGCCTCAGAAATACAGTAATTTTCCATCAAGAGAATTCTCATTGGCATCAAAAGGTAAATAACAAGATGGTTACTTACTTTGAAAAGCAGCAAGGTAAAAAGCTTATGGTGCAGTAGGGCAAGAGGATTTTACCAGAATAAAACCAATATAGTTCCAGCTGCCTGTGTTGAATCTTTACTCTATGGTTTTCAGTGAGCTACATAGAAAATTTGGAATCATCAGGATCAAAAGTCTTTTTCCAAAGACAGATCAGTTCTTTACCCTTGGACTCTTTCCCCATCACTGTATTAGAGTCCTGCAGGAATCCAGCAAGCACCAGTTTTCTTTGATGATACCTTTCATTCTTTCCTTTCGCTCAGCTATCCAAAGAGCTGGTAAACCCTTGCCAAAAGGAACTGCAGTCCAAGAGAATCTTAAGTGACAAGGGGCATTTTGTCCTCTCCTTTCTTGGTTTAGTCCTGCTAAGCATTTCATTAAAAAAACTCATCAATGCTAATAAGCAGCATCAGAGCCTACGACCTTTCACCTGTTTCACAGCCTGCTCCCATTTTGTCCCTGGAGTGAGGCCAATGTCACTGTGGTCAAGTAGTCTGGGACAAAGGAAGCCAGGGAAGGCAAAACACAAGAGAAATACCTTTCCATACAATAAATGAGCTGTACAAACTCAAACTATCTTTGAAACTGTTACAGGCTGAGTCTTTGTAACACATGATGAACGTGCTCACTTCGGAAAGATGCTATCTGCCAGCATTTTCAGTTGAAAGAGTAGTGCGTGGGGTAGGCAGACGGCTAGGAAACACAATTTTTTACCAGCCGTTGACTGAAGACACTATTTCTATGGCAACAGGCAGTTTTCTCCATTGACTTCAGTCCCTATCCCTTTCCTAGGGACCAAGAGCACAGTATGCATTTTGAAAATCCAACTGAGTTTCTCTAGGTCTACGTAGACAATACTCCCAACAGTCCTATATTTGGCAATGAAACTGTTTCAGCTATTTGTTAAAGTGATGGTGAAATAGGTAAAGCAGTCCAGGCTTGTCACTGAGCAGGACCTCTTTTGCAGTACATCTACTTTTTGCTTATTCATAAAGGAATGTCATAATCCACAAGGACTCATGTGATGAGTAAAAAAACCCAATAATCCTACACAATAGCTGGAATTATTAACATCTGTCTTCTGAAAAGCGAGATCGTGAAAGGCCAAGTGCCTTTGCATACAGAAAACTTAAAAGAAAGCAGACATAAAAGGAAAATGCAAATTAAAAATTAAAACTTTTATTCTGTTAAAGTGTCCAGTCTTACAAGTCTTTCAGAGAAAACAATAGCAGCCTTCAGTGCTTAAGGTGGAGGTGCTGTTGATCAGCTGCCCAAACAATCCCACATACAAAGTGAATGTCATGATTCTGAAATGTTACATTACATCAAGTTGCAGGTCTCAGATGCCAAACCACAACCCTGCTCGTGCATTTACAAAGTGGGAGTG
Source organism: Strix aluco (assembly GCF_031877795.1). Lineage (NCBI taxonomy): Eukaryota > Metazoa > Chordata > Aves > Strigiformes > Strigidae > Strix > Strix aluco. Next base: position 9,900,701 of record NC_133950.1, on the reverse strand, counting down.
AACAATGTTTAAGCCATGAGTAGTGTCTTAAATGGACACGTTTGTCAGCTGTAAAAGATGACTCAGGCTCATTAGCCCCCTTCTCATTAAGTCTCCTCTAGAAAAATTTCCCCCATTGTTCAATAAAATTCCTTTAAAGGAGGCAGAAGGAGGAAGGGAAGGGTAATTCCAGAAATCCTAAATTAAGCCTTTCTTTGTATGAATTCCCACAAAGTTCGTCTTTACTATCAGGGTCCAGCAATTCAAGTACAGCTACTTTTGAAAAGGGATTTCAGAGGTGAGATTTCTGGAGGATTTCCTATTTCCAAAGCAGTTGAATATTAACCCACCACTGCAGCTGGAGGGATCGAGGGAAAAAGGTCTGAGTCAAACAAATCTCTTGTCCAGTTCCAGTTCTGCTTCATGCACTGTTAGAACGCAGGTAAGACAGAAAACTCACTCTGTTTTGGCACGTGCTTAGTAAAACTACAGGATCCACTATGTGGCCAGACAGCCTGGGGGGGGAGGGGGGGGGGGCAGAATTTTCCTTTTCAAACGTATTAAGAAAAAAAAAAAGTGAAGTTTAAGCAATAGTTTTACTACTTAGCATTCACACAGCCTTACCTTAGGTAACATTTCAGAGTAGATGACTCTACAGTATGACAATATTGTTTGTCAGTGAGAAGTCACGCCAAGAGTTAAGAAATCTCTCCATGGTTGAAAGAAAAAGAATCAGAGGGAACAGCTGGCTTCAGGCAGAGACTATTAAAACACACTTGAAGGAGCAAGTGCCTCTGTGGAGAAGTTACATTAATGTATCTCTAGAGAAGGCACAGCTATTAATGAGGGAAAAAAAGAGAAAGTTACTCCTCCCCTGAAGGAGGACTAAAAAAGATGTAAAAAAAAAATCCAAAGGGCTCAAACCACGCGAGTCCCTTTCCAAAGCAGAAAAAAGGTAAGGAAAGGAAACAATGTCACAGATGTTGAATTGGTAACAATTGAAATTTTTTACTATACACCTCATCATCTGTAAAGGATATGTTATTGTTCTCAAAATTCCTAGAATAATTTGTTAGAGAGAAAAAAAAACAGGACCTCAGTGTGGTTCAGCAACAGAAAGCCACTTAATACTATTTATGGTAATGAACACCAAGAACTTTAATTAAAATGAAGTGAGCTAAATGGAGTGTATAAATGGTAATAAGAAAAAAATAAAAAATGAGGTAGGATATTATCAGGAAGTGACAATTAATACCAAAGAACACCACATCATGAAAGATACCTATAACAGCTATTTAACCAGACTGGCAGAGTAAATTAATTCCAGCTGCTGTATTAACCAGAGACCAAATCATAAAATCAGAAAACAATCTTAAAGTACAACTTCAGCTAACATTCCAGTGCATAGTTTCAGAGATACAGCAAGATTTAACACATTTAATAGGCTTGGTATTCCTTGTCTTTCAGCTGGTTCAAAATAATTAGTTGCAACTTACTACTTTTTGGGGTATTTAGCAGGAAAGGTAGAATTACTAACCTTCAGTCCTAACACGGGATGAGTGTGCTTGTGATCTACAGGGGCTCCAAGAACTCAGTCAGCTCAGAAGTGCTATTAAGGAAACAGTTGGTTTTAATTCAAGTTGTTGTATGGTTTAGCAGCTAATAAATAATCTGGTTTGCTACTACTAGAGTGCTTTGAAAAGCCTGTCAGGAGAACAAGACACTGACCAGACTGTTGATTGTTTGCTTAAATTGAACTTTTTTTTTTCTGAATGCACAGATCAGTCTCAGAAATAAAACCCCTAAACTTCAGTTTAATGGAAACTTGAAGGAGAAAATATACACTGATTGTTGATGTAAGCTCATCCCTCAGACTGAGCAATCCAGACAAGTATGGGAAGTGGATGACTCACTCTGCTGTGGGTTGAGTTCTGCAGGAGTCCTGAGCAGTAAACACATTCAGGACCTCATGGTTTAGACCCTATCTTTGAAGTTTTAAAGCTTCTTCCATCTCACCACACGAGACTGATACTCTGGAATCAGTATCTATTTGAGGGAAGACCAAGAAGCACATATCAGGAGTAAATAAAACATATTGCTCTCTTCCAGAGTGGCAATGTATTTTTGTACCACCTGTTTCTGGTACAAAAAGTTATCAGACTGCTCACCCCAATTTTGCCACACAGGAAGCTATCTCAAGCCCTAGCAGCCACGACCTAAAAAAAACTGAGCTTGGAATATTGTAAGAGCAGCAAAAAGCTAGTGTTTTCATGCATGATCAATACTGGCCTGTCTTATAATTGCTTTGTAGACCTCAGGCATAGGGCAGTCTCTATGCAGCAAGCAGCAGGAGTACAGCTCTTATTTGCTCAGAAGTTAGAGACAGTCTCTCATTTCTAGCAGAGTAGCCTATTGCCCACTTGTCCTAGGGACTCAGCACCAAGATACATGGCAGTTCAGGAGACTTGCAAGCTTCTAGAAGCGCTGCAGCATACTTTCAGGAGCTGCTTATAGAAACTTCTAACATAGCTGTGTAAAGCCTAGTTTGTGTAACTAAGACCACAACTAGAATCAAGAGTCAAAGCACTCATCTACAATGATCTAGGCATACAGAAGAAATCTCTCTGCTCCTGTAAGCTAGGTGAAAATCCTGTGAGGTGCTCTGCTCTTTCAGTCCCACCTTGTCTAAAATACATGTTATACCAGTTAGCTAGTAGCCTTGAACACGAAACAGTTCAAGTCTCTATTCAGTAGCCATTACTCTCCAGCATTATCTTTTGGCACAGAGTAAGGGGGAAAAAAAAAAAGTTTCCTTCACAATCCAAACAATCCCCACACCCAGCACAAGGAACTGACTGGAAAACAGTATTACTGTAGCTAAGCCTGAAGCCATTCCTGCTTTACTTGAGAAGCATTAAGCCCACCTAGCAATTTCTGCCCTCTCTGTTGATCCAAAATGCTTGTGCAAATAGAACGAGTACAATCCAAGAAGCATCAGCATCAATATTTCCCCATCCTTTCAGCAGTGGCCGCAACTCTAACACAATTTCAAGACACTAACCCTGTTAGAAACAAGAAGAGCTTTTACAGTACCCTGCCTCCCAGGGAGATTTAATTACATTATTCCCTGGACTGTTTAAACTTTTCATAGTGAATGGCCTAAGGGAGGCAGAATTTACATCTTTCTTAAAAGCAGTTTTATAAACAGATCTCCTGGATTTTAATGCAGCTTTATTTAAGCATCTGAACATCAACAAATCCAGAGCCCAGTTAACATTGTTCATGGTTTCAGCATGTTTAGTGTATATATTTCATATCTTACATCTGATGAAGAAAGCCACAGTGTGCCTTATTGCCCCAACATCCAAGGGATCACCACGATTTGCTAAGCCAGGGCACTCACTGGCAGCTTGCCAGGAACTGCTCTGGAGATGGCTGCAGCTTCCCCCTTTTGTACACATGGGAGGCCTCCAAACTTCTCATGCCTCAGCTTGCAGCACCTTGGAGCCAACCTGATGGTCTGATGCAGAGTATTACAACCAGGACCTGCAGGTCCTTGAGCCTCCTCTTCCTTCTGATGAAAAAGAGCAGACTTAGGGTGTATTGTAGGCACACCTTAACCACCCCACCTTAAGGACATGATTATCAGTAGCTATTACAAGTTATCTACCTCTGCCAGTGCAGAAGGTTGTTTTGGTTTATTTTCTGTCAAACAATACCAAACAGGTCAGACTTGTTTCAATAAAAACTGCTCTGTCCCAGGGATCTAGAGGAACTCAGTCCACGGAGGATTCTCATACCACTCCTTAATGCTGACAGAATGAAAGGGGGAAGAAATAGGAGGACAGGTTTCTTTTCCAGCACCAAGTTCAATCAGCATTAGCCTCTTCCTTACGTCAAGAGGTGTAACAGGAACTGACAGCTGTTAAAGTGAGAGGACAACAGAAAAAAATCCCAATCAAGCGGCTCTATAGACTGCACTCATGAAAAACACTGGCAAAGCATCTAACAACTTAAGGGGGGGAGGCAAAACGTGCAGAGGAAACCCGAGTGTTCCTCTGTACTAACACCACAACCCCAGGAGACACCCCAACACACTGGCCAGTTGTGTGTTCATATTTGGTACATGACAAAATACCAGGAATTTAAAAGTAGCTTAAAAACTTTAAAAGCCAGATCCTGAAGCAACTCAGTGCTTCTGGGCAAGTAGATTAGACAGTCCAACTGCTTTTTATGCAGATCTTTCTCCCACTTGCACTATAACCATCCATTTCAGAACAGGCTAAAGCTCTGGAATTATGTCAGTTAGTTCCTCCAGCACACCAGCTGGAGAAGGATGCTACGTGACCTACTCATCAGCACAAGTGACTTGAAACTGTTAAAATAGTGCAATCTTAAATGAACAGATAGTTGGGGTGGTTTGGTTCCTTCTCCAGGGGCAGAGGAGAAGGTGTGGAGTGCAAAGGGGAAAGACAATTGGTTAAAAAAAAGATCCTGCATTCAAGCTGATGTCTGAGAAGTTTATCCCCCAAATTCTAATGCCAGCATCTAGATAAAATCAGCTGTTTGTATCCTATCCCACCCCAGCGTGGGGCCTCACTGACTGAATCTCCAGGTCAGAGGGGAACAGTACCAGGTGTCACAGAGATGCAGGTTCAAGAGGTTTCCTAGTCTCTTGATCTTTGCTTGCAGGACACTGGACACTCTCAGTCCCTGACACATATAAGCCCCATTTGGAGCAATGCAGCAATCACCACATTTCATTTTCTCCTCCATTCAAAGGTCATTTCTTCTCACCAGTACCATCCACCTCACCCCACTTCCTGTCCAGAAGAACAGCAACACCTCTTACTCCCACTGGCCCTTGCTCAGAGGCCAACTAAGCTGTCTTGATCCTCATCCTGATCCCAAGCTTCCCCCATCCTGCATCTGAGGCAGGAAGCCGCCTCATTCAGAGTCATGTTTGTTCAGGGACTCCTTGGCTAGTCTGGTTGTGATCGGAGGGGAGAAAGGGGAGGATCTGGGGAAAAGGGGACTGGAATGGCCTTTTGTTTCCTTCTTGTTGGTCAGAGGCTTTTCCCTTTTTTCAGGGGTTCAAGCTTGCTCTTTGTCCGCCCTCCACAGCCGCTCTTTGACTTCCAAGGGCAGTGTGTTGAAGAGGTCCTCCTCTACCACAAGCCCACTGCGTTTCAGCAGAGGACATTCTCCCAGCTCCACAGGCAGGCACTCCAAGCGGTTCCCTCGTAGCTCTATCTGCGACAGATTTGTCAGCTCTCCAACCCGGGACGGGAGTGACTGCAGCACATTGTTTCCCAGGTTCAAGGTTCTCAGCTTCCTGCACTGGAACAGCTCTGGTGGGAGACTCTCAATCTAAGAAAAAACAAAAATCAATCATAGGCAAAGTCAGCAGCAAACAGGACACATGCTCATAAGAAACCAACAAGCCCACACAATGCTTCAAGGTTTACAGAGCATTGCTTTTAAATCATCCAATTCTCCTTTGAGTAAGTTCCTGCTTCCCACCGTAAGGGCTGTTCCCCAAGTAAAAGTCACTAGACCATGATTGTATGGATTCTTCTTTCAGACACTCGATTGCATTAGTTACAAAAGATCACCAGTGATGGCTGCTAAAGCAAAAGACATCACCAAGGACAGAGTTAGAGGACCAGAAAGCTGCTCACAGCTGGCCTATACTGTCACATGCTCCCATCAGTATTAGCTTCTTTCCATCCCAAACCCTTTATACTGTCACTGGATCATAGCTCCTTTGTGTTAAGTAGCCATTGTACAACTGGTATTCTACTGAACACCATAAAGACCAGATTTAGTCAGAAAACCTAATTTTGCTGTAATAAGAACAGAGGCTACATGGGTACAATCTCCAGGCCCTGAGAACTGGGACTATTCTTCCATCATTTCTGTAGGGCTTTGAATTGTGGTAAAGACTTTCTAGGCTCCAAAGCACAGGGTTTTTTGACAGTGTCAAAATTAACAACAAAAACCACCTGAAGCCACCAGCTGTTAGCTTTCCCACCACCACCTTCATGTATCCATGAGTCACTAATTTAATAAGGCTTACTTCTATTAAAGCTTTTTAATAGTCCAGTCCTCCCAAAGAACTTCTAGGAAAGCAATATGGTGAAGGTTTAACAAACACTAAGCTACAAACTAAAGGTAGCAATTTAGCATTCTCCCCTCAATTCAAAATCTCATCTCAGAGGCTATCATTTGCCTTTAAATGCAACTGTGTCCTTTTTTAAATTCAATTATGCACAATATCATTCATGGCTAAATTAGACTGTAATCAGTTCTGAATGAGATGGAGTCCAAGGAAAAGCCAAGAGGAGACCAGATGAATTAAAGACAATTCAATTCAGTCATTGTTACTGGTACCGTTGAGTGTTTTGCAAACAGCAACATGCAATCAAATGATCACAGGCTTTTGAAAATAATAGTGTTATTTAAGGGACAAGTATTGGTTTAGGAAGGAAGCAGTGTGCTATAATACAGCCTGCTTCCCAGAATGGTACACTAGTACCAGCCAACTCCAGAGGCCTCTATTTGCTAAGACTGCTGAGCTAGGAGAGGACACTTGAGAATTCCTGGCCTTGGGAAATTTCTTGTTTCTTGCTGTCACTGTTTACTGTAAGCAACCAGGCTGTCAGAGCCCCAGGGCAACTGTGGCCTTGCCCAGACACCTGCCGAGGATACAAACAGCTCAGCTGTTTCACTGGGTCCCCACCACCTTTTGCTTCAGAACAGAGAGGAGCAAAGGCTGCTCCAGCCTTCCTGTTTCGTTAGCATTTTTTTCAGAGAGAAATGGGTGGTGCCACACTGTGCTGCAGAAAATGGAGCTGCCTCTATTTCTCATCCAAGAGACACTCCACCCCAAGATTGCTGAGGATACACTGCAGATTAACCCTTGGGAAGCTGTGCTAGGAAGGTTGCCAGAAAACAAATGGCACAGAGTTATCCAAGTTCTGAACTGGAGCTTAAGAATCCCTCATCTTTAGTGAATGTCACCCTCAGAAACTGCCCATATCAGCTCCACTTGCCCTGAGAAAATATTTTGGCTTTTAACTTAATAGGAAATGATGTGTGCATACCATGAAGCTTACCAGAGCTTACCCATATGAACAGATGCACAGCCATCCAGTCTGTTAGTGCTGGGAAAACTGAGCAAGGAGCTATTAAACTGGGATAGCTGAATGGTTGCTGCTTGTCTGCAGCTACTCTTCAGTGGCCAACAAAAGACTTGAACTTTCAGACACTGACTGCAAAATGCTGGCTGGAGTCTTAGGAATCCTGTGTTAGCAATTAAATACTTGATTTGAGAGCCCTTCCCCTGTGAAAAGCCAAACCATACTAGAGCTGCTCTATCTGCCTCTCACAGGCAGCTTGACAGTGTTCAGTTAGGAATATGTCTTGCCAATAGCAGTAAGAATCTTCATATATGACAGTGAAAACCAGGACTGCTCCAGGACAATTCTACTGCATGTTCCCAGAAGAACCCAGAAGCCACTAATTAGATCTGTCTGCAATTTGTAGTTATGTCAGAGCCTTTTGTAACTTCAGGTGGTAATAAACTCTGAGAAAAAGAGCCTCCCAGGAATTTGCAGACAGACTGAATGAAAGCTTCAACAAGCCATTCAGCTCAGCACATCAGTCTGGGCAGTCACAGACTGATCTTTGTGATATGTGGTAAGTGAAGTCTCCATAATCCCAAACACAGGAACAAAGATTCCGGAAAAAACATGGGTACAGTTTGCTTTAAGCAAATAAACACCCTCCAACACAAGTCAAGATACAACCTGTGGTATAATCAGGCAGCAGAGCACATTTGGTCATCCCCTCTAACCTGCCCAGTGCTTAGACAGACTTAAACAGTTAAGGTTTAGACTTAACCTATCTGGGATTACACAAGAAAACCCACAGCCATCACGCTGAGACACAGCAAGGTGCCATCCTATTTCCTCCCCACTGAAAGTCAAGGAATTGCCACAGTTCACACTTTCACATCTGACTGACAATTGATAAATGGGTTTAGCTCACTCTGCCCCAAGTAAGGACACTGCAGAAGATTGTTTTGCTGTCTTTGCTGTCTCTCCAAAGTCACCCTTGTGGAATAAAACAATGCATTTTAAGAGTGAGATCTTAAGAACCATTTTTCATAAGTCTGTCCATATCTAACCTTCCACAAGAAGTGCATGCTTCCAGGACCAAATTACGGAGTATTCCCTGGAAATGCAAAGCTGTAAGCCACACACATACACGCCTCAGATGGCTGCTGCCATAGTGTATGTACATGTCTGAAATACACAGGCTTAAGTGCATAGTTCCAGAGACTACAGGCTTCCAACTGCAGAGAAACAACTCACAGGCAGGATTTCTAAGCAGCCTCCAACTGGCACTCAGAAGCAGTTTCACTGTTAAGAGAGGAAATGCTATAGAACAAGGGCTGTTGGAAGAACGGCTTGCCCCTGGAAGTATTTGCAATGTTTTGGCTTAGATAAACCTCTCTGAGAGAAACAAAAGCTTGAGAATTTAAATAGAACAGCAGTGCCAGGAGTATTTCACACAGCACTGTAGCATGTTTAATCACACTGATTAACAGAAGTGCCAGAATTACTTTTACTCACACAGGAACACTCAGCTCCTTGCTCACTTACCCTGTTGGCTGTCACAGCCAGATTCTGTAGGTTTTGAAGAAGTCCAACATCTGGCGGTATGGAAGTCAAGTTGTTGTGGCTGAGATCCAAATACCGAAGTTTTCGGCAATAGAAAAGCTGGGTAGGGATCTTTTCTATCTTGTTACGATTCAGGTAAAGGCGTTCTAAATTGGTTAGGTTGCCTATTTGCATGGGGATGTAGGCAATGTGGTTGTACCACAATTTAAGGCAAGTGAGACGATGCAAGTGCTGGAAGCTGATGATTTCCTCGATGGTCTTTAGGTTATTGTCCTTCAGGTCTATCTCCTGCAGATTGTGGAGGCTAAAGATAGAGTGAGGAATGCGTTCCAAGTCACAACGGATCAGCTCAAGCTCCGTCAAGTTGACCATTTTCTTAAGGCTGTTGAGAACAATGAGCTTGGTGCCCTCATTGTTGATGGAAAGCTTCTGAAGATGCACGCCAACATCTGTCACCACCTGGGGCAGCTTGGTGAGGTTACTCTTCAACCTCAACACCTTCAGCCTCTTCAGCTCCCTCAGTCCATCTATCACAATGTACCTATTGTTTTCAGCACTCAAATTCCCCGTCAGATGAAGCTCCTCTAGAGTCTTCAAGCTATAAATCCAAAGAGGAATCTCCTTGATGTCTGTGAACTTGATGTGGAGAGATTTCAAATTCTCCCTCAAGAAGGCAAGGGCTGGAGCCTCAATTTTGGCAGCTGTGTGGTAGAGCCACAGTTCCTTAAGGCTGGTGAGCTGAGCAATGCTTGGAGGAATAGTGACATCAGGGATAAGCTCCAGCTTTAAGACCTCCAGCTCAATGAGGTCAAAGACTGTGTCAGGAATGCCACTCAACATGAAAAGATGCAATTCCAGCTTATCCTGGGAGTTCTTGGTGATCCTCTGGCGCAGCTTCTCCAAAGTCCACTCATTGTTGAGGTTGAGCTGCCGCAGTTTGTTCTCACTCACCTCTGACAGAAAAACAGCAAAGCGCTTGGAGTACAGTGGGTCATACTGATCGATCAGATGGAGCATAAAAGCAAAGTCATTTTTCACATCAGGAATGTCACTGTAACTGCTCTCCTCCCGGATAGACTCAAAGGAGTATTTCTTGAGTGATCGCCTCAACATCCACCACAGCGTGTACATGCAGATCAAGCCATAGAATATCACCAAACTGATGTAGAAAGATGCCAAGATTTTGAAGAGAGTGGCCAAAGGATGAGCGCAGCGGTACATCCTGTAGCCAGTCAAGCTCTCAATGTCCACTTTACAGTCAACATCAAATGTTATGTTGTTGACATAGTAAACAGTATAGCAGATGATCAGAATGAACTTGATCACTTTGATGATGGTCTGTCTCATGTACAGGCGATAAACTATATCTCCCTCTTCCACATGCGTGCGGAACTTTTTCACTTTCTCAAAGAGTGCTTTGGCCTGTTCACCTTCCTTTTTGTCCAAGACACCAGTCTCAGACCGGTCCACAATCCCTTGCTCAATTCGAGACTTTGTTCTCTGCAGCATGGGAACAGTGGCTTCCACATCCTCACTGACTGTGGAGGATTTCTTGTCCATGGAGCCATTCATTTTCCCAAATGCTGGCTTGGTATCACTCTCTTCCACCACTGTCTCAGATAATGCCCTCGTTGTCCACGGAGAGTCAAAACACTTTAGCAAAATAGACACAAAATGCTCCAGCTTGGAGCTGGTCCTTGGGAATTTGAACCAGAAGTTGCTACAAGCCAGAAAGATGAGCGTATGTAGCAACACCAGGTAAGGAAAATACTTAGCAAACCAGTGAAGACGGTTCTCATAACACACCGCATCTACATAGTTATACTGGTGCCGGTCCAAATCATATCGGATCCCTGTAGGCCCTGTATCAGTAGAGGGCACAAGACTAGAGTTGTAGTAGGTACGTTCTGGGGTTGCAGCTGTCCAACCTCTGACTGAGTCATTGCAAGAGTCTTTGGTAACCCATTTACAGGGCAAACAAATCATTTTATCCTGGGTGACCTGAAGCGTCCCTCCAAATACTGCAATCATCAGCATCACTATGGAAATGTAGTCCGTGAAGACATCCCACCATGGTTTTAGGATGCGGTACGCTGGCTGAGTGTCAGCAAAATAGCGCAATTCAGTGACTGGAATCATGATTCACCTGAAAGGAAACCAGAAACAGGCATTAATAAGCTTAAACTGTTTTTTTATTCTTTTCGAGAGGGCATCACGAAACTCATGTTAAGCACTGGCACAGCAAGACTGGAATTAGCTGAGACCAAATTTCAAGTCACTTGGAGACAAATGAATGAGGCTCCCTGTGAGTAACTTGCCAGGGCTGAGGCTGTGAAGTTAATTTGCTGCTGTCTTCCCCAACAGATCAATTGTCACAAAACATCAGAACCGGTATTTACCATTAGCAGTCTGTGGGGAAAGACATTCACACTTAAAAGAAAGCTCACAGGACAGACTTAAACTACCCCAGCCAGACCAGTATCTGGGAGTTTACTGTTTCATCTAGGGAGTTTATTTCAGGGATGAAGGAGTTTGCCAGCACTGTTAGAAGCAATAAAATCCATGCACAGAGCACAGTTGTCATGAGTTTGTTATTTTCTAGCTCTCTAAAAACAGTTTGAATTCTGCATTTGTGTGGTTCTCAACTGCAGGGGCAAGGAAGATTATTTATGTACAACACAGTCATATTTCCTAGAATCACTTTGCATTGATAAAGCAAGCTGGAAAAGAGAACAAAGGTGCCTGCTATAATGACTTTTCCTTCCACGGAAGTAGCTTTGCCTTCCTCCCTTTGCATTAATTCTCCAAGGAAAGATTAGTTACTTGCCCTCCAATAGATTCAGTACTGAAATCCTGTAACAGCTGCTCTTTGCCTTATTTACTTCAGAAGTAGGGGAAGGGGGAAACATACTTAGGAGAATTCACTTCCCTGACCAACCACTCCCACCTAGAGTTCATCTCAGCTGGGATTTAAGTGTCACAAAGGAAATCAAAAGGTTCTGGGAAGCAGAGGCCTTATGGCAGTGCTTGTTCTGTTCTTCAGATTTCCAGATGAAACTTCGAGCACATTCTTCAGCAAGCCATAGAAAGCCCGGAAGCCTGACTGATCCATGAATCCAACCCAAAATTCCCCTTCTGACCGGCAACACAAGCAAGGAACATGAAGTCATTGTAACCTGTTCTAATGATGGTGAAAAAGCAGTAATACCACATCATGCTGGCTAGCAAAGTTCAGGAGTAGGACAAGCACTAATCTTTCAGTCATTTTCAAACTCACATGAATTTGATGGTAAAGGAGAAGGAGCAAAAATTCCATCATGTTTCCCCAACCCATAAGATATCATTTGTACAGACAGTCCCAACAAGTCCTGGGGTACCTGCAGGGTCGATAGCAGAAAGCTTTCTTTGACAAGTGGGGTGCCCACACCACCTGCTTTGATAGAATTCAAGTTTGTATTTAAAATGAACTTCCAGCACAGAACTGCAAAGGAAGCCCTTCCTAATATGAACTCAAAAAGCACTGCACTCCCTGGAGACACTAAAGACAGAACTCTATTCCCTGGTTTGCTGCTTACAACAATAAATGGTAAAATGCCAGCTTTGACTTAGCGCTATTTGGGAAGGCTGCAAGCAACCAGAGGTGGTAGACTGAAAGATGACAGCCATCCCTGAAGTGTTTGCCCTTCTGCCCAGCCAGTTCCAATACTACTTTAGTTCATCACAAAAGACAGACCTGAGGAAACTCTATATGCAAATTTTTTACCTTTTTTTTTTTTAGAGTGGGAATTTTGAGAGACAAAATGGCAATACCTGTTCTAGAAGATCCGTAAAACAAGGCAGAACAGCAAATCTATTAATTTATCAACCAGTAAATTCATGGAATCCTGGCCTGGCACAGGATGTAGAAACAAAGGATGAAAACAGCCATATACAGCACTGTCAGAAGAAACTACTGGCCCGTTAGGCTGCAGAGCACTAGAGAAGTGGCTGGCATGCCTCTGCAGAATTGAGTGCATTGAGCAGATTTGGGCAAGAGGATTACACGTTCACAGCGAGAGGGAAGAACAGGCAAAACTGAATGTCTTCTGAACAGCTAGAATAAGAGTGACAAGGTGTCCAAAACCCCCCTCCCAGTCCTGTTGCTAGCTTACTGCAAGGCCCTAGGCAAGGCATTTCAGCCATGCCTCAGCTCCCTTCTCTGAATACATCCACCTCGGGGAGAAGAGTCCATTTGCAAGAGAAAAGCTGTCTGTGCATGCTACAGAAATACTAATTCCAGAATAAAACAGGGTACAGAATTTTTCTTTACACCCCCTGCACTCCAGAACACCTCAAATGAAGCCAGCAGTTAAACAGCTCCCTGAATCTCAGTTCCTGGTGATGTATGTCTCCTCAGTTTGTCTACACAGACAAGAAAATTCAAAGTCAAAACTCACTTCACCCCTGTATTTTCTGCAGGAGAATCTCTAGGTGGGACAGAGGCCTTTAATCACTCGCAACAGAAGCCTCATACTATCCCAGGCCCCTTACTCATCCATTCCCTCCCTCTTCAGAAGCATCAAAACAAGATATATACCTGATTTTTTTTTTTTTGCCTTTTTGTTCGTTTGGTTTTTTTGTTAGGACCGTTACTACATCGGGCTAGGAAAGCAAGCCAATACATAGAGAAATGAAAGTTCAGCTACTGAAAGGTTTGAGAGCCAGGGTAGGACCACTGACATATTGCCGAACCACAAGGAAAAACAAACAAGACAAGAACACACATGCCCTCTGTCACCCCCTGCATCCCTCCCACCATAATCAGACTGAGGGAGCAGAGCCCTGCACTTCTACAATACAAATAAGAGAAAGCCTGGAAAGCTTCGCACAAGGGGAACATGAAAGCTAGTGAAGTTACCTGCTGGAACAGTTAACTTTAACATGGCTTAGCTTCCAAAATCCAACTACGCTTGCAGCTGAGCACAGCTTCAGTTCTACCAGACTTGTAACCCAGGGGGGCTTTGAGAGCCAGAGGTCTCACTACACTCCACCCTAAGGCTCCATGAGAGTCTGATGGCAGTCTCCCAGCACGTACACATCTATCTTAAACACTTGCCAGATGCAATGGAAGGCTTTTGTAGTGACTCCTTCTAAACTACATCTAAGAGGTAACAAATGCTGCCATACCATTCATTGCTCTCCATAAATGCTGTGTAAGATCCTACCCCTCTTTTCTTTTCAGGAACATGCAGTGAAAACACTGCTATTGTTCATTAAAAAGCTACTCTATTTAAACAACTCTTTACTCCTCCTATTCCATATAGAGGAAAAAAAATACATATTTATCTCTTTCCTTCCCTTGCCCAGATGCCACTTCTCCCCAGAGATCCCTCCTCCTCCCTCCAGTGCTTCATCACTCTTGGTGGGGAATTTTTGCAGGAATCATCAGACCCTTCATAATTACCCCCAGTAGGCTTATTCTTCTCAGTAATTGGGGTCTCATGGCTAAGGCATTTTCAGACATCAGTTGTAGTGCTGGGTTGCTAGTTTTGCCCAATCCAGGAAACACCGAATTTCTTCCCACAAGAAGTTAACCTTGTGCTTACTTTGATTTGTATCTCAAGATAGCTAGGAAGGAAATCAGCAAGAAATTAGTACAGCAGGCTCCTTAATTCTATTTACCAGTTACATGGGGTAGGAAATCTCCCTTCACACAGTACACCTACAAGACAGCTTAAAAAAAAAAAATCATCTGAGTGTCCCATGATAGTGTATTACAGCTCAGTGTCAGCAATTACCCCGGTAGGGTGGAGCAGGAAATCTCCTGCCTTCCAGTAACAATGACAGGGTCACTGGAGGAAGAAAAGGACATTCACAGCAAGTCCTCACTCCTCCTGGCAGCAGTGGAGACCCTTCCAAGTCCCAGAAGAACAATACAACCAGGGGCCACCTTTACAGAAGCTGGAATTTGCCATATCTTATCTAATCTTACTCCATCTGCAGTAAAAGGGAAAATTGCCCACCAAAAACCTGAGAAAGTAGGTGAGAAAGTTGCATCCCTCCTCACCCAGATCTCCCATGCATGCAATCCATTTCTAGTTCCTGAAAGACAGTTCTGCATCGAGATGCAAATATCACTTATTTTATGGACTTTATTTTGTAATCATTTTAGAACGCAATTCTTGTTTCAACACTCTCCCTCCCGTGTTAGAGCAAGCAGTTTTGCTGCTGGGATTGACAACAGCAGCAGACTAACTCCAAGAAGTCAGATTCTCAGGGGCCATCTCAGTCACTTGATGCTCCCCTGCACGGTAGGATTCTTCCCGCAGGCACTGTGATTCCAAGCACTATGTAGAAACCAAGCAGGTAGCTGGAACACACTCTCCCAACAAGTACAGGAGAATGATTTACACGGAGGATATTATCCTGGCGTAAGTCTAGGAACAATCCTTGCATGAAGACAGCTTACCAAAAATAAAGTTACCTCCCTTGTGACCAAGACCAGACCAAGCTCCACAGGACCAGCAGACAAACAGCAGAGATTTCAAGCTTCTGTTCTTTTCAAGAGTTGAACTCCTGTGTGCTTTGTCAGCAGGAAAGTGTTTACTGGGAAGAAGCTTCATTTCCTAAGTCAGCTCTGTCATGTAGCCTCACTGAAGGCTGAGCACAGAACATGAACTGAGTGAAGGAGTTTAGACAGGAACAGTCATAACTGGAAAGGAAGTACTGTGTCAGAGCAGTCTTGGTGAAGAAGGATCCAAGCTCCTTCATATAGACCTCAAGTTGCAGAACTTGCCAGTTAGGGCTCAGAAACAGGCAATTTGCTGACAGTAGAGTTAACTCTGCCACATGGAAGGCATCGATACTGAGATTTTGAAAGAGTGCTTTACTCAAGTTTAAAGGTAAGTTGATTTCACTAAACTTGCATAAGCTCAGAACATCTCTGTCTAAACTCTTGTCAACTTATCAGAAGCATAAGGAAGTAAAATTTCCAAGGGTATAATTAAATAGGCAGGCTTTAGGTATTGCATGCTGAAGGACAAAAAAAATAAATCTTACATGTGTCTATCTCGGAGGTGTTTCAGCTTTTGCATTCCACAGTGCTTTCCTAACTACCACGCAGTGCCTGAGCAGTCCCTCACCCACCACTCCCAAGAAATGACTTCACCTTTGAGAGTTTCAGCTACACCAAAGCAGCACTACAATTCATATCCAATATAGAACCACCTTAGGACAGTTTATACCCACAACATCCGAGATTGTACAGGGAAAGATCTGTATGCTAAAGCCTCATTGTCATACAGCAGGATCAAAGCAGACTGAATAGATGGGCTCCTGAAATCTTTACACAGTCCACATTTAAATAGTACATACCTCTTCAGTGCCTCCAGATTCACCTGGATCCAAGTTTGCATCCCACCACGGACTCATTTTGCCAGACAACCATCCCTGCCTCAGCCTGCTGGGCACCTACCTACTATGTGTAGCACAGCCTCATCATTAATGCTGAACAGGCTGATACAACAGACAAAACAGCAGTTTCAGACTTACATAACCAGCCTGCCAAACCTACCCAGACTTCAGCCAACCATAAGCATCACCAGTATTAATCCTGTGTTTTACTAGACACACCTGGAGGAGAAAGATAATCACTCATGTTAGAAGAACAGGGACATTCTGAGCACACCACGCCTAAATAGTAGAACCTGTCAGAAACAAGATTAAACGTATCTGGCTGACAGAGACATCATAGAGCAGCATGTACTTTACTAGATAAAGGCTGACAAAGCTGAGAGTGTGAATGTTTTCCACAAGCCCCAGGACGCCTGTGATATTTAACAAGTTCAAAGTATTAAGATAGCAACTGCTGCAGGAGCAAACATCCTCCGATTTGGACAAATCCTCTATCCAAAACCATCCAACCTAAACAAGTGAAGATTGACTTATTGCTGACAGACACCTGGCTGAATGGCGCTTGAAATTCCTGCCTGCAACCGCTGGCCAGCATATCCAGCTAGGGACAAAGTGAACAGAAACAACATCACTGTTCTGTTTCACTGGCTAGTTTGTCAGCTTGACTCATCATTTGTTGAACACTTTATCCAGGCTCCTCTTTCCTCCTCCTTTCTGTTGGCCATTCTGTTACTAATGGAGCTACTGGCAAAATAGGACTACATGCAAGATCTCATGACACGCACAAGAATTTAAGTTTCCACCCTTTGCTCCCAGGACCTCCCTGAAATCAGGGAAGTCCTCCTCACCTTTAGTGGCATGCAGCTTTCAGGTGAGGCACACTCATAATACAGTTCTAGCTAAGTAGACATGGATTCATTGTATGTTAGTTCAACTCTTTAGCTTCCACTATATATATTCTTAATTCTCAGTGGATTTCCTTCTAAGATTGTGGACAGCAAAGCAGAAGTCAAGCACTGCTTACAAAATTTCTTACCTCTCAGAAGCCCAGAGAAAGAAGGAATTGTTCATGTGCCGACAGCATCAGAGGTAGATAAGGGAAAGAAAAACCTTGATGCTGTTAAGACTATAGCCCTGATTATTGACGAGCTACAACATGTTACAATAAGTTTTCAACAGAGCAAACCTTTCCTCCCCAGCATGCTGCCACCTGAAATCCTAAAGAAGGGCATGACACAGAGCTCTTTGTTCAAAAACCAGGAAATGCAAGAGCTTTGCTGGTCAGAAATGGGACTAGCAATTTACGTGTCTCCTCCCCCATGTAGGCCCAGTATTAAAAGAAAAAAAGGAGGCTGAAACAGAGCTGCTTTCAGGCACCCCTCAGAAAACCTTCCAAGCACAAGGACAGCCACGTGATCAACTGGAAAAGTCCAAGACATGAGATGGAACAACTCAAGTGATTTTGTCCTTTGCTGTTTGGAAATAAACAGCAATGAAGCCAGATGCCAAAGCCGACCAACTGTTATCCCTACATCAGGCCCTTTCTGCCTTAAAAAAATAAATCCCTCCTGTGGAACAAAATTTCTTCTGAGACAGAGAAGTGAACATGTGAAGTTTAAAGGGTCACTTATCATTTAGACTGGCGGATAGAGTAGTGGAACAGCAGCTGCCAGAACTTACACTCTTCACTTAGTGGAACAGCCAGTGAACTCAACCCTGAGAGCAAGGTAAGTTGGTTTTCACACAACCACCCAGCAGCTGTAGGCAACGTTCAGTCTCACCCAAGCCACAAGATACAGCAGGACAAAGTGAATTGATTGGGTCGCAACATCTTTACTGAAGCTCATGAAAAAGAATCACCCACCCACACTATGGATGGCACTATCATTGTTACAGCTATCCCTTAGTTGATTCTTCCTGTCAGATGCAAGACTGACATTAACAGTGCAGTGCAACAGCTTCTGTTTACCATCACACAAGCAAGCCTGTCCTAACAAGTACAGGGAAGAACATCTGCACTATCAGAACAACCCATGCCAGAGACCTGGCTTGGCCTGCCACATTTTCTGACTTCGGACAGCATTTTGCCCCAGCTGCATAGAACTGAACACAGTTTGAAGTTATCAGCACCACTGACACTTGGAACAGGAACTGTATGTCGGTGTCATACAGCTACATAAATTTAAGAGCTATCAGATGACTTGCAACAGTGATGCAAACCAGAGAAAAATGTCTGTGTCAGCTTATAAATTATGAATGTACATGGTCACAGGCTTCCTATCCAGAATTAATTTTCTTTGCCATAAAAAAGATGCTTCAAGGACAGGGCATTGGAGCTTGTCTTGGAGAAGTCTGACTGCCTTATTCCAACAGGACACTATGAAACACTCCCTTGCACTGACTAACACAAGTGATTGAATTAATTCTGTTAGTTACTACTTAAGATAAACAGACAGCAACAGCATTAACTTGTAACAACCGGAACACCTTCAAGCACCTCATCAGCTGCAGGAGAAGGCTCTTCAGCATTTAATTCCAGCATTGAGAAGAGCCATACAAGAAAAGGTAACCAGCTGGTTTCAGCTAAAGACAGAAATGATGGACAGAACAGAGATTTGACATATCCAACAACAGATTGAGAAATCAAGACACTAGATTCAATGCAAGTAAAAACTTTTAAGCAAGGATAATCTTAATTGATTGCTGACAGACTGTCACAACATGCAGAAATCCATGGGTGTTGCCACAGCTGTTTTCAAGCTCAAAAAGATGAGCCAGTTAAGATGAAAGAAGATGCAGATGAGAGCAAAGATAGTAAGATATCAGCTATCAGCACAATAATATTTAGCCTCAGTCTGAGGAAAGAAGAGGGAATAAGTACATATTCACCTATTCACCATACTCTATAAGCCTTGTCTTCAGGACCATGAGCTCCAAAACAGTGACTATGACTTCCAGCTCAGAACACTTTCTGACTGCAGAATGACAGGCCATCTATCCTTTCACCACCAAGATCTGACAAAACCAAGACTCAAAAGCAGAACCTGTTAACTAGTCCAGTACACACCTTTACTGTTCACAAAGGTAGGCTGTAGCTAGAGAAGCAGCTTGCAAATTTGTCACAAGAGGAGCTTTGTGAATTGCCAAGGTAATTTTATAGCAAATGTTAACAATGCTTAGTACACAAGAAGGAAGCACTATTATTTCAGCAGGGAGGTCATGACTGAATAGCTTTTGGTTTCAAATGCAGTTTCATAGCAGCAGGAGGGGCATGTATAATCCAGCTATATGAACTGGATTTCAAGTTGCAAATCAAAGTACACGCATCACATCAACAGTTTAAGGAAAAAACTGCTTGGAAGCATTCAAGATAAGCTCTTCAAAGCATGTAGACTGTTAAACACCTGTTCAGTATTAGTGTGCATATTCTAAACTGAGGCTATTTTTGAAAAAAATGCACAAAGGAGGCTCACCACACTGCAGCTGAATATGTTAATTTTTAATCATTACCAAAACAATAGCTATGCACACACACCCCCACCATGATAAGGAGCCTCACACTAAACTCCTAAACCCTTCTCCTCTGCACTCCACCACTACTCACCTGACATTACTCTGTTTTCCTAGACACCAGTTAGGCTCAATTTAACAGCAGAAGTGAGTTTCCTTTCCTTTTTAAGTACTCTACTAAACAAAATCCTTTAGAATGTGGAGGAATTACATGAAGGCCTCTAATAAGCCTGCTCCAATCACACAGCAATAACACAATAACTTATAAAGCTGACCTCCACTGCTTATTTAAAAAAAAAGTCTCTGAGAACCCCAAACCACAGACCATCTTTCTGAATGCCTGCAGCATTTACTAGAATGTAAATCAACTCTAAGTATTCAGTAAGTCATCACTGGAAGGCTTCAGGCACTCCACATTTCAAACATGGAAACATTAACTTTTAAACACATGGCTTCTGGCATACTTTAAGAAAAATATTTATGCACCTTGTCTTTGACCTACATGAATAAAGTTAGGGTTTCCAAATACCATGAGAGGATCTGTATGAAAAACAAATCAGTGAACTGCCATAACACTAACCAGAACACCAGACAAGTCTTAGGGATACTTGTATTGTGGAAGCAACATACTGCACATCTCGCTGCTCGGAACACTGCCGATCTGGACAGCATTTCTCATCCTGAAGATAAGCACAGAATTCTGCAACACCTTTCATCACTATCCTAGTGAAGAACCAAGGAAGCAGGGAGTTTCTTGCAACTAGTTTCTGTCATTGCCTAACTGACACCCACATGGGTGACTCGCCAGCGCACTCCTAAGAGCTCACTGTGAACAACTGCCTAGGAGATGCCTGTACAGTACTACAAACACCACCCCACAGGAAACGGAAGAGCACCTACCAAACTGAACAGTTCTTGCTACTTCTCAGCTGCATTCCTTTTAGGTAGCAGTCACCAAACCATTTACTGGACAGTCTTCAAGTATTTACCATTTAGTGCATTGAGAGGTCCAGGTTTATGTGGCCAGCCAGGAGTTAGATGTATGGGTGAATATGTAAGAGTCACATTCTACTTTGGACAATGCTCAGTTCCTTTACCCTTTTTTCATCTTCAAGCTGACTAAGGGCTTGCAGAATTTAATTAGCATACCACCACTCTCCCCATATCACCCTCTGATCAACCACCTTTCCCCTTATCAGCCATCTCACCGCTGCCCTGTGTTTTGCAACTATGTTTAAGTAGTATCCTGGTCATTTTTTGGCTTTACTTTACCACTCGAGAGCTGGCCTGTAGCCCTTACCCTGCAGCTGGGTTCTGCTATCTGCACTTCAGTTCTCTGTGCTGGAAGTGGACGATGTTCCTGCGCGCTGGATCCTGAGCAGGTGCTGAAGCGTTGCATTCCCCACACGCCATGGGAACAGCTTCCCTGAAATGAAACAGAGATGATCATCAGAGAAGAGGGGATCAAGTTCAGAGGGACCATGTCATGTAAAAGCTTGGTAAAGGTTATTAAGAAGTGAGGAGCAATGTAGAGGGTCACTGGGAACCAGAGACACCCTGATACCTAGAAAGACGGTAAAAGCTCTAAGAGCTGAGTAAAACTCTTCGGAATAAGGAATCTCCAACATCTGTTATTTGAACAGAAGTTACCAAAAAGCAGGTTGTTGCAGACCCAGCCAAAGGAGATGCTGAGTATTAATAATAAAACTAAGCCCGAACTGGTAGGGACAGATTAGCTTCCTGAAAGAACTTTTTTTTTAGATGGGAAAAAGGATTAATGGCTTTACTAACTACTTTCTAGTCTGAAAAGCCTGATTTTTTTTTTTTTTAAATGTTACTGTCAGGAATATCTGAAAATATAGATCATGTTCCTAACCACTCTGGATTCAAGCAACTGTCCCCTTTCCTCTCAACACCTACCTACAAATACATATCTTCTTAAAGTGGCAGCAGTTTAGCACTATCAACAAGAATTACAATAGCTTTTTTTTTTTCCCCTCTTGCTTCCTGCATGTCAGCATAGGGCATGGGAAAACAGTCAAGGGAGCAGACCTAAGCTTTGAGAGATCTCTCAAGCATCCAGCCTCCTAGCTATGTAGGAGAGGACTGCAGAACATCAGAAAGCATTTTGTCAACAATTGGGAAAAATTAAAAGGAAGGGACATCACTGGAAGGAAAAAAACCCACATACTGGTGAAGCTGTTCAAGAATACGTTCCTCCTGACCCCGAAGTTACCCTTAGAGCTGACAGATTTCAAAGCAACACCCGCATAATCAAAGCTATTCTATTCCAGCCGTGACAGACTGCAGCAAAGGAGACGTTCAGAGGAGAAGACTCTCTGACCTTCTCCCCCCACCTCCTCCCAGGCGACGGTCTCGGCACCAGCCCAGAGCCTGAACCACTCGGTGCCGGCTCCCCCACACGCAGACTGCGCACCAGCCCCGCCTGCCCCCCAGCCTGCCCCACCGCCGCAGCTGTCACAAACTCAACAGACATCCTCTATTAGGAGATATAAATAATAAAACCAACCAGCGTCCATCCCCAGCACCGCTGCCAGGTAACAACTACAGGACGTCTCCCCCCGTTGCCGGAGAAGCAAGGTCCCCCGGAGGGGACACCCAGCACACACACACCGGACTGCCCTGCCTCGCCCCACGGACGTGGGGGGGACTCACCTGCCCCCAGCCCCGGCCCGCCGCCAGCCGCCTGACGGGGCAGGGACGGCGGGGACACGGAGGAAACGAATTACTGCCGAATTAGTCAGCAAATCCTCCCCGCCCGCCCGGGCGGTGCGAGGGGAGCAGCTGGGCGCTCAGGCCCCACCTGGCCGCTGCCCTCCCCTCAGGGCTGCGGCCCCTCAGGCGCGCCCCGCCGCCATCGGACCCCGGCCCCACAGCCCTGCCTTACGGCGGGGGCCGCTCCCGTTCCCCTCACGGCCGCCCCACCCGAGGGGACACGTCCCCGCAACCCCGCGCGTCCGCACCCGGGCCGCTGAGGGGAGCGCGGCGTGAGCTGAGCCGAGCCGCAGCACCCCTCCGCCAACACCCACCTGGCCACCTCGGCCCCCGCCCTCCCTCACGTCGGCTCCGGCTCCTTTTGTTCGCCCCTAACCGCACCGCGGCGGCCCCACCCCGGAACTGACCTCACCCGCCCGGCATGGCGGCCATCAGCCCGTCCCGCCGCCGCTAGCGAGGAGCGAAGGAGGGCGCCGCCATCTTGGGAGCGGGCACGCCGAGAAGGACCCGCCGCCATCTTTGTGCAGGGCGCGGCCGACCTGGGTGAGTGGACGGCATTTATGGTGGCGGGGCGGGGGGGGGGATAATGAGGGGAGGGAGAGGAAAGTGAGGGCGGGAGCGCCATCTTGGTGAAGGGCAGTGCGCAAAATTGTGAGCATCTTAAAGGGGCCGCCACAATTCCAGCCTCAGCGCTGGGCAGGCGAAGGGGAAGGTGGCAGGACAGCAGAACTTCGGAGTACAGAATTGATTCTTTCTGTCAAAAAAAAAAAATTACCTCTTTGACCTCTTTGATAAGATTTATGACCCAATCATGATCGAGCCTTCTATCATTATTTCATTTAATGTAATTCTATGTACAGCAACTCAGTCTTACAGCCTGTGGCGCTGAGGGACAGGAGCCTCAGTCTCTCAGGAAGAAGGGAGGAAAGCCAAGACTGCCAAGGACCTCTTCAGGCCCTGATTCAGGCTGGTGTCACTGCTGTGAAAACACAGAAGAGTGAAAAAGGATAGCTGCCATGCCCTGACACCACGTTGTTTCAGTTCTAGCCCCTCGGCATGGTTCAAGCCATCCAGAGCCCTGAGAGGAGTGTCCGCTCGGCTGTCCGGACCAGGTGTGCATCACCTCCAGGCTCAGAGACAAAAAGGAGGCTGTGTCGTTCCTTGTCAGGGCCCTATCTTCTCTCAGGTGACATTAAACCCTTTCCTTAGCTCCTAAACATTTAAAATCAGCTTCATCTGCCTCACTCTGGCTGTGCCCTGTGTGGCAGGAGGAATGGTACATAGTCCAGGCCCAACCACCCAGTCCTCCTCTCACACACCCACACCAGCGCTAAACTCTGATGCATGCCCGGTTCCCATCCTTCAAATCACCGAACAATAACCGAGGCCACAGACATCGTCTGTATTTAGGGACCAGGGACACAGGGTCCAGACAGGTGGAGAAAATCTGGTGCACATCTCACTGGATGCCTCAAATAAAAAATAGTGGATACAACCAGGATCAACATTAAGGCTAGTTAACAATAAGAGAATAAAAATAATTTAAATTTCAGCTTTTACCACTTTTTCCTTAAGAACCAACCTATGTGACATTTCTAAAGTGGAATATTTTGAAAACTCCATTCCATTTCTCTAACAGCTCACTGAACTAAGGCCACTGAAAAATGCTTGCAGCAGGAATAGTAACCCTGGTGTGTTACAAGGATATATCCAACAGTCATTTTGTGGTACCTGAAAAAAGCAGGCTGATTCACTAATGGTTATTTTCATTTGGCTGACTCATTGGAGGACACTGGGCAGCATCATTTTATTTAAAATTCATAAAGGATGGTTCAAAGGCATTCATTATAATTTCATTAGTGTACAAGAGGCAGTTCTGAGTGGTTAAGTGCAGCCAATTTTAACTTGTATACACCAGTGATCCCTGCTATAGTAAAACAAGCATATCTGTGGCTTTCTAGGAACATTATATGTCTTAACATCGTCCTGTAGCCATATGTACAGGACCTGTACCCAAGGAGCTATGATCCCACCTGCCAGGGGACAGACACTCACCAGTCCAGTGCAATAGCTAGATTTTTTTAAAAAAAGGTCATTAAAAAGAATTGTTCATGTCCAGATGCACTTGTTAAATTAAAACAACCTGAAGAAAGACAGGGTCCTAATTTTCCTTGAGTTTTACAGTCCAAACTCCAAGGTCAGATGTGTCCTTTTCCTTGCTGGCTGCATATTATCCAGCAATTTCTGCTGAATTTTAAGGTGAAGTTATATGTTACAGTCAAACCAATATAAAGGCCAAATCCTGCTAAAAAAGGTGAGGGCTCATGCTCCTGTCCATCCCTTCTCTTCCCCATTCCTCTCTGCTCTAGTCCCTACCCAGATCTCTATTTCCTTGCAGTGCCTTTAGCACTCACACCCACCCTTCCTTGAGCTAGTTCAACTGACAGACCTTACAGAAAACTCTCTGCTTTTCTGCAAAAGGTTGGCTTTTTGCTAATTTAGCAAGTCAAGTGAGCTCAGCTCATGGGCAAACAACAACCAGGGAAGGTGCAAGGCTGGTGGGGGAGAGGGCAAAGAAAGCATAGCAAGGGCAGCAGGAGAGAGAGGATAAAATGGCACTGAGCCATTAGATGGCTCACAACGTGCTGTGTACATTCTTACAGAAGCAAACCACAAGTTTTTCTTCCATCTGTTTGTTTCAGTGTTTGAGTTAAACAGAAGTTTAGAAAACAAAGAGTTTGCATCTGCCTGCACAGACATTCCCTCCTGTTTAGTCATGGCAGGGATGCTGTGAGCCCAGCGGCCGGACGTCGGGTTGGGATTGGGAACCTTTGGCACAGCAGACATCAGCTGCTTCCTTTCCCTTGGCTCACTTTTTCCTACTGTGAAAGGGAGACAGCAATTACTCACTCAGGAGACCTACACGACCTGATTCATCGGTGCCTGTAAAGCCTTGTCACAAAAGGAAGAGGGAAGCCAAGAGAGGACAATTTTCTCTCTACACCTCATTGCAGCAATTGTCACCTCTCAAACAGCTGATGGAGAGTTCAGCTCCCGCATCCATGCACTGAAATTCCCCTCTGAGGCTGCTCTGTGTCTTCCTGCCCATCCGCAGCCCAGGGGTCTGACAACGCTGCAGGATCCTGCTTTAGGTGGTATTGTGGTCATTATCCTCTGATGAACCCAACGCTCATGCCTTCACCTTCTGTACCTGTGATCTGCTCTTTTCTCTAATAATATTAAGCCTGCAGGGTGAAATTTTTGAGAGTGTCTGACTGATTTAAAAATTAATTTTTCAAAATGACTGAAGGCTTCACTCAAAGGGAAATTCCCTGCCATTGCCATGCCAAAGTAATTATAGCCATACCACAAAAATTATCCTGCTATAATTATGCCAGTATGAGCCTCCATCTGAACAATATGCTGACATATTTTCCCAGGCAGCTGAAATCCTCTGGCAGCTCTGTCTCCAAGCCTCCGGGAGGAAGGGACCTGCTCCCAAAAGCCCTCTTCTCCCTCACCCTGGTGATTTAGAGAGCGACCTGAGATCTCCTTTTCCCCGGTACGATTTTCCCTGTCAGAGTGTTGTAGCTCGACTCCTGCCTTCCTGCAGCCTCTCTGACTCCTCCCAGGAAGTCCTAGCTGCAGATGAAGCATTTCGGAGTCGGGGAGAGGGCAGCATGTGTGCGAAGGCAGCCTGGGCGGTTGTGCCAGACTTTGGCAGCGTGAGACAGCGTGGCCCAGCTTGATGTAAGTCGGTTTTACCCCCCCCCACCCCTTCTGGGAGCTGCCTTGCACCTACGTGTACACGCTTGCTGGCTGTTGCTGCTGCCCGTGCTCCCGCTGCAGCATTGCACCCAATGGTGTGACGGATTCAGGGGGACCCTTGTCCCCTGAGCCCTTTGGGTGCACCTGCGAGTGGCCAGGCTGGCCAGCATCGTGGAGGTGCTTGGGGAGCACAGGGACAGCGGAGATGGCTGGTGCCCATGGGCTGGAGGGCAGGAGGTGGTGAGTGACCGGTCCCCGCGGTGACCTTTCAGCTGTCACCTCCAAAATCCTTAGTGTGCTCCTTCCTGTGCACCCCGCCAGGGCAAGAGGTGCCTCAGCTCCCTTGCAGGGAGTGTACGTACAGCACAGCCTGAAAGGCCTGACCAGGTGAGAGGCTCCTTGAGCCTTTCCCAGGCTTTTGAACTCTCTGGTGGCTGACCCCGCTCCAAAACATTGTCCAGGGCTGAGGAGGTGAGGCAGAGCCCTCTGCCCTACCCCCGGACAGCTGCTCCCGCTGGCAGCAGCACCCTGACCCTGCTGCTGCCTCAAGCTCTTTGCAGGAGCCTTGTGTACAGCTCTTACACCAGCTCTATAGTTTCCTGTAATCCAGTGAAGCCCTTTTTACTGCCACACTTTTGCTTTGTCACCCGCAGGGTTAGCCCCCTCTTCCCAGTACTCATTTGCAGTGTCCCCCCACACCTCAGTGGCTGCCCCCAACATGCAGCCATCCCATGCACAGGTGCATAATTTGCAGTTCCAAGCAATATTATGCTGTGGCTTCCCATTTTTCCATAAATTGTCCTGTTTTTTTCCCACCTGGGCAAAGAGATGTAAAATCCCACCGGTCTCAGCTGGCAGCTGCTTTGCACTTGTGTTAGAAATAACACAAAATGCAAACAGTGGGGACTGACATTCTGCATGTAAGGGTGGAAAGTGCACCTAGCAGTACCGAGAACTTACCTGTGGGCTGGCCAACTTCAAACCTGTTTTAATTTGGTTTTTTGGCAGCTGGGTGAATGAATCCATGGCTGGTCAAAATAAAGGTGCATGCCTCCTCCAGACTCACTGCTTTTATCTCAAGTACCTAACAAAACTTTATCTTATTTTAGCTTAAATACCATGTTTAAGCAATGCTGTAGAATAGCTGAGGGGACCTGAGGTGGAGGAACAGGCTGCATCAGGCACAGAAATTAATTTGTATGGGGCCTTGAAGGAAAAGTAAACACCAAAATCACTTTGAAGATGGAAGCTGACATCTTGTTAATCAGAATAAAACTTGTGACTAAACAGCCTGGAGTTGCAGCAGCTGAGAGGCCAGAGATTCTCAAAAATAGCAGCACTCTTTCTTTGATTTTTTTTTTTTTTCCTGGTAACCTTAAGAACATGAAGGAAGAGGAAAGGGTGGGTTTGTGTGGAGCAGGTCTGCTCAGCATCCTAAGGCCCCTTGTTTCACTTGCCAGGCCCAGGAGGTGGTGTCCAAACAGCCCTGCCAAGCACAGCTCCATCATGAGGAAGGTGGAGGTGCTGCAGGGGAGGAAGGGCAGAGCCAGGAGATACCTGGGACCGGTGAAACTGGATAGGGAGTTGATATTGAACACCGAGATGCCCTCTCAATGGTGTCTGTACCGCTCCCCCCAGCACAGAGGAAAATGGGGGGAGCCTGGAACTGGGGAGAGAGGAGGCAGAAGCCATGGTTGCCCTTGTGATCCTGACTTTGTGCGTGTCACAGGCACAAAGTACAGTCCCACCGCTGTTTGACGTTGCAGCAGCAACACACAAAGCAGCTTGTTTCCCCTTTTCCTTTCTGTGGCAGAATAACCACAGCTTTGGCCCTGGACCTGCCTCATCCCCAGGTACATGGAGCATGTGCTTTACACCTGAAGCTGTGGAGCAATTGTCTCATTCCTCTGTTTTGTGTCTGGGGAAAATGCAGGTCCGTGCCCGTAGCAGTGAGACAGCAGGAGCTGTGGCATGCTCAGGAGAGCAGGACCGTCTCTGCGTCACTTCTTGCTGGAGAGGAAGAGCGGCGCTGGATATAGCTCGTACTCCAGTGAGGTATTGAATGCCCAGCGGGGCTGTTTCTGGCTGGCAGCCTGGGCCCTGGCTGAGGCTGCCGTGGTGTGGAGCCCGGGTGGGTCACTGCCCAGGAGCTGGCCTTGGCAGTGACCGCAGATAGGGCACGTCAGGAAAAGCCACACTGGTGCAATCTCCTCTGTGCCCGCTTACTTCCAGGTAACCTGTTTAAGAGGAACATCTCATAAGCAGGAGAATATTCTTCGTACAGAAGAAAGCTCATTGTTTGTGGGGTTGCCTCGTCTGATGGGCTCTTCTACTAAAGCCTTTTGGGTTGCAAAGTACTTGGGAAATATCAACATCCCTCTTGGAAATACAAACATGCAGAGCAAGGAAGTCACGTGCGGCAGGGAGTCAGTGGTGGAAGGTTGTGGCCGCCTAAGTCTTCTACATTTGCACTCAACTATCCTGTCTGGCTGCCAGGCAAATTGCAACTGGAGAAGCACATTGTTTGGTTTGGGGAACACAACAGGCTGAAACAGATTTGGGGGCTGCTTGGCCCCAAGCCCGTGTTGCTCTCCGGCCTGATGGGCAGCCGCCCATGGCAGCATCATGCAGGCTGTGGATGGGATGGGGGGGACACCAAAAGAAGAAAGCATTTGTCATTTCCCTTCCTGAAAGGGCTGGAGCAGACAAGGCCTTTCCTCAGAACTGGGAATTTCTAGGCTTAAAGCACCTTCTTCCCACTGACCCCCATTGCACTTGCTGATGCTGTCGGATTCTCTGAACTGTGGCCAGCAGCAGCCCCGCTGCATGAGAACAGCGCTGGAGCTGTTAATATTTCACTCCAGCTATCTTTTACTTCCCAAGCCACAAACCCTTCTACTCCCACCAAAATCAAATTCAGGCACTGCATCTTGCTGACTATAATATCAATGAACTTGTGCAGAAAGGACAAAGCAGGGGGCTGGAGGAGAGGAGTGGGGTTCCCCTAGACCTGGGGAGGCAGCAACTTCTGCTCGCCCTTGGCTACCTGCCCGGCACCACGGGGGAGCACAGAGTCCACCCGGTGCCCTCTGAAACATAGGGCTCCTCAGCAAGTTATTTGCAAAGATCTCTAGTGAGGGCTGAAGCTGTATAAAAATCTAAAGACCTCAACAAAAAAGTATAATTCGGGCACTTCTCAAATTCTGGTGCAGCCCTCCGGGAACAGCAGAGGTGAGCAGGTAAGTGGGGAATTACTGCCGCAGCTAAGCCTGGGGAGCGGGGCTGACCTCGTATCCCCACCACCATCCCGGCACGCACTGCACGGACCCTCTCCCCTCACATCCCAGCTCAACATCTCACATCTCAGCCGCTTTCACGTGCCCTCCCTCGTCCCTCTTCAGATGTATTTTATTTGTTGTGGTGGCGATTGTTTTCTTGGCTCACTGCTTCAGAGACGCCCTCCTCACATCCCCGCACTGGCTTTTCTTGGTGCACTGAGAATCATTTGTCACCAGTTTCCAATCCCTTCACTGTCTGGTTACCTTTTCCCTGTGCTGTCGAGTTATTAAATCCTGCCTCTGCTTTTCATCATCCTCGTGATAAATTCCCCATCAAGCACATCTGACTTTCTCCCACTGTGCTTATCCAGCTGGAAGGAGGATTTTGCTCTCAGTTTTCTACTGTCCTTCTTCCCACTCCCCCTAGCCATGATGCACGTGGAAATTAGATACCAGTCAGGGAACTGGTGCCTTGGTGTCTCCCTTCACCAAGCGCTCCAGCAGGACAAAGGGGTAAATACTTCTGCTATTCCATAGAGCAGTGTGGAATAAAAAAGTTTCTTCTTCTAGGAATAGGGGATATTTTATGGCCTGTAGAGAACAAGGATGTCCTTCCAATAGAGGATCAGAGAGGCTGTGGAAGGCAAAAGCCTGAGGTCTGGGGTCATTGGCCTGGCTGTTACAGCTTGGCTGAGCTCATTTGACTCCACGATTTATTCCAACTGAAAATGAGGTTTAAGGCATTGCCAGCTCCCCAGTGGGTGTACACGCGCTTCTTTTGTGCCTCTGTTTTCTCAATTCTTGTTGAAACTTGTAAATGAAACGTCCTCCTCTGCCAGGTCTCATCTACTTGATCTTTCATAAAGAGTGTGTGAAGCTTTTTCCAGAAACCACTGCAACAGTGTTACTGCTCTAAGGTCAGTCAGCAACAACCCATGAAGCAACACTAAAGGGCACACCTTCTGCTGGGAAAAACATACTTGGAGACGTCCCCTTCACACATGGCCCCATTGCCATTAGTAAAAGCTTCAAACTCACTTTCTTTCTCTCTCTGCAGGCAAAAATGTCAAGGCCAGTGCAAGCTCGGAGACTGGAGGGAATAGATAAGAATATCTGGTGAGTTAAAAGAATATCTGGTTTACGCTGGTGGTAGATGTGGTTTTAGGCAGCCTAACACAGATAGAAACCACCGCAGCCACATAGCACAGAGCAGCAGTCTTCCTCAGCTGCTTTGCATTTGTTCAGGAAGCACATCAGGGCAAGTTTGTCCCAGGAGACTTTACCCTGGCTCAGTTCTGTACCTGCTGCTCACACTTTACGCCTGTTGCTCACGCTTATGCGGGAAGGCAGGCAGGAGCACCTTGGCCTCCCTCCGCCTGAGTGATCCCAGCAGCACCCAAATCTGAGCCAAGTGGTTGCAGCACACTGGCTGCAGCCTGGCATCTGCTTCAAGCTCACCCTAGGGCACTGCAAGCAGGTAGGCAGGTGAAGGGATGCTGTAAATGCCATTCCCAGTCTGCCAGGCACAGTAGGGCATGGGGAAAGCTGTGTGCTTGAAAAAGAGCTTTAAATGGGCTTTCCCCAAGGCTCTGCTGTGCCTGGTTTCAAGCTACAAACTGCCAATGAACTGGCTGTTGTTTGAGACAAGTGCTGAGTTCAGCCTGCCCTTCCCTCTGCAGAGGCCTTCATGGTGTCTAGTTGCTAAATTTTACAGCACTGGTATGAGCTTGAAAACCTCTGAGTCGTCTCCTGCTCAGTGTGGTCTGATCAGAAGCAGTGTGTGGCTTCAGCTACGACCACACACCCAGACAGCACAATGGCTGTTTCCTTTGTAAACAAATTAAAACCATCCCCCAGTGCAATAGTGCCTCATCCTTGGTTTAATTAAAACAGGTCTGAAATGACCCGTGCTTGGTCCACCTTGAGCAGTGGGACGGCTCCACAGGAAGGACACTAACCTCACCACTTCCAAAGGGATGCAGAGCCGGTGCCAGCATGCTGGACCCTCTGTAAATGCTTCTCTTTCTCTTCCTTTCTTCTCTTCAGGGTGGAGTTTGTAAAACTGGCTGCCACCTACTCCACAGTGAACCTGGGCCAGGGCTTCCCTGATTTCCCCCCACCGGACTTTCTGAAGAAGGCATTCGTGAGAGCCCTCAGCGGGGAGAACCACATGCTGCACCAGTACACCCGTGCCTTCGTGCGTAGACAGACCCCCCCCCCCCTTGGCAACACCCCCCTCACTCCCCATTAGCCTTGGCCGCTTCAGGGTTCATCAGGCAGCAATAAACAGGGCAAACCACATGAGGCAAAACACACATCAGCCCATGCACCCCCCGCCCAGGGCTGTAACGCCCTGCTTCACCAGGGCATTTGAAGCAGCCGGACTGGAAGATGCCCCACACACTCAGTTGCAGGGTGCTTGGCTGCCCAGGCCCCTTCCAAGGGCTCATCTGTGTTTTTGGAGGCTTCTGCAATCCAATTCCCACCCCTCCTCTCACCACACAGGGCCATCCGCCTCTGGTGAAGATCCTAGCCCAGTTTTTTGGGAAGCTGCTCGGACGAGACCTGGATCCTATGACCAATGTGATGGTGACTGTGGGGGCATACCAGGCTCTTTTCTGCTGCTTCCAGGCTTTCGTTGATGAAGGTGATGAGGTAATGCAGGATTTGGGCTTGTTGCACAGGCCGCCTTCCTCTGGCAGAGCCTTTCTTTGCTGTGGGTCTGCCAGGGGCAGGTTTTCATCATCCTTTTGCAGAGCAAGAAAGGTTTTATCCCCATTCTCCAGTATCTGAGCTTCTAAAGGAAAAAATTCTCTGCTGCAGGGCACTGTCTCATTTCTGCATAAGACAAAATAACTCTTTTACCCTGAGTGATGTTATTCTTCCCTGTCACTGCACGCTGGCAATGCAAGTTCTTCATTACAGTAATTCAGGGATTAAAATTTCCTCTCTCTCCCATTGCTCTCTGCACCCAGGGAAGGTCTGAGCAAGGCCAGGAGGGTGCTGACAAGTCCCTTTCTTCCAGGTGATAATCATTGAGCCCTTCTTCGACTGCTATGAGCCGATGGTGAAAATGGCTGGTGGGATGCCCGTGTTTGTCCCGCTGAGACCGGTGAGTGGGTCAGAGCAAAGCTGTCAAGGAGGGAGGAGTCGTAGCAAAGTGAGTGAAGAGGTGAGTGGTAAGCAAAGTGCAGAGGTAGCAAAGCAAGCCAAGATTCCCCTCTGTTCTCTCTAGAAAGCTCCAAAAGATGGAAAATTGATGTCTAGTGCAGACTGGCAGCTGGACCCAGCTGAACTGGCTTCTAAATTCAGTGAACGGACAAAAGCCATCGTCCTGAACTCACCCAACAACCCTCTGGGCAAGGTAATGCCTCTGACCTTGCTGTGGCTGGCCCTGAAAGCAGCTGGGGTGCTACAGCTCACCCAGCCACATTTGCAGCATGGCAGCGACTTGACCTTCCTTGCACACAAGGGAAATGCGTGTTGTGGCAGTACTGCACACTGTGGCTTACTCTTTTGGTGTTTTTAAGCCTGGGTTTTTTTGTGCCAGCAGTGGCTTTGCCCCGTTAGACCACTGCAGCCAGCTCCTGCCCACCCTGGCTTGGGAGATGGTGCAGGCAGGGTGTGCAGTCTTTGCAGGGAGGCAGGGACAGTCAGGGGCACCTTGAGTATTGTGTCCAGTTTTGGGCACCTCAATACGAGAGAGATCTCGAGGTGCTGGAGCGAGTGCAGAGGAGGGCAACAAAGCTGGTGAAGGGCCTGGAGAATAAATCCTGTGAGGAGCGATTGAAGGAGCTGGGACTGTTTAGTTTGAGGAGGAGAAGGCTGAGGGGAGACCTCATCACTCTCTACAACTACCTGAAAGGACATTGTAGAGAGGTTGGTGCTGGTCTCTTCTCACAGGTAATTGGCGATAGAACAAGAGGGAATGGCTTTAAACTGCAACAGGGGAGGTTTAGACTGGACATTAGGAAAAAATTTTTCACAGAAAGAGTGGTCAGACAGTGGAATAGGCTGCCCAGGGAGGTGGTGGAGTCACCATCCCTGGATGTGTTTAAGGGTCATTTAGATGTGATGTTGGGGGATGTGGTGTAGGGGAGAACTTTGTAGAGTAGGGCTGAGGGTTGGACTCGATGATCCCAAGGGTCTTTTCCAGCCTGAATGATACTGTGATTTTAAATGCTCCTGCTGCATCTCTGCTCCACCCCCTGCCTGCTGCAGGTTTTCAGCCGAGGGGAGCTGGAGCTCATTGCAGACCTGTGTGTGAAGCATGATGTCCTGTGCATCAGCGATGAGGTGTACGAGTGGCTGGTCTACGATGGGAAGGAGCACATCCGCATCGGTACGGAGAATGGCTTGGCTGAGCTTGGCTGTATTCTCTGGGTACAGCATCTTCAGGGAAGGAACTGGTGATTTAACTGGGATCCCCTGGCAATTACATGGGCTGCCTGCATGCACAGCTCTACCAGGCATGTAGCCCCATTAGAGGTATTTTGCCCTACTTTAGTCTCAGCCTCCAAACCAGGACTTAAACTGAAGCCCTGACTTCAGAGCCAGTCAGAGGAAGCAGGGAGTTGGCTTCCCATTGTGAGATCCAGAGCTAAGAGCCCTTTGGCTGTAGGGAAACTGGATTTTTTTTCCCACACTTCGTAACACCACAGTTTTCTGGGTGTCTCTAGTTTTGGGACATCCATTTCACCATGATTTCAGAGGCCTGTTCTTCCTGTTGCAGCAACATGCAATCATCTTGTTGCAAGGTGATGGTGCTTGGCACCTCTGGGAGCCCCTGGGGCTGGGTACATGCATGTGAAAACACTTATTTCCAAAGAGATGCTCTTGAGAAACCTGGCTGCCTGCTTGGGGTGTGCTTTGAGGCTCATCCAGCTGAAAGATATGCTGCGAACACAAGAGGCCACCACGGGTTTATGGTGGGCAAAGACCTCCTGCCGTGTCATTAATGCAGCCCGGAAGCGAGCCCGCTGGGCTCTGCCATGGGTGTTTCTCTCTTGTTTCGTTGCCAGCCAGCTTGCAGGGGATGTGGGACCGCACGGTGACCATCGGGAGCGCTGGGAAAAGCTTCAGTGCCACCGGATGGAAGGTGAATTCCCCCGTGCAGCGCTGCGTTGTCTCCCCTCACCACCCCTTGGCTCCAAGGTGTGGGTCCGATCGCATAACACGGCACTAGGGACAGCACTGCCACACACTCCACTTTGAGCCTCAGGGTCTGAAAGTACCAAAGCTGCTTTACAGTAGCCCTGTCTGGAAAATATAATGAAGCCAGCACAGGCAGATAAAGAGGAGCCCAAGCAGGTACCCAGAGACTTACCACCTTCCTCCTCCTCTCCTGGCTGCAGGTGGGCTGGACTGTGGGACCCAACCAGCTGCTGCAACACCTCCGTACCGTGCACCAAAACTCAGCGTACCACTGTGCCACAGTTGCCCAGGTAAGGACATCCCTGTGACTGGCCCTGCAATTCCCAAACCCCCGAAGCAGGGGTGACAGAGGGTGCTTCTGCCCATGGCTGACTTTGAAAGCACAGACAGGGTGATGTGTGGCACCCTGGAGAGGCTCCTTCCCTTCTCCCTGCAGTTGCCTCATGCCTGGGAGGAAGGGGGGAGTCCAGCCTGCCTGGGAATATTCCTTATTTTGCATTGACAAATCCAAGGGGCCATTTGGAGGGCTGGAGGCAGAGAGCTTGGCTTGCTGCAATGAGAAATCACCCCCTGCTCCCTAATCACCTGTGAATTGCATCAGAGCAAAGACTCTGGTTCTCAAACAAGCCTTGACCATCTTCCCACCGGGTTCCTCTCTCCTCGCAGGAGGCTGTGGCTCAGGGTTTCCAGAGGGAGCTCGAGCTCTACGGGAAACCAGAAAGCTACTTCATCCAACTACCCAAGGAGCTGCAGCAGAAGAGAGACTGGCTGGTCCAGAGCCTGGATGCTGTGGGGATGAAACCCATCATCCCTGAGGGCACTTACTTCTTGGTGGCAGACATCTCCGAGTTCAGTGAGTGGTGCAGCTGCGGTTTTGCTCATGCAGGGCTGAGTACGGGGCCCCAGCTCGGAGTGGTACCACTAGCACAGACAGGAACCTGCATAAACCACCACCAAAGCAGGGATGGACAATAGCATGTTTCCCATCCAAGCTCCCAGAGGCCTTGAGTTCAGGGCTCGGCTGAAGCACGGGGCAGCAGGACCCACCTCTGCGCTGCTGTGCTTCTCCTGCAGAATCCGATGTCCCTGATGTCCCTGACTCCGATGAGCCCTACGACTCCAGATTTGCAAAGTGGATGGTCAAGAACAAGGTAAGTGCATCTGGCCCTTTCGGCTGTGTTTGGCCTGGGTGGGTTGGTGCCCTCCTTGGGCTGTGCTCACGGGACCCAGCAGCATGACACCACTGCCGGGTGCGGCAGCTCATCAGGGGGTGCCTGGGGTGTCTGTCAGCAGCCGGCCTCAACTCTGGCAGCCTCAGCTGAAGCAGAGGGAGCAGGCAGGGCACCAAGGGCATCTACAAGCCCATCCACGAGACTTGTGAGCAATAAGTGGGTGGCTTCACGCCAGACCAGAAAGAGTAACCTCAGCTCCACATGTTTCCCCTTCCCAGGGACTTGCCGCCATCCCGCTCTCTGCTTTCTACTGTGGAGCCCACAAGAACAACTACAACCATTTCATCCGGTTCTGCTTTGCAAAGGTGAGATACATGGCAGCACGAAGGAAGGCGAGGTTGGGAGTAATAATCAGGGCTGGTTTAATGAAATAAATACCACGAAGAAATGCAGAGAGCCTTGGGCATTAGAGCCTGAGTGTGGCATCACAGATGGTTCAACCCCCTCCTGCAGACATGTGAGCTGAGCTGAGGACAGGAGATGTGCCAGTGCCAGCCTAAGCTTTGCCCCATCAGCTTCCCACATTTCTTGGTCAAGGCAGGGAGCTGCTGGGTGCACGTTGAACTGCCCAGTAGCTATGCCTGCCCCAGCGACGCTGTGCCTGTCTCATACCGAACATGGGGCACTTGTGATGTTCCAGAATGAGAATGGAATTTTTATATAAATGACTGCAGTGAGGGGAAAGGGGACTTGGCTGGAAGCCACTGACTGAACCTGCGGTGTTTATTTAGGAGGAAGCCACACTGAAGGCAGCAAGTGACATATTGCAAAAATGGAAACGGGAGAAAACCAGTCGCTGAGCACACTGGAGACAAAACCTTGGTCCTCACCAGCCACAACCACTCTTCCTCCTCTTCCTTTGCTTGCCTACAAACTTTGATATGTCCTTTTTTTTGTGCTTTCAACTACATTTTCTCTCAGACAAATGGTTAAGAGGTTTGCCAGGCCCAGGGTCTGGAGGACACTTTATGTCACTGTGAAATGATTGCACTGTTCCTTGCAAAAAGTGAACCTTCGCATGCACTGCCAGTATTCAACGTTTCTCCTTCTTATATTTAAAGACTTTGCTAATCAGTTCTGGGATGCATCCAGCAAGACACAAGGTAAGGATGGCTCCAGGGGTCTTTTCCACCACCAAATTCTGAAAAGGTGTTTCAGGACCTACCTTTAGGGCTATGCTGGGGCGTTACTGTGCCTTGTCTTGCTCCGCATCCCCACTCGTGTACCCCAGGGCACAGGACAGCATTTCCACCAGCATCTGTGTTTGCCACAGGACTGTGCAGTATCACTGCCCATCAGAAGGTGGATTCCTTGAATCCTGAAAATTACAAACCCAATGAAATGCTGTTTCCCATAATTAACAATTTTCTTACTGGTTTTTTTTCCTGTGCATCTCTGGAAGGCGATCACAAAATCAGTAACTGGTTTCCCCCAGGAAATAGGCTTTCATAAATAGTCCAGCTATTGCCAAACCTTCCCTCTGCAGCCCCCAAACTATCCCCAGCGCTTTGTCAGGGCTTGGCAGCATTGCCCAGGCTGCAAAGCAAAACCTTCAGGCCTTAGACAAGTGCACATGGCAACCAGGAAGGACGGGCACAGTAGCCTCAGGCTGCTCCTGCTGCTGGTGGCCCCCGCAACATCCCACCCACTGGGCTGGTGGGGTAACGTGAGCAGCGTTTTGAAAGGTAATTTTTACATCATTCTCAATTTCAACCTGGATAAGAATGTAATCCAGCATCATCAATCCCGCAGGAGTTATGTGCGACAGACTGTGCAATAAGTATTTGTGGCAGTTAAATTATTAAAGATTACTGCAATTATTGAAGAGTAAACTTCTCTAATGATTATAGGGCTGACGCAGCTCTGCTGGAGAGCTGCCATCACCCATACAACATCTGCATCGTGTCCTGCCATGGTGGCTGCTTGTCCCACCCAGGCTGGTGGGTGGTGGCTCTGCAGGTTTTCTCTATCGGGCTGCAGCTGATGGCACCGATCCCCCCGGAGCCAGAGCTGCACCCACCCGCGGGAGGGAGGCAAACACCCACCTCCTGCCTTCACCTATGGGAGACAGGCCCCATCTCACCTGCCTGCGCCACCTGGGTGGGTGAGGGTGCTGCTGACGGTCCTTTTGCACCCACATATGTGCCAAGCGCTGGGAGAGCTGCAGTCCCTGAAACAGATAAACAACCGTGAGATTAGATTATTAACATAAAGAATTGCACCATCCCCACATATGTGGGCTCTTGCTTTAGGCCATGACACACCCCACAAGGGGCAGGATGTATCTTCCCACGCTCCACCACAGACACAGTGCTTGTGCAAAGACACCCAGACGCGGGTGTCCGGATTTTACACCACCACCCCCCCCCGAGAAGCGGAGCCACGCTCACACCCTCCCCTGGGCTCCCCCCCACAGGCCGCAACAACAGGCCGCAACAACAGGCC
The DNA here is from genome assembly GCF_031877795.1 of Strix aluco. Taxonomy (NCBI): domain Eukaryota; kingdom Metazoa; phylum Chordata; class Aves; order Strigiformes; family Strigidae; genus Strix; species Strix aluco. The sequence goes on along the minus strand of NC_133950.1, from coordinate 9,862,520 downwards.
CGCGCCGCCGCTTAAACACGGCCCCTGTCCCCGCCCCCTGCCTGGCCATTGGCTCACGTGACACGGCCTCCGGCCAATCACCGCCGCGGAGGGGCGTGGCCGCGGAGCGTGGGCAGAAGATGGCGGACAGCAGCGCGGCGAAGCGGCCTAAAGGGGTGCAGGTGGGGTGCGGTGGTTGTCCCGGTTACCGCGGGCGGCCCCTGAGGGGAACCCGGCGGTAACGGTCGCTGTCTCCCGCAGGTTGAGGAGAGGAGGGTGAACTGGCGGCGCTGGAAGCAGGAGAGTAAGGCCGCGGCCCTCGCAGGGGCTGGGGGCAAACCGGGCCGCAGCCGCGGGGGTCTCCGGTGGGGCCCTCGCACCGGGAGGGGCCGCCCCTGAGCGCTCTGTGTCCCGGCCCGCGGCCCTTGTGCCGTCCCCCGCAGCCGCCCTGCGCTGAGCGCTCAGGGCTCGCTGTTTAAAGCGAGGTGCTGCTTTCCGTTCCAGGGAAAGCAGAGAAGAAAAAATGGAAGGAAATGAAACTGCTGAAGAAATTGGAAAAACAGCGGATGCGGGAGCTGGCAGAAAAACAAGCTGAGAAGCAGGAGGAGCAGAAGGAGGACAAAGGTGATGCCGATGTGACCCGATGGGGAGGTCTGGGTGAAAAAGCTGGGAGAACTTGGTCATAAAAGTCAGTCAGTTTTACGTATGGATAGGAAGGGTGTCGCTCAGCTTTGTAGATCTGATGTAGATTAATCCACACACATAAACAGGCAGGAACACAATGCAGCGAGCACTGCACGAGAGACCTTTCATAAGAGAAAACTTGTGATTAAAATCTAAGAAACAGAAGTTGCCTTTTTTCGCCCCACCACAACTGCAGTTGAAGTAGTAAATAAAATGCTGTACATGCAGCTGCCATGCTGTGGCTCTCTTCTGATCACCCTCTGTTCCCCAGGGCGTCACTACACGCTGAGCATAGCCCTGCCAGGCTCTATCTTGAACAACGCCCAGTCGCTGGAGCTGCGGACGTACCTTGCTGGACAGATTGCTCGGGCATGTGCCATCTTCTGTGTGGATGAGATCGTAGTGTTTGATGAGCACGGAGAAGATGTAAAGTAAGGAGAAGCCATCTAGTTCTGCAGAAAGCATTCCCTCTTTGCTTTTTGTTTCTTCAATCTTTAATTAAAGACCAGCAGAGAACTGCATGTACCTCAAGCAAATGTTTGAACCTCTCTCAAATGCCAGGATTACAGGGTCCCTTACACCACTGGACAAAGATGTTAACTGCCCTGGCAACTAGGATCATTTATCCCAGCATGGGGATGACAAAGCAGCAGGAGGTCAAGTTCTCCTGTACTCTTCAATCTTGGTGTGGAGGGATGGGGTGGGCCTATATTCTTATGCAAGACAAATTTCTGTTCCTTCAGCTTTTCACCTGGACCTGCATCTGAGTTAACTGGCCAAGCCATGCAATCCTGCAGCATCCAGCTGCTGGGCTGTGTCAATACACAAATATTAAAAAAAAAAAAAAAAAAAAAGAAAAAGTATTTGGCTTACAGAGAGTTCTAAATATGACTTGTTAACAGTCTCTACTTCTACAGTAGCACTTTTGCAAGGTGGCCCATTTGCTTCTAGGGAGTGGAGGGGGGTGTGCTGCTATTCTCAGATTAAGTAGAAAGGCTTGGTCTTCTAGAGACCTGGCCATCTGGGGCTGTGCAGTCTCATGCTGAGTTCACTGGCTGTTCTCTTTCAGGAGCGTGGAGGGGGACTTTGAAGGAATTGGGAGGAAGGGCAAGGCTTGCGTGCAGCTGGCTCGGATCCTGCAGTACCTGGAGTGCCCTCAGTAAGTCCACCGTGGTCAGACTGTGCGTCACATTTGCATCAGAACTGACTACCATGGGTATCTCAATTCTGTTTATATTGCATAATTATGCAGGAACACAGGATCCAATTGTTTCACATGCCTGGTTCAGAAGTTCAACTAAAAGAAGAGCAGTGAATGCAGGATACAACCTGCATGATACATTAGAGGTAGATCAGGGACTTGAGGGAGCTAAGCATGCTTTTCTCTGTACTCAGCGCCTTTAAGTCAGAACAGAACTAGAATTGAGGCTTGTATTCCTTAGAAACAACTGTTTCCACATTTGAGCCTTCTCTGCTAACAGGTACTTGAGGAAATCCTTTTTTCCAAAACATGAGGATCTGCAGTTTGCAGGTAAGGATTCAGTTGTCTCTGTCCCAAGCAGTTGGGTCTCCCTTCCTGAGCTTTTGTTTTGTATGGTATGCCCAGAATTTAATAACTTTTCCCTGCTTCAGAGCACAAGCGAGCTGCTGTGCTGTGGTATGATGGACCAGAGAGGGAGAGGGCAGCAGAGCAGTTGTACTTGCACCTTTGGTCTCACAGTTTGTGTCCTCTCCTTAGCAGTTGCTTTCATTTGTGCTGTTCTAGGGCTCCTCAACCCCCTGGACAGCCCCCACCATATGCGGGTGGATGAGGAGTCAGAGTACCGAGAAGGCGTAGTGCTGGACCGGCCAACTAAGCCAGGCAGAGGCTCTTTTGTTAACTGCGGGATGAGGAAGGTATGTCTGTCTAACCCACAGATCCCAGAACAATTTTCCCTGTCTCTGGCAGATGGGAAGCAGGCAGGGTGGGTACTGCTGGGTTTCTGAAGGCCACAGCAGGCTAGTCCAGGGTTTAATGCAGTTGCTATCTTGTCCCTTCTGGCTCGTTAATGTTTGAGGCTTCCTGAGTCTTGGTGAGTCTCCCTATTCCAGCACATCATTGTTCCACTGCTGGAGTTAAACCTTTGAGCAGCAAAATAAGTCTCAGCCTGCTGACCCTGCACCGCACGCACCACACAGGCCCTGATGGCAGAGCTCCTTGTTCCAGCTCCAGGCCAGCACAGACCCCCGCTCCCTCAGAGGGTTCCCTTCCTTCCCCACCTTCCCCAGTACTTCTGGAATGCCTGACGCTGATGGTGACTGTCACTGCAGGAGGTGCAGATCGACAGACAGCTGAACCCTGGTCTGCGAGTCACCGTGCGCCTGGAGGAACCCCAGAAGCCAGGTAACCCGCTGCTCTGTCAGCATCTGTAAACTTCAGTCCTGCAGGAGTTGGTCCGTCCAGAGGACAGCCTGCCGGTGACTGAGGTTTGAAGGTACCCAACAGCTCTGCATGTTCCTTTCAGTCCACGCACAATTTTAATAACACCCTTACCACACCTCCCTAATTAACTGGAAAGAACTATCAGCTCTTTCACCAACAATAACCAGCCCAAACATACCTGCACACTTTCCAGAATGTGCTCCAAAGGGCGGTTCTGGTTGTACCCTGTGAGAAACTGCTGTATGTGGCTGGTCCAGCCCAGCTCTCACTAGGATATCGCAGGGGTTGTTAATCCCTGCGATAATAGTTATTAATCCATTTGCTTCCCTTTTAGAAGCTAAAGTGCGGAAAGGCACCGTGGTGTCCTCGCACCACCCTCGGATGGTGTCAGGCTTGTACTGGGGTTACAGCGTCCGCCTTGCCTCCTGCTTGAGTAAGTGTTTCCAGGAGTTCTCTGCTCTCCGCTGTGTCTGGCTGGCTTCCACACCAATTTCAGGCCTACTGGCTGCACATCCGCAGCACACATTAACATCTCTGTCCTAGAAATCTCTTTTCTCTCAAAGGCAGCTTACACATGCAGCTAACAGCCACTCGGCAAATTTAAGGGCTCAAGCTAAGGGCGTGAATCGCCCATCACCCACCAATACTCTGCCCTGTGCCTCCACTCACCGTTGTGCCAAGGTGCAGCAGGAGACAAGAGTTGGTGCTCTCCACCTCCAGCCAGTACATCTCCATTTCCACCATAACCCCCTCCTGCTCATTCACTTCAGAGTCAGAAGTGACATTTGAGCTCAAGAGCCCTGTAAAATCTTTTTCCTCCTGATTGATTGGACCTCCTAGGAAAATCATAAGCCATTAGTCAAGGAATGGCTCCTGGCACTTGTTTGAGCTTTGAGGAAAAGGTGCTGCGGTTGAGAAAGATGCTAGAGACTCCTGCAGCCAAAGGAGTTAGGTAGGAGAGAGGTTTCTTCTGTCTCCTGCTGCACTGGTGGCACCAAAAAACAATTCCTTCTGCTGCCACCACTCACCTGTGGAGTCTTTAAGCCCGTCCAAAGGTATGTGACAAGGGCACCAGGTAAATAACCCCGTATTGTGTTTGTTTCCCAGGTGCTGTCTTTTCGGAGTGCCCGTTCAAGGATGGCTACGACCTCTCTATTGGGACCTCGGAGCGGGGCAGCTCTGTGGACCAGGCCACTCTCCCCTCCTTCAGGTTTGTGTCCTGCCTGCTTGGGCCCACTCAGAGCCCCCACTCTCCCCTCCTTCAGATTCATGTCCCACCTGCTTGGCCCCACTCGGAGCCCCCAGCGAGGCCCGCTGCAGGCAGCAGAGTTGCTGCACTGTGGCCTTGGTGTTCTCCCAGGCAGGAATGCTCCTAGATATAAGTGCAAGACTCGCCTGCAGGCTCCCTCCTGTGCTCTGCTGCTCCCTTCTGCACTAAGGCACATTCCTCTGTATTGCAGAAGCTGGGGCGAGTACCCCAGGACGATGCCAGTTCCTTTCCTGTCCTCCCCATTCAGGTGGTAGCAGGGACTGTCCCCTTGGCCAAGTGCTGTGGGGCTTTGTTAGAGAGGCAGCTGCACTGGGCATTGTCAGCGAGGGACACAGGTCCCTGCTTCAGGAGCACAGAGGAGCTTGAACACAGACCCAGATACTTGAACAAAAGAAATGAGTCTGCTTCCTGCAGATCAAGTTAAGAGAACTGTTGACGTGCAGCCAGTTCTTAATCACTTGAATGTTCAAGGTACATGTTAAAGCTTGTAACATCTGCCTTCACACAGGGGTAGGAGCCAGTCTCACCGCTCTGTCCCTGTGCTCTCCCCCAGGCATGCCCTTGTCGTGTTTGGAGGTCTTGAAGGCTTGGAAGCTGGAGTTGACGTGGACCCAAACCTGGAGGTCACCGACCCAAGTGTCCTGTTCGACTTCTACCTGAATACTTGTCCCAGCCAAGGCAGCAGAACCATCCGGACAGAGGTAGGGCAGGTGGCTGGTGGTCACGGTGGGGCATGATGCCTGCGTGGCATGGAGCAGGTCGGGCAGTGACACAGCCCACGTGTGACGCCTCAGCAGAGAGCAGCCAGCTCGCCTCTTGCTCCTCGGAGAGCAGCGGTTCTGAGTGCCGCCTGGGTCTGTTCCAGGAAGCACTGCTGATCTCTCTGTCTGCACTGAGACCCCACATCGACAAGGCTGTGAAGACACCCAGCGACAGCTGAGGGAAGGAAAACCATTGACCTTGCCGTCAGCTGAGGACTGCCTCAGGGAAGCGGCTGTTCAAAAGGCGAGGTGCTGGGAAAATCCCCCCCCCCAAAAGGAGCAGGGCCAAGACACAGCATGACTGAAGCTGGCAGCACTGCTCAACCAAGAGTCTGGCTGCTGGTGGGAGCAGCAGGTCTGTGCTGTCCTGCCTGCATGGCCCAGTGAAGGGGACAAGCCTGGCAGCAGACTGAGTCGCAGCAATTCAGAGTCTGGGGTGGGGAATAAAGCAGTATGGAACCACAACTGCTCTGAAGTCCATGTGCAAGTGTCTTGGTGTAGAGGAGGGGCACTCAGGGTCCAGAGATCCTGCACACTCAGTGCTTCTGGAGCCAGGTGGCCTTCAGACTTAAAGGAAATCAAAACGTAATCCTTACGCCAAGAAGCTGTTCCTGTCTCAGTCTGACTTCCCCTTGTCCCCGCTTCAACTTCAAGGCTTCATCCTTCCCAAGAGCAGGAAGGGCTGGTGCTTCAGGTGGGCCTCAGTGCTAAAGCAATCAGCATAGCTCGTTACAGTTTGGCTGCATCTATGATGTCTTAGGCTCTGCCTACAGTGAGCTTAAACAGGAAAACAGCTGGAAAAGTTGGTACTGTCCTCCCCATTCCTGCTGAGACATTCAGAGCTTTGGTACGAGCAGATAAGAAACAACCAATACTGTGGGTGTTCAAAGCTTTACTGCTAAAACCATCTCCTGAAAGAAAACAATCAGACAATTCTTTGGCCACAGGAAGGCAGGAACCTCTCCCCCTGCACCCATCTTGCTCCTGTCCTTCCCTGATAAATGGCAGAAATTAAGTAAATTCCCTTTGTGTCTTAATGAGCTGCACGTAACTCAAAGGGAGCAGTTACAGGAGTACTCTCTGTGCTGCCTATTAGGGGCAAATTCTACAGACCTGATACGGTGGCAAGTGCCCAGGAGCCTTCTGCAGGACCTGCCCTTGAGCCTCATGCATGTGTGTGTTACAGTTACACAAAACAAAGGGAAGGGTAAGGAGAAGCATTGGTTTGATTCTTATTTCCCACATTTAAAATTGCACAAGGAACTATTATTCTGCATGTAACTGCTGTCAGTCCCTTCCCAGGAGATACCTTGATTTGTTTAGTCAGGGTTCAGAGCTTGTTTCCAGCTGTGATGGCTTTCAGGTTACCTGTTCTCTTCAAGATATTTGGGACAAAGAGGAGCCCTGAAGCTCGCTCAATGCTCTCGATGGGAACCAGGAACCGTTCCAGGGGGATTTTCTCATCCACAGGGCTGTTGGGCATCACATACGAGCGCAACTCAATCTCCCCGCTCTCCTTTTCCAGGATGAGCACCTTGAAGAAGTGGGTGGGAACAGCCACGTTGTTCTTCCCAATCACCTGGTACTTGACGTACATCTTCCCATCGGCCTCCATTCTGCACCAACACCAACATCCCATGTTACCTCCCAGTCTGGTGCCACATCCGCCCCCTCAGCCCTCCCCCACCCCCCCGAAGTGATCCCCCACCCCACAGCGTGGCAGGGAGCAGCCCTACTTTTGTGGTAGGGATGTAGAAACATTGCTGAAACAGAGGCAACGTGCCACGGTGAGGCCGAGCTGTGTATTGGGTCTGCTCCCCTAGATCCCTTCCCTGCTGTCTCTCTTCTATTGAAGAGATCTCAACGTGAGACAGCTGCTCTTTAGTGCTATGTGAAGATCTTTGCAAATAAAGTCATGCTCTTAAATGGAGAAACGGTCCATGAAATAAAACCTAGAAGCTTTATTCTGCAGGGAAGGGGTCTGCAGTCTAATTGTAAATCTAATAATCTAGTAACCTACTGCTACTAGATTGTTAAGGACTGCAAACAAAAGCGACTTGGTTATGTTGTAGCTCAAGAAATCCACCTTTACTCATGAAATAATTAACTGAATGGGAAATACACAATCCTACAGAAGTAGCTTTCCACAGAACCTCTGCACACAGCTGGTCTCACCTACTGAGTGAGGCCTTAGCAGCTCACTCACGGTCCCAGCTTGGCCCTCGTGTTTACCTGGGCAGGTAAAGGGGTCCTGTGCAGACATAGACGTTCTTGTTGTTCCTCGCCAAGCTTCTGCTGTACTTCTCAAGGTTATTCCAGGCATTCTGGTTTAAATGAGGATTCTAGAAACAACCAGGGCGGCAAGGACAGCAAAGTCAGTCAGTGGGGAATTTCTTTACTGTTCAGAGTAATAACACCTTTTTGGTGACGTGTCTCACAGTGTCCCGGGCACTTTCCAGAAGAGATCTCTGCTCTGGGCACCGTGCACGGCAAGGTCCTGGTTTGCACAGCCAGGAACAGAACCCGCTCGCCTCAGACCATGATTTTTGCAAGCACCTGCCCGCCTGTTTTAACTCTGCTCCTGCAACGAGCTGCACTGAACAGCGTCTCTCACGGCTTGAGAGGAGTGCAGAGGCAAGCAGGATCGCCACTGTTAAGTTTAGCAGGAATTACAGCCCCCCCCCCGAGTGACTTTGACCCCTCTCTGCCCGAACCACTCTCGGAACAAACCCCCGGAAGAGCCGAAGACGCTCCGAGGCGGTTTCCAGCAGGGAGCAGCGTTTGCCCTTGAGCACGGGCAGCTCCGCTCCCCCCCCTCCACCCGAGTCTCCCTGCGGGGAGCCGGTGCCCGCGGCGGGTCCTACCTGCGGGGCGATGTTGCTGAGGTAGAAGGTGTCCCGCATGGCTTTCTGGCTCCATTTGTGGTTGGCGGCGGCTGCCAGGTGCCCGCGGTCGAAGCCGCTGCCGCGGTAGTCGGCGTTGGTGGCTCGGTGGTACTCGTGTACCGAGTCGTCCTCCTGGAACTCGCAGGCGGCGCGCTCGGAGGTGCCGCCGAGGGTCTCCCGGTTGAGCTGCTCGATGACCCACAGCGCGCTGCGGCTCCGCGGGTCGTAGCACAGCACGTAGGACTCGCGGCTCCGCAGCTGCGCCAGCCCGGGCAGCCCGTACTTGGTCAGCTCGGCCCTCCCCGATCCCGGCACCGCCGGCGGACCGGCCGCCGCCACGGCGGGCACCACGGGCAGGCGGGCCAGCAGCCCCCCGGCTGCATCGCCCTGGGCCCGGCGGCGGGCGGTGAGGGCCGCCCCCAGCCCCGCGCCCAGGGCGAGCGAGGCGCCGGGCAGCAGCCACCGGCCCCTCAGCATGGCCGCGCGCTGCGCCGCGAGGGCGGCCGCCGCTTAAAAGGGCCGCGGCTTCCCCAGAGACGGTGCCTCTCTGCAGACGGAAGCATCGCCGCTTTAAGGGCGAGAGGGCGCCGCGCTCCCGCGCAGGCTGAGGGGACGATACCCCCACCCCCTCAACCCGGCCCCCCCCCGGCGGCGGCTGAGGCGGCTGCGGTGTGCAAAGAAACCACTTTATTGGGACAAACGGGAGAACAGCATCAAAGGAGAGTCCCAGGGGCCACGGGAGAAAGTACAAAAATAAAGAGCGGAGCGGTCAGCGAGGCGGCACCCACGCTTCCCCCGCCCCGGGCCTGTGCTCCCCCCCCCAGCCCACCCCGAGAGCGGCCGCGGTTGCTGCCTTTTCCTCAAAAAAACCCCCCGGCGGGCTGGGTGAAGGCAAAGCAAAACCGTCCTGCCCCGAGGAGACGGCGATGGAGACGGCTGGTACACACAGACCCCACCCCGGCGCGACCCAGGGCTCCGCCCGCCGCGGCTCCGGCTCCCCCCCGCCGCCGCCGGTTCCCCCCATCACCGAGGGCATCTCGAAATACTGTAGTCAGCACCTGTAGCAGCATTAACTCCAAGCTCAACACGGTGAGTCACATCAACAGATGTTTGCACAAAGCCACCCGTTTAGTTAAAGGAAGCGTTATAAAAATAGTGTTTAAAAAGAAGCATAAAAGGAGTTTTAGAGTGATGGAAGTGTTCTCTACACCCTGTTCCGGCAATTCTTTCCAGACAAGGTAAAAAAAAAAAAAAAAAGAAGTGTTATTTGTTCCTCTTTCAGGGATAGGGCATTTTAGAAGAGCACTCCAAACAGCTAAAACAAAGTCACTGACACCCTTAAGGGAAAACAGCCTCATCTTTCCCAAACACCCCAGACTCCAGCAACTTCTGGCCTTCATTACACTCACTGTCAAAGCGTGAATAATTCTAGGTTAGGTCACAAAATTCAAACTCAAAATCAGTGTTCTGAGTGACCACCACCACTGACTTGATCTCTAGTATCCTGTTGCTTCTACCTCACTGGCAAAGCCACAAAGTTTCTCAAAGTCTGAATGACAGTGGGGTGCAAGTAGAGCAGACCTCTTCCTCCCAGGGAAGGCCCATCTTTCCCCGCATCCAGCATAGCATCCTGTTTTTCCTCCCAGTTGAAGATGGGTCCCCCTTCCCCAGCCTGGCAGTAATCCTGCCGGTGAGGAACGCATTGTAAGAGCTATTTAAACGTCCTCTGCTTAGGCCTCTATGAAACAAGGGGTCCCCTAGGCACCCCAGAATAACACCTCTCAACCCGAAGAACTGCCTCTTCAGCCAACCTCGCTGCTCCTGCAGCAGATTAGGACTGAAAAAAAATCAGAGGTGAAAACATCTCCAGGGTGGAGCAGTTGTTACTTGGTCACACAAGCAAGGAACCACTAGTAAAATACTGTCTGACCTCGACAACAATGAAAAAAATCACCAAAAGCCTTTGAGGAACGAAGCCAAGCAAAGCCATGAGGAGATTCAAAAGCTGGTAACGAGACTTTTTCTCCCCTCAGAAAATCTGGTTTTACTCTTAAAGAAAGGAGAAAGTCTTGGAATAAAGAAATGAATGTTCCAAGCCATTGTGAAGAGCACAACTATTCCTTTCATCACAGGACAGAAGTCCAACTGCACAGGAGAGGATAAGGAGGAATATAAAACAGCTTTTCATGTAGGAACTAGACTGTCTGGGGTTATCAAAGTTGTTATAAGTTCTCCCCAAAGAACTCAATCGGTTTAGCAGCCATAGTCTGGATAAGGCTGGAGAATTTATCCCAGAGAACCTTTCCAGCAGCCAAAGCTCTCATTGCATCCCCTTAAATCACTGCAGACTCCCTTTAAAAGCATTTACTGTCACCCCCTAAAGAGAAGCAAGATGGCATAACATAAGCCCCTCCAGCACCTAGGAAGGGAGAAGACAGCGTGACACCCGTACCCAGCCACCTCCCTGGTGTCTGCCTCGAGTGTCTGTGCACTACAGACCAGCACCTGGCTCAGAGCTGGGCAACTCCCCTGCAGGAGGCCAACCTCTGGGCCAAAGGCTACTCTGAAAACAAGCAGAAGTTCGTCTCCCAAGTAATGCTTTAATCCTGATTTGCCTGCTGCCTTCTCAGGTTATTTTAAGGAGACTTCTAGCTGTTCAGAGCAGGAACCCTCATGGCTGCTCCTGTCAGCAGTGAAAAAAGAGTGTAAGGCAACCCTACATTTGCCAGGGGGACCCAAAATGGACAGCCCAGGTATTCAGGGAGGTGAACGCAGAGCTTGCACATGGAATGTGAGAGAGCTACAGCTGTATTTAGAGCAGTTCTGAAGCAGAAGTGTTTAGAGGAGGTCCAATTCCACCTAAGAGTTTGACCCTCTGGTTCTACATCTGTGCCTACCAGCTAGCCATTTGGCCAGGAGAGGTCTGACTACTGGCCTCTCCAGTGCAGGGTACCCAAGAGCTGAGACCATGAGACCACCTGGAACAGCTCAGCGATACAAGGCAGGAAGAACATCCATCCAGGGGTTAGAGCAGCTGTCCCGGTCTACTGGTTCTGTATTTCTTGGAAGAAAACTCTACCCTCTAGAAAGGATTGCAGCAGAGAGGGATACTGTTAGCCACAGGTATTAATTACAGATTGGTTTAAGTCTTCAGTTGCTTTTGCTTCACCATAGCAGCAACACCTGGCTGCACCAGTGTTACTCAAGCATCTTCTGAAGGGGCAGAGATTGCTTGGGATTGCCAACGAGAACACAGGTACGTGCATCAACCTGTCCTCCGGTCTTCTCCCCACCCACCTTTGTGAGAATTACAGTAGCCTGTAGAGAACTGGCCTTCAGTGAAGGAAATAACACTAGTGAAAAAGCTGAAGGCTGACAACATCCCTCCTGCTAGGGCCATTCTAGGCCATCAGCAGCTTAAGCAGATCTTACAAAGACTGACCTTTAACAAATCAATACCCATAAATACTGAAAACTGCAAACAGCTACGCAGAGGTGAGCCAGCACAGCACAGAAAGAAAGGGAAAAGCACACTGGATTAGTGTTCACTCAAAAGCTTCTGCATCACCCAAGCACCTGGGTGCTGGCAGTTTCTCCCTCTGAGGATTACTGTTTCTGATCAGCTTGACACTGCTGACAGGTTAGCAGTTCTCTCTGTAGTTTGTCTTAGTCGATGTTCAGCTGAGCCAGCTCCACTGTATTTGAAATGCAGCAGTTTCCCTCTCAGGAAGGACAAGTGTCCCACTCAGGACTGTGACTCCAACAGGACCAGTACACAGACAGTGGATCAGCCCAGCAGTCAGCTCATGACAAACGCTTGTATGCCCTCTGCATCACACACGAAAAGGACTCTCACTTGTAGGTCAGACCTGTACCATGTCTCTTCCTGGCAAGAAGTACTGAGACAATATCAAGGTTACTGTGACCAGAGCTTACGCAGGGTAGTATTACACAAGCCACTGAGGCAGAAAAACCCCAGTGCCGTGCCTGTATAAGCCCCTCAACACGGCTGTCTTCATTGCACGTGACTAGATGCCCATTTCTTGTATTTCAGAATCCCAACTGTAGCTGGATATGTTCCAGTTCAGAGCCAGGAAAGCAGCGTGAGGCCTCCCTGCAGCAACAAGCTCCCGCTCTAAGGCTGTGTGTAATAAGGCTTGACTGCAAACTACACTGATTCAAACCACCACAGTCTTGCTTTCAAGGAGACCTTGTTGATAAGGCGATTCTGGATTCAGGCAGTTTCAATGCACAAAGCCACCAGCTGTAATCATCTCCTCCCATCTCAGCTTCTCCAGATCGCTTTCCCAGGCAAAGGGGTCCAAACTACCAGATGTCAGATGACAGTCACCAGAAACTGATGCAATCTTCTTTGCACACCCCAGGGATGGCCAAGTGCAGACACGAGGAAGAGGAATCCAGAAGCTACTTGAACGGTAGGATGTGTGACTTCACTGGAATACATTCTATTCACAGGAGGAAGATCCTTCTACGCTCACCCACCAAACTCCGCTGGACTCAGCTTGTCCCTTCCCCATCAGAAGTTACGCCACGTGTTACTTCCACGATACAGGAGTCCATCCCTTCAGGGATATGCAGACAGATGGTTTCTTTCTGCCCGAACTTAAAGTAATTAAAAAAAGATACAAAGAACTGCTTTTGGCAGCACAGAGGCATTTGAGATTTGAAAAAATCTGGAGTGCAGGACCCAAGTAGATGGGGAAGTAATCAGTCCTTGACCTAATAAATAGAGTAGAAGGAAGTCTTCAAGGTGGCCAGTAGCCCACACATGAAACCTGAAGTCCTGCAGAGACCACTAGGAGCTTTAAAGCACCACACTGCATGGGGGTGTCTCCTGGGACCCATTGCCACACAGTTTCTCTGACACCTTTTGTTAGACACATGGACTATTTGGAATCTTGAAGTTCCTTTGCCTTCTTCAAAATCAGGTGAACATCAGAGATAGGATAATCCTATGTCGAAGAAACAAAGCGATATACATGACTACCTAGCATTTCTTGTACACATTGTTCCACTTGAGCAGGGTAAACTGTGACAACAGCAATCTTGGCCTATTATAATGTTCTGCCATGTACAGTTACTCCCTTAACAGCTAACAGTTTCCTGTTTTGTAACTGATCAAGCCTCAATACCCTTCAAGAAGGCTTTTGTTTGTTTTTTTAATTTGTCCTCCAAGGGTACAGTAAGCTGGCCTGCTACAAGGGTTATCTTTGTGCCAGAAAGCCTTATCAAAGCCAGTATCTTGCACAGTCCAAAGCAGGAACTGGCAGAATCAGAGATATCCTACTATGCAGTACATGTGTTCTGAACCTTGGGCTCTCACAGATCTCAAAACTAAACAAAAGCCTCCGGCCAATAAACTTAACACTGTTACACAGGGTTTCACATCTTTGCTGGAAATTATTTTTTTTGCAAACCGAAAGATGTTAAAAACCTCTAGTCTGTGACAATTTCTCTGTAGGCTGGAATGGGTGCACAAGCAAAAGAAGGCTTTATTTTAATGGCAAAGCTGGGCTCCAGACAGCATCACTGTGCCCCACCAACAGAAGATCAGAGAAGGAATACTACTCTCTGAAACAGGGCCTGTTGCTATTGTAGCACTAAAAACGGGGAGGAAGGAGAAGAGAAACATACAGAGCTAGAATGACAAAACAGATTGTACAGCCACTTTCTGCATGTGGAAGTGAAAACCCATTTAGCAGCACAGGGAGCAGAGATGCCACCAGCAAGGAAGTTAAAGCAGTCATTTGTCATGAGCTCAGTTTCCCAGTGGGCGGTGGATTCATACTCCCAGTAACGAGCACACTGTAAGATCCACCTGAAGATTTTTCTGCATGCAACCATCACAAATCTAGTACTTCTCTTCAGCCAGGTATATCCCTGCTATCGTCCTCTCACAGTACAATTTCAAGACTCTACAAATTACTCCCTGTGCCAACTATATTTAATCCTTACCTGCAGCAGCCTCATGTTGAGAGTGAAGTCTCCTTCCAGCAACTGATCCCGGATTAGTCTGAAAAATGGAAATTATTCCAGCTACTTTTGACTCTTTACAGAGGAAGTTTAAAAACAGACTACACTGTGCCCTTATAGAGGCTTTTGAAAACACTTTTGCAACCACTGTAACAAGTGACTATAACCTATTCACCAGATGCCTTAACACATGCCTACAGAAGACTCATGGATCCATGGATTTAGGTAAAGGAGGGAAAGAAAAGAACAGGAAGGCTACCTCTGTACTTACGTCAACATGGCACAACAGACGAGCAGGAGAAAATCAAAGCGCTTATCATCAGCGAAGAGGGAGTCCCAGATACGGATGACATCTGGCAGCAGGAACTCTTGGGACAAGAGCAGCGTCAGCCAGCGGAAGGCAAAGAACTGGGGTTTGATGTTCTGTTCTTGCTGTCAGACATGCACCAGGCAAAGAATGAATACGTGCTCTCGGCCAGTTCCCTACAAGTAAGAAATGCACCCCATGTTTCCATCCCCATCTCCACCCTGATACTGCTCAAAGCTGCCAACTCACACTGCAACATCAGCCAACCCACTGCCTCCTTTGGAGGCTCTCACATTCAAGCTAGACATAGATTTTAAATGCAGCCACGCTCCACATCTACGGGCAAGCCAGAAAATGCTCCTCTGTCCACAGCATGGACTAAAGGAAGCTTTTATTCCTAAAGGCACTATTTGTGTTAGTTTCGTTAAACTTGCCAAGTAATTTCAATGTTCTCATTCGAACAGCATTTTATCTGCAAACCCACAGTCCTCCCCCTCTAGCAGAGGAACTGTTTTGTCAGGATTTCCTCTCCTTTCCAGAGCCCTGTGTTTATCAAAAGGTTTACTATTCACAAAAAAGAAACAGAATTCACACTGATGGTCAGTAAAACATACTGTAAGCGCTTTTAGCCTGAAGCTTTCTTGTTTTCTGCTGTTAAATCCAAGGGACTGTAAGTTTAATCAAGGTCAAACAAGTTCAGGATCCTGCTGATATTCTTAAGGACCAGCTGCTGCACGGCCAAGATCATTTCCTGCCAGCCAAACTGTAAGCAATTTATTTTCTCCCCACTGAATCAGCCACCAGCCAACACCGCGGGTCATGTCACTGTGCTGACAAACCATCTTTTGGATTATAAAAGAAATATATCCTGATTTCTCTAAACACAAAAAAAGTCTGCGTGATTTGGTGAAGGTTGGAGTAACAAGAACAGTTTTCCCTTCCAAATTCTCCTTGGACTTTCACACCAAATGGCTTATAGGACCTGAAGATGTTTCCAACAAAAGCTGCCTTCTAGATGTTCTACAAAACCCGCAGCAACCCAAGGCACTCTGAGACCCTTGCATGAAGGGGAAGGAGAGACTTAGGTGAGTGGGATGGACCAGTTTGCTTGATTTAAATTTACTTCTGGAGTGATCTCCATGCAGTTTAAATTAGTGCTGTCAGGGCATCCAGTGGCAAAAATGTTGGAGGGTGGGTGGTTGTTTTGTTTTTAAAGACAGAGACACAATTCCTGTGAGCTCAGATTACAAGGAACTCTACAGCAAAACTCACATTTTGCCTGATGACTAGAAGAAAGACTCCAGCTCCAACTAGGTCTCAACCCAGGTGACCAGGGATCGTGGCCAAGTCACTCTAGCCTCACAGCTGGCAGCTTTGCAACAACTATTGTTTGCTTTCACAGGCAGGCAGGGGAGGAAAGCCTTGCTGTGTCAGCTCGCTCTAGGCTTACTCCAAGGAGAGGCTGTTTCAGCTCACAGATAAGAGAGCCTCTATGCCCTGTAGGCCCTTCATACACTCTTTCTATTCAAACACCGTAACAGTTTAACAAAATTGTTTGACATTTAAATGCACTGTTAAGCTCCTCTCCTGCCATTCCAACTGAGACTCAGAGAAACACCTAGCTCCTCACCAGTTTCAAATACAGCTCCACATCTTTTTCCTTCAGGGTAGAGTAGACCTTCTCCATTTTGTAGGTAATACCACACTGCGAATCATCCAGGCTCTTAATGAAGTTGTCCCGAATTTCAGCCATTAGATTGGTAAAGCAGAAAAATGTGTCTGCTTCAGCATGTTCTGGGGGGGGAGAAAAAATAAAATTTAAAAATGATGGGGGAATAGAGGAAGCATCACTGGCAGAGGCACACAGACTTAGAAGCGTTCTGGCTCCATAACTGGGTTGCTGTACTGGATTCAAACAGCAGATCCCATAAGATCTTGGCTTGCTTGGTCTGGGACAAGGCTAGACACTTTTTTTTAAGCTAGAAATATCTACAGAGCCACTGCAGATACAGACCCTGTGTGCGACACAAGGTCTTCATGACATTGGGTCACAAACGAGTTATCTATGCCCAAGAACATCATCTGCTCTCCCCACCATCAGCACACACCCTTGGAGCTCCCGTGAAGTAGAAGCAACAAAGCACTCCCATTCTATTCTTTTCTTACCAGGTATATACAGTACGAGCAAACAAGAGCTTCTAAGGGGATTTTCAGTTTCACAAAGTCCAACTTAGATCCATGCAAAACAAACAAAACCCCCTCAAAAATCCTCACTTCCCATGTCCTCACCACTCACAGCTCATTCAGTTTCTATCAATTTGCTATGGACCCCAAAACACCTCATCTCTTGTAATTGCTTTTTGGCCCCAATCAGTCAAAATAATAACTGGTTTGGGAATGAGACACTTGTTAACACAGAGAGTACGACAGCTGTTACTGAGCGGCCAAAAGAGTCTCTCACCTTTCCATTCGCTGTTAGGATCTGTAGCAAAGGTGTAGTAAAGAGGCCCCACGATTTCATTCATCCCCTGAACATACGCTATCCCGGGGTTCAGCTTGGCATAGATGAACAGGATTCGCTCCACCACTTCCCAGTGAGCTTCACAGCCATTGGGCAGAACTTCGTACTCACTCAGAGAATTAGGCGTTGTTTTAAGAGGGGAGCTCACCTGAAAAGCAAGACAAGACTAGGGCTGATTCAAGATAACCAGCTGGCATGGATAGTTTTGTACACGTGGCAAGCTTGGCTTTTAATACACATAGGCCCCCAAAAGATTTGGGCAGCTTATACCAAGCAGGCAGGTGCTCATATAAACCAAGACAAGTAACTCAGGAAGCACAAAGGCAGTGAAGTCCTAGCTCTGGCTGTCCCTGAAGAACAAAGCAGTCTGTGCAGCAACAGACACTTCCCCTGAATCACTGCACCACCTGATCCCGTGCAGGAAGAAACCACAGCAGTTCCACTTCTTTGTTAGTACTATGAGGAAGAGTATAGATCTGCTGTGGTAGCAAACCACCTTCCCCAACAGCGTGTGGCACTTGTACAGTAAAGCTCATGAAAGAGGAAAGAGACAACACATATTTCAGCAGATACCCAGCCCTTTTCCCACTTGCAGGTTTACGAGATCCAGTTCTGGAAGACTCTGTAAATTCAGCTTCAATAAATTATCCCTTCAGTGTTTTGCTCCCATCAAAAAGACAGATGTCAAGCATAAAATACTCGCATCTTCCTGCGACTCCAACTTTCACCAGAAGTCAGGAAAAAAATAATCTTTAAATACAGCTATAAGTCCCTACTAACTGTCAGGCATACCAGCTGGTTCTACAAAGCTGTCTAGCCACCAGAATACACAGTACCTGCTGGGGTATTTGCTTAATTCCACTGCACAAGCAGAGAGAGAAACAGAAAAAAGCCTGAGAAACACCCTTCCCCTTATCAGCTAAGTCGCCGTGCCCCATGGGCAGCCCCCACCTAGATCTCACATTTGTGACCCCGCTGCGGTTTCGTGCCACCGTCTGTGACTTCAGCGTGGTCTGCTCCACCCGCTTACGTAGCGTCTCAAACTCATTTTGAGGGTCCAGGATTAAAAGGCAGGGATAGTCCGTTGGGCGCTGGAAGAATGCCATGTCAGGGTACAGCCTCCTAGGATAAATACAGGAGGAAATCAGGCAGAAGAAGAAGGAAGTACATGCCCCATGTTAAATGGGAGGCTTGGTTTAATATTAAACTTTGTTTTCAAAGTACAATGTGTTAACCAAACCACTCAGGTTCAGAAACCTGAGTCATTATGCCTCACACACCTGACATCTTTGTCTATCTGGAGAAGCACTTCGTTATCCTTGAAGTAAGTATTCCATCGACTGTCTGGATTTGGATTGAGGGGCTAAAGAAATAAACAACAGAAACAGAACAAGCATGTTTCACATGCATCAAAATCCTCAGTAAATAGTGATTTAAACACTTCTGCCGTCCCTCTATCATCTAGTACCAGCACGCCCCGAGCTCATCAGGTTTGGTTTTTTTCTCTCTCTAGCTACGGTTAGTGTTGTTTCTTCACACAGCGTGCAGGAAGTGGATCAGAGCTTGTGAAGCAAGTGAGCATGCAGGTTCACTTCGAGAGACAGAAGCCAACATTTCCAATCCCTTTTCACCTGCCTCTTAATGACATTGTTCCCAGATCAGGTATCCTGTCCTGTGTCAACAAGATTCCTGACTGCAGCTCCAACCTGCACAATGGAGATGGTCTTTGTACTTAGGGTAAGAGTTACCCACCTGCTCAGCACTTAAGAGTTGTGGTTCTTAGTTACAAGTATCCCCCTCTATCTCAGCTCTGAGAAGGCTGATTAAGCACCACCATTGTGCACAGGAAAGAGTTAAAATGTATTATTCTGAACAATTCATCCCGCATCTGACAAGTTTTCCAATATGGCAAACTTAACTCCTCCTCCACACACACACACTTTCTCCACATCAAGATCCTTGCAAAGTTAACAACTAACTGGGAGAAGAAAAAAAAAAAAAAAAGCAACATTCCAAGAGATTCAAAGATCACTGTAACCTGCCAACGTGTGGAGTTTTACAAACATGCTAGTATTACAGCACCAAGGGCTCCAGAGATCACAGCAGCACAGATGACTGCACGCTAGCAGAGAAGTTAATGTTCAAGACCAGTCATGGAAGCAGTTGTATCATTTTACAGTCTCTTCTGATCAGTTACTTCACTCTCTCCCCCAACATGTACACTCTTAACAGTACTTTCAGAGAAGGAAAAAGCCAAGTGATGCAAGAAATAGTCAATTAAAAGAAATAAAAAGCCAGCAGCAGAACTAGAAATGAGTCTCCTGCCTTCCATGCCATAGTCCAACCTGACTCTCCTGCCTCTTCTACATCCTCTGTTCAAATCAGCCCGCTCTGAGTTCACCCGTGGACCCGACTTCCCAGTGTCTCTTTGCTAGAGGTACCTCTCGTGAGCCTCTCCCTTTCCCTAGGAAACCCACAGCCTGGGCAGCTGGTCCCGGAGGAGGGGAGAAGGGACATGCATAGCTGAAAACAGCTCTCTTCAGAACTGCTGGTGCTTCGCCAATAATTCACGCTGAAGGCTACTAAGACACAAGTGCCAGGCTGGTACCTAGGAACCATCCCTCCTGCTAGCAGGGCAAAACAGTTGAGAACAGAGCCAAGAGCTGCCCAGGGGGAGACTCCAGAACAACAGTTTGCAGCTCTGGGGAATTTTCTGCAACACAAAGGCTTAACGACACTTACGTGATCTTCTAAGGTCACATCTTCCCTTGAAACACCCAGGTTGGCTTTGGCGATCCCAGGCTGGATAATCATTTCCTTTAGGAACTGGGAATACAGATCCCTTAAGGAAGAAAAGGGGAATTTGTAATGAAGCAGAAGATTAAATCAAGATAAGCACCTAGGCTGAGTTCAAACAGATCTCTCTGTACCACCCTGCTCAGCCAGAAGGCATTTGATTTTCTCTTCAGTTGAGTTTCGCTGAAGGTCAATCCACCAGACAGTGCACAGAACAGCACATTCCACACAAGAACAATTCATTTTATGATGATACTTAATTATTTAAGGAACTATTCTCCTTCTCTGCAGATATCATTAGAAAGAATGCAGCAAGTACTGATGTCCTCACCTCTGTTTCTTCAGCAAAGAGCTCCATAAGGCTTTCTCTAAAGGGAGGTAGTTCAGGAGTATCTGTACAGAAGACAGATGCACACAAATTAGTATCTGGAGAATGAGCTGTTATACCTGTAAGATAAGGAAACCAAACACAGTGGCTAGAACTCGCTCTTTGAAAATCCTGGGAGCTTTCTCCAGAAAGCCTAGTGCTTTGCTAAGCGGCAGTCAGGAGTACTTTGGGGACTGGTTTTCAACACAGACCTATCTGTAGGACTGATCGATAGCTAACCTGATGGAAAGGCACTCCTAGCTTAATAGGGAGGGCTGTTCTCATGCAAAGGGCAGACTGCCACTTTCTATCATCCTCAGCGATGGCTGTCCTGTGTCAGTAAATGCTATTGTGATTGTGCCAGTGCTGATCCCCACAAATTACTGTCGATTTGGAGTGGCTTTTAAACTCTGGATTTTTGTTGTTTACAATTTTAAGTGCCCCAAAATAGCATGTACTTAAGCAACCCAAAGCATCACTGGCAAGAAACAAAAGCACCCCAAGCAAAACCCACCTTCCAGCACAGGCAGCGCAGCCCACCATCAAAGGGAATTCCTGCGGAACATCAGGGCAGAGAAACAACTCCGTTAGCCCCAGTCTCCTCACCGCGGTTTGCCAACGGCACCACACAAACAGGCGAGGCAGTGCTTTTCCTCCCCAGGGGGCAAGAAGTTTTCACAGGGGCGTTATAGGGGTTATAGCCGCTGCCTCCCACGGGGGAACGTGCCCGCGGCTGGCGGTGGAAGCAGAAAGCCGGGGACCGTGCAGGGGACAGACACAGCAGAAGCACCGAAACCCACAGGCATCCCGGAGAGGGGGGTGGAAGGGTTTGCCTGGAAGTTTGTGGCTGTGCTCAAAGGTCGGGTGGGGACCGCTGCGGCCTGATGGCGCTTGGGCTTGGAAACACACCCGCAGCCTCGGGTTTCCAACACCCGCCGCTTCACAACAGCTCTAGGAGGGGATTACTCGGCGGTAGCGGAGGTGGCCCGAAGCTGTCGGACACCCTGGGCCCTGACACCCCGAGCCTGCGCCTTCGGGGGGTCCCGCGCTCCGGCGGGGCCAGCACTAGCCCCGGGCCACCGCCGGCGGGAGCTCCCCCGGGGGCCGGGGCTGTGCCTAGACCCTCCTGCCGCGGCCGGGGCCGGTGCCGGTGCCCACAGCTCCCCGCGCCACTCACCGCTGAAGCAGAGATCGCGGAGCTTGCCCAGAGCCACCGTGGGTTCGCCGAGCACCTCCTGAAAATCCGCGATCCTAAGGGGAGCGCAGCCGCGGCCGTTATAACGCGTGTTACCGGCCTCCCCCGGCCCCACAGCACCCTCCACCCCACAGCCCCGCCAAGGAACGAGCCCCAACACCGACCTGCTCTGGTGCAACCGCGACATGGCGGCCCCCGCGACCCTTCCCCGCGCGCCGCATAAACGCTCCGGCTGGAAACCCTGCCCGCGGGGGGGACCAGCCGCGCCCCCGGCCCCGCCCGCCCGCGGATTTGCCCCGCCCCTCCGGTGGGGACCATTGGTAACCCCGCCCCACCCCGGGCCGGCCTCGGGGCGCCCTCCCGGGGCTCGGGCCCGGCTCCCTGCCGGGCAGCGGTCGTGCTGCGGGTGCGCCCAGTCACGGGCACCGCGCTCCCCCCCGGGGCCCCCCCTCCAGGCACCAAGCGCCGGCGGCGCTTACGGCTGCCTCAGAAAACACCCCGCGGGCAGGAACCGACACCCCCCCCCCCTCGACGGGCTGCCCCGGTCGCCTGGCGCGGGCAGGCGCTCCCAGCACCGGGGGAAGCCCGCGGGCGGCCACGCTCCCCCAAAGCCTGGGGCCTACGGCCCGTGGGAGCGGCCGCCGGGAGCGAAGCCAGCGGGGGCCGCGGGACCCGGGGCTCGCGCTGGCGGAACCTCCGGGTGGTGGCGGCCGCGGCCCTTTGGAGGGGGAGACGCGGGGCTGTGGGGGGACGTGAGGGGAGCCCCAGGGAGGCTCTGGCAGGAGGCCGCCGCCTGGCGCTCTGCCCCGCGCCCTGACAGCGGGCAGCAGCGCAGCGATGGCCTCGCGGTGAGCGCCGCTGCCGTGACGCCGTGTCACCGTGTGAGGACACGGGGCGTCGGGGGACAGCGCGGCCCGCGGCACCACGGCGGCCCCGCGCTGCCTTCCGGCTCCGGCGGGTGCCCGGGAGCGCGGCCCGAGCGTTCCGGGCTGGCCGGTGTTTCCGGGGGGGGGGGGTGTGGGGGTGGGAAGCGGCGGCGTTTCCGGTGCGGGCGGCCCGGCTGGCGGAAGTGACGGAGGGGTTTGTTGACAGCGGAGGCCGCGGCGGGGGGAGCGGGCCCGAGGAGGACGCGGACCCCCTGCCCGCCCCGGGGAGCGGCGCCGGGACGAGCCGGGATTCCCGCCGCCCCCCACTCCGCCGCCGCGGGCGGGGGCCTGGCGCCAGGTGAGTGCCGGCGTCCCCCCTCCTCAATCCGACCCACGGGGCTCGCCCTGCCCCGGGGCACCGGGCCTGCCCGCCGAGGAGGGTGGGAGGCAGCGCCGCCCCAAGCGGAACCGCCGTCCCCGGCAGCGCCGTCCGGTACGCCCCGGCGAAGCCCCCATCCCCTCCCCGGGACTCCCGGGAGCAGCCGGGCCCCGCCAGGCTCTGGGCCGCGGCAACCCGTCCGGAAGGAGCCCCGGCGCTGCCGGGCGAGGTGACCTCCGAGTGCCTCGGGAACGCAGCGGGGCCGGCGGCCCGTGTCGGGGGAGCGAGGGAGGGTTTGGGTGTGTGACCAGACCTGCCTCACGGGGCTGGCAGAGGCCATCGCGGTCTGGCCAGGGAGCGGTAGCCCCGGGGCTCCCCGGGGTCCCCTCTTGGGCAGGTGACCTTTTGGAAAGAAAATCCATGGCAGAATCCAGGGATCCGAAGGAGCATCTGTACTGCAGGCAGGTACAAAGATCAACACGTTTCCTGGCTAGCACGAGTCCTTTCATTTGCAATGTCGGTCTCGACAGGCTGACAAGTTTAGAAATTGCAGGCTTTGCTGGGCCTCAGAGTAGTTCAATCTACTCCTACTTCAGTTTCCCTGCTGTAAGGCAGGGATGGTACTTCCCCGCACAAGCGGCGATGACCCATCAATTAATAAAAACACAGTGATTTGCAGCTGCAAGATGCCAGCTAAAATGACAGTGCAGTTTTCCTTCAAAATGTAACCTGTGCCAAGCTCTGCATTTACATTAAATTTGTTACTCTGAAGTCATCGTAATCAGTTCACGTCAGTGCATATTGTTTGCCCTCTCCTTGGACAAGTCCCTGATGCTGGAAAAGTGAGCTTTGCCAATCATTTTTGTAGCAACAGTGTAAACGTTATGTTGTTGGTGTGGAGCCACGGTGAGTCAGGCTTGGCTTTGGGCAGCCGCCTGGAGAGAGAGACTGGAAGAGGAGATCAGTCTGAAGTCCAAGGTAGAGAATATTGGCATGGGGGGCCCCAGGAGTGCCAAGAGCGGTCCCAAGCCTCGTGTGCCAGTGCAGCCTGAAATGCCGTAACAATACAGCTGTAGCCTACAAATAAGCAATATTTGCCAAAAGGCTGGCAGGACCTGGAAGGCTGGTGATGGGGGAGAGCGAAGCTCCATGTACTGCGGTTTCCTCTGGGTCCATGCTGTCACTCCACGGAGAGGGCTGCTGCTGGGGGGAGCTGGGTATACAGGCTTTTACATGCCTGCTCCTGTGTCTCCAAGGGACTCGATTCCTTCATGCATTAATATGGAAGCAAATCTATTAGAGAAATAAATTGGAAAAGATATTGGCAGCTGTAGTTCTAGTCACTTTTCGAATCCTGCACTTGAATTTTCGGCACGTTTCACATGTCTGTCTTTGAGCCTTCAAAAACACACGTGCACTAGACAGCTCATTGCCCATCATTGGAGAGAGCTGGTGACGGTCTGCTGGGCAGGCAACTTGCTGATCTGTTTGCCTGTGGAAAGCTGCCTGAGGATAATGATTAGGCAAATGCTAATGATTTGTCAGCATCTCTAGTTCATTTATTTTTATCAGCACACTGAGCTTATAACTAGAGACAATATTGATCAGTGCAGCTATTGACACTCTTACTTCCATCTCCCTCTGCCCAGGTGTCATGTCTTGAGTCTAACTGAGGAGGGAGAGGTTAGTTTGTGTCATGTCCTCTACAAAAGGTCACAGCAGCAGCTCTGGGTGCTACTCAGATATCCATAATAAATCATGAGGATGAATGCTTTGCTTTGGTATTATTTTCCTGGGACAGTTTAACCACTTTTCTCTGTATTAATATTTCTCTATATTAATATTCTCTATATTAACCTTCTATATGGGATTTTGTTGGTGGATCATGGGGAGCTCAGAAGTTAAAGGCCAGCTGATATCTCCAGGGCTAGGATCAACTGGCCACATTGTGCTGGTCTCAGCAGAGGGGGAATAGAGGATTGTCAGAGCCACAGGAAGGCAGTCCTTGCCCTTTAGTGCTCTAAGCTGCTTGGACAAGTCCCAAGCACTAGCCGTTTCCAGCCGCACGTGATAATAGATTGTCAATGGGAATTTGTTTTCGAGTTCTCTGGCCATCAGTAGTAAACAGTGGAAGAACACTGGCTGCAGGAACCTCCTGTCTGACAGCACAGGGGAGCTGGTAGGGATAGCAGAACACGTTTCCCAACTGCTTCAGATCTTCCTGTTGATCTTGCCTTTCTGGAAAGATTCTCTCGAGCAAGCTTCAGGCAAAATCTGTGAGAGGGACTTGTTCTGGAGGTGAAGCGGGTTTGTCTCCAAAGCAGACACAGTGCAGAGCACGGGACAGCTTCCTCCCACCTCCATTTCCTTAGCCAGGACCTCACGGCCAGTGAGACGATACTCTGCGCTCAGTGGCCCATTTCATCCTTGACTTCTCTACAAAGGAGAGGGCTGTGGATTATGGTTTTCCTTCTTTTTCCAAATTGAAGACCCCCCATCTTAATCATTTTCATTGTAGCACATGCATCTCAAAGGTGTATGAGCTGTTGTGGCACTCTGGAAAAGCCACAGTTTTGTGTTACTGTGACCCCAGCTCAGGACACAGTAACCCAGAAGAACAGGCCTCTAAACTCTCTCTGTTCAGGCTGTTAAATACAATTTGATTGCTGAGTTTTTGGGTTTGTTTTTTTTCTCAGCATCTGCTTTTTCTTGGAGACCTTTTGCCTCTTGAGCCAAAACCAGCAGAGAACCTGTGTGAGATCCCCACTGAAAAGGCTGTTGAAAGTTGTAGGTCAGAACGAGTTTGGGATTGGAACGTGATCCTGCCAGTTGCCTGCAGATACAGTTCCCAAAGGTGCTTATAGGAAGGAGAAACTATAGCTCAAATTCAAGACAAAAGACAAGTCCATGACCAGCGCCCACTTCTGCCAGTAAGGTTTTGTCCCCTTACACTGGCACGAGGTTTGGCCCAGGGGGACGAGGCCGGGGGTGGCTGTACCACAGGGGTGATCCAGCACGGCCGTTCCTCCGCTGCTGGGTGAGGAGCAGTTCTGCCGATCTCCGCTTGCTTTTTGAGAGGTTCCTTTCTGTGTTGGGTTAATTCCTTGGCCAACTCTTTGTCCCTGGCACTGAAGCACACCCTCAGAAAAAGAATTAATAAAACACAGAAGGAAGGAAGAAAACAGCTTTGATTTCCAGCTTGTGCTGCCTTCATGTCTGCATGGAAATGCTTTCTGTGGCGCAGGGAGGGATCAGAAGGCTGGGAGCCCGGGCAGGCTCAGGCACAGCTGGGCTCCTGTCACCCAGACAGACCATTTGGTGCCTGAATTCTAAAGGTTACCTCGTCCACAGCCGTAACTGATCTTCACACGGGTGTCATCACCCAGGCAGTGGCTGAACAGAGCATCTGACGGGGGAGGAGGGAAGGTGCCTGATCCACCCTGGTATAGCGTTTAAGGTGAGGAAAGGGAGTTAAACTCTTCTGTCTTGTCCTGATACTGCAGGAATGAAGGAAAGAGAGAGCACCAGAGGTTTCAGAGAAGCAGAGAGCTGGAGACACAAACAAGTGTCCTGATCTTTGCAGCTGCAGGATAAAGATCAGAAACAGAATATAGTTAAGGACATTTTGCAACAACTTCCCCAGCAAT
The DNA here is from genome assembly GCF_031877795.1 of Strix aluco. Lineage (NCBI taxonomy): Eukaryota > Metazoa > Chordata > Aves > Strigiformes > Strigidae > Strix > Strix aluco. Next base: position 9,836,447 of record NC_133950.1, on the reverse strand, counting down.
GGCTGCTCAGTTGTGGCATGAAGAATAACAACTGACTCCATAGCACTGGTGTTCTCACCTGCCAACAGGGACATACTTGTTGATAAACACAGGTTTTACCTAAAAAATAAACATTTCAACACAATTTTTGTGTGTCCATGGAAATATATAGAAGCGTTGACATTAGTGATGCTTCTAACGCAGTTTGACCCTTTGAAAGTGAAATGACATTGTTGGTCTTCAGTCATTTCTGCTAAACACCTCCAAGGCTTCAGCACACCCTCCTTCAAGTGCCAGTGAGCCAGTCTTAATACTAGAGCCGTGGGATTTTTTTTCAAATAAGAAGACAGACAGGAATAGCTTCCCCCAATTGTCTTACCCATCCTTCTTTATCCTATACTAAAAATGAAGAAGGGCAAAAGTGTTTTGCCTTTTTTCAGGTCAGTCACTCATACTTTGTGACAGATTTGGAACGGTTTGGGTGAGTGCTCCCCATGTCCAGCACGTGCACAAACCTTGCTTTACACTGCGCTCAAAGGGAAGCCAAACCAGTCTCTCTGTTTCCCTGTGGCTTCTGATCTGCTTCATGGTCTAGTTCAAGGACTTGCATGAAGCTTCTGGCTTGGCACTACAGAGAAACATTCAGCTTGAACATGAAACTTCACTTGGAATGGTGGCAAATAGAATTACAAGCACGAGATATGGGGCCACCAGTTCCCATAGGGCCATACAAAGGATCATCCCAACAGTAAATTTTCTGGTGGTTTATCTAACCCGCTCTGAAGGAAACCAAACAATGTGGTTTCTGCCACTTCCCTTTCAGAGGGCCTTTGTCAGCCAGATAACTCCTGCAATGAGGAAACATTTTCTTGCTGTGTAGCCCCATTTCCAAACACGTTTTGTGTTAACTCGTGTCCCCTGGGGGTGGTGATACCAAGGAATTAAGGGCATACTGCCAGAGAGGCCAAAATGCTGCAGGTTCTTTTGAGGTCAGCAAGTGATGGGCTGTAAATACAACTATCAACATCCTGCTGGTACAACAGCTTTGTGGGAACACTTGCCAATGTGCCTTTCTAAATGCATCTTTTTTTTTCCCCCCTCTGCTTATAGCTGTCCTGATGTCCCTGTAAATTCATCCTGGAACTTTATTTGAGGAGAGGATCTACTGAATCAAAAGCTTCCTTCTGCCCTTCCCCTTCCTATAACTTCCTTCAAGATGGCATCTGATAGCCCCGAGTCACTAATGACCTTGTGCACAGATTACTGCCTTCGCAACTTGGAGGGGACTCTCTGCTACCTACTGGACAATGAAACTCTCCGGCTCCATCCTGACATCTTCTTGCCAAGCGAGATTTGTGACAAACTTGTCAATGAGTACGTTTCAGGCCTGTGGAGAAGCTGTTGTCTGGTTTGGGAAGGAACCGGGAGCTCAGGGAAGGAGGAATATAGTTCTCTAAAAAGAGTGGTGGAAAAGGGAAAAAAAAAAATGGGGAAGAATTCATAGGGCTGTTTGTTTGGTTTTTTTTTTTTTTCCAATTGATCCTCATACTGGAAACAAGGATTTGCATTAACTTCAGAAAGAAGCATCCCCAGGGGTTATTGTACTACACTATATATCATTCTAGTTTCTGTGGAAATCACCATTTCCACATAGGTAAACCCAGAGTGAGAGGGTCACTGCTTCTTCCAAGAACATCAGCAAGCAACAAAGGAGCTTTCCCATTTCCCGCCACTGAAGCATTACAACTCACTCTCAAACCAGAAAAATGAGAGTGCAAAGTGCTAGCAGATGTTAAATTTTAAGGCGGCTGCTGCTCCCATAGCTTTACAAAGCAACCTGTTTCCAGGGATTTCTGTAATTTGGCTATCACAGTCTCTCTTGGCTGAATTCCTGCCCACAAAGCCTGGCAGAGAACTTTGGCCAGCTACTTTTCTGAAAAATGAAAAAAATCAAATTACTAGCTTTAAACAACTAGGGGAAGCAAAAAAACAATCCTGGCATCTGTGCCTGCCAGAATCCAGTTTGCTCACACACACATGACCTTGCACAAATCTTTGCCTGAGATTTTCCTAAGGATCGTTAGTTCTGTGCAAGAAGAGGTAATAGACCAGTTCCCATCACCCCAAAGGCTGTTCTGGATGATCAGGAGGGAGCCTGCATGTGCGCTTGGTCAGGTGTTCCCGTAACCAGTGAAGGTGCTAGAGCTGTAGCTGAGCCTTTGTGCCGTGCTGTGCTAACACCATTGCCCCGATACAGGTACGTGGAGTTGGTGAAGACAGACAGCATCTTTGAACCCCACGAAAGCTTCTTCACCCTGTTCTCAGATCCCCGGAGCACCAGGCTAGCTCGGATCCACTTGCGGGAGCAGATTGTGCAGGACCAGGACCTGGAGGCCATCAGGAAGCAGGTGGTATTGCACGGATAGCCTCCAGCTGCCACTTTGCAGAGCAGCATTGCTGCCTGGGCACCAGCTAGAATCCCAGGCACCCAGAGATTCCCAAGACTCCATCCTTCACTGTCCAAATTTTCTTTAGGAGAACGTCAGCTTCTCCCTTCTCGACTCCCAGAGCCACTGTAGGGAGTGGGATGGGGACACCGGTCCAGTTCAGCGATATGTGGTCTCAGGCTGTCCCAGTGGGAGGTGGTGTAGCAAACAGGGTGGGCACTCTGCCTGTGAAATATTTCTAACTTTGATTTCCCATCTTCCAGGATCTCGTTGAGCTCTACCTGACTAACTGTGAGAAGCTGACAGCCAAGAGTCTGCAAACCTTGGTGAGCTTCAGCCACACGCTTATCTCCCTTAGCCTCTTTGGCTGCTGTAATATCTTTTACGAGGAGGAGAACCCCGGAGGCTGTGAAGATGACTGTTTGGTGAACCCCACTCGCCAGGTCTTGGTCAAAGACTTTACTTTTGAAGGCTTTAGCCGCTTGCGCTTCCTGAACCTGGGCCGCTTGATCGAAGGGGTAAACGTGGAGACGTTGCTTCGGCCTTTGGCCTCCCTCGCAGCTCTCGATCTCTCTGGGATCCAGCTGAATGATGTGGGGTTTCTGACCCAGTGGAAGGACAGTCTGGTTTCCTTAGTGCTTTACAACATGGACCTTTCAGAGGAGCACATCCAAGTGATCGCACAGCTTCGCAAGCTCAGGTCAGCAGATCTGTTCTTCCTTGTTTATCCTTTTCCCACTGATAGGGAAAGGTCTTTTAGGAGTGGTCTGCTTGCCTGCTAACAGAGAGCCACCCACTGCTGGTTTCAAGTTACAAACCTTCCTAAGAACAGGCTCACTCTTGACTCACTGTATGTATCTGACATGTCTAAAGCCAGCCTGCGTTTTGCTTGCAGAAGGACACCACTTAGCAGAAACTCCCTCTTGGAAAAACAGAAAACAACACACTCCCCCCCAAAAACCACACACACCAAAAAAAAAAAAAAACCCAAAACAAAACCCCAAACAAAACCAACCACTCCCCCCAGCCAAACAAAAAGCTGAGTACCTGAAAGATGGCCAAAAAATTACTACAGATGCGTGCATAAGCTAACACAGCGATAATCACACTGTGAAGCTCAGTCCTCCAAACCACTTGTCAAACAGGAATGTCCAAAGTTTAAGCCTGGCTCTGAGGTAAAACTAGGAAAAACTCAGAGCTGAGGCTGTCTACTCGCCGTGCTCAGTGGAAGCACCCCGTGCATGGGTGGTGCAGCCAAGGCAACAAACAGTGTAAATAAATAGGCACTCCTGACCTAACAGTGTTGACAGTGAAACGACTTCCTGAAACACAGTTGAGACAATTGCTATTCAAACTGCACAGTGGTATCAGGAAAGGGATCCAGGACTTTCCAAGCCAAAGAGAAGGGCCGTACTAGTCCCACGAAGGATGCTTTGCCATGGCTTTAGTATCATCTCTACTGACTGCAGACACTAGGGGGTACCACGATAACGTACGACCTGGAGTCTTGGGGAACATCTTGGATAACATTTTCTAAATCCAAGTACTTTTAACTCCCAGTGACTTGCAATGAAACTTGGTCTACAACAGGTAGAAGACACTTTTGTGAGTGGGATGTTGGCTGCTGGCTTGGGCAGTTTAGAGAAGTCTCTCTCAAAGGTCTTGGCAGGCAAGAGCAGCCCCTGTCCTATGAGGGACCCCACCTGCACATGGTGACCAGTCAGTTTGTCCCACCACTCCCTTAACATCAGGGTTTCCCCAAAGCTTAAGCATTTAATTACCTGAATGAAATCAGGGCAGTGTAGTAGCCTGGGGTAGAAAAAAAAACCCCAAGGTTGGGGAAGCAGACAAAAATCTTGTGTAGCTTAATTTGTGGGATGAGGCAACATATGTTTCTGGGGATGCAGAGGTCCTCCAGTGCATCTTAATCACCAGGCAGAAATGCTCAGGTGGCTGCTGTGATGGAGCTTGGGAAAGACCGTTCCTGAGCCTGGAGCAACTCCCTTTGTGATGTGTGGCCAAGTGATTCACTGTGCTCTGTTCTAAGCAGACCTCTACCAGATATCTGAGTGCTTCAGTTAGACACAGGGCCAGATCCTGCTGCCAGATCCTACAGAACCACATTCCTGTATCTTGTGAAGGAAATAATACAAAAATAAATACAAGTTAATAATCACACTTGGCTTCTCATCTTCCTCTGGTATTGAGGCAGAAGCCACAGCTAATGTTTTCCAGGCTCTGAGACACTCTCTGTCATTTGCAGGCACTTGGATATCTCCCGAGACCATCTGTCCAGTTATTACAAATTCAAGCTGACCCGGCGGGTTCTAAACCTGTTTGTGGAAAACTTGGTAAACCTCACTTCGCTCGATATCTCAGGGCACACCATGCTGGAGAACTGCACTATCCCAAGCATGGAGGAGAAGATGGGCCAGACAAGGTAAGGAAAAGGCAATTACAGAGGTCAGCTTGGATGGATACAGCCAAAAATGGATTAAGAACAGTTCCCTCTAAGTTTCCAAATTGTGTAGGTCTACTTAATACTAAAAAGCAGGATACAAGTGTTGCTGATTTCTCCTGATGGTAAAGACTGGTGTGGGAATTAGCTGAGATTCTGGTATGTGACACATGTAAGGACTTTTAAGAGTAATAAAGAACTCATCCTATCTGCCTGCCATACATATCTGAAGAAATATTTTGGTTCTTTTCCACACACATTCTTACAGGGATCTCTTGCAGTGGTTTATATTTTTTCTGAAAGGACTCCAAAGCCCTTCACACATTTTCTACGTGGAACATTCTTACCCTCACTGAAATCCAGGCTTTTCCAAGACAGAACATTTCTACACTGAGTCAGTACATCAGTGTTCATAGAAGGGCTGAGTGTTTAGGAACTTAGAATCTAAAGACATATTTTCAGATTTGACCTGGGTACTGGGCAGATCAACCTCTGAAAATCCTGGTGCACCTCAGAGGGGCATACCTAGGGGTCTGGTTTTCCAGATCAGCCCAGAACTCTCCCCTCCTATTCCCCAAGCACTTACTGAACAAAAGCAAACAAGTGGGACAGTACTGGCTCCTTTCCTCCAGAGCTGGTGAAAAAATACTGGCTCTTGGTCAGTAAGGAACACGACAGCAAAGCTAGTGTTTTTGCACGACCAGAAGCAGACTAGTGTGTCTGTCAGATGACACGCAGTCCAGTTTGCAAATACTTTGGCTCAATGAAATCCACAGCCCTTTTCTAAGAGGAACCATTCACCCCAGCTAGTGAATTTCCAGGACAAATTCTGCCTGGGAAAGCTGCATTCTGTCTGCGTGAATTCTTACTGCTGTTTCTGTTCAGCACATTTAGCCCTTCACTCAGGATCACCCAGGATGGATGTTTAGTGTTACGTTTAGGAGAAGCTGGCTAAGGTACAACTGAAGCGTAGCTATTATCACTCTAGTTATGAAGCAGTATGGTCAGAGCAAATGGAGAGCTGATAGCTGTCTCTGTGGCAGGAGACACCTGAAGAAACACAGTACCAACATGAGCAATCTCTCTTTTTCCTCAGCATTGAGCCAGCAAAGAGCAGCATTGCTCCCTTCCGGGGTCTGAAACGGCCGCTCCAGTTCTTGGGCCTTTTTGAAACATCTCTCTGCCGTCTGACACATATTCCAGCCTACAAGGTAATGGGGTCACAAGAATACTGGCAGTAGGTACTTGGTAGAAGTTAAAAGAACATGAAAATTACTGCCTGCCAACAGAGTGGAGTTCTTAGGGTCTCAGGTGTGACAACTGAGCTCTGAGCTTTCAATAGCTACTTGATAATGCAGGAAAACTATCAGAAGGCGAGACCTGTACTCCACATGGTTTTTACAAGGGTTAAAAAACATGCCTCAGAGAAGGTTCTGGAAAAACTATCTTGGCTGAAGGACCATGATGCCTGTGGCTACAAGAAAAGGAATCTTACTTGTGAATGACATCCTCCTGCCCCAAAGGTGCCATTTCTTGTCCCTCCGGGCTGAGAGGTGACTCAACCTCTTTGCTGTCATCCTGGGCCTAATCCTACCAGCAGGACAGAGGGAAGTTGGTACCCTTTGACCTTCCAGATCTACCCTCAGCATTCCCTTCTCATGTTGGTTTTCCTCTTTCATCATTTCCCCCCTGACTCTTTTTGTTCCTCCACGCCAGGTGAGTGGAGACAAGAACGAAGAGCAAGTCCTGAATGCCATTGAGGCTTACACTGAACACCGGCCAGAAATCACTTCCCGGGCCATCAACCTCCTCTTTGACATTGCCCGTATCGAACGCTGCAGCCAGCTGCTGCGAGCCCTTCAGGTAAGCCCCAGGTTTAGCATTTACCTCACCATGACAAGGGGAATTGTGCAGTCCCAGTGTTTCTTCACCCTGGGACACCATATCAGGCCATTCTGGAGAAAGTTCCAGTAGTGCAGTGGAACCGGGTACCTTCCTTTCATAAGCACGTTCCTGCAATGCCTGGGCCACACATTCCTTGCAGGCTTGTAACAGTCACTCCAAGACCTCAGTCAGTGGCACTGAAGCTTCATGTTGCTCCTCTGCAGCTGGTGATCACAGCCCTCAAGTGCCACAAGGATGACAAAAATATCCAGGTGACCGGCAGCGCGGCGCTGTTCTACTTGACCAACTCCGAGTACCGCATGGAGCAGAGCGTAAAGCTGCGGCGCCAGGTCATCCAGGTGGTGCTCAACGGCATGGAGGCCTACCAGGAAGTCACAGTAAGAGCAGCCCAGCCTCCTTTGGCTCCCTCTCTCCCTGTATTAAGTTTTTAGCCTGGTATTAGCATCTGGGTCTTCTAAGCCTCCAGGACGTGAGCCAAGGCAGACACCAGAGAAGCTGTTGCCCAGATCTGCTCCTTGCAGTGATGGGGATTATCACAGAATCATTAAGGTTGGAAAAGACCTTGAAGATCCTCCAGTCCAACAATGAACCTCACACTAACAGTTCCCAGCTCCACCAGATCCCTCAGCGCTGGGTCAGCCTGACTCTTAAACCCCTCCAGGGATGGGGACTCCCCCCCCTGCCCTGGGCAGCCCATTCCAACGCCCAACAACCCCTTCTGCAAAGAAATCCTTCCTAAGAGCCAGTCTGACCCTGCCCTGGTGCAGCTTGAGGCCATTCCCTCTTGTCCTGGCGCTTGTTCCTTGGGTCAAGAGACTTATCCCCCCTCTCTGCACCCTCCTTTCAGGGAGTTGTAGAGGGTGATGAGGTCTCCCCTCAGCATCCTCTTCTCTAGACTAAACAACCCCTGTTCCTCCCTATCCACATGATGTTTCCCAGAACAAAGGGAAGAAAGTGATGATATCAAGGCACCTTTTTATCTGATGATAGTGGTCAGAGGGTGTATACAACACACAGCACTGACTGTGGAGTGAAAGGGGTGTGGGCATTGGGGGTGTTGAGTCAACAGGAAGAAACATCATCCCAGTACACTGTACTGGAAGGGAGCTGACATTATGGTGCCACTGGGTTGCAGAATGGTGACTGCTGCGTAGAAAGCTTGCAGGCAGCGAGGAACTGGCTTGGAAAGCGATGGGCATTGGGTGATTGTGTCTCCCTGTGACAGGGAGAGAGAAGAGGGTACTGACAGAGCATGGCTAAAGCACAGTGCTAGATAGGAGGGTAACAGAAATATTAGTGGTCACAGTCAAGCAAGAAGATGGTTTCAGTACCAAGCAGCAAGGAGACATGAGGTGATGGGGTCCATGTTTTTGTAGCCACTTGGCTCAGTGTTTGCTTCCTTCTGACCCAGGTACAGCGAAACTGCTGCCTGACACTGTGTAACTTCAGCATTCCTGAGGAGCTGGAGTTCCAGTACCGCCGAGTCAACGAGCTGCTGCTGAACATCCTCAACCAGAGCCGGCAGGATGAGTCTATCCAGCGCATCGCTGTGCACCTCTGTAACGCTCTGGTCTGCCAGGTGGACAACGATCACAAAGAAGCTGTGGGCAAGATGGGGTTTGTCATGGTTGGTATGGTCCCAAGGTGTCTACTTATCCTTAACCCAGGCTAGCACAATTCCCTTGCAGCAGTGCACCAGGCAGTGAGCCAACCTCGCAGTGTCACAGGAGGGAACTAGTGTTCTAGCCAGGCTGCCCTTTCCCAGGACCCACCCTTCCACATGACACCTTCTACTGGCTTACCAGCACTGGAGGCCATGAGCTCAGAGGTAGAACTGGTACCACCTTGTGACTGGCTCCTTCTGCATCTCCCCGAGTTCACATCAGCTTCCCAGCTCATGTCAACCCCTCTGCCTCACCTTTTCAAAGAGCTGCAGAGGCCGCTGCTTTGGTGCGATTATACCACATTCCAGACTCTGTCATACAGATCAAAACTGACTCGACTGCAAACTCAACAGCTCAGGGACTGTGACATGCTTCAGCTCTGTCAATACTTACAACACTGAACATAACCCAGTCCCACTGGTTTAGAGAAAGAGATAACAAGTAGGTTCTCTGCAGAGGATCAGAGTTGCATACGCCTGCATTGGCCGTAGCCAGCCCTGCAGTACTACAGCAGTTAGTTTTAGCACTGTGATTCTTGAACTGTTTTTCATTCTTTCCCTTCCTCTGCCCACAGACGATGCTAAAGTTGATTCAGAAGAAGTTGGCTGATAAAACGGTGAGTGTTTCCCCAAAAAATATATACATAGAGTATCTTCTCTTCAGTCTGACTTAGGCATGGAGATCAGTCTAGAGTGCCAGCTCAGCTTCTCTAACAAATACAAGGCATCTCAGCTGATGCAGCAGAATTTCCTGTCCCAGGGTGAGGGCTGGGGAATGTGATGGGGAGGCAAAAAATATTAAACAAAAAACCCACTTGCTAACAAGCTGGAAGTGAATAACAAAGTTTTCTTACCTCTGGAGCCATGTAGGGTGATAGCAGAGAGGAAACACAAGTGATTGGTTTGCACTGGGCTCCCACATTAGCAAAGCTGTTTCTGTCCCTTTCCCTTCGGCTCTGCAGTGTGATCAGGTGATGGAGTTCTCCTGGAGCGCTCTCTGGAACATCACTGATGAGACCCCCGATAACTGTGAGATGTTCCTTAACTACAGCGGCATGAAACTGTTCTTGGAGTGCTTGAAAGTAAGTATGTCTGGTTTCCTCTAGAGGATGAAGGTGCCCAGGCAGGATCCCTGGCTGTGCTAATCCATAAGCAGTACTTCCTATGTCACACCAACAGAAAAGAAGAAGCTTGCATGTTTTCTTCTTTGTCACATCCATCCGTGCAACCAGTAGAACAGAGAAACTTACACTCAACATATCTTCCTCTTTCTCCATCTTGTATGCAATCCTCCTTAAGTAGAGCAGCAGTAAGCAGTGGGTCCTAGCCTTGATCCTCTCACATCACATGTACCTTTAACACTAGAGATCCCAGTTGGGATCTACCAAAAGTATTCAGCCTTTCTAAATGTGCTGTATATTCTCCAGCATTGCTTGTTGTCAGTGTTACTGCAGCCCTGTGGTTGTGTAATCCTGTTGTTTGCTTGCTTAGGAGTTCCCAGAGAAACAGGAGCTGCATCGCAACATGCTGGGCCTCCTGGGCAATGTAGCAGAGGTGAAGGAGCTCCGCCCACAGCTCATGACCTCCCAGTTCATCAGTGTGTTCAGGTGAGTGCCTGGCTAACGAACTGCCGGGCTGGGGCAGGGGGAGTGCTCTGGTGCTCCTGAGTCACCTGGAGACTTTGAAACCTTTGGTGCGTTGGCACCTCTAAACGATCTCTTCTCTCTCGGCAGCAACCTGCTGGAGAGCAAAGCAGATGGGATTGAGGTATCCTATAACGCCTGTGGTGTGCTCTCCCATATCATGTTTGATGGTCCAGAGGCTTGGGGTATATGTGAGCCCCACCGAGAAGAAGTTGTAAAGCGGATGTGGGCAGCCATCCAGAGCTGGGATATCAACTCCAGGAGGAATATAAATTACAGGTGAGGAACAGGAAAGTTTGTCCCACTCACCTAGGAGTCAGAATTGTCATAGGAAGTGAGCACCAACAGAGAGAGGGAAGAGGTACAGCTCAGCGTGGAGGCTCTGTTCAGAGTAAAGGAGAAACATCCTCCTTTAGGACGTATTCTTTAGGGACGGTTTTACATCTTCCTTTGAAACATGTTACACAGGCTGCTGAAATTAGACACCTTGCCTGGCAATTCCTATGGGAGAAATGTGGGGGCTCAACAGAATTTCTCCTGCATGTTTCTGGTGAAATGGTGTAGTTCAGGAAACCCATGGTCTGACTATCCTGGCCTGCCTAAGCATTTTCCCCTGAGACTGCTGTCCTTTGCACTTCCTTAAATCTGATTGCTTACGAGAGTCACGTGGATTGCTGTAGCTTTCGTTTTTCTCTGGGGGATATTTCAACACAGTTCCCAGAAATCCCTTCAAGGGTTAATACAACTGGTGGAATCCTCCTGTAAGAGGGTATCAGGTACTGTGTATTCCCTTAGTGCCTGACAGGCACCCAGAACGAATGGCATTCCAGTGCCTGAGCTACAGTACAGACACATCATTGTTGTCAGAAGAATCACAGCCACCATTGCACATGAGCAGCCACCTTCAGCTGCGTATCATTTTGCTTTCACCCCTCCGCAGACAGATCAGTGCTGCTGGGTTTCAGCTGTCGTGAGGAAATGACTGACAGAGGATGGAAATCGGTTCTTGGACTCGGTTGCATTCGGTGCAGCTTTTTATCTGGGCAGCATGTTTCTGCTGAAGTGGTAGGGCCTGTAAGCCTGCCAGCATTGCCGTGTGACACAGACTGACTGTTTGATGCCAGAATCTTTGACGTGCCAATGGATTTACTGCTATGGCATCTGTGAGCACGGAGTTTGTGTGGCTTTGAGTGGCAAAGGTGCTGAAAGAAGCAGCTCTTGGATTTTTAACAACTTCTCCAATATTTCCATGCAGGTCATTTGAACCAATCCTTCGACTTCTTCCACAAGGGATCTCCCCAGTCAGCCAGCACTGGGCTACCTGGGCACTGTATAACCTGGTCTCTGTCTACCGTAAGTTCCCTTTTTGAAATCACATGCACTGCACTGTAAAAGTTGAGGGTGTAGATCTGAGCTCGTGAGCTGAAAAAGTCTTCCCAGCTTAGCTGTGTAGGTAGAGAGAACGTTCCTTGAATGATGCAGGAATGTCCAGGCAGCACAGCCAAACAAAAAACAATGAGACATAGTGTGTAGGAAATTCCTTCAATGTTTTGATCCTTCTGGCCGTGCTCTTACGTTCTCAGCCCTTTTGTGTCTGTGTTTTCCCAGCCAGGGCACCCTTAGCAGGCTGGCTAAGAAAGAAAAGTTCTGTGGCTTCTCAGGCCACGGGCTCCTCCTTCCCCTCCTGCCACCCTTTATACCGCTCCTGTGAAGAGTCACAAAGACCTGTTTTATTCTTTTCTCTGCAGCTGACAAGTACTGCCCACTGCTGATCAAAGAAGGTGGGATTCCCCTTCTGAAGGACATGATTAAAATGGCCTCAGCACGGCAAGAGACCAAGGAAATGGCCCGGTAGGACACTAATGCACTATCATCAAACAGTCAGTTCAGCTTTAGTTCAGTTTTTATTCTCCTACATCAAGTAAGGCTACCAAAGAAAGGCCTGTACTGATGTGTACGAGGGGTAAGAAGTGAACACAGGAGAAGAGCAGGAAAAAAAGGATGAAAGCGGACTAGAGAGGCATTTATAGGTGGGCAATACACACAGATCATTCAGGGTTGATGGATGCTGGACAAATTGGTCAGAGAAGTGGCTTCTTGGACAGGGAAGCCACGTGGCTAATGGCATCTCTTACGTCAATAGTCTCCAGGCATCACTGTCTCCAGAATCAGTAAAATTGCTGACTGAACAGTTAAAATAAGAGGATTTTTTTCAAAAAAGTGGGGAGAGTCCATCAGCTTTGTGAGCTTCCCCACCGCATTTTGTTAGGCGAGCTCCCTTCGGAGTCATTCTGTCAGAGCTGTAAAAGCCAGCCGCAGTTTCTGACCATTGGCAAACTGCGAGCTAGAAATTCATCCCTGCAGGAGGAACCTAAAGGGGAGGCAGCGCTCGGCGGGCAACAGGGAGCGTGAGGGGGCAGCTGGAGGGTTGCTCAGTGCTGGGGGTGACAGAAGCCTGCGGAAGACTCTCGGTCGGGCAGATCGCGTGTGGCGATGGGACAGTGCAGGAATGGTGGAGGAAGGGGAAGAGCAGGGGCAGGACAGCGGGGGGAGTGCAGACACCTGTGTGCACGTGTCTCCTGGGGCCATTCAGAGTCATCCGAGGATTCGGATACGGGGGTGATGACTGAACGGTCACGGGTGGATCTGGGCCTCCACTAACGTGACTCGAAATTCCGCGGGGAGGAACTGTGAGCTCTAAAGCTGCTTTTGCGGCGCATACTGGTTTTGACACAAATACCAGTGGATGCCTGTCTCAGCAGAGACTCCCTGCTGCAAACGGTGTAGTTACACAGAGACCAAGCTGTTGGACAGTTCTTACGTCGCTGTCCCACAACTGTCGTGCAATAAGCTTTAAACTAAACCCTCTCTCCTTGTCCTTGTTTTATCCATAGGAAAGTTATAGAGCACTGCAGTAACTTTAAGGAGGAGAACATGGACACTTCCAGATAGAGGCAATCAGCTAATGCCTCTTGCCAGCACTGTATCCAGCTTCTCTCTAATTCACTGTATATAGGGAGGACTCTTTCTTACCAACTCGCCCGTTGGAAGGAAACTTTATGTGTGTGTGTGAGACCCTCAGTAGATGAAGGTGAACAGGGGAGGGGGGAGGGACTTTTTGCACAACAAAATGCTTTCCTTAAATTAGTGGACTTTTTTGTTATGAAGTTTCAGGTTGAAGTTCCGTGTGTATGATTTCTGTATAAAAAGAAAACAAAAAAACAAAGACAACTACATTATGTATCTTTTAACCTTTTTATTTTAGACCACACAGAGAGCCTCAGATGATCATGAGCTTGAAGACCTAGTTGTGTGATCGCTAGTGTGACATTTTTATTTCCCACTTTTTAGAAAATTCCCTTTTGCTGTATTGCATGAGGTCCTGTAATGTCTGCAAGAACACCAGTCCTGAATCAGTATTGACTGCTCAATGGGGTTACAGGCAGTGATGAGTTATTTATTTGGTTAGAGAGGTTGGGGGACACAATACCAGAGTTAGACCAAAAGGACTGACCTTTTTTGTGATATTTGTAAATGGAAGAAATGGAAAAGAAAGATCTTTTAAGTCAATTCAATCCCTAAAGGGTTTTTTATAGGAGACTCACAGTAATGGAAGTGTTGCTAACTGTACGTGGGTCATTTGGAAGTGAGACATTCCCCTTAAAGTCAAGAGGTCTGTTTTGTCCCCTTTGGCGGTTCAGGAGGATCTGCCACTCACCCAGCCTCGGGTGGGTGACCAGTAAAACCAGTTACACATCCTTGGCCACACAGAGCTTTTCTCTCTAAGGGAGCGTGTGCAACAAGGAACAAGGTTTGTTCACAAAGGGCTACACACCTTTATTCCAGTCCTTCACCTTTTTAGTTGTGTTCTGTTTTATGGGGAAGAGCTACAAAGGCCAGAGAGCATATTTCCCCTCTGTCATAAGCTCTACGAGGCCCCAGTCCAGAGCAGCTTGTACCACTTGTGCAAGTCCCAGTCACGGACTGGAGCTGTTCGGCTCTTTCTCAGCCTGCACCAGTGCCAGCCATGCTCAGTGGCCAAGTAATGCCCCTTTGTAGGAAGCTCACCGCAGGACAAGTGCTGTAACTGGAGGTGCTGAAGTCCTCTCCTGAGACTGGGCAAGCTCCAAGCACCCTTTGGAGGGTGATCCCAGGAAGTAGCACCTCTTGTTCCAGCCCAACATCTTCCCCTCTTCTGGGAAGCAGAAGGCCCTGTTCTCTGCCTCCCACTAGCACCTACCAGCGCATCAGCAGCGTTACTCCAATTTACACGACGTAGGTGAGAGGAGTCCCACTAAGGTGGTCTTCACCTGTAAGATCTAGGCCTATAAAGGCTCAAGAAGCCCAAGGCCAAGGTTTGCCTTGCAGCCAGGCACTCAGCACCACAGTGTGCAGTCCACGCTTCCAGCCCTGCGCTCGCCACCGTTCCCTCACAATTCACAAATCTTCCCTTAGAAGGGATTTAGGAAAGATTTATATGTCTGGTAGTGGTAAGAGGAGACTGTGGCCATGTGAGCTGGGACATTTCAGGCCTCTGAGCACTGTAACCCTTGCTGCTCCTTTCCCTTGTATACGTTGCTCTCAGATTTGACTCGCTGCTATGAGGTTCTTCTAATGCTCAGAGTTAATGTTGTCATTGCTGAGCACATTATAGACAGATCCTAGATACACAAACTGACACTTTAAATGACAGAACACAGCTGCCCTGGAGAGGTTTACTTTTTCTGCCAATATGGTGTTACTCAATGTCTTTATTTTTTCCTTTTTAACCATACGTCATTTGTTTTGATATTGTGAGATCTGTACTTTTTTTCTTTAAGTATTTTTCAAACTTATATATATTTTTGTGTCACTTTTGAATTGTTTTCATATGGTTTGCAAAACTTGATGAATTATACTTTTTTGCAGTTGTTTGATTGAAATGTATTTTTCTCTCTCTTATTCCTGTTCCCTAAGAATTTGTGCCCCTATGAGCTCTGAGACAGGGAAGCTTATTTCAAGATGTGTTTTCTGTATAACATTTGCTAATCTTCCTTCTAGATGCAAAACTAAGAAAGGCTGCAAATGCTGCCAGCCAGCCCCGGTGCATTAGGGGAGTCAGGCTTTGCTGATTTCATTCTCCATTTAGTGCTGCTGTCCTTTAGAAGTTGTTTCTCGTCACAGTGCCACCCACTAGGCTTCCTTCCTTTCTAATGCCCATATAGTGAAGGCTCCTGCTGCTAAAATCTTGAATCATGTGACAGAGCACTCAAGATTCTGACTGTGTTGGCAAGGTGGGAGCGGAGCAGAAGGGGCCACATCTCAGATGTGAGAGGTGTCAGAAACCCACGTCCCCAGAACGCAGCTGCCACACTGGGGAGACAGCTGGAGCTCAGCAGCTCCCGTCTCAGCTAGAGCAGAGCTCAGCCTTACACTGTAATCAGAGCCAAACAATCGGGCTTTACGCTGAGGTTTGGGCACAACTACATCGAGGTTCATGAACAACCGATGGCTTGGTTCCATCTGCCTCACGACCCCAGAGGTTTAGGTTTTTCAAACCAGTGCCCCTGTCAGTTCAGCTGTTGCTGAACTCTCGCCTGCTGCCAGCTGGGCCACGGCATCCCAAACTAACAAGATCCGAGCTGCACTGAACCTTTGTTTCACGCTGTAAAGGTAACCTCTGTCCTCACCGTTCACATACCCTCATCAAGCTCTACCTGAGCCTGAACCAGGATAAAAAGATTCCAAATTCCCAGCAACACAGTGATAAATGGAGTCAGGCCAGCCTGCCAGAAGAGCTTAGCTTTCCAAAATCTGTCATTGATCCCAGGGGGAAGGGGGAACTATAACGGGTCTGTTACAGCTAACTACATGTAGTCAAGCCACCAGCAAGGTAAATTCCTGAGACAGCATTTTAAAAGAAAGAGCATCCCTGTTAAAGTAACATGAGCTTTGGCTACAAGCTTCAATGTCTTCAAGCCAACAAACTTTATGAGCCGAAAAATAATGTTTACTTTCATTAAGGAGCAAAAGAGAGAAAGGTATCCTCTGAACACCTGAGTGTCATCCAGAAATTCCTGGAACTGGGCGTTT
The DNA here is from genome assembly GCF_031877795.1 of Strix aluco. Lineage (NCBI taxonomy): Eukaryota > Metazoa > Chordata > Aves > Strigiformes > Strigidae > Strix > Strix aluco. The sequence continues at coordinate 9,820,280 of NC_133950.1, read as the reverse complement.
GAAACTAGGCTGTACCTCGGATTCCGTAACTGAAACAACAGGAGTTGTTGCACCCCAGGCAGAATGCATGTACCATGACCTGAAAGCAGTTCTTGGAGGCAAAGAGGAGTTAAAAAATTGCTGCCATAGACCCAGCACTCAGGTCAGAACAGGATAGTTGTCTGCTGCCATCATACCAATATTCTGCAAAGGAGGGGAGGGCAAAGTAGCTGATTTTTTATGAAGGTCTAACATAAAAGGGGAAGTTGGATACCCTGAAATCCTTGATTGTTACAGAGAAGCATTTCAGGCCTTTTAGCTTTGCTGGAGCAAAGGAACAAACCACGAGACTTCAACTTCCCACAGAATTCTAGAGCAAACGACTAACTGTGCCCAGAAAACTAGAACAGGGTTTTATCTTGTCAAATGAAAATCCAGCTGGAGAGAAGTTCATAGTGTGTAAACATATGGTAGAGGGGCTCCTTGGGCTCTGTAGCTGTTGTCCCATTCAGATTCTTATTCAAGTTTTCACTACTACATTTCCTTAATATTCAAAAGCTTGGCAGGCAGACCACGAACACAACTCAGTCGTTCTCTGCAGGACTGTGCCAACAAAGGAACCCTCTACCTTTAGACTGTATGTAGTTTCCTTCCTGGCTGGAGGATGCATTGCCAGTCAGTGGCCCAAGTCAATGATACATGCAGGGTGCCAGGTGTCTGCCATTTTCTCTGGAATAGATAAGAGAGCAAATTGGTGGGCAACTTACCACAAGTGCTTCCATTTTACAAGGTCTGTGGGAGGAACTGCTTATACAGATTGGCATCTACTTGTGTGATGCTTAACACTCAGCAGCACCAGACTTTCTCATCTAGATCAAGCCAAGAAAGTTTAGCACTGATATTTGTGGCAATTAGTAACATTGCAGATAATTCATCTGCCCCATCTACACGATGGCTGCTGTTAACCTACACCTACCTGCTGGCTGAAATGATTATCTGTTCAGCACTGAATCCTACCCAGCTCGTCACCTTGGTTGGGCTGCAGTCACTCTGGTCTCTGCACAAGATGAGTGGGAAGAAAAGTCTCAGAGCTGTGAGCCTGTTCCCCTCTCATCACTTGAAGAAGGCAATTAATTACCAGTAGAGTGAGAGCTACAGGGGCGCTGCATTCAGGCACTACACAGAAAAGATGTTTTCTTGAGACTGTTTAGGGAGGAGCCTGCCACAGCTCAGGTGTTAGAGGGTAACTTGTGCTGGAAAAAGAGAATTAAAAGTAGGGAAACAGCTGGTCTCCAAGACAACCATGCGTATGAAGCACAGAGGGTAATGGTGGTCAGGAATGGATGAAAGCAACATGGGGGCTGGATGAGAAGACAGCACTTAAAAAAAGGAATGAGGGAGATTTGCTGCTGAACTGAAACACTTCTGCTCTAGCAGGCTATATTTTGATTTCATGTAATTGTCACTGATTCTCTCTGTAATTCTTTTCTTGTCTAAAAGAAGTTTTTAAGCTAACCAAATATGTATTTCCTTGTTTTGCTTAACAAAAATAACCTCAGTTATAACGAGCAAGCGTCTGCTTTTACTCTGTCCATTGACCTGCCTAATGTTGAGAGGCCTGGTTCAAATGTTTGTACATGGTGAAACCAAGCAAAAAAAAAAAAAAATGCACAACTGTTGCTTCCTTACAATTCTGAATGAATTAACTTTTCTGTTGTATCCATTGGATACCCGCTGTGTATTAAACCTAGTGCTTAACAATGTCTTCTTCCTTTGGTCTATGAATGTGGTTTATTTAGGTACATTACTAGTTCATTTGCTGTCATATATTTCATTAAAAATGAAAGGAACTGCCATGTGTTGATGATGCAGTTCAGTGGCTTTTCCTTTCATCACTCTGAGGGATACAATAGTGTTTGTCAATAGAAAAGAGGCGTGGAGGAAGAGCGTATTGTTATGAAATTATGTGAGAGGAGAAAAAAAAATCAGAACAATATTTGACTGTACAGATTGCATCTGAACTCTGTAACGGATCTGCGGCTTGCATTCCACAGCCTAAGCTTTGTAAGTGGGCAGAAGCTGAGTACTGAAGAAAAGACTCCAGCTTAAAACAGTCGATCTGCTTTAAGGCCAGCGTGACTTTCTTCTTAAGACCTCGGTCCTGCAAGGGTTTGGCTGCCAGTTAATTCATTGTAATATGTTGGTCATTGTAAACTCTCCAAAGGATCAGACTCCAGGTGGCTGAAGTAGGAGGAGGAATCATGTGAAACTGCACTGCCTCCAGGAAGCTGAAAATGTACCATGTTGTAAGAGTACAGAGACTTACCTTCCAGCAGCATGAAATTCCTAGCTGGAATGCTGTAAGAATCTAGATTCTCCGCTCAGAAACTTGTTAATAGAGAATTTCTGGAACTAAGCCTAATTTCAACTAGTCATTTAGGTTGAAACCCTTGAGACAGAGATAAGCTCTGATCTCTCCAAGACAGGTTTCAAAGCTGTAAGAAAAGATAAAAAGCGTAACATGCACCAAATTATTCTAATCACAAAGAGAGCAAGAATACATTCTTTAGGACAGATTATTCTAGAATATCAAAACATTTTTACTTTCAAGTGGGTAATATTGTTACTACTCAAGTGGCCTTCATTTAGCTTTAACATTGGCACCTCTCTGCGAAGAACGGAAAGACAATACCACCTTTCTGTTTGTAGGCAGAGCCTGATGTTACTGTTCTGAGCTTCCTACTCTTCTGGAAGGCTTCCTTTGCAACTCAAGGAACAGAAAGATTTTCAGGATATTTAAACAGACAGAGAATAGCAGAGCTATCTCACATACAAACTCCGTATGTGAGGTTTGACAAGCACTGATGCGATCTATGAGGTGTCGGAGGATTTCTGTAGGTTTTGCATTTACCTAGAATAAAAACAAAGAAAGCAAAAGGATTTGAATGATTATTGGAAATCTAGACTACAAATTTTATTAACATTTCAACACAGCTGCCTCAGGTAAACCATTTAAGTGACCTGTGCAGGCAGGTGCTTTCCTGGAATCAGCAGGTGGTCACTGACTCACCTAAGGAGACTAAATCAAGAACACCTCAAACAATACCAAGGAATCAGCTACTTTTTAGGTGCTGGAGGATAAATTTGCAAAGAATGTGATTTTTCTTTCCAAATTTTTACTGGGAAAGAAGGTAACAAAAGCAGCAGGATACATCTGTGTTAAAACTGAAACAAGTTTAAAGAGAAAACACTGATTTCAGAACTTTCACAGGCCTGTAATGAGATTCATCTCCCCTAAACAGACAGATACTCCAAGTGTAAATGTGTACATCTAAGCTAGTCATCTTGTTTGGGTTTTTTTATTATTGTTAGCAAGAGATAAAAACACATCTAGGGTGCAATTCAACTACTTTTAGATGTCTGCTTTCAGATGAGAAGGACGGTTCTCTAGACATGCCTGCTTCCCTCTGCTGCTGTCAGGGGAGTCTAACGACCGCGCGCAGATCCGACCGTCTTCACTGCAGACATCTGAAGTTACATCAAATCCCACCCCGGCAGCCTCCTGCCAAAGTTACGTCAGACACTCTTGTTTGCATTAATAGGGCTGTCTAAATGCGCTCAGCCAGGCACAACCTCTGCATTTCTCTCTAGGGGATGGAAATCAACAGATGAAATAATCAAATTGGCGAGACCAGAGTTAACACACCGCGGTGCAGCATCTCACCCCGGCAGCACCCCGAGCCCTCGCCTTCCAACAGCACCTCTCCGCCAGACCCCTTCTGTCGCCCGACCTACACGGAGCAGTATTTGCCTCGTGTGTAGGAGTTTTACCAAGGCCCCAGCCCCGCGTTCCCCAAAATCCCAGCTGAAATGAAACCCGGCTGACGGCCGAGGGCTGTGCAGAGCCCAGGGGGGTCAGGGTGGGAGGACAAGCGGGAAGCGGGGCTGAAGGAAAGCACTTTTCCCCTGGGAAAGGCTCCCGAAATGGAGGCCCGGCGGTGTGAGGGGAAGGGAGGAGGCCCGCGGGCTGCAGCCGGGCTTCCCCCTACAAATGCGGGGCGGGGGAGGAAAGAGACCCCGGTTCTCACTCAGGGGGGAGCCGAGCCGGGGGTGTCAGCACCCCGCCTGGCTGCGGGCCCTCAGCCCCTCAGGGGAGGGCGCAGGGCCGCGCTGAGGAAACCGGCCCCCTCCCCCGCCGGGCCGGGCGCGGCTCCTCCTCCGGGCGCTGCCCGCCCTTCCGGGCCGGCGGGCGCCATGGGGGCCGGCGGGCTCTGGGCGAGGGCGGCGCACACGGCCCTCAGCGGCGGCCTGGCGCTGGGGCTCTTCCTGCACCGCACAGGTGAGGCGGGGCCGCCGCGCCGCCCCCTCAGCCCCGGCCGCGGGGGGGCTGCCCGCCCCGGGGAGGGGGCGGCCGGGGGCCGGGCCCGGCCCTGAGGAGAGGCGGCAGCGGCGCGGGCTGTGCCTGCGCCCGGGCAGCGGGAAAAGGCGGGTGTCCTCCGCCCTGCCTCTGGCCCTCCGGGGGTGCCCTGAGGGCAGGGGGGGGGCTGTGGGGTGCTCGGCAGCCCCTTCCGTTGTCTGCTTCTCCCCTTCGCACCCCACGCCCTCTCAGCGCCTGGTTTGGTTTAGCCCCGTTTTCTCCCCGTCCCCCTTCCTGTAGGTGCAGGACCCCTTTGTTAAGGCCAGAGAGAAAAGCCTAAATGCTTCACAAGGAACTACTCTCTCTTTTTGGGGTACCTTTCAGATCTGCAAAAGCAAGTGGAGTGCGGAGAGCTGCTGCAGCCGCTGATCTTCATCTTACTGGGTTTGTGCTCTGTCCTGCTGTACTTTAAGGTGTCTCTCATGGATCCGGGTTTTGTTAAGTCTGAAGAAGAAGTGGAGGTATATCACTTCATGAATGGAAGAAAGTGGTGAGGCTATAAAATCTATAGGCTTTTTTTCTTTTTCCCACTCTGCTAAATAAGAACAAGCTGAAACAATTTCTGCTGCACTTGGTGTAAAGGAAACACACACAGACCCTTGGGGATTAGGCCAGACAGTCTCTGATTCATAGTCTGTTCAGCAGGGTTCACTGACTTTGTGTCTTTTACACCGCAGTCCCGCTGGAAATGCCGTGAGCCATTTGAGCATAAGTCCTCTCCTGCATCAGAGGTGCAGTACCCTATGGAATGTATACATGACCTATTTTATGTTAACGACCACTAAGTGGTACAAAAAAAACCCCAATTGAATGGCAAGGTTGGAAGAAAGTGCTTTCTGCAGCTCTACTTATCGAACTGTTTATAGATTTGTTGCCCTCTCAGAGGACATGTACACAAACAAGTTGCAGTGAAGTAAATGCAGATGCAAAGTTTCAGTAACAGAGAGGAGCCTGCTCCGGGTTCACTGCCTTACAGATTGTGTAGGACAAAAGCATTACCAATTTTAGTCATCCATCATTAATGTAAGTGTTGGCTGTGTTTTAAATAAGTAGCACTGCTTGTACTGAAAAGACATCATTCTTGTGTTTGGAAGTGAAGTCTAACCTTGTTTATTTTTGTCCCAAAGTGTGACGTTGGGATCAGTGTGGTATCTTGTCCACAATTATTTCTGCCTCTGTGCAAACGTTCTTTTGATGGTTACAGGAGCCTGTTCTCTCTCACTGTACCTTAATTGTCTGCAGCTTCTGTAGGAATTCTAAGGAATTATTTTGTTTAACCTTCCTAATGACAGCGATAATCAGCACTGTGTAACTGTTAAGTAAAAGGATCCAGACTCAGTCACGCTAAGACAGCAGCACACAAAACCTCCTTAGTCACTCCCTTTCTCTTTTTGTAGGCAGACAAGAGTGAAGAACAAAGTATGGTGGCACCCCAAGTTCCAAGTAATATTAAGATGCGTCGTTGTGGTTACTGCATGGTGAAGGTAGGCATTCATAACACACTAGAAGATAATGGGATGAGCAATTTGCAAGCTTACATTTTTTGGCAACATCTTTCTTCAGCTGCTGTCGCCAGTGTTTGTTCTGCCCTATCACTGCTGCTGACTGCTCAGTGGTTTGGAGGCATGGCAGATCTGATTAATTCTGTCATAGGGTCACCCTCCTGCTGAAAACAAACAGAAAAAGTAAATACAACTAGCAAATTGAATTCAGATACAGTCCTGAATTGAAAAGTGATCCAAATGAATCGTGTAGCTAAAGTCTAGTAGTGATGGACACTGGCATGTATGCTAGTTTTCCAAGGCTGAAACAAGTCACAGAAACAAGGACCATCTTTTGCCATGGGAAAATTGTAGTCTGCATGCTTACTGCCATATCAGTCAGACCTTACAGTAGTGTGAAAAAGACTATTTTTGAAGATATCTTGATAGAGAGTCAGAAAAGCAGTTGAGCATGACATCTAAGAACTGCTGGTAGCTGTGAGCTTGGTTGGAGGCCTAAAAACAACAAAACATTAGCCTGAGTTGTAAAAGATAGTATGAAGGAAAAATTAGAGCAATTAAATTAGCTCTTAAAACAGTTTGCCTAAAGCCTAGGAGTGCCTGTTTTCAGAGTGATCCTTATCAGTTTAGTAAAATCAAGCATTATCCCAGCTTCCATAAATTCCTCAAGAATATCTACCAGGAGAAGCCAGTTTATTGCAAGAGGAAAAGCTGGTAAAATATATATATGCTTCAGGGAACAAATCCTAGGAGGCACACTCATACTACCTTCCTCAGCTGGGTCTTTCATCTTCTCTATTCCTGGTACTTGAGCTGCTTTCCCGTGCAAGCATCTTGTATTCACACAGAGCAGAGACACTTCCCTCCTCTGTGCAGTCCCAGAAAGACATCCCATCCCTGCACACTTTCTTCAATAGCTGTGGTCCTAGTTTTTCACCTCAACACTCTGCTCGTGCTTTCCTGAACAGAACAGACTGGCTCCATCTCCCTCCTTTGCACACTGGACTTCCTATAAATAGGCAGATAATAAAGAAAATTTATAGATGGAAGTAGTGGAGGAGAGTCATTTAATTTGAATCTCACTCGTTTGGATCTGTACCAGGGGAAATCATGATTCCCTTGTAAATACATTGTCTTACCAATGCTTATGTTGTGCTGTTATCTCAAAAGGGAGTGCTTTTGAGACACCACTGAAGATGATATTGCATGATGTTGTCCTCTACCAAACAGGGAGTTGAATCAATGGACTAGTGTTTGGTTGGTTGGTTTTGTTTTGCAGCAACCAATGCGAGCCAAGCACTGCCAGCTGTGCCAGCACTGCGTACGGCGTTACGACCATCACTGTCCCTGGATTGAGAACTGTGTGGGAGAGAAGAATCACCCCCTCTTCATCGTCTACTTGAGCGCGCAGCTTGTAGTTCTGCTGTGGGGAGGTCACGTTGCTTGGTAAGGCCTGGAGTCAGCGCTTTGACCTCTGAGATTGCTGAAAGTTTTGGTGCTCCTGGAGCCCCACTGAAGTGTTTATGTAGAACACAGCAGTGACTGGATTGGCCTTGGATTGACTTTGTATCTTCACCCCCTTTTGCATCCTGGAGATCAGCTCTTCTGAGCCCCTTAATCTGCTGAGGGACAACACAGCTGATCAATAGTGGAACAGAATCTGATAGTTTGTGTTTCATTGTTTGCCTTTGTTTTAAGCTTAAATTAACAGAATTAACAACAATACAAAAGCTAGTTAATTTTGTTTTAGTTAATGTGATACAATCTTTCTTTACAAATCAAAGTACTGGAAACTGCAGCAGGGTTTCACCTGTACGCCTGCTCAGGGCAGGAGTTAACTGAAGGTGATTGTCTCTCTAGGCTGTCAGGGGAGCCAGCATCTTTTAAGCTTTAGAATCTAAGTCACTACTGGTGCAGTCTCTTAAGAGTTTATAGTATTTTGACTCCCCGTAGCGAATGATTATCAGAAGCTCACCAGTTACAAATCAAACTTAAATGTGCCATCAAGTTTGCTTGGCTTATGTAACTAGTTCTACATCTTTAACTGTGAATTTATTTCTCTTTGAATTGAAAGGTCAGGCCTCTACTTTGAACAGTCCTGGGAGTGGCTGCAGCACAACATTCTCCTCCTCATGTCCTTCCTCATGATAGTTATATTCACCATTGTTGTCCTGCTGCTGCTTATTTCACACCTCTATCTGATCTCATGCAACACCACCACCTGGGAATTCATGTCACATCATCGCATCTCCTACCTGCGACACTCTGAGCTGGAGAATCCCTTTGACCAAGGGGTAATCCTCAACCTCTGGAGATTCTTCTGTTCATGCCACCTCACTGCATGGGAGAAAATCTACTTTCACAGGAACAATGAGCCTGTCTAGTGGCAGTAGTACCTACCTGCTAGAGTGCCAACACAGCTGCAGGTGGCTGGGTAAAGCTTTGCTAATGCAGTCACTGCCGTTTCCTTGCATGGAACTTTAGTACATCATGAACTACGCAACCTGTTCCACAACCTGTTCATCCTGCAAATTACATTTCAAGGATAGTCAGGGTTATTTTTTATATAAGAATAACACGGTTAAAGGCGAGACACTGGTTCTGGGAAGGCCAGCAGAGCTGATTTCTGGACTGAGCAAAGGTATCTCTCTAAATTTACTTTCTTTTGTTACCTGATCCACACCTCTCCAGAAGAGATGCAAGAGGAGTGTTCACTTCTCTTCCCCAAAGCTTCCCTCTCCTTTGCTGCTAGGGAACAGCAGCTATTACAGACAAAACCAGCCAGAATCAATATAATTCCTGTGGCCTTTCTTCAACATAGTTCTCACTGTGAGAACCACAGTGCCTTTTGTCAGTAGCGTTGAGCATGTAATAGAAATATTTGAGTAAATATTTGGGCAGTCAAAAGCAAATTTCATTTTCACCACATGTCTTGAATTAATGCTTTTCACAAAGATTTGAGGCTTAAAGGTGTTAATGTGCATGAGAAAGAGCTGTAAGGCACCAAATTTAGCTTATGAAATAATTAGCCTGTACTTTGTGATGCCCTGACCAGCTTCCTAACAATTTTTTCCTTTAAGCTGATGGTGCTGTTAACAATTCACAGACTATTTTGAATCAAGTCAGCAAAGAATGATACCATCCACTTTTCTTTGGACAGAAAAGTAATACTTGCCTACTGAATTAGTTCTGCGGGTAACTTCATGCTCAGGCCTTTCCTGTAGCTTGTGGGGAGAGAACCAGTAGCAGAGGTGGGTACTTCTTGCCTAGCTGAAAGTAACACTGTTAGTGATACTACTACCTCAACATACTACTAACATTTTAATAAAAGAATACAAAGTTTCAATGCAAGAAGAAAGATTCTAGGTCCTGTGTGTTTCACTGAGATGAGGAGGTGCTGATAGCTTTCTAGGATAGCAGCAAAGCTTACTTGGGCTGTGAATTTTAGTCCTGACCCTTTTCTGTTAAAAAAAAACCCAGCACCACAACAAAATCTGAGTTAAAATTATTTTGTGCTCTAATTGGCTTGGCTCAGGAAATAACACCAGCTCAATCTGGCAAGCTGCTAGGATGCACTCAGGGTTTAAAGTTGATGAGCACTCCTGAAGGGAGAGTGTAGTCAGTAATACAGCATGACAGTCCAAAAGCAGTTTAAAAACAGTAGAAGGATCCCTCTTTTGACCAACTCCAGAGTTTGTAATCTGTGTGGTCTGTTTGTTCAGGGTAGAAACCCCTCTCAGAGGGTTATCAGAGCACTAAGAATTGCTTTCATAACATCGTATACCATCCAGAAAGGATTCTGCATTTTGTTTGTGTCAGTGTGGTGCCTGCTAAAGTATGGCTCAGCTGCCACATAATGATTTCTGGTTCTTCAGGTATCAGTCAAATAATTTGTCAGCAGGTACACAGTTGTGCTCTGTTTGGTAATTCTTTTTAAAATGCACCAGGATGGTAATTTACAGTCTTTTTTATTCTACTATAAACTATAAATTAAAATATTAAATATGCCTTTTTTGGTTCTTTATGCCTCTCTCTTTGAACCCAAGTCCTAGGTTTCACCTGTGCTAACAATCCACTGTGCTACTTACCACTTTACAGAGGCCTTGACCTTAAGAAAAGTCACGAAACACACTGTAGGGGCCAAGAGCAAGCCAACCATTACTGCTGAAACAAGAGGGAGGAAAATGTGTCTCCTGTTTTAAAGGGGCCATTACACTGCAAGGCAGAGCAGGAGGTTGGAAGGATATTTGTACACAGGAATTTTCAGAAGCAGTTATACTTGGCTCTGAAAATAGGAAATCTAGGCTCAGTGTGAATTGTTTTGCACAAACATAGTTCTTACCTCTCTGAATTCTGAAGTGTTGATTTAATAATGACCAGCCTTGATTTAATAATGACAACTCACTAGCTGCACCCAAATCTTATCTCCAGATACAGCACAACTGTGTTAGTTCAACTTCTGTCTATCCCTTCTGAAGACAAACTGAAAGGGTAATAGTTGTGCATCCCTATTTGTCACGTGTGATGTTTTATTTCCAGATGCTCTTCCTCTTTTTGCCCAATAAGCTAACATTATGAATCTAAGAGAAGAAAATGTATCTTAACAAGTATGATCACAAGATATGTTACCAGGCAAATGAAATCACCTTTAACTTACCGATTTTCCAATATTAACACTGTCATCATTTAGCTATCCCAAAAAAGATATAGGATATACACATTGGTAAAATCTGTGGAGAGACAACCCGCCTGCGATCATTTGTATGTGACAGCTGATGACACCATGCAATATGTACACAGACCACTTGAATGAGAAGGAAGGAAGAAAATATTACTATTGACATTTACAGAGAAAAATAAAACCCTGTCTTTTGAGCAGAATATGGTTAGTCCTGATCTGAAACATTCGGTTAACACAAAGGAGATGAAAAGCTCAAATTTCATTATAAGGAAAGGTATCTTTATTTTAAAAAAAAAAAATAGCATGTGCAAAGCTGTGGCTTTTTTATATCATTAAAAATAATAGCTACAATTTAGCATCCTCAGAGTAGAAAGAGACTCCTTATCCTTAAGACAGATCACTTGGATCATTATCAAACCCAAACATCATTGTCCTGGTTGTGTTAAAATCCATTCCTTCTCTGGCATACACACAGTTATGAGTAGGAATGGGCATAAAATCATTACAGAGAGGGAATGCTAAGTATCTTTTCTAGAAAAATAGATGACAAGTGGCTATTCCCCCTACTACTATGCAACTTCAAAAAGCCATGCTGCTTACTTAGGCTTTTTGCAAAGAGTAACCTGGGTTGCAGACATGATTTGATTTCATTAAATTAAGTCCAGTTTAAATTCCAAATTACCTTCTATATTCAATGGCAGCAGAAGATACATCCAGTCAAACAGTAATTACTCCTTAAAGATAATTGACATCCAGTATCCCTCCAACAAATAAGGCTGAAAAAACCACAGTAGTTAACTCAGGTTGCAGGGCACTCTCATCCTGGGGCCATCAGCACTACCACTTCTACGAATCCTGTTGACTTTTCCATTGCCCATGCCAAGTCCTCTCTACACTCTCAAGGTGGTAACAATCTGTTCATGTTTCTTACAGCAGAGGAATCAAACATCTAAAAGGTGTCTGGAGACAAAGTCAAAGTCCTTGAAAACAGTCTGCTCCTTACGGGTTAGGAGAGCAACCTCCTCTGGAGGAGTAAGGATTGGATTCTGTGATGTAAACTCTTCATCGAAGTTGCTAATGTCTGTCGGATCTCTCAAAGTGGGCACAAAAGGGGGCTTCAGAGTCCTGGCAAACAAGGCATCCCAATCAATCTCCTGTAAGAGAAGGAAGTGAACAGGACAGATTGACATTAAGATTCTTTATGAAATGTGAAAGTGAGAGTGAGGATTGCAGCTTCCTTCCAGAACATTTGCAACATGTCTTATTTCTACTAATTTAAAAAAAAAAAAAAAAAAAGAAAGAGAGAATTGAAAAAAAGATCCAAAACAAACAGCACAGTTGGTGCAAGCCAAGTAGTAGAGAGATTCCATAGAGCCTAAAGGCTGTTCTTCAGAACACTAATAAACAGAGCTACAGCTCAAACTGCATTTAGGAGGGACAACTAAAGCACAGCTGTGGCTGGGTGGATCTGTGGACTTCCCAGCAATTTCTGCTGACATCCAAGTTCTTTTCTTATTCCAGTGCAAAGCCAGCCAGGGGCTATAAGGCTAATAACTTCTGGCAGATGGATAATGACAAGGAGGAATGGTAACACCTTTGCCTGGAACAGACATATACCCTTGACCTGAAACAAATGTGTCTTTAACCTCAATTTCTCTTAGGATTCATGTATACCCTGCAAATGCAGGTGCCATCAAATAGCCTGACTGGCAATCACTGTCATCACTAGACAGCATTTTTGACTGCTGCAGTTTGATTTAAAAAGGGGTGTTTGTTGATGGCTCCAAAGGTAGGTATATTTGTATGTAGAAGTAGCACAATCAGAAATAACAAACTGGCTCTGGAAGCTCACGGACCCCAGAAAACACACTTGGGGGATGTCATTTCAAACAAGAGTTGAAACACGTATTTCTGAATAGAGCAATGAGGTGCAACAGAAGCTACCACTGAGATCTCACTGACAACTAATGGAAATATGCCTCAACACCGACAGAAAGCAAATCACTCTCAGCTCAAACACAAGAGATGAGGGGGAGGGATAAAGTGAGTTCCTACCTTAAAAAAGGCCTGGATTTTAATCTCTTCTGCATCTTTTTCCCCTGCTCCCAGTCTACGTTCTGGACATTTCTGAAGAAGCTGCAGGAAATATCAGTTCCAAATTAAACAACAGGAACAAGGATGGACAGAAATAATGTTGTAGGGAGAAAAACAAAAGAATGGAGATGGACTGACCCCTCATATCTTCTCATTCTCACTTTGCAGCAAGGTCATAATCTGCTCAGACCTAGTTCCTTGCAAACAACTTGCCAACATCAGTGAGATATCCGCTATAAACTGCACGAAGCATCTCATCTTAACCGTGCACCTGTGACTACTGGGTCACATTAAAAACCGAATCAAACCATCTCCACTGAATGTTTCTGATATTCCTGCCCTTGAATCAACATGTCTCCATTTCAGACTTAGCAGCAACAGACCTCAGTAAGGAGCCTGCTTAGTCATCCTTAGACAGAAGAATAGCATTTGTGTAAAGAGAAGGAAAGGAAAAATGTGTAAATTTTAAATGTTTCCTCGGTCTGTGTAGGCAGCTCCGGATTACACACACAAACGCTACCCAGTCCTAATAGGGTCCCTCTGGATCTACTTACACAGTAAATGCAAATTCCTCATGCTCCCAGAGACCCATCAAGCCCATTACCTTACGGATTATAGAAAGTGCCTCAGATGAAAGGAATCGTGGATACCGGACTTCATCATTGACAATACTGTCAAAGACTTCTTCCTCATCATCTCCAGGGAATGGTGACTGCAATTGTGACATTTTATTATTTAATCCACATAGCACCCATTCCTCACTATTAAATAGGGATGAGAATAGCAGGGAGTTGTATGGATTAACTAGCGTTTGGCAAGCACTATGAATGAGAAAAATGTAATTTAAGTACTACTAAATAGTTGGCTACATTCAGCAAAATTTTATCTCAGGTGGTCAGGTACTACTCTCCCCAAGACTGCTTAGCGAGATCCTCTTAGAGAGAGGTGGCCTTACCTCACCAACAAGCATCTCGTAAATGAGCACCCCCAATCCCCACCAGTCTACTGCCCGAGTGTACGAGATGTCTGTCAGGACTTCCGGAGCCAGAAATTCAGGGGTGCCACAGAAGGTGTTTGTGCGGTCTCCAAAGCCTATTCCTGTAGGAGAAGAACACTTTTGTAAAATCCAGCACAGGTTAGTAAATGGATTACATGCAGCCTCACCTTCTGAAAGCCAGAGTTTATCATTTGATAATCTAATGTTGTTAACAGGGCAAGGGTTCTCATCAATGCTTGTAAATGCCAACAAGGAAGTATGAAACCTGAGGCTCCTAACAACTCCAAATAAGAAATATACAGACAATGCTTAAATAAACAGCAAAAGCAAGGAAACTTCCTGCAGATTCCATTGCTCATTTACTCAATTTTGTAGTATCCTATATACTGTTTCCTTTGAACAAACAAGCACATTGTAAACTACTTCATAAGTTTCCTGAAGATTAAGGGACAAAGTACTCTTTCCAAGTTCACCATGGCCAGACAGGTGAGGTTTTTTGTTGTTTGGTTTGTTGGAGTTTTGTTTTGCTTTGGTTTTGGTGGGTTTTGTTTTATTTTTAAGATTGGGATGAATACAAGTTACACACAACCACCTCAGGATCTGTATTTGTGAACACATTACTAAAACCCAGATCCTAAACTCGTTCTGATGGTTCAATTTCAGCTTTATCAAAAATCACTCACCTTCCTTACACAATCCAAAATCTGCAATCTTCACAAATCCTTCAGCATCTAAAAGGAGATTATCCAATTTCAGGTCCCTGCAGGCAAAGGAGAGGAAAGAAAATGGTGGGTGAAGTCTGAGGATTGCCATCCAACATCTTTTTTTTGCAAGAGGCAGAAGCTAGAGAATAAAATCTAAATTGAGTAAAGCCTACACTGGGTTTAAATAATGTATTATTTGGAAGATTCCCCTTAATTTATTGATATCTTCCTCTTAATGAAAGGATCACAAAGCAGCTTGGAGCCAAGTGGAGCTTATTCATCTGGAAAAGAGCATCCCACAACAGCATGACAAATTACTTGACGTTACAGTAAAAAAGAAAGCAGTGACTTACAGGTGCCCCCCAGAATGTATTGACATGTCACAGAGGATTAATCACCTGCAACATATCAGATGAATAGCTTCTAGATGACTTTCTTTACTGTAAGCACGATGAACATGCTGATAGCAACAAGCAACAGGGAAAATAAAGACAGAAAGATTAGAAACCCCAGCCAGATAGTGAGCTCCAGACTTATAGCTACAGGAAAAATAAACTTCCAAGTTGCTGAACTATCTTATACTTGATTCTTTGCTGCATTACCTATAAACAATTTTCTTCTCATGCAAGAACTGGAGCCCCAAAACTACGCAGGCTGTATAAAACCTAAAAGAAAGAAATAGTTATCAGGAAATATATATTATAGAATAAAGGTAAAAAATTTATAGTGCCTGGAAACTAGACTAATTCTAACTCACTGTGCCATATACTCCGGAAAGACATCTTCATGTATGCGCATCATAAGATCACCACCCGGAGTATATTCCATCACAAAACAAGCATGATGAGGTGTCTGGAAACAGGCAAACATGTTCACAAGGAATGGATGATCAGAAGAATTGACCACTTCAAATATTCGCTTCTCACAGTTCAAGCTGCCAGGATTCAAAGAACGAAAACGTCAATGTTAAAACTTGGCAGAAAAGCCTGTTTTGAGAAGACAGGATGAAGAAGAAAATCTTTACATCTTAAGTTGGAGAAATAAAAAGTGAGGGTTAATACAATATTTATCTTACATATTTCCAAACCTTGAGTTTTAGGGTGTTCTTCAGGTTATTTCACCAGAAGCTAGAAAGCAGCACTGTTACAAGTTTCCTTATTCCTGGCTTTAGTTACCCGAGCCTTAAGGTCACATTTAACCTTAACAGTACTGTGACCAGTACACATCACACCTACTAGCATTTGATTGCAGGTGTGTTAATGTAGCCTCTGACAATAGTACCATCTCTAAACAAAGCTCACCTATCAATTTCATCTCTCCTAATAATATCTTTTTTCTTCAAGGCTTTGATAGCATACAGCTTCCCAGTTGCCTTATATTGGGCCAGCAGTACCTGAAAGACAAAAGAAAAGCTGTACTTCAAACAAATCTGTTTGGATTACTTTGACTCCCATTGACACAAACTATTTCCATGCACTCCAGACAGCCATTCTCAAAACCAAGCTCAAGTAACTCCAAAAATGGACCACATTTTTTTCTGCTCTTTGTGCCGCAGCAGTCCAGAAGGATGTCAGTGTAAGTTATATTCTTTTCACAAACAGTAGTATCACAGCTGGCCCAGAGCTTTACAAACACCTCAGAGCTCTCACAGCAAGCAACTATGCACACAGCTTTTGGCAATGGAGCTATTCCACTAGTCACCACCATGATAACAAAAGGAATGGTAATGCTGTGCTTTATGAAATGACTTAGCACTCCCAGGACAGTTTTTTTGAAGCCACAAATCTTCAAGAGTTTTGACTGTTAACAACAGTTATCAGCTGCTTGTGTGGTTGGGCTGGATTTGTTTTGTATATCTGCATCGCAACAAATCTTTTCTGTACTCCAATCTTTTCTGTATTCAGACTCGGAGGCAGAGGCCCATCTTCACAACCACAGTCCCACTGCCCTCCCCCACAAAGTGTACACCTCTATACTACCTTCCCAAAGTGGCCACGTCCCAACATAGCAATGCAGTGAAAGTCCTCAAGCTGAACTGTCCTTTTCCTGCAGACAAACAGAGAAGAATTGCTGAGACAATACCCAAAAGATGTATATACAGATAACAAAGGAGTGTGTATTTGTGTTAGGAGAAGCAGCTCTGTATAGCAAAAGGGAAAGCAAACAGTTGTGTCAACCACTCCTCACCTAAACTGAAATCCTGAAAATTTAGACTTGCTGATGCTGTTCTGCCACTGAAGAAAGGAGCAGATAACCATAAGATGAGGAAACTGTTCCCAGTGGCAGCAGTCTGACTGCCATCTGTACTGGCAACAGGAGCAACAATTCTGACTCTCCAAGGCTTACTCTCTCAGTCACTTCCCATAACAGGATTAGTTCCCCTCCACCCCCATCCTTGGGGTAGGAAAATTCAATTTCGCCTACACTCCTTTCAGCAGGTTCAACAGCAATTGCGTTAATCAGACATGAACATGTATATCAAGTGCTAGTAGGACAAGGACATAAAAAGAAGTTCTCGAACAGGAATTGGAAATGAAGCACAGTGAGACAACAGACATAAGATGTTGCTGAAAAAAAAAAGTAGCTGAATAAAGAGATGCTATAGAATGTTATTTCAGCCACAATGTGTTACCAAGGAAACTCAGGCTGCAGAATTGCTTGGAAAGAATTAAAAAAAAAAACAAAACCCACAAACCAACCCACTCCCTAAACGCTTTAGTCCAGGATCATCTTTAAAAGGCAGCAGACACTCCATACTCCTCCAGTAAGTGAAATGAAGGGCTAAGTATCTACCCATGAAGGATTCAACTCCCTCCTCAGCCTTCTCAGAGAGAAGATAGGTAGGTGCCTGACTGTATCGTGACTACATGGTTTTGAAGATGGGACCCCTCAAAAGCGATGATGAAATTATAAAGATAATTCTATGATCTGAACTGCAAGATCAGCTTAGATTTTGCTCTTTGTGCTTTTTCGGTCAGTATTTGTTCTACAATAGTAATTTTTTTTTACTTGTCCTGTTTTTGATATATTTACTGCTATGTATCCTTATTACACACAAATTATGTATATATAACTGTCATAGATTATAAACAACTTAACTGTTTTATGCCTCCCTACCTAATGAAAGACAGTGTATCTTGCATATCAATAGAAATAGAGGAGTGTGAGGGATGCCGAAAGTGTTTCTAAAATGTATTACTTAGAATACAGACACATCTAAATATGCCACACCATAAAACTTCAAACACAAGGAAGCACTTGAAGACAGTTAAGTGACTTTACCTTCTACTAAAGTCATCTATTATATCATAGTGTACAGTCTATCAATAGGCTAAGTATTGGGGTTAATAAGCAGATAAGGTGCAGCAGACATTTGGACAAGTAAGTTCAGAGCAGACTTTTCCGGGTATTGTCTACACTCAGCACTAAGTGTCTGCTGCTGAGAAACCAAAGCATACCTTGAGCAGAATTTTATACTGCATGCTCAAAAATTTCGGCCCAGTGCCTCTTTAATCTGTGACCCAAGACAGCCCACGCTGTCCACAGTTACCTTGGAGATGCCAGGATTGGAAATTCTGTTATAGCAGAGCTGCAAGACTTCTCCTCAACATGCAGCCTCTTCAGACACTAGGAACAGAAAGAAAATTACAGTGTGTTGTCTTCTGGAATTACCAAGTCAGACCTGAACACCAATATCCAAATTTTTTCCTCTGTCATGATCCAACATAACAACAGACAAGTTCTTGCAGTGGTGATTGGCTTTGATTGGAGGGAAGCAGCATGAAAGCAGATTGTCCATGGTCACACAAAACTATTCCCGTGTACAATATTTTTTGATAGGGTTAAACCCTTTAAAATAAATACTTTTAAAAGTCTAGGATAAAATGTTTCCTTTCTAGAAAAAAGGCATCTCATGTGCCAAAAAGAGTCACAATGACCAAAGAATGCAGTTTCCTCTATCACCAAAGCCAAATGAGAAAGGGTAAGATGTGGTAGAACACAGGTCATTAACCCTTGTACTACTCAAAACAATTTTCCTGCTCCTTCCTGTCAGAAAAGTAGAGCTCTTCTTGGTTTTGCCTGTTTTTTTTTAACGACAAAGAACTTCATCTGGTCCTAAAAGCCTGTTGACCCTCCTTCCCTGCTTTCTCTGTGCAGTCACCTGTTCTGTACTCTTGCCCTGAACTCCCAATGCTGACCTACCTCCCATTTTGCTTCTTCAAGAAAAGCAACTTAATTTAAAAAAAGAAGGAAAAGTGGGAAAAAAGGGGGAAAAAAGAGGAAAAAATAACAAAACAAACAAAAAAAAAGAGGTGCAGCACTTTTGTGAAGACTCTATGCCAAAATAGCTCACTGGATTTTGAATCCCTGGAGATCAGCCAGCTAATGAGGAGGTCCCTGCCTAAAGTACAGTTAATTTCTCCAGTAGTAAACAAATAAGAAGAACCAGGCCTTGAAAGAATACCAATCAAAAAAGAAAAGCCTCCCTATTAGCCCAGACAATTACCGGAGAATCTGCAGGAGACGGAGTGGATTCTTTGGAGTTGGCCATCAGAAAAACGCGTGGAGGCTTGGGTGGTGCTTCATCAGCAAACATAAGTTTAGCCACAGGAAAGTCACTGCATTTGTAAGACAAAATTGAAGGAGATCACCTTAGGGCAGAACATTATATATGCAAAGTTTAATTCAGTCCAATACACTGGACAACAGGACTCCCTGATTCACACCTGTGAAGTATCAACGAGACATGTGCTCTCCTAAATGAATTAAAAGAAAATGAGCTATTAAGTTGGTGATGGTTACACTCACATTCCATCACTAGCTCTCTGATGTTATAAAATTAATGAAATGTAGGTGTGTAGAAATCAGTCACTATGATCAAGAATTAAAGGAAGACTGGATTTTAATAGCAACACAGTAGAATCATAGAATCACAGAATGGTTTGGGTTGGAAGGGACCTTAAAGATCATCTAGTTCTAACCCCCTGCCATGGGCAGGGACACCTTTCACTAGACTAGTTGTTGACTCAATTTTTATTTTTTTCTTTTCTAGGTCTTGTTTATCAGTAAGAATAGGCTCTTTTTACAGAATGACTAATTAATTCCAACAATTTAAAAATATTATTTTGGGAGTAATTTTCTTCTACAGCATATGTAAAAGCTTAGCTATGTACCTTCCGAGTGCTACATTATGCTAGTGGTTGTGGTACATTCAACCTCTTGAAAGAAGAGTGCATTTTTACCACAACAATCACATTGTGACCTTGCATAGAGTTCAGTTACTATACTGGTGAAGACATATAATGAGTGCAATTTTCTTTCTTTTACAGTGCAGAAACAGTACATCCTTTTGTGTATATAACTTCTGAAAAATCTGCTTTTGGTTTGGGTTTTTTTTGTTTCAGTGTTTACTTATCACCACTTTAATGCCCACAGATCTTACTGCAGAGGAAGAACAATCTGCTGAAGTTCCCCTGGCTCTGGAACACTGCTGCTTGTTAGGACAGCAATTCTGCAAATCAGTCCAACTGCTACCAATAAATCAGCCATGGCGTATTCAACACTCCACTAAGACCACGTCATTTCAGGCAGCATTGGCTTTTCTTAAAATCCTCAATTAAGTTCCACAGATGCATTTTTCTCATCAGTATCTTCCTCCACCTCAGTAAGGTGCAACAGGTTTTTAAGATCTATCCTACCCCCGTTCCAGAACGTCATCCAGCAACACTCAGAACACGACTCACCTGCTCAGTTTGGACATTGAATCAACGTGACTTTGTGGGGGAACTGGAGAGAAGTCTGTGTGAATGGGATCATGAAGTGGGGGACTGAGAGTGCTCATGGAACTACATGGAGGGAGGAAACTCATCATCAGGCGACCCCAAGCAGCAACATTTATGTTCATTTGAGGAGCTCGGAGAAATTCCTTCCCTGGAGGAGTCAGAGTCAAAATACCAGCGAGATTACAATGCACAAATTACAATCTCACATACTGTTAAATTATTGTTTTCACACACACACCCGTGGGTTACTCAGAAAGGTAGCCCACCCTAGGGAGAATGGGCTTCTTTTCAGAAAGGAAACTTCAATAATGATGATGATGAAACAGATCTACTATTTCACCTAAATTCAGTTCCATATAATATGATAACAATCCTCAAGTAGAAATTGCATAAAACATTAAAAATTGATTTTAAGTCGTGTTTTCATTTATTTCAACACTGCATTTTAATCATGCAGCCTGTTAACAGAAAGTTGCTGAAAATGTCTTAAAAAGAGTAAAACATTTGGGATGTTTTCAGTATTTTTACTACTTCTTGAAGAATATAAATATAAAATCTCATTTATCCCCACTGCCAGGAGTTCTCAGTATGTAAAGTATTACCTTATTCATCTTCACAAGAAAGAATTTATAGACAAAAAAGAAAGTATGCAAGTTATTCCAGTCCCTAAACTATTAATCTGGGATGTCAGCTCTAAAGACCTGACAGCCAATCAGTAGCCTGTTCATGCTACAGTTTTCTGTAGTTCACAGTTTTCCAGAAAACCTTTCAATATCAGTTCATCAGTAAGAGCATTGCTGGTTAAATTAGTACAGTCTGAGTCCTGGATCTTGCTAAGAAGTCTGTTAAATAACTAGTAATTATATCTTCCTAACAGTGTTAATCGTGAATAGAAACACCGTAACAGTGTCACGTTACACCCCATGCTGCAGCCAGGCTGCCTGCACTTTTTGTGACTGAACAAACCTTCACATTCTAACAAAGCCCCCTACTTACAAACAGTAATTAGCAAGCATTTTAACGTCTCACAAATTTAAGGAGATAGGATTGCATGCCAGCCTGCTGGTGCAAACCCCTGCCCTCACGTACACACCCTACAGAGTAAGCAGTCAGTTCTCTAGCAGCTCACCTTTCTGTTTGGGGAAAATGCGTTTCTGCCGCTGCAGTTTTGGCTTTCTCTCAATGACAGGGTTACAGAACATCACCTGTCAGAGAAGCAAAGGGAATTTGTTAGGATTCTTCATTTACACTGTGAACACAAACTTTCACACATGCCTGCTCTCTCATCAATTTTTCCATTCATATCTATTTGGTAAGTTAGGAGTCACTCCCATAGCCTCCAGACTGCATTATTCTAGCTTCACCCTCTAAACATCTGTTACTTCAACTGTGGTTTTAGATGTTGGAATTTTCTGCTACCTGAAGTGCAGAAAACCCCCAGCATTAAGACCAATTCATACCCCAAACAAAATTAATCTAATTTGTAAAGCCATGCATAATGAACACAGCCATTTATAGGGTAAAAAAAAGTAATAGTCCGTGGCACAGAAGTAAAAAAACAACCAACCAAAAACAACCCCCACAAAAACAAAACCACAAAAAACAAGAAGGCAGGGAGAAGAGGCAAGTTTTGGAACATGAGGTCAAGATCCTACTTCTGGAAAAATAACCACAGCAACTTTCATCACAACACAAAGGAGAAAGTACTGTGGCTTTTAAAGGATTATCTGGATGATCTCTTCATTGATAGCACTTCAAACTATTATTAGCCTCAGAAAGATGATAAAATAAGCACACCCAGAGGGGATTTGGATCTCTGATTCTACAGTCTCTGTGATTCAATTCTGACCATTAAGCCATATGTTTAATTAAAGTGTCACCGATGACTCATAATGAAAGCAAATAAAAACCAACGGATTTCACAGCACACACACATATAATTACAGAGGAGCAGCTGAAGAGTCACTCTGGGCTATGGCATGTATACATCTATTATATCATGTTGTTCCTTATTCTTATATGTGATATTGATGCAAAAGGATTTCAGGTGTCATTCTACCCTTCTAGATTATTGCTCCTTCCACTCCTGGTATCCTGGGTTGAACAACTGCTTTCAGGGCAGGCACCCTAAACAGAGAGTTCTCTGAAAAAGAAACAAAGCTTACACTTATACCTCTGCAAAAAGCATTCCTTGGGGTTCCAGTGAGAGGCACATCCCGTGACGTTCGTTATCAAGGAAATCATCCAAACGTAAAAACTTCACTGCACATAGTTCTCTCCAGTCTCTCCAATAAATTGCAATTTCTAGCTCACGAGACTGGGGGGATGGGTAAGAAAAAAAAGCATAAGAGTTACATACTAGCCCATGCTCTGGAAATGCCACACACATGCTCTTGTAAAAAAACAGTGAACTAAACAGTATGCATAAGAAACTTCTTTAATCCTTCTGCTCCCTGCTTTCTCTGATGTTTTCAGATCTTCTTAGCTACAGACCCTCTTGGAGATGGCTGTCTTGGTTCCCCATTTCAGAAATCCCTGTGAGAGCCACTTAGCTGGTAAGATGAAATACAACTGCTCAGATGAGGAGAGAAGGACAACAGATGCTGTTCAGGCTGAATATCTGCCAGAGATGCACTGCCTTCAGGGGAAGGCTGAGATAACTGGCACATAAAAGGACATGGGGACAGCAGCAACACCAAGTTGAATGAAGTGGAATGGCAGCTGAACGAGCAAATCAGGTAAGGTGAAATGGAAAAACACAACACAGGGAATCTGGGTCAGACTCACCCGGTCCAGCTCAATGACAAAGCTCTGGTCCCATGCCTGGTTATTAACTGGTCCCCAGTTTGTTTGGCCAACCACTTTATTGTCCACTTTGAGCACAGCAAGGACCTCATCTAGTCAAAGGAGAAAACATGGATTCTAATATTTTACCAAAGAAAACTGCTCATGCTGAATGTGAATATAACAATCAAATGTTGTTTCCAGGAGAGTACTAGGAGGACCAAGTATAGTGCAATTCATTCTCCCTCTTAAGTTTTGCAGACACCAGGTTTCTTACAATTACACTCATACCAGGCTAACCTAGTACCATGATGAGAAGCCCCCACGCTCCCATACTCTGCTCACAATTCAACAGGGAACCCCATACTCACTACACAGCTCTTCATTCCGCAGGTACTTTCCTGCCACGCTGCGGCCATGGATACCCAAGCCAACTCGTGTTCGGGAAAGGGATCTCAAATCACTTGGGCTGGCACAGATGGGAGAAGAACTAGTCATTCGAGAACGTCCTGGAACATTCTCCAATAGATCCTGACACCCCATCAGTCTCACTTCCAACGTTCCTGAGGAATTTTAGGAGAGTAAAGAATATTATTATGTAAAAGATAAAGTGATTCCAGTCAGCCTGTCCTCACAGGGATCCAAGAATTTCTCAGATGCATGATTGCTTGGTTAATAGCTCACATTTACCCCAGATTAATAAGACTGCAAATCCATATGATCAGAAAGCTCTGGCTGGCCTAGAAGACATAAGTCCAGTTCCTAGAAAATCAAGTGTCCATATAACAAGAGGCGTTACAACAGTGAGAAGAAAAGCAACTCGTTTTTCCCTCTGTCCTCCTCACAACATGCAGGATTTATGCACCTGTAAGGGCTGTAGGTTTGATAACCGAAGTGGGTTGGATGTTGCTGTGTTGAGCTCCCAGGGAAGAAGTATTTACTAGTTCCTGCTTGATGAGCGCTCTTTTTGGGTGATCAGGAGAAAGCTCACTAAGCTGATGTTCCAAGGACAAGCGCAACAGGTCAATCTTCTGAGAGGACTCTTGCAAACGACTCTGAGCCTAGCAACATGAAGTAGAACAGAAAGGAGGCAGAGATTTTAAACGTACAGCCTCAGTCCAAGCACTGTGAATCCTTTATGAACTACTAGAGCAAGCTTCAAAAAAAGACCAGATAACATCTTACTAATAAAGGAACAAGATGAAATATTTTCCCATAGATCCTGACCACCCCATCAGTGTCACTGCTGATGCTCCTGAGAAATTTCACCAAAGCAAGGAACATTATCCCTAGAAGTGAAAGTGATCCCAATCAGTCTGTCCTCACAGAGACAAAGGAACTTTCCAAATTAATAACTCTTGGTTAACTCTGCTCTTTCATGCTAAATCACTAGCATTGAGGCATGAAACCACCCTCTCAAGGCTTAAGTGCTTACCTCAGCCAAAAACTTGCGATCCTGTACCCGACTGCCTCCTAGGATCTTCAGCACATTTTTTGCCCCCTCAGCTACAGCAGCTTCAATGCGCAGGTGATGTCTCAGCTCCTCAATACGCAGCTCCAAAGCACTGATGGTGGTCCCCATCCTCACTGGCCATTTGGGAGACAAAATATGGCAAGGATGAAAATTGACTGAGTATTGTGGATCTTAGGGCTTTGGCCGCATCTGTTCTGGGCTGTATCAGTTACTTAAACCACCTTACCTGCTGGATCCACTGTATCTTCCATCCCTCCTGCTGACTGAGATACTTTTACAATGTGCATGCGGATTATTTCAATCTTTGTCTTGCTGTCCTGAAGCATCTGCTGAGCTGTAGCCAGCAGCTTCCTCTCCTGCCGAAAAGAAAGCATAGAGAGAGAACATGCTCATTAAAAATGGATTACAATGATGTGTTCACATATGAGGATGAGGTGGTACCTGCAAGAAGGGTCATAAATGATTCTGAAACAGGATACACAAGCAGTTATGTAAAGGAGATACCGCTGAGGATCAAAGACTTGGAGATCACTATCTCCATCTGTAGAGGGAAAGGACAGGTCAAGGACATGTCCAGTTAATACCAAACCTTGCAGTCACTGAGACTTGTGGTTCACTGGCTGACTGTGCTTACAGTGTTTTCGTGAGCAGAGGTTTTGACCAAATAAAAATATCACTACCCTCTACACTGCTGGTCTTACTGAATTAAGCTTCATAATAAGCCTGGATTTTTTTTTAAATTATCCTTTGACTTTTAAATACGATTATGCCAAACTCAAAAAGTGAGATGAATATGAAACCAGTAAAACTCTGAAAATTTTTCTCACTTAAAAGAGACACCACATGTTGTGCTCTATCCTAAACAACCTACTAATATCAAAACATCACATCAACTCAGTGTACCATACCAATGTTTTTTTAACTTTTTTTTCCTCAAATCAGTGACTGAATGTAGCTTCCCAGGCTTGGAACAGTTTTTCTAGAGATATCACTTCTACCATGCCACTTCCTATGAGATACTTTTCTCTGGCTCAAATCTGGACTAGAGTCACCGTGAGCACTGAGGTTAGATGCATTACCAGCTCTGTGTTGGCATTCAGCCAGCTAAGCATCTACTCTGACGTAGCAACATAGAGCCTGTAGCTGGTAGGGAGAAGTAGGTCTTTCCAAAGGGACATTCATCTATTCAAGAATGATAACACAAGCCACTCTCTAGGTACCTAGCACTTTCCACTGAGACTACAGAAGGATTTACATGGCTAAGTTAAAACAACATGATTCCCAACTCTATCATTAATACCACTGAGCAACATTCAAGAGCAGAAGCACAATCA
Organism: Strix aluco; assembly: GCF_031877795.1. Lineage (NCBI taxonomy): Eukaryota > Metazoa > Chordata > Aves > Strigiformes > Strigidae > Strix > Strix aluco. The sequence continues at coordinate 9,794,531 of NC_133950.1, read as the reverse complement.
GCATCTGCCACGTAAGAATTGCCAAAAGGATCAAAACTGCCAGACTACGCCCGTCTGTCCAGTCTAATAACTCCCCTCTCACAGTGATCACCACCAGAGGCTTCAGAAACAGGCACAGGCAACCACATCACAGGCCGAAGTGGAATAAAGTACACTTTGAGAAAAGCCTTTTCCTAACATCCAGTAATTACAGATTGGATTAAGTTCTTGGCAAATGAAACATGCACCATCCAATTCATTTTTGATTCCTGCTAAATTCTTGAAATCTGTCACACGTTGCAGTAAGTCCAATGCACAATCGCAGTATTGGCTGTCCTGTGCGGTAACACGGCACGCTGTCACTATGCTGAGAACCAAAAAGCAGAGCTAGGACTCAGTCAAGCAAGCTTCACAAATTAATTTCTTTCACACACCAATTATCAGAGAGAGTTTTTGTGTATGGACTTTAAACACAAATTTTGACCCAGGAATCCACATTCCCAAATGGTTGCTTCTTCCTGCTTACCTTGGATGTTGAATACATTTGGATCATGTTCTCAGCTCCTTGTTTCACTTTCATTTCAACATGCAGCTGCTTTTTCAGAGCTTCCACCTTCCTTGCCATGGGGTCTGGGTTTCTATCCCAGAGACAAGGATCTGGAGATACAGATCCATCTGCACAAACAATACAATCAATACCATTAGTCATCTTTTCTTGTGTCATCTCACTGGGTTATAGATGAGTGACTCTACAAAAGAAGGTTAGGCTATAAAATAAGGTACAAAAAGGTCTCATCTACAAAACTGACTGCAAAACACTGTTTCAAATGAAGCTCAAGCTCATATCTATAAATATTTCTTAGTTTATCAGTGAACCCATCCTAAAAAGCACTCTTCCAATTTTATACTCATTCATGCTGTAAGATACTTGGATGTTCAACTGCCCCAAAACTCTTCAAATCTCTTCAGTTCCACCTACAGCCTGCTCCTGAATACTGCCCATGCCCAGCACTCTCAGCTGGTCTTCTGCCTACGCTGATCCCTCATGTTGCCTCCTCTCACCTTTACTGCCCCATTCTCAACTTTTTACTCCGCAGATCATTTCATCAGCTAAATACCAACAGAAGAAACTCCTGCTACTTGTGAGCTCTCAACAGAAAAATATTTCAATATATATAAATATTGAAGCACTATAACATAATTTTCCTGTCAATCATGACCCAACACCTACCTGTCTTACTCTCCTCTTTGTCTGTTATTACAATCCTTGCATTAAGCTCCTGAAGTTCCCAGTGCAGTTGCTCCAGTTTTCGGTTGGAAGATTTCAGAACATGCTCTATATGAACAAGATTCTTCCTGTCTGTTGTCGCTTTGCGCAGGTTTTCTGCTCCCTCTTTAATCTTTAGTTCTTTCTGTATAGCGCGGCGAAGTAGTTCCTTCTCACCCTCCAGTTTTTGCTGGAAGTTTGGATCCATTAAGTTCACACCATTGCCCAGCTGCAAGTGACAGCTGCCCTGCAACCAAGCAGTGTTGGGCCAGAGGTTTTCAGAGATTACACAGTTCTACCATTTTTATAATATAGCGATACCCTCATAAGATTCCACTCCTTCATTTCATTTAGAAACTGGTTCACATAAATTCTGAAACCAACCTTTTCACCAAATTTTCAAGAAGACCAGACCTATATTTAAATTGCAGAGGACAGAACACAACTCTGATCTTAACATGCCTTAATATGGTTTTAAACCATAACAGAGAAAAATCTTCATCTTACTCATCTCCTTGTTATTTAATGTCTATACACAGCTTTATTCTCCAAGTTTCAAAGCCCAGACAATCTTTGCCCTTGTTCTGATCAACAAACATTAACTTTTACTAGTATGATTTAGTAGATACAGATTTTTATCTGAGTATGTTGATGCTGACTGTTCAAAGACACAACTCTAACCTGTTAAAGCTTTTTAGGAATGTCACGAGCATGCATTAGCTCTCAGTTGTTAACCCTGAAGAAGAAAAATGTAAACCCTACAGCTTTTTCACAAATGAGCAAGCAAAAGAGTAAGCTTAACTTTCTGCTGTATCTGAAAAGGGAACCAGACTGTTGTCTCAATCTCTGTTCTTGAGATTTACAGGCTTAGCAAGGCCGATTTAAAGCATTGATTATTCTGAGTTGCATTAGTAGCAATTCAAGCTTGTTCTGGGCTTTGTTTTACATCATTTTCAATACTGATTGTTCTAGTGATATATGCCTCATCAACAGCTCTGGACAGAGATGCTCTGCTTACAGACTCTGGACATACACAGTATAGGCAGTAGCAGCACAGGTAGATCTCAGTGACCGAATAAGCACTGAACTCAGGCAGGAGCTGCGAGAGCTTTATCCATGAGGATGTTACCTAACACCGTAACAAACAGATCCGAGCAAGAGGTTATGCTTTTCTCTTCAACAGGAGGAGTGGCTTTAAGGCATTCAGAGCATATATATTAATAACCTAACATTAATGACTCATCATACTCCCTGCTTAAATGCAAAAGAAACCATTGCACAGTCAAGCTTCACTACACTAACCGACCTAATGTCACACAGCACAGCAGTGACTAAAGACAGAACTCAGGTATCCCAACTTGCTTTCACACTCTTTAATCGGCTGACCACATTTCCAACAATAAACCACACTGGGTTTTTGTTACTTGTGTACATTATTGCACTTTAAGAGTGTGCTGTGCATCCAAAACCTATGCCACTCACACAGAAACAATTATTTAATCATATTAGTATATTTTGTTATGCAGCTCAAAGACCCAACCAAACATCCTCACTCAGATTTTGCTACAATTTCAGTCTAATAACAAAATCATTAAAGAAAATTTAAGAAAAAAAATCTGTTTCAAAGTTGGCCTACAACCAAGTTAGGTCTGCAACAGATACACAATATCCAAAATAGGAGTTGTTCAGATTGGTAACAAAACAAAAAGGTTCAGATTAACATCCTGAGTCCAGGAAGTTCTCGCCCAATTAGTAAAGCCAGGAACTAAGCCAGAACTTTGAAAAACATCCAAAGTTTTGTGAGGAAGAACTTGAATCATGGAGTTCCTGAGTCACAGGCAACCTTTACCAGCTGTGAGTTGGAAAATCAGAAAACTCTTTATCCAGACTGTAGCAAGTGACCAAAAGGAGTTCACTGGTTGCAATTCTCATTTAAATATTTAGAAAAAGCATTCTTATTTATTTTCTATCCAAACTATGCAAATGGGTATAAGCAATCCACACCCTGGATCTGCTCAGAGCAATGGAACGAGTAGTGGTGCAAGAGTAATGCCAACACAGGGTACTGAATACAGAGACCTGGCTATTGATTCCGAGAACAGGTACAGTCTGGGCAGCTCTTGGGTCAATTTTCCTCCACATCACCCTCTGCCAAGAGCTAGTCTAAATACCAGTTAATGCACCATGCTAATTTTCTAAATATATTTAGAATGTAAGCATGGTATGTTTTACTGGATCCTTCTTCCCCTCTATGGACCAGAGGGTGCCATAACATTGATGCTGCACCAGGAAGATAAAATACTCTATTATTGAGGAGGGTAGGAAAGTGGAATTTGCATTTGGGTTGATCCATTTTGCATTCTGACTCAGGAATTTCGGTGGGGTGTCAGGATACTGCCACAGCCCGTGCTGCAGTTGTTCTTGGGTTCCCAGGGAAGGTCAGTCCTTCAGGGTATGTCTCCAACGCAATCCTGAAGCACGTTTACAGTTTGCAGAGAAATACGCAAACTAGCTTAAATTAGCTTGCTTTTGGTACTTGTAGTGAGCCTGCCAGAAGTCACCCAGGGCTTCCGCTAGACTCATGTCATACCGAACCGTCTAGACTGCTTCCTAAAGAGCAAAAATTTCAGCAGTATCAAAGTTGCACTGAGTCCCTTGGATTGCAGCTCAGGGAGATCCCATCCCATCCCCTCTGTTGTTACACCCAGCCTGGCAATGAGCTTCACCTGCACAAAGCCCAGAGCAGACCTGGCCCTTACAGTTTGGCCACTAACATAAAAACTTATTTACAATTTGATTTAATGAGCTAGTGATGAGGAAGCCATCCTTCGTGCAGACACACGTGTTCACCAGGACATTTTAAATCACATCTTTCAGAGCAGCTTTGTGCTGTAGGGCTGAGGCCTGCGTCGGACAGACTCACACTGACTGCATTCACTTTTTATGAGAAAAAGCCACTAAAAGGTTTGGAAAAAGGCAATTGCGATCCTGTCTGGAGCCAGTCCCCTTTCCCACTCCGAGTTGCGCAAGGGCTGGTAAGGGTGGAAAGCTGCGAGTCCAGGAGGCACCGAGATGGGGAGAGCGGTCGGGCGGCAGCGCGGGCTCTTTGTGCCGATCTCTCCATCCCTTCTTTCCCAGATTAGGCTCGAAACGCCTCAAGGAAAGAGGGCAGGGCATCTCCTCCACTCCGGGGAGTTTATTCCAGAAATGAATGTTTTTCCCAGCACGGAGGCTGGCTGGCTGCCCTCCCCCGGCTCCCGTGTGCCAGCCCCAGCAGTCGCCTCGCCTCCCACACCTCCTCGATGCCGAGAGGGGATTTCCGCATTGGGGACCAACTTGGCCCGAGCCCCATTTCGCTGAGGCAAGGAGAGACATTTTTTGGGGATCCCACCTGCTTCGCCCAGCCTCTCCCACCTCCCTGGGGCGCGGCCAACCGCGAGAGGCGGAGAAGACAGCGGGAAGCGCCGCTCCCCCCACCGCCACCCCCTCCCCACGGCCGGGGGCTGCCGTTTCCCAGAGGGAGGATGGGAAGAACCCCCAAAAGGCGGAAGGGGCCCCCAAAGGGCGGAGAGGGCCACCCAGGAGACGGGAGCCCGCTTGCTTGAGGGGAGGCGCGCCCCGCCCGCCATGTTGACGCCCCTCCGAGCCCTCGGCGCGGCGCTCACCTGAGGGGTCCCCGCCGCCATTGCTCCGTGCGGCACCGCCAACAACCGGCACTTTTTCAAACTTCAGCCTTCCCGGGAAGCGGCGTGCCGCCGCCAGCGCCCTCTCGCGGGGTACGGGCCCGGGAGAGCTGCCGGCGGGCGGCCCTGAGGGAGCGGGGAGCCTCCCCCTTCCCCACACCCCCCCCCCCCCCGCCCCGGCCCTGCCCCGCGGGGTCCTCGTCCCGCCGCAGCTCCCGCCCCTGTCAGGAGCTCGTCCCGCTGCTTTCGCCCGCCCTGAGGGGAAATGCGCAGCCGAGACCCGGCGGCGAGATGCCGCAGCGCGCCCGGGATGGCGGCGGGAAGGAGAGAGGCGCGACAGGCCGGACGCTGAGGAGACTGAGGTACCTCCCGCTTCCCAGCGTGGACATCGCCCTCCGCGTCGGGCTGCGGGGGAAGGAGAGGTTTTAGGGGGTCAGTGGCCTTTGTAGGCACAAAAACTCTGGGTTCTTGCCACAGGGACGGTACGGGGACACCCACAGTGACAGATCTCCTTAACTCGGGCCCCGCTCGGTTCCTGACACCTCCACTGGGCGCTGTGAGGAAGAATCCCTGCGGCTGGGGCCAGGTTGCTGCGCTGGGTCCATCAGGTGGTTTCCAGTTTTAGTTCTCCAGATTGAGTCGTAACTGGCGTTTGTTTGTAGGGGAACAAGCAAACTCCAACTGCCCTTTAGGTGGGATGCTTCCCTGGAAAGGGGGCGATGCCTGTCTCCAGTGCTGGTTTTTCACTAACTTTTTCTCTGCAGAACCACTCCTCTACATGTAGGATCTGGGGTTTCAGCTGAATATTTGAGTGAAAAAATAACCCAAATGCATCAGCAAGGCTGGCAGTAATCCCCCAGCTGTCGTGAGTGAAAAACCACCACACTGCCGTGCTGCCATCCTGTCATGCAGAACCAATACACAGTAATGTCGTAGGCCCAGTGTTTAAAACGAGTGAAACAGATACTTATTGCTTTCAGGTGGTAAAGACCACCACTTTTAAGATCCCTCCTCAGCAGTATTACATAATCTTATGATTGCACCAATACACTTTTTCAGTCCTGGAGCAATGCACAACTTTGAGTCAGAAGGCATCCGGAGGTGATAGTATTCCCACATACAAATTTAGAAATAAACAAATATTTTCCTTGAATTAGAACAGTTTTTCTAGCATAAGCATTTTTGTAAATGATCTGCAACTGAGTAATTAGTAAAAGGAAATCACCAGAAGATGTAAAATTTAAATCTAGCTTAACTGAGTTGAATCAATAAAGCCTTAAACTTCTATAAAACCTTTGAACATAACTCCTGTTGTTAATAAAACAAGTGCATTAGATTAAGATAAACTCTTCTGGAACTTGTTGCTATTTGTAACTTGGTCCAGGCTCAGTTTAGTGTTTAAGGAATGATTTTAATTAGACTGTTCATTCAGTGGAAATACTGGAAAGGGGAAAGTCAAACTAGTAGGTGTAGATTGAGTTTCAGAGGAGCAGGGACACTACCATACCTTCGACAGACAAAACCTGTCCCAGCAGACAGGGATCAGGGCGGTGTTTGGCTCGGTCAGCTGGGGAGAGGTTTGGTGGGAGGAGGAGGAGGAGATTTGTCCACCGCCGCCTTCAGGGTTCACATGCGGCTTCCCCCGCTTTCCTTCACATCTCGTGCCCTCCAGGGGAGGCAGTTCAGGCAGCCTGGGAAGCTGGAGGAGTTGACTGAGGACATCTGGCTGAAGGAGCTGCCCGGCCTGGAGGGATGGGGCTGGGCAATGGCCGGCGGGTGCTCCCGGCTGTGAGGAGGGTGCGTGCTCTGCTCTGCCGCCCTCCGCCTCCAGCCTCGGCCTCAGCCCATCCCACGGGCACGGGGCAGCTGTCCCCTGCAAATCCCGCGGATGGAGGGGGCCGGTGCGTGGGATCAGCAGTTCCTGCCCACTCGGCAACCTCTGTTCCCACGGGAAGATAATATCGCCGCCGGGAAGGGGAGCGTGTGACCGGCCCGGGGGGGAGCGGGGCGGGCGGGCTGCGGTTTCCGAGCCGCGGGGTCTCTTTCGGGCGCCTCCCGGAGCGGGTGCTGGGGATTAAGGCAGGCCCTGCCCTTGAACCGGCAGCTGCTGTCCTCCGCTAAACCCGAGGAGAAGGGACATGTGCGGCACCGCTTTGTAGGCGAATTACGGCTCCAGGAAAGCCGCTGGCCGTTTTGCCTGCGGTTAGGCGAGCGCTAAAAGCGGGGCGGGGTAGGGGGGGAGGAAAGCGCAGTGGAAGGATGCCCTCGCTTCCCGGAGCCCTCCGCCTTTCGCCTTGGCCAACTCTCCCCTTTCACGGTCCTTCCCGGCCAGGGAATGCCCTTCCCGGGGCGGCAGGCAGGAGCTCCCCGAGGGAGCGCTGCGCCAGCCCACGCCGGGCGCTGCAGAAATCCTCCGGGTGCCGCGGGGAGCCGGCCCCAAGGGGCACGGCTGGGCCGGGGACACGGGAGTCCCACCGGCTCTGCTCCAGCGGGCACGGGGGGGGATTACAGCTTCGAGGAGTCCCTCCACTAGAGCACATTCCCTCAGAGAAGGTGATGATCAAGAGAAAAAATCTTAGGAGTTTCCATTTTTAATCCAGGAGAGGGAGGGCAAGAGATTAAGCATAAATCTGTTCCGCGGAGGAAGCAAGCATCTTGTTCCAGAGTCACTCGTGACCTCCGGTCAACTCTTATCGCACTGGGCACCTGATACCTGTCAACCTCGCCTGTAAAAGACGATGCTGAGTTTGGGACTAAGAAGTGATTCTTTTGAAAAAGACTCTTAGAAATGGTAATATCAAATAACAGTTAAATGTACTTTAATTCCTTCAAACAGAAGGATATCTTGAAGGTACATCAGAGAAATTATTTCATTGATTTCATTCTCTTAAAAAAAAAGCATGGCTTCAAAATTCAGGAACAGTATCCAATAAACAAAGTACTATCGTTATGCGCCTGTTTTAGTGTGGTACAAAGAGAAGCTTACAGTTTCAAGTGAATGGCATAAATGACTGAGAAATCCATTCAGATAATGCTTGTTTACAGGGACAAAAACTATGTTGACAAGTATGAGTAAGCACACATAATCTGTTTAAAAAAACCCAAACCTTTCTAACTGTATTTACACACACGGATGTATTTGCTTTCCTTTGGCACTAGAAATTACAGACAAAAGATTCCATTTTATAGCAATTAAACTTCAAAATTAAAATAAAAATAACCTTTGAGTCATTTAAGTCGTACAGCCCCAGCACAGTAGCTTCACCTTTATTAAATTGTTGCCAACTCTATATTCTAACTCTGGAAATTCAGGCCACAAAGCCTGAATTCAGCTTCCACCTGTGACAAATTTCACTTGGCAGGATTAACTGGATGTGAGAAGCTCAAGCAGCAGTGGGGAATTAATGAGATACAGACAGGTATTTAATAAGAATGAATCTCCCATTCTTATCCAAGGTGCACATCTACCTTTAAATGCTCTTTATATGCATATACAAATTAAATCAAGTAAAAATGGACACCCATTACATATATTCAGCCAAATTAGACATTAAGTGAACAGTCAAGAGCACATGATGGCCATCTGTAGTATTTCTTCAGCGCTGCAGAGAAATGTGTTAATCCCTACTCTTTTCCATTGCTAGGAAAAAAAAAATTAAGATTACACTTAACAAATACGGTTTATTCTTTCAGCATGTTAGTTTACTCTTTAGCCATTGCCAGGAGTAAACCCTTAAGTTTCACAGGAAATTTAGTATTATCAGTACAATAGCAAGAGTGTTTTGGCACCCTGTAAAATCCTAAAGAACGTGCAAGAAAAATCTCAGAAGTAGCATTTCATTATCCAGAGTTCTCATTTCTTGTTCATGGTATTTGACTTTACAGAACCTGAAGCTTTGATTACTTTCAAAACAGTTTTTATAGGTTTTCTGCTAGTAACCAACAGGGGTATAACAAATATGGCACAAGATTTTTCCTAAAGCATTAAAGACTAGGAAAAAATATTTTCCTTGAAGAACTACAATCAATTAGGACTACATAAAAATTAAGTAACGAGGCATCATGGCAAGTAATAGCACATCGACCCTCTACCACAACAGGAAGCGGTTTTCAATCTTACAACAAAAAGGAATCGACTGAAAAAGAATCTAAAATTTATAGACTTCATAGGTTTTGTTCCTTCTCTCTCTACATGATAAGAAACCATTACCAATTAACATTTTACTTTGCAAACAGGATCAGGGCTGCAGCTCTTGTTGAGACGGAATAAAGTAAATGGTTGCCATATTTTTGCATTGATCACATGCAGACTGGACGTTGCATTGTCTGATAACTAGATTGAATCCAAGCTGGACCAGACACTTACAGAATGTTTCCTCCACACATGTTATTTGGGCATGTCTCACATAGACATTAATCTTGTTCTGCTAAGTGTATTCTTAAGCATCAAAAAAAAAGCTGAATTTGACTATAGCAAATTCTGTGAGGAAAAGGGATCAGAGAATATAACAGCAAGTCTTCCCAGAAGACAGTCTTTTTCTACACATCCAAAGAGAACTAGCTGTTTGAATTTTAGATTAGCTGATACAACTTTTTTTTTTTTAAATATTTCAAAAGCACAAAAGCACAGCATGTTAAAACAACTTTCATTACACTCTGTGGAATACCAGTACCAACAAGCTCTATGTGAAATTGTTACAAGCTACTCAAAAGCAGTCTCTTAAAATGAAGAAGAGTACAGTATATCGAAAGCATATATACATGCTGCTACCAAGGAAAGAAAGCAGTGAAGTAGCAACTTTTTATACATGAGCTTTGCTAAGAATCTTGCTCTTTGAAATAGCCCAAAAATTAGCTTGCACTTAAGATTTATTTTCAACTGAAATGACTTACAAAAACACCCAAATCTTCTTATAAGACCTCTTGGTCTTTTATTCTGAGCTTGCATGATATTTTCATGCAAACTGATTTACTGGAGATACAGTACTGGAAGTTACTACCTAAAAAAAAAAATATCTAACAATCAAGTGATTTTTCTTTTTAAAAAACATGACTATAAACCTGTCTTCACACAAGACACGTGTACCTACTACAGCCCTGTCTTAGAGTTAGGTAATTCAAGAAACCGAGTGTGCAGTAGTAACTACCAAAGGAAACATTTTACAAGTACTGAAATAGTGGAAACTAAATGCACCAATTATCAGTCTACACAACCACAAGGTTGCATTGCACTACATAAATACTGACCAAATGCCCCCAAAAATGCCAAGAAACTACAAGCAAGTTCAAAACAGGATATTAAAACTGTTTCTTTCAGTGAAGACCAACCAGTCCCTTTGTGTACACATTTAGTTTTATTGTAACAAAGCAACTTGTACACTTTAACGTTTAAAACTGAGCATCTTTCTTTCCTTTCCAGTGAAACAAAAAAAAAAAAAAGAATTTAAAAATAAACAAGAACAAAATTACAATAGAGAATGTCAATTCCAAATAAGATCCTACAGGTTCTGCTGATTCTCCATCAAGTGGCAGGGCTCAAAGTCATCATTAGGAGAAGATTTTATTTTAAAAGTGTCATCTTAAACTGCAAGGATGTTTGTTAAACATCACAATTAAACATGCCAAAGGAGAAGAAGCCATGTTGTCAAAATGCCCACTTAACCCACCCAAACATCTGAAACCCACCCCAGCTGACCTTCTATAACCCCATTTTTTTTTAGTTTTTTCTTTTTTTTAAACAAGAGAAAGTAGACAGATACATGTTGGTAAATGCTAACTGTCCATATTCACATAGAGACACAGTGTAATCTCTGAGCCCAATATACAGAGAAAGAAGGAAAAAAGCTAGATTCTATGCACTACTACACAGGGGCCTAGCACTCTTCAGCTTCCAGCAGAGTGAAGGGAGCAGAAGGTTTTCTTTTTTCCCACAGAACATGGTGTGTTGATTCCATAAACAGTTTTTGTTTTGAGACAGAAAGGGATAAAAATGAACTTGAAACAGAAACTGGTAGATTCTTTTCCACTGTATTCTGCTCAAGGTATTTCCCCCAAAATAAATTGTGAACCATGGTGTAGAGGAGAGAAAAAGAGACCTCAAGAGAACAAGGCGACTGAGCACAAGAAAAAAAAAGACAGCAACTTGCTCCCAGGGACTGGAGAAAAATTAAAAAGGTAAAAAGGGGGTTTGGAATCCATCAGTGTTCAATTAGTCATCTTCTCCTTCATCCTCCTGTTGAAACATAAGCAACAATTAAAAAAATCTAATCACTAAACTTCAGGTAGCACGAACTTGCAAATGCAATAACCAGAATGTTTTACTACCCTACAGACAACAGCCCTACAGTGTTACTCGTAGCATGCTGTATGATCTCTCCTTCCCTCTTCACTAAGGAGTAGTAATGCTTGCCATGAGTACAATCTACATAGAAATCAGTTAATAACTGGATGTCCCAATGAAGAAACATCAGGTTTTAAAAACTACCGTGACTTAGAATCAACTACAAACATTGACATCTAGGAAGCAAAGGGGCCACCTTTTTTCCCCTCGTTTTAAACTCTGAAGAGGAAAACGCTTCAACTTTCAGGTGCTAAATTCCAGGTGACATAACGGAGCGCAGGATTCTGGTGCCCACAACAGCCCTCCTACCTCAATACAAATAAGTTTTTGCTGCTGAAATTCAGACACATCACAGCCAATTACGAAAAACCAAGACATTCTGAACTTTAAGTTACCAACACCTTGAATGCTGTCCCTGGAATCTCACTTGCAACTAAAGGAAATTTCTAATTCCTGAACCCAACAGTCTTAGCTAAGCTGGCCATAAGCACAAATAAACCAACAGGTGGGAGGATGACAGAACTGGTTATATCAACAGAAGTTATTTACAAGTAAAGCCTTGCTAGAATGTTCACTAATTAAATACGAACTTTGTTACACAAATATCCTAGTTCTTCTAGAGCACCTCCCTTTCAAATTTACTGAAACTACTTATTTGTACTGTCTCTCATATACACAAAAAAACTTATTACTACACTGAAACCACTCCACAAGTTAAGGTAGTAACAGTTCTGCTTCTCCCCTCCAAACACCTCGTCAGTGATTGTGAAGAACTATTTTACCTTTGTAACAATGGCTCAGTATTCTTACAAGATCCCTCTTATAAATTTCTTGTGATTCTCATACACCAGAGATGGAAGGCGTACGATTACTCACCTCTCCTTCCTCTCCCTCATCATCATCTTCATCCTCCTCCCCCTCATCTTCATCTCCTTCTTCATCAATATCCTCCAATCCTTCTTCCTCTTCATCGTCATCATCATCCTCCTCTCCCTCCCCTTCTTCATCATCCATATCAGGAACCTTAAAGACACAGATGCAACATTAACTACAGTGATCAAATTCACTTTCACTTGCACCCTGCTATTATGGGTGTGGATCAACAACTTCGTGCTGTACTTACCAAGTAGTACTGTAACGGATTTGGCCAGATGTCATCCTTGATGACTTCTCCTAGTTCGTCAGCCCCTGCATCGGAGTGGTCAGTGAACCAGGTAAAGAAGCTTTCTGGCTCTTCATGCTGCCTCTTCCTACTGGCTTTGTTCTGTGTCTGGCTTGAACGTTTTGTCAGATCCTGAAAAGAAAGTTAAGAAGTTCTCTAAAGAAGCAGTCTTTACATGGCCTTTGGTTGGTTGAGGTTTTTAGTAAGCACCATTTAGAAGCATTCTTGTCTGAACAACCACAAGTAGTCACTTACTGCTCCCTCTTTCAGGGAGAAGTCTTTAACAATCTTTTGAAACCCAAACAACTCACAGAAAAAGACTGCATTCTCATGAACACAGGAAAACAGTAAAACTGCCTGTTTCTTTTAATGACCTCCATTGAAATACTGAAAATTCACAGGATCTTGCACTTGATTTATGCTTCCCAATCACAAGGAAGCAGAAGTACAGCAAGTGTTTAATGACATACTGAACTTAAAAGATCTCAGAATGGCTAAACACTACTCAGAGCATTTAGCTGTAATTGCAGCTAAATGCTACAACTACTATATACACACAACTGAAGAAACACTCAGTCTCCACACCTCTAAGCTCTGTCTTTAACTTGAGATAAAGAAATGTCTAGCCTTATCCTAAGATTTCCTACATTGAAGTCTTCAGGCCATCTTGTGTAGTTAAGTGAAAAAAACCCCCACCATAAACCGCTAAAACATATGGTCACAAAAACATACATGAATCCTGTATCAAACACCTTACCCCAGAAGCTTACAACAATCTTTTTGCCTAGTCTGAAGACTACTATCTGCTATTTCAATCCATTCTTTCTTTGATCAAACGGTAACTCCAAACTTCTAGTATTTGTTTTCTTTATAGAATCACAACATTTATAGGTTTAGACTGTTTAATGAAGAACAATACCAGAATTCACGCTGATTGTGGTATGTTGTAAAGATCATTCGGCTAGTTTGTACTGGACTGTAACTTCTTGTACAAGAGGAAAAGTTCTAGTTCTCAGTGAAAAAAAGTAAGTTTTCTTGGTCTGAGGGTGACAAAACAAGCAGTGACTTAGCTGCAACCCTCAGTTTTACTTTTAAATACGCATTTCAAATCTTCACATTAAAGTACTCCCAACTTTTACAGAAACTAACTACAGCAAATTAATTATGGCTAAATACTGTCTGGATGAAAGACATGCCCACATTATTGTGTGGCTGTGACTTCTCCAATGATGTGGTGTCTGGAAATTGAGGAAAAAAGGGAAAACCAACAAAAAATAAATCACACATCCCTATCGGACCCCCTAAACCCTGCTGTCCTCACAATTCCTGATTTAACAGTTACCTTAAGAAAACAACAGAACACAGATTCTAGATCCACGCCAAAGAGACAATCTAATGCAATTGTTAATCCCTCCCTCTCATCATACTTGTGCTTTCATGGTTTTAATGGTGGTGCTCAACAGAGCAAGAGAATTCACTACAGATCTCCATGTAAACAGGGTATTCCAAACCCTGCAAGGTAGGCACGAGCTACATACGTAGCAAAGTGGAAAGTGGGTTGAGAGGGGAAGGGAGGACAAGGCAGCTTCGATACAAAGTAAAACGAACACCATGAAAGTGACGGTATCACAGAGAGCAGCAATCATCGTTCCCAGAAGCACATACATACCTTCCCAGATTTCCATTTGATCTCAGTTGATTTTGAAGATGGGTCTCCACTTTCATTAAGGTGAAACTCTTTGGAGAGAACTTTATTTTCAAAGTATGGATTCTCATCAAAATACTGCAGAGTTGAAAGCAAAGAGTTAGAACCCACATAATGTAAAGACACGTGCCAAGTCATACCTGGTACTAACTGGACAACTGAAGAGATTAAGCTACAAACTACAACCCAATACGTGATCACGTTCAAAAAAAAAAAAAAAATCAGAAAAATCACAAGGAATTATTTAAAGTACTTACAAAATCTATTCTGTAACCTGATTTGATGTCTTCAAATTCTGTCACTTCAACTCTGGTCAAATAATGCAGTGCTTCCTCATCTTCTTCTCCCAGCAGTGCAGATACTAAGACAGAATTAGGAATCCCATATTACCAAAGCTATGAAATGTGTTTCATGCAGATGAAATACAGGGAATTGATAGCAAGTAGGATTTGAAAAGCAACACAGTCCAAGCCAACTTCTCGCAGCCCATTTTTTTCAAGTTACCAGCCAACAGACTATTAGCATTGGTGTGATTTGCATTTGCTGAGGTGAAAGCATTGTATGTTCGCTTGTTGTAGTTCAGCATTAAAAAGCAGCAAAAGCTACCTGCATACATCTCTGAAACACATTTTCACAGATGTAGTTTGCCCAATCTAAGCAGTCTACAAACTTGTTTCGCCCTCTCAGAAAGTCTGTTGTCAAGAGTCCTAAGGAGTTCACCTCCAATTAAAAAAAAACCAACTATTTTTTCTTTTTTTTTTCCTCCTCCTTTAAAGGGCCCAATTAACTAAAAAAAAAATGAGAAACTTGTTTAAAATGCAGAAAGAAAACCAACAAGGGATTTTGGTGAACAAAATGTTCCTTTGGTTAACAAATGCAAGAAATAAAAAGCTTTTAAAACGTATTCTAGGACAAAAAGGAAGTGTTTGCGTATGCAGCAGGCTTCCATTTAAACATATGCCCAGCAACACCTCTAGAAAACCCTCAGCGCTGCAAGATATTCCCATAACATGCAAGCAAACACTGAGTTTACAGAAAAAAAAGAGGGACATTAAGAACATACCTTGTGGGTGGTTGACAAATGTTGTTACCCAGAAATTTGGGATTTTGGCGATCAATTCTGACCTCTTCTGGAAGAATGGTTGGCGGAGTTTGTTGTATTTCTGTTCTACTTTCAAAATTTCCTCACTGGCTTGTTCATTCAGTCTGTAATAGGAAGAGCCACATTAACCACAGGAGAGAGAACTGAAATTTAAAGATGCATCATCAGTAGTCAGCTAAAAACGGCTTGAGTCTGATTAGACTAGTCTGCCATATTCAACAAATGAGATCTCAAACAAAAAAACCTGAGGCCCAAACCTTTAACGACTTTTAAGAAACATGCTACCAGAAGCAATCTCACTGATCTTAATGAAACGTTCTGAACACACTGTGTGTTTTGCAGCATTACATAAGGGACAGACCCTTATTTATGCAAAGCAAAGTAGTATTTTACCTCTTAAACATTTTATTTGCAAAAGACCTGAAGATGGATAACACGTAACACTATCACCTGCTCTTTGTAACTTTTGGGCAGGCAGGCAAGCTACAGCAAAGCAATTTTGTACCCCACACAAGTAAAATCTGAAGATGTAACATTTAATTGGCTTTTGCAAAAAATGCAAAAAGGCAGAGCCCTAATACTGCAACAGCTTCACATGGCCAGAGCCTCAGCAGTCACCTGCAGCCTTTGCAGGACAGTGTGCATGGAGATAAGATCCAGGCAAATACCAACATAGAACCCACAAGGAGTTTTGGCAAACGAAACTAATGTTTCAGTGACGCTTTCTATGTATTATTCTACAAGCACATGAATATATAATTTAAAAAAAAGTATAATAAAAGCTAACTTTTCAACCAAGTTTTCGGTTGCAAACATGAAAAAACTCTTTCAAAACAGAATACACAGTAACTTGAAAAACCACTCTGAAATAGATTTCTATTATCAAAACTATCACAATTAATTTAAAATTTTAAACTCGAGTTCTACCTTTTTAATTACACATACTTAAACAAGAAACCAGGACACTACTTCAGATTTTTATCATATACAAATACTTCTTACATGTAATCAAGTCAGAACACACGTCTATCTTTTGGGAGAGTTTAAAGAGACTGAGAACTACTACCGAGTGCTTACTTTACTAAATATTTTTATATTTCAGTTACATCTTCATTTCTGCTAAAACATCTGTTTACCTGTCTATTTCATTCTGTACTTCATCAATGTGTTCAATTGCTTCCTGTTGCTCTTTTTCTGAAAAACAAACAAAAATGCATCAAAATCCCTTCATTCTCAAGTCTGGCAAATCACCTGGGGTTTTCGCTTAAGACTTTTTCTAGTCATCTACTTTAGAAGTGCGCAGAGATTTCTATTAAATGTCATGAGTGTTACTAGGCCTTAAAGCTTCAGCTACTTCCAGGGTGTACTACAGCTGAAGCGCAGAAAAGTTTGACGGAACGGCACTCAAAGCCAGTTTACCTCTAGAAATCACAACTCACGTTCCCCTACTCAGTTTTACAAGTCAACTTAAATGATGAGTCAATCATGACAGATTAATAACAATTTAATTAAAAAAGCATAAGCCGTATTTGCTAAGACCAACACATTTGAAGGAACGTTACGGAATTTAGAGAGGACAGAAATATCAATAGACAGAGCGTTAACGGGGAACATGCCACATGCCACCTTCTAACAACCGAAAATAACGTTCGAAAGGACAGTTAGGAGCAGAAAAGACCTCCCAGTCGCCGTTTGACAGGTATTTTCTGGTCGGAAGCTCCCCTCGACAAAGCCTGGCAAAGCTCTGGCTTACAGGAGGACTGTTTACCTATCGCGCCGGGAGATGAATGAACGGCAGCGGGAAGTCGCTGGAGCAGTGCAGCACGCTCACTCCTCCCCCGGTAAGTTTCCCGCACGGCTCAGCCCGCGTTAGGGGACAGCTCTCCCCGGCTGCGCGGGTGGATGCGCTGCCCCCCTCCCCAGGACGGAGGGGAGGCCGGCTACGGAAAACACGTGTGTGACCGGAGCCGGCCGCGGGCGCAGCACCGCGGGGCGCGACGGCGGATCTGATGGAAGGAGGAAGGAGAGCACTGCGCCCTTCCCGCGGCGGCGGCCGGGAGGAAACCCACGGCGCGGCGACCTTTAAAAATCCCGGAGCTGCCGCGATCGCACGTGGGGACGGCGCGGAGGGCTCCATCGCCGCGCCGCCCGCGCACCGCGTGGTTCCCCGGGGCGGGCAGGCCCCGGCGGCGCAGCCGGCGCCGCTCCATCCCCGCGCGGCGGGGCAGCACCACGCGGCCGCGGCGGCGCCGAGACCAGGAGGCGGCGAAGCATCATGGCGGCGGCGGCGGAGCACAATGAGGCTCCGCGGATGCTGCTCCGGGAGGGGGGGGGGCGGGGGGGGGTCCCGCTGCTCCGCCAAGGCCGCAGCGCCCCCCGCCCGGCCCCGCCTGCGCCCGTGGGGAAGGAGGCCGGGCCGGGGAGCGGAGACAAAAGGGCGCTAACATGGCCTCCTCCTGCTGCTGCTGGGGCCTGCACATCCGCCCGGCCGACCCCGCGCTCTTCCCGCCTCCGGCCCGGCCGCGGCCCGTGTGGCTGGGGAAAATGGCGGTCGGTGCGGCGCGGTGCGAGGCGGAGGCCGCGGCGGCTGCCGCCATTCCCTTCACGCCCCCGGCGCGGCCTCACCTGAGGTCTCGTCGGCCCCATCGTGGTTGGAGTTCAGCTCCTTCTTACTGACTTTGGCCGCCGGCGCCGACATGTTGGTGGCTGCGGAGCGCGGAGGGAGGGGGGGGCTGTAACGGGACTGAGCGGAGGGGGGGCCCGGCACAGACTCCTCCTGCTGCTGCTGCTGCTGCCGCCGCCGCTCTGGCTCCCTCCACCGCCGGGGCGCTCCGGCCTCCTCCGCCCGGACCTGGGGCTCCCGGATAACAGGGGGCGGCAGCGGCGCTCGCACTGCCTCACGCTCTCCACAGCCAGAATCACCACCACCGCCGCCTCCTCCTGCTGCTGCTGGCGAGGGGCGGGCAGCGCGGCGCGCATGCGCAGCAGCCCCCCCCTCCGGGGCACTGGGGGGACGGCGGCCGCAGCGCGCAGGCGCACCGAGCCCCCCTCCGGGGCGCTGGGCAGCGGGCGGCGCGAGGCGCCTGCGCGTTCCGCTCCGCTCCTCGAGAGAGGGCGATTGCGCCGCTCTGCGCAGGCGCGGACACCGCCTCCTCGCCGCGGGCGGCCGGCGCGCAGCCGCGGAGAGGCCGCTCGCCAGCCCCGCCCCCGCCGACCACCCCACGCTGGGCGCCCATTGGCCGGGCCTTGCGCCCTCGGAGGGAGCGGGGGGCGGGGCTGGGCGCGGAGACACAGAGGACGGCGCGAGAGGCGGGAGGGGTAGAAGAGTAGGGCGGCGGCGCGCGCAGGTGTGCGGGGTGGGGTGGGGAGCGCGCATGCGTGTGCGCGCGCGCCGGCGGCCCTTGCCCGGCGCACGTGGCCGCGCGCCCTCCGCAGCGGGCGCCGCGCTCGAGGCCCGCGCGTCCCCTCAGGGCCGCCGCCCCCGCTCTGTGAGGGGACGCGCCCAGGGACAGGGTCAATCTCTCTCCTCGCGGGGGGTGGCCAAGGCCCCCCCCAGGGGAAACAGCGGTGGCATTATGGGACCACCAATCCCCACATGGTCGTGAAACGGCTGCTGTGGCGAGCAGTCCCCCTGCCTGAGGTGGCCCCTCCGGACCAGCCCCGGCCCCTCCGGTGCCTGCAGACGCTGCGTGAGGTGAGGTCACACTTCCACCCTGCCTTGCTCTGGGGACGTGGTGACCCCCGTGTCGCTGCACTCCCTCCCTTAGCTGGAACATGACCCAAAGCGACAACTTCAGATGTTACATTTTAAGGGCACAGAGGCCCTGTCAGTCACATCCAGCACACTCCGTTAATGTGGGAGCACAACTCTAGAAGGTCATTGAGCCCAGCTGTCTGCCAGCACACCTGCCACTGCACTAAGAGCAAGCAGACTTTAAATAACTCTTTTTGTCCCTTTCCTGTCCACCTGTCATGGAAGAGCTCATTGCAGCTTCACTGCTACAGCTAGCTCTGTTTTGCTCTTAAAGTAACAGCCAGAGCCACTCTTCTCCATCGAGATATGCAGCGTATCATTCACAGATGAATATTACGATAGAGATGAGGCTAAGAAAAAAGTACATCTTTGATGAAGTAAGAACTCGCCTTTTGTGTTTGCTTTTCAGTCACACAATATCATATTCTCCCTGCTTATTTCCTTTTCTGCCACCTCTTCAAGTTGCCCTTCCCATGGACTCACTCAACAGGGCCTGGATTAGTTCCTGCCTCCTCAGAGGTCTTAACTATAGTTTTCTGATTCCTGCTCCCACCTGTTGCTTCCAAATCCCAATTGCTTTTTCTTTTGTATTCCCAGCTGTCACTTCCCACCAGCTATGTCCTTGCTTCCATTGCCACCCACAACTGCTGCTGCATGTCCAGTTTGTATCGTGCTTCCCTGTGCAAACAGCAGCAGAGAGGAGCTGCCCTCCATTAGTCCTCTGCTTTCACATACAGCAATGAGGTCTCTTAACTGCTGGACACAAAAGGTAAGCAAAGCATCACGACTTTATAAATGCAAGATTAGCAAATCCTTCCCAAGAGGGATGTCTCAGGGCCTTACTGAAGCCCATCACCGTGAGATAACTTCTCTCATGCTCTGTCTGCATCTCCCAAGATCAATTAATATGGGTATCTTCACATTCAGACAAGGTAAGCTCATGTGTGTGGCTTGGTTTTCTTCCTTTTGTTTCCACTGAGTCTCTTTACTATGCAGTTGTATCTCATTTTTTCCCCCTGTTCTCTCTCACCTGTAATTTACTCTTCTATTGACTTTCTCTAGACCAACCTTTGAAGGTCTATAATTTGAAAGTACATGCCATGTTTGAAAGCTAGTTCCAAGCCAGAACATGATGATCCACGCAGCATTTGCCTGCTCCCTTCTAGAATTCCTTGTTTAGTCTATGAATTCCTAGGTATTCCTGAAGTACATGATTAAGGTGATCCACTGATGTGTCTAAAGTCAAGTAATCATGAATATTAACTGCTGTACTGTTAAAAACTATTTCCATGATCTGTTTATCCTACCCTAAAACTAGCGATTATCAAGAAAAGAGTATATATTAATTATATATATTAATATTAAAAGAAACACTTTAAAAATACATTTAATTTTGAGACATAAAATACGAACCTATGCTTTCATGAGAAAAGAGACAGCAGAGTTCAATTTGGGGGGGAGGAAGTTGTGTTCTTTCACATAGTTACTTTCCCTTTTTGCTTGCTTTCTTCAGTTTAGTGCTGGTGATGTGTTGTTCCCAGCTTTCTAATAAACCTTTTGTCCTAACTCTTCCTCAGTTCTCTTCCTGTTAGAAAAGTTATGTTAACATCAATACTTCTTCTCCAATTATACATCCTTTCTCTTCAACTGACCAGGCACTATTGCTTTAACAGCCTGTACTTTCTGCTTTTCAAACACGTTGCTTACACAGTTCAACTGTGGTCTGACTTCTGGGTACATTTCATAAAAGGTCTCAAAACAACAGGTGCTTACATGCTTCTGGGGCTTGGCTCAAAGAATTTGACAACAATTCACAGAATGATGCCCTCTCTGCACTCTCCTCCTTGCTTTATAGAAAATAGAAAAAGTAAAACTAAGCCACTGAGTTAGAGGAGTTGTTCAGCCCCAGGAAGGATCAGAGGAGAGCACCCAGCAGCTTTTGCAGCCGAATTGATTTACTGTTTGTTCTTGCTGCATTGTTAACATGTATGCTCAGGAGGAACATGACTCAAATATTTGTGAAGCAGCAAGTAGCAGCACAACTCTCAACTCAGTCTGAAACTGTTCCTCTGTGTAGGTACCCCAAACCCCATGTACTTTCATTATAAAGGAAGGAAAATAGTATCTAGGTGGTATAAAGCCTTGTTGTTACACGAGTTACCTGCTGTTACACAAGAATTTCAGAAATTACATGCCATGCTTAGACCTAATATATAACTGTTTAATATCCCTGGTGCTGTAACAAAAAATAATGAATACTTAGAGGTTTAATTGATAAATATTCAGTTACCACCCTTCACTTCTAATATTTTTCATTATCAGTAACTAACCTCTAAGGCGGTTTTAGTCCCTGAATAACTGTTGAGGGGTTAAAATGTACAGTTATAATCCTATGATATGGTGGGGTGAACGTATTTAGAGAAGATAATGTCCTTCTCTCATCTTCTTGCAAGACGTTTCTCAACTCTGATTACATCCAGTATAATAGAACAGTAACATGTTTTCCTGAACCAAGTAGCTATGCTGCCTCTATCACAAATAGTTCTTTTCCCTCCATATTACAGAGTTAGTATTCCTGCTTTTGTTTGAACTTCAGATTGCACGGTTCAAGTTGCGAAACTATACAGTATGTGGCATCTTTCAAACTCAGTGCAGGAGTAGTCTGGTGTTGACAAATAAGGGAGTTAGATCTTTGCAGCCTGCCGGATGGCAATAACTTTGTCAGACAAATGAAGAAGATTTGTGTTAGTTTTCCTTTATGTATATTTGGGATATAGGGGGGATTTGGCAGCAGCTGATAATGATTAATGGCCTTAGAATTTACATAAAACGTATCAGTAACTGCACGTTTCTCTCAAGAACTGAATGAACAGAGCTTCTTTGTAAAGATAATCTCATTTTTGCTCCTTGATGTAAAAGTTCAGATGTCCCAATATTTCCTTCCTTAGGTAGGTATGTTACTACAAGACAGAGACATAATTGGTAATCATGCTTAGTTTCTGGAATGTCAAGTCAGCTGTAAATTTTAAACACGAACGCCCGATTTGGCAAGTGAAATCAGAAAATGTGCTAAATCCTCTCAAATACAATGCAATGATGTGTGAAAAAGAAAGAAGAGTACATTTCCTTCTAAGTATTTCTGCAAGGCAAAATGGGCATACATAGGATTATGCAAGTCAATATAATTAATAGCAACTTACATTTTTATAGCCTTCCATCCCAAAGAATCTCACAGCCTTTACAGAAATTATTGTAGAGAAATATAAAACAAGGATCTTTTTACCACTGCTGAAATGCAACCAACTGCTTCACAATTGTACATCTATGCTGGGAGCCTGGTCTTCCACAAAGAACTTGCAGACTGGGACTCTGTATTAGGAACAAAGATTCCCCCTTGGAGTGCAGGACAAAATTTTTTAGAGTATATGAAAGCTTTTAAATTACTGAGTACACCAGTGAGTTGAAGGCTGCACAACATCTCAAACACACATAAGCTTGTACTTGATAGTAAAGTCTGACTGGCATATCAGTGCTCACTCTAAGCAGCAGGCAGAGACACACCGGCTGGTTTGCTGCGTGTAATCAGTTTGACAGCCCCCAGGAACTGCCGAGTCTCCATGACCCTAGAAAGGCAGTTTGGCACACATATTAAACAGTCAAATGCCTCCCCTCCAACTGTTTATCCATCTCCACTAGTCACAGACTTTCCTAGTCGAGCACTCGCATTAGAACTGAATGGTTAGATAATGACAGAAGAATCTTCCACGTGTCCTCACAGTTGTTGCAGTTTAAACCCTCGGATGAAAATATTTCTGGGCTGATAACTGCCTTTGAAGCAGGATGGTGGTTCAGTAACACAGACGACAGGGAGTGACTAATAGTATGTAGTTGAATAAATCCAGTGATTCTATTTGGGTATTTTTAAAAATTTTTGGTAAAGTTCCCATTAGGCATAGCTGCTCAACCTGATTTTTATTTTTTCCTATACCAACATTTTTAACTTACCAGAGCACTTGCTTGTAATCTTTGAAGAGCTGGATGGTCATGTAACACTAGTGCTTGTTCCCAGATGCTAGAGACAAAGAGGCAGTCAAAATATTCTTAAAAATCTTAAATTAAATTCAAAGTCAATGAAACCTAAGACACTGCTGAACATGAGACATAAGCTTTTCAGATATGTGGGTGCTTAAGAATGTTTTGCTCCTATTTTTCACGTAAGGTGTGCAGTTGTGAATTTTGTAGGGAACTGAACTTATCTGTGCCTTCCAGAATATTAGGGGAAGTTGTTTACTGGAAAATTCTCTCGAAGTTACATTCTGCATTATGAAATTACGAGTCCTTGCCCAAAGAAACATTTCACTGGAGAAGTTTTCTGCCCTTCTTGACTTTCATTCAGATTTTCTATCTCAGACATTGATGTTGTCCTGTTCCTTGGCTTAGGTGGAGCCCTGTGGGTGTTAACCACCGATCGACTGTGCCAATGGACACACATATAGATGCTGTTGCAAGTCCAGAACTACTGAATTGTAGTTTCTAAAAGCAAAAATGTTTAAATATCAACTTGCCCAAATGTGCTACTACCACTTCCAGATATGAATATCCATCTCCTCTTGCCTGAGGAGTTCACAGTCCAAGATAGGATCTGAAATGTACAAAATTTTTATTTGAAAACATGTATTGGCATATGCAAACGTGTCTCTTCACTATCTGCAACACCTGCAGGGTGTTACAAGGCAGGTATTTAGATTTCATTGGTGCATTCACACCAGGAGATGTTCACAAGCTATCCACAGGGACACAAAATTACTAGGTCGCAGGACAGGACAGACATTATTAGAGCCACTCCATGCTGCACTGAGGCAATGGAAGACTTCAACAAGCCTAATACAGCTACAGTTTCACAGAAAATATCTCAAGAACAAGATATTTATTTGAAATAGTCTGGTGATTAAAGGATATATGTTGTGGTTGGCTTTGTGTTTATGTTTGAGGCTTTATTTTAATACATGCACTCCTGCATAATGAAACCTCTGAACAGAAGTTGTTGGAAAAACTGACCCCTTACAATTATTCCTAGGTAGAATGATCAATTACAAATAAAGACACTTTCAAACTGGAATACTGCAGTATTTATACTGGGAGTTATTCTGGAATAGCTGTGCCAACCAAATTTTCATGTAGAAGGCCCTGAAATAATTCACAGGGGAAGTAGCTGCTAGTCTTTGCTTTCCTTCAGCGGTGCTATGTCTGAAGAAAGGCTGTAATTTCCTCACAGCTAGGGCAGAAGCTCTAGTGCTAGATAGAGTCTTTCTAATGAGACACAAAAGACATGGATAAAAATTCATGGAAGTGACAGTATTATAAATTTAAATGAATGCTGAATGGAAGTTTTAGGATAACTAAGCAGTAGGGGTAGAGCACTGCTGAGGACTAGGGAGAACTGTAGTTTGTGCTTCTGTGGGTTCTCCTGCAAGGAGACTTTCAGATGATCCTCTCCCTCTTTTCCACTCATGGGAAAATTAAGAGGGAGCCAACATTTCTACAAAGACAATCTATAAATGTTTGCTTTCCAGGATTTTAACTCTGGCCAATTCCTGACGCTCCTACTTATCATCTCCTCAGTCCTATAGCAGGAAAACTCTTCCTGAATCCTAAACAAAGTTGAGTAACACTTCAAGATTTGGTCCCTCCGGAATAGCAGTAGAGACTAAAATTTTACACTATGTATATTCCATCCATTGTCTTGTTACCAACTGGCAGCTGTTTTTGTCGTTAAAACCTTCCCTTGTTACGTAGTGCACTATCGATATTTGAACTCTCAGGGGGAGTAACCTCTGTTTCTAGCCAGAAAATACCAGATTAAAGTAAACACATGCAACATTGCTCAGTGAAGGGCGAGTACGTTATTTACAATTCCGTAGTTTCAAGTTGGCATTATTCAAACATTTGCAGTATATCTTGAGTCTTGTGTAGGAGTATAGTGACAGAAAAGGTGAAACAAAAGAGAAGAAAATACTTAGGGATCTGTCATATACAGTTTTTGCTATAATAATACATTGTACACGTTATTACTTTTATCTGAGAATGTCAAAGCTCATTAAAAAAATCTAGTTAAATATAAAAAGCTCTGTGAGGAAAGTAATTCTTTTATTGGTAGGTTAACTGAATGCCAGAGTTATTCAGAGTTATTCCTCATTAGAGCCAGAGACAGAACTCAGGAATAGAACTAGTCTCCAACTTCGGCTACATAAAATGCTGCACGAGTTGCCAACAATGAAGATCTGCAAGTGGAATTTGGTTAATTGTGTCAGTCTGTAGGAACGCTTATTATTTTTTGGTATTACAATAGCTCTGGGAGTCCGGAGAGTTCTGTGACTGTGATCCCTTTGCGCAAGGTGCTATCTGAACACACAGCAAAGAGGTGGTTCTGTCTTGGAGGAATGTGAAGTCTTTCAGGACATAGTTTGACCAACTGTTTTTTGGTAGAAGTTGCTACTTATGCATTCCCCACCACACATTCCTCCCCTCTTCCCTTTCTCACTGTCCCTGAATTCTGTCAGTGCAGTTGTGGTTTGTTTTTTTTTTGTGTAACCCCATGTTAAATTGAATCAGGAAACTGACTTTAATTACAAATAGTCCCCATAAAAAACATTTATTTTTAACTCTGACTAGTACCTGATCTGGTTCCCTGGTGCAGATGCATGAACAACGTTACCCTCAAGAAAGAGGGTCCCACGAAGGCAGGAATGAACAAGGAAAGGGTAAGGAACACGTTGCATAAGTCTTGCTTACTTAGAAGAGGTGTGTGTTTGTCAAATTGTGCCCTTAACTTAGCCTAACCATGACAAGGTTGTAATTGTAACTGGTGTGAAAAAAAACAGCAAAATTTTTTTGGTAAGTTTTGTTTAAATTAACACAAGCAAGTGGAATCTATCAATAAACAAAAGAGCTGCTCTGCCACCGCAGGTGATGCTGTAAAAGTTTTCAAAGTAGAATTTGACATCATTGGCAAAAAGTCATCCTTCCCCTTTCAGATTCAAAAATAACATCTGTCAGAAACACATAAAGGAAATAACCTTTAAACTCCATGTTTGCTTTTGCAGTGGTATGACTGGAAAATAATTTCATCTGCCTTTGCAAGGGGGGGGAGGGGGGGGCTGGTGTAAAACAAAGTAGAGACCATTTCCCTCCCACCACAGTCGTACATCTATTATCTGACTCACCACTTCTGGGACTCCTTCTGGCAGCACTGGTTTTATTGCACTGAAAATTCAAGCATGTGAAAATATTCCCTATTTTCAGGTTACTTTGTTCACTGTTTCGTTCAGGTCAGTATTCCTTCCTTTAGAGGTTTGGAACTCAACATTCAGTAAGTGCTGGATATTGCTGTTCTTAAGCCTTGTGAGAAGGACCAGCACAGTGGAAAGGAAGGGGGGAGGGAAGGGAGAAATGAAAGGGGAGGAGAGTCCATATCTGAAGAGAGACTCCAGACTAGAGAAATTTTACTGACATCCATTCAGTTTCCAGCAGGGTCTCCTTCAAGGGCTTTTACTGAGATCCAAAGGCCCTTGCAATTCACAGAGGCATTTACATGCAACGTTGCCCTCTGGGAGTTAAGGTATAACTGTACTCCTGGATAATAATAACAAAGAATACTACCAGACTCCTATTGAAATGTCAACCAGGCACTACTGTTGTAGAAAGTAACAAAGAGATGCTAATATAATTAATTATGAAGCCTCAGTACCCTCATTAACACATCTTTAGTGCCTAGATCTTTGAAAATCAGCTGTATAAAGTGACTGTCAGAGTTAATTCCTTATAAATTGCCTCCTGTCACATCCCAGCACTGCTGCAAGTTCTCTCGGGCCTTGTTGATGCTAAGAAATCTCGGGTTTCTTTTTAGTACTGATGCAGTTATACTGGTGTTATTAAAGGTATAAGCTGTTGCATAAGCAGGAGTTTGTCAGGCTAGAATAGAGCAAAATAAAAATGCCTTTAGTCAACCCAGCTTCCACAGTTGGTAGCATAAATAGGAAAAGTTTCAATCAATTAAATGGAAAACTAAGGACAAAAGAAAAACAGGAATGAAAGGTGTCACATAATTTGGCATTAAAATGTTTCCGGACCTTTTTTTAAATTTGAGGATCGCAGCCAGTTTATAGCTCTCCCTCCTCCTACTGCCTTTACGACAGCATTTCAGCTCCAGGCCTCATTCCAGTGCATCCTCCCTCCCCACCACTCCTACTTACAAATATATATTTCAATAGACTTAGGCTACATGGAGTTCCAAAACCAGCATGTAATTGGTGCAATTGTCTTTTACACTTCTCCACAGAGAGCCACATTCATGCCTTCTTAAGCCCTGTTTTGTCATGTTTTCACTCTTTTTTTTGGTTTTTTTTTTTTTTTTTTTTAAAGTTAGACTGGCATCAGTATTTGTGTTGGGAACCCTACATACACACTAAAGAAAAAAGTTACCCAGACTGGCTATATTGGTGGTTCATTCTGTTATTTCTGAGTACCAGACTACTCTCCTGTCATTCTCCTAAAAGATAAAGGTGCCATCTCACAGAAGCGATAAAAAGAAAGCGATCATTACAAATCACTTGGCATTTTCTGCAGCAGTCGAAACACTCACACTGACATATCCAATTTGTCTATACAAGATTTCTGCTTCCCTTAATCTTCCATGTGCTTTTGAGAAGATGGTAATCTTTCTGCAGTGCATAATTTTGTAAATCTCTGTGTGTGTTTGTATATGCTCCAGGATCCTTTGGGATCCTTGCTATACTTGGGATAACAGACCAATCAAAATGGATATTTTTATTTGCCATTTCAGAAATGGCTTTCACACTAAGGGTAAGATGATTTTGCCAGTCTAGCTAAACTGGCAATTTGCAAACTCTCTAAATGGAGGTGAAATTTATATCAATAAAAGGAGTCCTTGCAAATCTGGCTTTCCTACTGCATTAGTTAACATCATGGTAGGAACATTATTTTATTCTCTACTCTTAAATTACATATCTATATCCCAGTAAAGCTATGATCTATTTATTTATCATTCAGTGTTCACAGAAATAATGTATAAGAAATTAAAATAAATAAATAAATATATAGATTTCTGAAGAGCGATCAAGAACTATCATGCAGATTCTGCTTGCTTGCTTTACATAAGTACAAATCTGATGATATTGAGTGGAATGTAACTACTTATTTCTGAATGTCCTTTTTTGAAACAACACTTCTACAAAGAATAGCCATTTCTATTCAGATGAGTAATACCTGTCCTCAATGCTTTTTGACGTAGCCAGTTGCTTTACACATATCAGTTAAAATTCCAACAACTGTTCTGAGATGCTATAGACATAGTATGAGTTGAGGAAGTGATGTACAGAACAGATAAATAATTTTTACTCATACATAGTTACCGAATATGAGATTAATTTAAGGTATCTCAGCATTTTCTTCCATGTTGTCAGCGCTGCAAAGGGTCAGCTACCTTTTAAGAATGGCATGCCAGATTGTACTTTTATTTCTGAGATTAGATGGTGGGCATGCTGGTACAAACTCAGCAGGAACTAGAGGCTGCTGAGTCTAAAAGGAGAGAGACCCTGCCAATCACCTTGTTGACAGCATCAAGCCTCTGTCCAAGGCAGAGGCTCCCAGCTGCCACCGGATTCGGAGCACCATGACAGCCAGGAATTGGGATCCTGAGCCTTTCACGGATGCCTCTTTCGATATGCCATGGCTCTTGGCCCTGTGCCAGCTCTTGCTTGCCATTCAGAACCCGCCAGCGGGGTGTCTTTGCGCCCCTGTGGTGGTAGCTTGCTGACACCTGCCACAAAGCAAGCTTTCCCTGTGCTCCTTCCCACTTTGGTTACAATTGACTAAAATCTTTGTCTTATTATCAGTGTAGAAATCAGTATGGGATAGGCAATACCTGTACAGTGCAAGAAATCATACCTATAATATTTAATAAGGATCCCCCAACTCTAATTCTACAAAGCATAACAGATCTATGATTTTAATGGCGATGGATTCTTTTTATAATGCATCGTGTCTCTAGGTGTAACAGAACTTCAGAAATGAGGCAACATGTTTTCTGCCTAAATTGAAAATACGGTTTTAAAGCAAAAATGGTGCAGCATTTGCAGGGACATTTGGGAGAGGAAACAGGGAAAAGGAGGTCAGAAATTAGAGAAGATGCATGAGCCTTTTATGAACGGCCTTGGAGAAGCAATAGCTGGAGGATTCACACAGCCTGAGGTAACCCACCGAGTCCACGCAACCCTCATTAAGCTACTGAGCATCTGACTGGTTACATTGACATTGTGTTCTTAACACTGAACAGTTGTGGTGGGCTTTCTTTCCTTCAGGTTTAGTGAATCTGTGAATACCTGATGTTTTAAAATCACAAATCTCTAACAAAAAGAAGTAAGATGTGTACATTAGCAATGCATCCACAAAATACGTATTGGATATGGTTGAAACACCGCTCTGCAATTTAGAAACGTGGGTCCTGTTCTGTCTGTCACAAATTCCCATCATGATTGGGTAAGTCATCGAACCCTTAAACCTGAAATTTTCCCTGCCAAAAAATGGCACCAACAGTTTTTTACTAAAGGTAAAATAAATGCTTGTGGTATATTCTGAGATGAGGAGCATCACAGGTAACACTGCAGATAAACAGACTTCAGTCAACTCGTGACTTCCTGGTCTTGCATTTGAACTCCCAAATCACCACCTACAGTAGTGCAGTAGGGTCCTGCTGTGGCTAAAAACCTTTGGAAACGAGCTGTACCAGACAATTGGTGAAACTAAAGAGGTGTCTTTTTAAATAATGCTGCAGATGTAAGGGGCTTTTCAGTAATTTTCCTTCTGGGTAACATCTCGATTATTTTTCCCTAGAGGTATTTCCATTTAACGCAAACCTCTGAACCTCAGTGAGACTAACTTCTAGATCAGTAGAGCAAACAACCTCACTCTAAAGCAAGTGACACTTAAGACCCAGTTCAGAGCTAAACAATAGGGGAATAACGGATCAGGTATTGTCTGTACCCAAGTAACAAGTACAAAATGTCAGCATAAAGCCAGTTCAAACTCTATATTGCATACTTGGGTTAATTCAAAGGCAATACAGTACCCAGGCCTGGGTACCCTTAGTGCCCAGGCCTCATCCAAACCTAATTTGTCACGCTAGGCAATCCAGTAGTGCACAGGTTTGAAATGAACAATCAGAAAAACAGAATTAGGTCTCACTGGTTATACTAGTTAGGGAGACAAGTAGGTTCTGGAGTGATGATTCTTTGCTACAAACCCTTTCTATTGCTTGAAGAGTTTTCTTGTTTGGCTGTGTTTTGTTTTCTTTTTTGATAAATGAGAGTATGTAAAAAGTTCTGTTCCTCTGAACAGAAGCATCAGTCAGTAAAAGGCGATGCCTTTGATCCCATTTCAAGCCCCTCACTGGCAATCTAAGCCCCCAGAGCACTCTCAAGGCCAAGATACTCTGTTCTTGTTTGAGCTATGCATGTTGTTTTCTTCATCCTTCCTTACTTGCATCTGTTTGGGGTGGAGGGAATGGAGGGGAAGATGTAAAAGGGGAAGGGTCAGTTATCTCTCTCTATTTTTGGGTACAGACTGCTGTTTTGGCTGTCTGGAGCCTCAGCAGAACTCAGTTGTTCCATTTATCACAAATAGAGGGCGGCTACTGCACCCACTAGTGGGTGAATTTTTACTGAGATGTAGCTTAGAATACTTGTTTTGCTCCAGGTCAGAGAAATCATACCCCCAGTGTGCACGCTTATTGTTGTATCTTACTCTTTCTTCTGATACTTTCTCCCCACACTTTCTCTTTACCCCAATATTCTCTTGTTTGTTTTCTGATGCTGGTTAGCTCCATTATGTGAAAGCAAAAACTTACTGATACTTTATCTCATGAAATACAAAGAAGAAAAAGCACAGATCAGCACTGTAGTAATAATAGCCACTTTAGACACTTAGTAGCCTCAGGCTAGTAACAACCCTCCTGCAGTTATCTGTGATTTTACCTTATTTCCAGTGTAGTGTTACTATGTCAAAACAAAAATATCTATGTCTCTGATACTGCTATGCCAGAAAGAAAAACTGAAATACTGTTGATATACTGAAACCCTAGAAAATCAGAGATACTGGAATAAAGAAGGATTAAACTGCACTTACTTAGAACAGTCATCTTCTGGAGCTGTTTGCTCCTCTCTCATCCTCAGGGAAGAAGTAGTCCAGACATGCACCACATTACGGGGAACATGTACTACATTTGCAGTAACTTTGCATATTGCCTGCTGAAAAATTTGGTTTTGGTCTGTTTCACATATTCAAATTCCAGTTTTCTTATCTCACTTTGCCATCTCATAACACACAAACTTTTATCCTTAAATTCCCTCTGACAAGTTATTTAAAGTTTTTAAATTGCAGTTTGCGCTCAGCATTTTTATTATGATGCAGACGGTATATAAATTCACGCTTGTAATATTTACTCTACCACCAAACAGTAATATTCCTTGGCAGTTCTAATCATACCAATTAAAGGTAATTTAGTGATGACTTAAGATGATCTATTTATAGATGATAGATCTTAAACATTAAGAACCTCTTAAAAAAACACTCTGCTGTTGGGTTCAAATATTTAGTATCAGTTATTCAACACAAAGTAAACTGAGATTAAAAAATCCTCCTCCTTCCTGTATTTAATGATTCGCAGTAGAAAAACTCATCCAACAATGCTCGCTTTATGTACTTTTAATAGGGCTGGTGCATTTGAATAGAAAATATATTTATTTCACTCATTAAGGGATGGATTATCTTGTCACTGTTTTGCATCTTCAAGCTGGTCTCTTACAAAATCAGCATTTCTCAGTAAGCGCCATACTAGGATTTCACCAATAACAGCAGCAGAGAACTGTTTTACGATATAGCAGTTGAGGTCTTGAATGAATACACTGAGACAGAACATCAAGTATTTTCTCCAGAGAAGGGCCTGGAATCCTGCTGTGACAAAACCAGTACATTGTTTCCAGCGCTCTTATGTCTTTTACAGCTGCTTTGTAAATGGATGTTTAAAACAAGGTGGAAACAGAAAGCTGAATGAGAAATGAAGAGTGAAGTAGTCTCAAACCCACGGCTCCAGACACCTGGTTGAAAGTCTAAAGAAGAGTTCTAGAGCTGTGGCTTTTGAGATGTTTCACTTGTGTTAAAATTGGTAGAAAAGGACAGCAGAGTATACTTTATCATTAAGTATTGGAATTCACGTCCTGACATTTGACCTGATAAAAAATAAGCCATACCACAAAAAAAGCACATTAAAAAAAAATAACCTTCTCGGTCAAACCAACGGTCCATGTAGTCCATTATTTACATTATATGGCAGTGACCAAAGGCGAGGTGCCAGGGGCCTGCCTACCGGAGAAGTGGGCTATGAAAGGGGTCAGAGTCGCATCCCATCTCCTGCTGCCACTGTTGGAGCTTCCACACGTACCAGCCACCTCCCACTGCAGGAGATGCCGAACTTGAACGCTGGAAATTCAGATTAACGCCAGTGCTAATCAGAGAGTACAGGGCTAAAAGGACCATCAGGCCCACCCAGGAATGCATTTATGTTCTTAGCTGTACTGTGGAGTATCATGAAGGGCCACACAAACCAGGGGAAGAATCACAGCAGATACACAGTACAGGATTTCAGTTCCATCAGGACTTTTTTCCTGACTTTTGAAGGAGGTGCCACTTAACCTCTTTCTCCTTCAATTTCACTATCTGTAAAATGGCTGTAATAGTTTTTATCATGAGTTTTATTTCACTATTATTTGTGAAGTACTTTAAATTCCTCTGAAGAACTGTTGCACTCAGCTCTGACATAAATGGATTCACATGTGCTAAAGCAGCGCTACGTCCGTTCTCACGAGCGCCTACTCTGTATCCTGCAATCCTGATTTTTACATACAGGCCAAACTCCTTCCCAGCAACAGCAGGAATAACTCCGCTGAAGTTAGTGCATCTGTGCCTGCTTATGCCAGAGCTAAATTTAGCCTGTGCGTTCATCATTAAGTTGTTCCAATGGAGTTACAATTAGAAAAAACCCTATAAGCACTGTCATACCTGTTAGGAATAATTACTTAAGGAAGCTGTGACACCAGTAAATGTTTCTGCAGATGACAGTTATCCAGCTGTACCCGCACTGACGGGCAGATGTTGCACCAGGTTAACTACAGCTCTCCGGTGCTCCCGCGAGGAAAGCAGCCCAGCTCCGCCAACCCAGCTGGCGTGCAGCGAGCTCCGAGTGAGGTTAAACTGTAATTTACCCACAGTACAAATTACCATAATTCCCTCATCAAAACCAGCGAACATAAAAAGCAAAGAAATCAAAATGTACCCTGGGCTTTACACACACGTTTGAAGTTGCCTCCCGTACCCTTTTCCTCAGCAAGCTATACGCTCACCAGAGCAGTGTACTTGACACCCCGCTTCTGGCATTACTAATAATTCCTCCTCCGGAGCAGAGCCCCAGGCCTGTGTCCGCGCATCACGGCCTCAGGCAGCGGCGCTCCGCCACGGGCGCCCGCGGCTCGGGCGCAGCCTCGGGGGATTCGTACCGCTGAGCGCTGCGGGATTTTTGCGCCGCCAGTCGCCGAATACCCGATTTCTCCTCAAAAATCGTTTCCCTCGCACTGCGGCCCGGTCCTCCGCCCCGCGGCTCCCGCCGCAGCCTGCCCCCGCGCTCGGCTTTGTCGCCCCCACCCCTCCGCCAGCCCGGCGCCATCTTAACTCCTGGCAGCCTCTGCGCCTTCTCGCCCGTGCGGCCACTTGTGCCCCCGGCGGCGCGGCGGGACCAGCCGGGGCGCAGCGCGGGTACGGCTGGGGCGGCCGAAGGGGGAGGAGAAGCCCCCGCCCCACCTACGGCATTAACAAAGGTACCGGCCGAGGCACCCGCCGGCGCCGGGCCCAGCCCGTACCCCTCTGCCACATGGAGCCGCCACCCGCCCAGCGCCTGCCCTTCCCCAACATGGCACCCGCCCGGGTCAGTTTACCGCCCGCAGACCGGCGTCCCCGTCGCTCGGGGTGACGTCATCTTTCAGCGCCTCGCCCGTTTCCATGGGAACCCGCCGAGCGGGCAGGGGGAGCTCGCCGGGCCGCGACCCCCCGCCCCTCTCGCCGCCATGTTCGCGGATGGGACGGCGCCCGGCGCCGACGTGGAGTCGCTGTGGAGGAGTGCCCGGAGCGCGCGCTGCGAGGCGGTGAGAGACCCCGGGCGGCCCTCGGGGCCTTGGCCTTGGCCTCGGCCTCGCTCCACGCTCTTATACCCCCGGGAGGCGCCGGGCCGGGCCGGGCCGGAGTGGCTCTGCACCTGCACCTCCCCTCCGCCCCCGGGCCTGCTGAAGGGGCGGCCGTGCTCCGACTTGTCCCCTCCGTGCCCGTCGGTGAACCCCCCGCGTGTCCCGCTGCTCTAGCTCGGCCCGGGACGGAGACCTTCCCCGCAGAGAGTTTGCAGAGCCGGTGTCTGCCTCCTGGCTCTGCCCCTTTGCGGCATTTTACGAATTTAGGCCCTTGATACAAATTTGCAAAGAAACGCACGTGCAGCTGCCACAAAGCCAGTAGTTTGAGAGCTGATAATGCTGCACTTGTCATCGTGTTTGGTGTTTGCTATTCCCTCTGGAGGCTCGCTGCCTTTTTGCTTTCTCTCATCCTCCCCATTCCATGCTGTAGAGCACACAGCCTGAATTTGACCGGCATTCATGTATCTCTGCCTCATACCAGATCCCGTGAGGGTCACAAATACGTGGCGACACCCGGACAGTTACAGAGGCACCTGCTTTTAACCGTGAACCAGAGGTGTGCAAATGTGCTTGAATGTCTCTCTGAAATGCTGAAAAGGGGAAGATGCTTTGTATGTTTTGTGCAGCACTCTTTTTTTTCTGTTTGGATTATAGACTGTCTGTCTTCTTTTACTAGAAAAGTTGCCAGACTGTGAGAATTTCAACAGTAGAAAGTGCAGCACAGTCTCATACTAGCCGAGATGCTGGCGTGCAGACGGATCAAAGTAAAGATGCTGTCCAAGACTTCCAGCAAGAAGTCCAAATAGATTACACTAGCCTTCTATCATTCCTTCAGAGAGTGGAGGATGCTGTTATCAAAGAGCTAAATAAAAACTGGAAAAGCCGTGCCTTTGATGGCTTTGAAGTGAACTGGACAGATCAGAATGAAACAGTAAGTTGACAGAATTCAGACCTTTGTTATTCCCCAAGCAGAGCGGGTTGCAGTCACTCTAACTCGTTAGTTCTGTTTCTTACTGCTGTGATTGTTCTTGCCAGATTCTAATAATTAGAAATTTCTAGTTGTTTTTTCTCCAGCTTTCTCCCTTGCTCGTGGCCTGGCCTCACTTGCTCAAACTGTTCCTCCTGCTAGTGACTGTGTTACAGCAGCTTTGTGAGAAGGAAGCCTGCAGTTGGTGTAGGCTTATCTTTCTCTTCCAGTAGCCCCTTTAGAGCATGCCAGAGTAGCAGGTCGCTCAGAGCAGTTGCAGGCAGTGATTTGGCAGCTCTTCCTACTTAGATTGTATTTGTTTAGTGTACAGTGCTCAAGAGTGGAAGCAATTTGTATCAGTCAGTGCATGTTGGTACCTGTTTTCAAACCATTGCTTGTGAAACTTAGTGCTGGAGTCATACCTGGGGGGCTGTTGTAAATCCTCATGGCACAGCCTTCCAGAGTTGTCGTGCAGCCTGTGAGAGGTAAATATGTGGCGACAGTTGGTTTGGTAGGGTCATGTCTTGTGGGTTGTTTTTTCCCAATAGGAATTAAACAACTTTTTCATGTATATCTGTGTGCTGCTCGGACAGAGGGGAAGCCAACGCTGTAACCATACAATCATATGCAGGGGCCTGCACAGATCTCATTTCTCTGTGTTTGGAGGTTATTGCTTGAGTGCTTGAATCTGATCTCTTCCAGGTGTTGTGTTTGCATACGCTGTCATACCCAGAGGCTCAGGATCAAAACTTACAGGTTACCAGTGTCTCTTGGAATGCAACCGGATCTGTGGTTGCCTGTTCCTATGGCCGGTGAGTATCTGAATGGAGTGAGAGCGCAGCTGAGCCTGGTGTGACGTCTCAGGCTGACCTGAGTTTCACATACATTCACTTTGTCTGCAGTAATAAACTAGATATATATATATCCACCTTATGCAAGTTAAATAATTTATATTTAAAGAAACAAAATCTCCAGGCAGTCTTAAGTGATGGCTTTTATTTCTTCTACCTCCCCGCTGCCCCAGAAATGGATACATGTACTCTTATTGCTTTGTTTCTAGATAGATTCTGTTTGGAAAGAAAACGTAAAGAGCAGATGCACTTGCAAATATATGTAGGTGAGGTTTGGAAGTAGGTGCTTATCTTCACTGAAGATCGTGTTGTTTTAATGTGGTCTCTTAGCACCCCGGATGAACCTGGCACCCGTTCACGCGTGCGCCTGACGCCACGGACATGTGCTAACAAACATGTAGGGATTTCTGAAATGAGGGTTGGACAAAACAGTCATCTAATCCAGTGCATGTCTATAGCAGCCTCTCCTTTCTGTGCCCTACCGCTGCCCTTATTCCTTCTCCATTCTGCTACCATTTCCTTAGATTAAAAGCCCCAGCAAAAAGGATATTCATGGGTGAATGTGTAGGGAAGAGCAAAACAGGGCAAACGTGTATGTTACTTGCTCCTGCTCTTCCAGTCCACAGCTGCTTTCGGATTAGAATGTGGTTTCTGTGTCTGTGGTTACCCTCAGCAGAATTCCCTTCCATGAACTTACACAGTCTCTGTGAATCTGTGTAAACTTTTAGCAGCTACTGCATCCTTTAATAAGGAGTTTCAACTACCCCTTGTATGGAAAATTGCTCCTTTTATTTGATCATATCTCTTCCAATAAAAGGATTAAGAGCATCAAATAGAGGCAGTAGAAGTCAGGCTCAGAATCATTGCTTCCTGTCCTGACCACCGACTGTTCTGTAGATCTCTGTCCTCCATATCATCTCCTTGTAGCAAGACAGGACATCACATTGGTCAGGTGGTGCTAGTGACAGAATACACATAACATTTGGTGAGCATGTGATGAGTGAAACAGGTAGAAATAATGAAATAGAGTGGCAGGTGTCTGTTGGCATCCCAGAGAAATAATTCATGATCCACTTGTGACAAACAAGTATAATGGGCATGGGGACTGGATTGAAATCTCTTGAGCTGGGGTGCGTGGCATGATTTGTGCAGGGTCATCAGCACCATTTGGTGGTTGTGAAGAATGTTCTCTGTTCCTGGGGAGGCACCTGGACTTCAAATCATGCTGCTTCTCTCAGGCAAAGCAAGACTCGGCAAGTCTTTTCAGCCCCTATCAGTCCTCCAGGTAATATATTTCCTCGCTGGGTATTCTCAGACCCTGGCTCTTTGAGTGCTTGTTTAGAGGAAATGTGGTTTGCAAATCAGCAGCAATTTGGTCTCTTTAGATTTTTCATTCCCAGATACTTGTAGCAACTTTCTGTATGCGCCCTTTAGATTGTTCCCATTATTTGAATGGTTAATAGGTCTTGGAATAGTGAATCATATCTGAAATTTCCTTGCTGGCACTTTGTTCTGTAAGTACACCGACACGTACTGTATATATACCAGCCTGCAGAGAGGTTTCATCACCTCATGATCCCTTCGCCTCAGTTTTCCTTCAAGCCACAAAGCAGCACATTGAAGTGACCAGTGGGGCATGTCCGAGCTCTGCTAGACTGGGATTCTCTGTGGAACAGACAAGGCAAGACGTAGTTTTCTCTTCTTCAGGTTGGAGGGTGGGGACTGGAGCACAGAGAAATCCTACGTTTGTACCTGGAATCTGGACAGAAGAGGGTTGAATCCGCAGCGCCCTGACCTAGTGGTGGACGTTCCCAGTTCTGTCATGGGCCTGGCTTTCCACCCCTCCCAGCCATCACTGATAGCTGGTAGGTTGCTCTTACCTTAGATCCCATCTGACCTGTACCCTGATTTCCTTCAGCTTGAATCATTGTTTTCCTCTCTCTCAGCTCAGCCTAAGGTTTCTTGCAGAACAATGGTGTTGCAGCTCCTCAGACTGAGGAACTAATGCTCACCAGCGTTGCTGTAAGTGCAGTGTTGCTTCTGAACTGGGACTTGCTGCTTTTTCAGGGACATCTGCCTTCATATCACCTCCTCAGAGAGATGAGGGAGGGAAGCTCAGCCCAGGTGTAGGTGGGAAGAGTGTCCCTATTTCGGTAGAGCTGCATTTTCTTATACCAGAGCTGACTGTGCCCTGCATAGAGCTGCCAGCCCTTTGAAGCTGGCGGGCCTGTTTCCACCAAAGTTTCATTTTTGGATTTTCTCCAAGGTATTAGACGGTTTATCTTTGTCCTTTCAGGCGGCCTTTTCAGTGGGGAGCTGGTGGTGTGGGATACCAGCAGGACAGAAGACCCTGTGATCTGGAGGACGGGGCTGACGGGTGACACTCACACTGATCCAGTCTATCAGGTAACAGCAGACAGGGCTGGCGGGGAGAGAGTTGCCATTGCTCTATTTCAGCCCTTCAGTTCCTGTCCAGACAGGCTGCTGCGTTTCAGCAGTTACATTCTCTTTTGGTTAGCTATTTTGCCCCAAATCTGGCTACTGAACTCAACGCTCACCCTGTAAAAAACTTCTCACTGTTCAGAATAAATGAAGAGGAAGCCCATTCCCATGCTGTAACTGTTTATTGATGCAGCTCACAATGCTCTTAGTGACTTAAAAATGTAAGTAGCAAATCCTTAGCTGGAAGCCTAACGCTACCTGCTGTAAGCGTGTCCTACAGTCTGGCTTCCTAATGCTTCTTGTCCTTGTGGGGTCCAGTGACTCTGGGAAACCTGTGTATTTTCTCATCTGAAAGTCAGGAAAATGCTGTTTATAGCTATAAATGCGGCCTCTCAAAAGCGACGGCAGGTGAACCACAGAAACTGCTCTGCAGCGTTCAGCCCCGAGCACCCAAGCGCATTTCTCCGCTGGCGTTTGCGTGCCAGCTCCCCGCAGAAGCTGGTTTGGGACCAGGAGCCCTGGCTGGCGCCTGGGCGGGTCAGGGCAGCCGTGACAGTTGCCCTCGTCGCCCTCGTTTGGAACAGGTTACCTGGTTACCTGATGCCAAGCACAGAAACCGCTCCCGGCTGCTGAGCGTGTCGACCGACGGGAAGATCCTGGTGTGGAGGGAGGAGCAGGATGGGCGGCTGGCCTTGGCCGAAGGATTCGCCATGGTGGCTCAGCAGATCCCTCGCAGCACTCGGCTGAAGAAGGTGAGTTCAGCAGCTCCAGGAGGGCTGATTTGACAAAAACACTCTTAATGCTGGAGCCCACATGGCAGAGCTTGCTTTCCACGTGGGAAGGACCAGGAAAAGCCCCTTTAACATTGACCCCCATCTCCCTTCCCATACTGAAATCACTCCTTGGAAGACTGGCAACAGCCGAGGTTTGCCACGCTCTGAAGAGAAGCCACGGGGATGGAGAAGAGAACTTGTTTGTAACAACATTAATTCACACGAATCCCCTTGTAGGAGGGTGCTGCAGAGGTTAACGGCTGAGCAGTGCTACACACAGCGTAGCTGCTGCGAGTTGTGCCGTGAACAGCATGTTGGGGCCCTGGGGGGCTGGTTCATGTGGCTCTAACCACGCCTGTGTTTCCCTGGAGCCCCCAGCTCCCACCAGCCTTGTCTCTTTTTCTCCCAGTTCCCCTGGGGAGAGGCAGCCGTGGGTGTGACCTCGCTCTCTTTTTCACACTTCGATCCCCGCGTGTTCGTTGTGGGTGTGGAAGGCGGCTACTCCATGAAGTGCTCCACTGCAGCAGCGACGCCGGCTCTCCATGGCGTAGGCGGTTCTGTCCCGCTCCGGGCTCCCGCGGAGCTCGCCTTCTCCCCGCACAGTGGGCCCGTCTACTCTGTGAGCTGCTCGCCCTTCCACAGGCGAGTGCTGGGAATTGGCTCCAGTGCTGCATGTTGGACA
Source organism: Strix aluco (assembly GCF_031877795.1). Lineage (NCBI taxonomy): Eukaryota > Metazoa > Chordata > Aves > Strigiformes > Strigidae > Strix > Strix aluco. Next base: position 9,754,516 of record NC_133950.1, on the reverse strand, counting down.
CAGTTATTACCTGGCTCTGAACGTGCATTTTTCAAATAGCCCCCGAGTGGGAGCATGTACAAGTTCCAAAAAAGGGTCACCTGGCATCCGGAACTTGATCAAGTCCCCTCCCGCTGTAGCAGAAACAATGGCCACTGGCTCTGGTGACGCTGCCCACGCGAAGATGCTGCGCGTGGGCACAACATGAAATAGTGTCTGCACCCAGGCCAGGGTAGAGCATTAACACCTTCCTTCGATCATCCTTGACGTTAATATTAAAGATTAAATTAAAGACAAGGGGAGGAGCTGAAAAAGTAATTTACTTATCAGTGCTTAAGGGATCTGCTCATCAGAAATCTTACTGGCAGCTGTCTGCATTTAAATCAGCAGCTCACAGCTCTGCCGGGGCAGCAGCCCCAAGCCATGTTTCTGTGAAACATGCTGACAGCCCAGGTTTGCGTTTAATTTGCATGAGACAAACCCAGCCCTAACAATGCCCAGCTCCAGGTCAGCAGTTCTCAGGCATCCCTGGCCCACAACCCACCAGCAACCCTGGGTGGACAACACAAGCCCTCATTAACCTTAATTGAGGGCAGTGACAAAGCTCTGTCTCTACCGACCACATCCCGGGGCACAGCCTGGAAACTGCTGCTTTAGGAAACACACTCAGACCTTTGCCAAGCAGCAGTATCGCCATCGGTCACATTCCTTTGGTGAATTTTGTTCTCTATCTTTAGCAATAAAGCCAGATCATGTTGTTTCTTGCTTCCTCCCTCCCCCAGGAACCTCTTTCTGAGCTGTGGGACTGACGGACAAGTTCACTTGCACTCCATGTTGCAGACACAACCCATCGTTTCTCTTCAGTTATCGAAGAAATACCTCTTCTGCGTACGCTGGTCTCCAGTTCGACCACTGGTCTTCGCAGCTGCGTCAGGGGAAGGCAAGTAACTGCAGGTGCCTGTTCTTAGACAGAAAGTTAAGATTGTGCTGGGTATTAATTAGTACAAGTCAATTGTACTGATTAGCGCTTCCCACAAGCAGAGAGCACTGACCATTGTTTGTACTCTGTAATTAGTGTAACGGAGTAATTTCTAACTCTAGCAGGATGATTTCAGTCACAGTTATTTTTCACTTTCTCCGATACCTTCTGTTGCCACAGCCCTTCACAGGGCTCTAACATGGCAGCGTTACCGTGGCTAAAACTTCTTCCCAGCTTCCTTGGTTTTGACATTTATGTTTAGAGCTAATGGTTTAAAACAAGAAATTTTTCCTTACAGGATTGCCCAAATTTTTGAGTTAAGGAATGGAGATTTCACAGAATTTGGCAAGCTGGTTCTCAGGCCTCTGACAGCAGAATACCCTGTCTTGCAGTGATGTCAGCTGCCACAGCCTAGACCCCATCAGAGGGTGGGGAAACAGGCAAAAAAGAACTTCTAAATTCCAGACAAGTAGATACTCCTCTGCTGTTAAATTCAAAGTTGCTGCTTTAAAGCTGCAATAAATGTTTCTGGTTTACAGGAGACGTGCACCTGTTTGATTTTGAGAAGAGCTCACACAAGCCTGCTCTCTCCCTGAAGCAGGCCGCGGGTGAACGCCCCGTGTACTGTCTAGAATTTAATGTCAAGCAGAGCCGGCTCCTGGCAGCAGGGGATGCTACCGGTGCGGTCAGAGTCTGGCAGCTGAGTTCTGACTTCACCGAGCAGGGACCCAGGGAAATGAGTCGCCTGGAGCAGCTGGCAAGTGAGGTCATGGACTGAGGCAGCGACACAACCGCCTGCCGACACGAAGCTCGTTACTGCTCCAGCTCCAGGAAAAGTTGCTCACTCACCTCTTCCACAGCGGTGGCCTGAAAAACACCCCGACTCTGACAGCTGGAGTTTCATCCACGTGACAGTTAAATTTGCATTTAACCATTAAACACAAGATGATGTGGTTCGACCAGTAACTTTTATTGAAGCACACTGCAATATGTTTGTTTTCCCTAAGATTTTTAAGCTAAGCAGTTTAAGGTTACATCATAAAGTAACATTGATTATTGTAGAGCACAAAGAGAGAGAGAGAGACACATGCAAAGCTATAGTCAGCAAACGTGAGCATGTTCTTTGCATCTTTTGGTACTAGTGTTTCAGATCAATTCACAAAGAGTGAACGTGTAAATTCTATGTAGTCGTAGGCAGAAGGAAGTTCTCTGCCCTTGCCGTCCATGTAGGGCTTCATGTGAGAAATGCAGTAATCGGCCTGTTCCCGGGTCAGGTTCTGAAAGACAAAGACGGGGCGGAGGTGGAGATGTGGAGACGGGAGCGTTTACAAGGGGCCCTCCCCTTCCCAGAGGCACCCACAGCTCGGGGCAGAAGCCAGAGCAGCAGAACTACGCCCGGCCTGGAAACGCTCGGGCCGTTTGCACGGCGTGGTTAAGGGTTGGAAGGTCTGACCCGAGTCTTCCCACCAAAGAGAAGACAGAGCAGGTAACCGATACGAGGAAGCAGCGCAGCCTCTTTGTTTCTCTGCCAACTGGTGGGATTCAGACTGGAAAAACTTGCTGTCTGGGCAGGGCCGGGAGAGGGAGGAGATGTTCCTGCTGTCTAAGCTTAGGCTTAAGTTTCTCCTTTGAATCGCTGTCTGGAGAAACATCTCCCTCTAGTCTCCCAAGCGATGGAAGGAAAGCAGCAGCATCTGAGGACAGACACAGGGAGCACGCTCCCTTCCCAGGCCCTGGACTAGCTCTTGTTCTACTCAGCCCAAGTAGTTCTTTGGCAGTTAAAGCTTTTCCTCTTCCTCCCCACAGGCAGGAAGGCAGCTGGGTAGGCAGGGCTGCTACCATCCTTTCTGCGTTTGCTGCAGAGGAGACCCTGGCAGGTTCAGAACTGACTCTACAGTGACATGAACCTCCAAGCAATTAGCGCTGGTTGTTGTTAATGATCTATGAACACAAAGCCTCCGCCTGTTCCTCCCAGGTGGGCCACGACCAGCACTCACTCACCTGGTAGAGCTCCTCCTTGGTCACGTAGGGCTTGCCCTCCGAGCTGAGGGCGCGGAAAGCGCTCTCGATCTCCTCGCTGGATTTCACGTTCTCCGTTTCCCTGCTGATCATGAACGCCATGTACTCCTGCAGCGAGACGTGCCCATCCCTGCCAGGAAACACAGCGTGTCAACAGCCATTAACAGCCAGAGCACGGCGCTTCCACACCCTCCGAGAGGGGCTGCGGCTTTTCTGGGAGGAGTGAAGGACTTAACGCAGGAGATTGTCAGCACCAGAGCAGTTCCTGAAGTGAATTTCTTCTTCACAAGTGTCAGTCCTACCTTCACAGAGACTTGCACAGAAAGTGTTGTGAAAAGCCTCTCCCCAGCAGAAGCACGGCTCAGCCTGTGAGAGACCTTGCAGCCACCTCCCCAAGGGATACGGATACAATATTTTGCACTAGAAAAATAAGAGGTGCAGCTCATGTACCTGTTGGGATCGACAGTGTCAAGAATAGACTCAAACTCCGGGTCCGGTTCTCCTTCCTCAACCATTGGCAGGTCATAGCCGAGAGAGCGCAAGCAAGACTTAAACTCCTGGTGATTAAGTCGTCCAGATTTGTCTTTGTCAAAGTGCCTAAAAACACAAAAGCCCTTTTTTAAGTGTCAGTTGTTGAGTATCAAAAGCTACACAGTGGGTTGAAAACTAGAACAGATTATAACAGCCCACTACTCTGGATAAATGAGCTTGACGGAATAAACAGTCCCCGTCTAACATACATAAAACATAAGGACAAATTTTTTTACTTTGCTTAAAAAGCATCAAAAAAATGGCTGTAATGCCAGCTGGAATTCCTGCAGCAAGCGTGCCCAAGAGAGCCTCTGGCGTGGCGCTGGCTGCCGGCAGCGGGGGGCTCTGGAGGCTCCTGCCATCTGGCAGAGCGCGGAGCAGCTCAGCGCAAAGTTGGGCAGACAACAAAGGAGCTACAACCAGATCGGTCAGGGGAATCCTGTCAACAGGAGCCATCCACGTGCCAGGAACAGCTCCCAAGCATTCCTCTGGCACGCGTTCCCGGGACTCACTTGAACATCATGCTGAACTCCTTCAGGGCCTCCTCCGTGACTCCAGTCGTGTTTCTGAAAAGGAAGCAGCAGAGCTCGTGAACAGCTCCCAAACCGCGGAACTCTGCTGGAGCCCCTCTGCCCCGAGCCAGCGTCCGCAGCGGAAGGTGAAGACAAACGAGCAAACACGTGACATCACCACAGCTCGACAGAATAAATCAATTCCTCTAAGATCTTGTCATTGCTAACGGCCAACGGGAATTACTTCCAAACTGGTAACAGCATCCCTCTGAGGAGGGCCGGGAGGTGGGGGGGATTCACGAGCTCGCTCCACCCGTCAGTTGGAGCACAGGAGAGGCTCGTCAGCACGGACCATGCAAGGTTTGTTTTCAGACACAGGCAGCTCTGTCTCCTGCCCTCTACCCCCCCCAGTTACACCGGCTTCACACTGCACGTGGGCCTGGCAGTACCGAGCCTGAATCTGCTGTTCCAGGTTGTGCTGCATTCTCATCCCCAGCTGGTCAAGCTGATCCCACTGCTGGGCCAGCCCCACGGTGCTGTGCTCTGTGTATTTGTTGTCCAAGATAAGTGCCTCTTCCATGGCCGCTCCAAGGTCCTCGATCTTCTTCAGCTGGCTCCTCATTGCTCGGATCTCCTGGTGCTTGCGCTGTTAGGAGGGAGTGGAGAAAAATGGAGGAGTGCAAAAAAACCCCTTAAAAAGTTACAACACAGGCTGGCAGGGGAGGAAGGGTTTTACTCTTCTTCTTTTTCATATATAATATATACATATACTGGGATTTGTAAAATAATATTCAAGCCAACGTTCCTCTTCATGCACACTACAGGGCTTGCAAAGCAGTTCTTGAGTCAAAAAACCCCTCTTGTTAGGAAACGTGCTGGCAATACTGTATCCTCTCTGCCCTACCCCGCTCATTTAGAAAAAAGAACAAAAAGGAAAACTACATCTGTGTTGTTTAACGGCTTGTGATGTAAGTAGACAACAGATACATAATTAGAGAATCCCCAAAGTCTCCTCAGTACTCAGAATGTGTAAAACCAATTCAGATTTTCCCATACAGTCACATGTGTTCCCACTCCCAGCCTGTGTTCCCGAGTCATCAGCTGGGAAAGGTGTTTCAGCAGCCGCTGAGCATTGCTTACCTTAGTAGCTTCCAACTGCGATTCCAGCGTTCCCGATTCCTCCACCATGCAGGACCTAAACACAGAATCACAGTCAGAAAGAGCACCAACCCCACAAAAATGACAGGTGGGGCTTGAAATTAACAGTCCTTCCTTGAAATTAAAAATCCTTACAGCAATATTATTCTCCTGTAGGTATTTAAACACTGTTTTTGTGTTTTGTTTATTCTGACTCATCCTATTGCAGACTGACACGTGCACATCTCGTTTGATTCTTGTTTCTTTATATAGTTAATTTCTAGCCCCATTTGAAAGGCAACATGATCAGCAGCCACACTTCATGCCAGATCCAAAGCACCCGCTTTACTGGACCTAATGAAATTAGAAACTTGGTGCAGTCCCACCCCCTCCCCGTGCCCAGCACACACACGCACACACCAACTACAGGTGATTCACTGGAGATGGGCTGTATTTGCCAGTAAGGTACAGGAGCTCTACAGAGGTGTGTTACGTGGGGATAAAATAAGGGGAAAAGTTGTCGAAAACTACTGGTTTGGTTTAAAAGTAATTTTAATAGGGCATAATCTCTGCAGAAAACTATAGGCCTCTCCTACAGAGCAGCAATGAACGACCTGCATCGACAGCAGGGCTGGGCTGTGCAGGTGGGCTGTCCTCTCCTTTGACTCAGGGGTGTTTAAGTCCCTAAAACTTAAGTCGCTGATATTTAAATCACTAAAACCAGGTTTTTGTCCCCACTGAAATCTATCCTCCTACAAGCTTTTGAGCTTCTTGAGAAGCTTTTGAATCACTCTGTAGCAATGAAAATGCACCAAACACCTGGGTGTTTCTCACCACAGGGTTAAGGCTCAGATTCAGTGCACGCCTGGAGAGATGAAGCGCACGCCCAGAACCCTGAGCAGGAAGCTGGGAACCAACCGTGGAAAGAGTCAACAGGGAAACAAACCTCCAAGCATCTCTAAGCCGTGAAAGTTAGTTGGAAGGAAAGCGAGCCTTGGAATTAAAAAGTGCATTTGAAAACCAAAGTGAGGTAAGAAAATAAGAGGAAAAAACCTTCCAGATAGATCATCCCCAACTTCATACTGATAGACACGAATGACACGACGATATGCTATGCTAGTCAAAGAAAAGAAACCAAGTAAATTCCAAAAAGGAAGAAAGAAAGAACAGAGGAAAGAGCACACCCAAACACAGCCACGGCAGTGGAGCCACACTCCAAGCCAGCACCACCTTGCAGCAAACTCAAGCAAGTACTTAAAGAAAAATATTCAAATTCTGGTTGCACATACACAAAAATCTGTTACTATTTTTGCGTAAGTCACAAAAAGTGAATCTCACTAAGAGACAAATTGAAGTCTTGCAGTTAACTCATCTACAGATTCTTTAAAGGCATTCTTCTTCCTAAACTCCAAATTCTTCCTCCCCACCCCAAAGAAAACCTCCTCCAGGCAGCGCCGGGCGCACACAAGCAGCTACAGCACACTGAAAAGCAAGGTGTACGCATGGCAACTTTTATCTCGAAACTTCTCAGAAGCTCTGCCTGCCCTCTTGCCAAGGAAGGCTAAGCACAGCCAATGCCTCTCTCAGCTAAATCTGCGTGTTTAATCTATTCATGCAGAATTAAGGTCAAATTCTGCCTGGCATATCAGCAGCCTTCTGGTAATTTGTTCAACAAAAGAGCTTGGCATGGTGATCTTGAACCCTGACCCTACATCTTTTAGTAAATGGCTTCTTTCTGTTTGCTCGTTCTTGGATACCAGAACTAATCTACAACACTACTCTACAAAGGAGCAGAGAATTCAGCATCCGTTCCAGGAAAATCTGCTCGGTTCCATTAAACTATACAACAAAAATGGGGCAAATGATTTTTATCTGGCAGAAACAGCAGAACACAAGACACTGTGATCATTACAGAGCAAATAAGAAGCACAGTTATCTGCGAAGATTCCACCCTTTTATTATGAAAAGCCTTCTCTCTTCATGAGAGGCCCCTGCCACCGCTCCAGCACTTTACACGGGGCGGACACAGGCCTCTGCGCCAGGCCCATACGCTATTTGTTAGCCTTTTACATTATGTCTTATTACAAAGCTTCCATTGTGCTGCAGACTTTTAATACTGAGGAAATTTAAATGGACAGACACACTCTGAGAGGGTTTGGCAGTCTGAAGATGTTTAAAGATCTTGTTATTTCCTTTCCACTTCTGGACAAATGACCAGCATGCGTCCTCATCAGAACTATTCCCAGGGACACAAAGTGGACTTAAAACTGCAGGCATCAAACGGCCTGCCAACCCAGGCAAGTTCACAGGTTCACATTGGAAGGTTTTGTTTCCTTCTATCAAGGACATAATCCTTGTGGGGCCTGGTTACGCAGCAGATTAAAAAATGGGCAGTTCATATTTACATGCTACGGAGTTTTAAGATACATAATTTCAGTAAAGCCTCTTCATAGGAATCTTGCCTCCTCCTTACCAAAAACAGTCAATACTTTGGAGCTTTAATTGTTCTGAGAACAGTTATAAAGGGAAAAGTTTATTTCACTAAGCAAGTCTCTGAATGCTGGAAAACTAAAAAATGTCAGCTGTTTTCCAAAGGCAAACCCTTCTGTGTTCTCCCATATCTCATCACGTTAAGAGCCTTTTCCTGTGCAAGCCCTCAGAGAAAAAGCAAGAACAGAAGTTTGGACTTCCATGGTATGCCAGTGGCTACCCATTAATAATTTCTTCTGCTTTTGACTGGGAAATGGTTATGTTTCTACTGGTTTATACTTTACTCCAAAATCTTGTCTCCTGTGTCTGTGCACCTCAGCCAGAGATTGCTCTTTTCAAATAAAAGGGGTTTCAGTGCAGCTTTCATGAGCATTGTAATGACAGAAGAAAACACACAGACAGAGCAGAACACATCACCAAATTTTTAAAGATATAAAATTCAATACTAACCCATCTAGCAGGTAAGTCCTGTAGAATGTGAAGATCCAAACATCAGGCAGCAGGACAGAGACAAGACAGTAAGAGAGGGACAGAGAATTGGGTGGGAAGCAAACATCAAAAAGTTAAAAATCGTATTTGTATTTCATTGTTTCATGAAGACACATACAGAACTACTTGTAAACACACAGAGACAGAGAATCACAGGATTACATGAAAACAGAACTCACCTCCTCTGACCCACAACACGAGTGCGTCAGAACTGGCTAACAGCACTGTGAGCACGGTTACCTCTGTTTTCTAGAAACATGCTGTTCAGTTCACAGTAATTTTTGAGATTTTTTATTTTTAATGCAGTTGTTAAATCTTTGCTCCCTCTCCCTAGGCAAGGATATTATTAAACAGCACCCTGGGTAAGTGATTACAAAGTAGTCTTGAGCTTTTTTTCCACAGTTTCTTTCTCTACTGAAATTCTAGTGACATTTCTGATACACTATGCAACACAAAAGGAGCATTAACAGAAACGCCACTGGCACTTCACACAGTCTGCTTGGAGCTATTTGTTCCCCACCCCCCAGCTGTGCTGCAGACTAAGTCAGGAATGACTGGACCAGAGTGAAGTCTTGGATAACTGGAATTACTGCAGGAAAATTAATTCAGAAACATAAACATTTTTGAAGTCTGGTGTTTTGGGGACTTCCTCTTCCCTGTGGCTAACAGGGCCTCCCTCAAATCCCAGCTCCAGCAAACGAACAAGTCCTGAACAGCCATTTTTCAGCAGGAGACATTTACAACTTAGACCAAAGAGATGTAGGATGGATCACAGAATCCCAGAATGGTTTGGGTTGGGAGGGACCTTAAAGATCATCCAGTCCCACCCCCCTGCCACAGGCAGGGACACCTTCCACTAGCCCAGGTTGCCCAAAGCCCCGTCCAACCTGGCCTTGAACCCTTCCAAGGAGGGGGCAGCCACAGCTTCTCTGGGCAACCTGTGCCAGTGTCCCACCATCCTCACAGGAAGGAATTTCTTCCTCAGATCTAATCTAAATCTACCCTCTGTCAGTTTAAAACCGTTACCCCTCATCCTGTCATTACACCCCCTGATAAAGAGTCCCTCCTACCTTTCCTGTAGCCCCTTTAAGTACTGGAAGGCCGCTCTAAGGTTTCCTCATTACAAATATTAGTTTTTTTGTATCCTGGATACAAATATTAGCTGAGGAATTCTCTAAGGGCAGCTCCTGGGAAGACAAACTATACCTGGTCTCCTGAATCCACTGATGGAAAGCATTAGCATGCTGAGCAAATTCCTGGCGCAATTTGTCATTTTCTTCCTGCCTTCGCTGTTCCTTCTGCAGCTCCAATTCACGTTCCTGAGAAATGAACAAAAATAATTTCAGAGATAGTGTGCTTGCCCTCATTCTGTAATAGAAAGCAAAAACTAAGAGCTGCATACCAGCACGGTTCTAAAGCTCCAAACAAGACTGAGTACTCAAAGCATGTCCTGGATATCTAGACAAAATCATCTCAGATGACAACAGAACATTCCTATTGAATCTTGAGCATTGGAATTGAACCAGCAGTTACTCTACTGCATAGCATGGACTTATTTTATAGTTAGGGAGGCACATGTGCTTTGTCTTTTGAAAGACTGCAAATGAAAGACCATGAAAACAACCGACAATAGCACAAGTTTACAGCTAATGGAAATTCTTCTTTGCTCAGAAATTCTGAGATACACTACAGATGGAAGTATGTAGTGACAAACTCTTGTACTGATTATCTTGGAAGACAGCTTCCAAGGAAGACTTGAAAGGTCACAAACGACGAAACGAGTCTTTCTCTCTCTGACTTGCCTTGATAATTTTCTGCAGATTCCTCCAGGTTTCTTCAAGAGCCTCCATAGTAAACCAAGTATACGGGTTGGAGGCTACGCGGAAGCTCTTGATCTGGCGATCAAGCTCGGCCAGCTGGTTGAAGTCAGCTTGGGCAGAACTAAGCGAGGAACGGAAAGCATCATGAGCTTCTCTCAGTGCTTTGATTTCTTCCAGTGAGTTACAGCGCACAGGATCTGTCAGGTCCTCTTCAGCATTCTCAAACCAACTGTTGAAGGCAGATGCCTTCTTTGCAAAAGTCAGGAACAGATCCTCAACCTTGAAAAGAGAACACAATCCAGTTGTTCAGTTTGCAGTAATGCAAATTTCTATGAGTTGATCTGGAATTAACATGCATCAGTGATAGTTTGCTTTTATTACTTATTTCTTGCAAGCATTGAAAAAATTCTTGTAAGTCTCCAGGATCTCCATGATCATTAGCTGCAAATGAAAAAGCTACAGAAGTTCCAAGTGTTTTCTTCAAACGAGAACAATTAGATTTTTGCAGCCCCATGGTTTGGCCACTCACCTTTCTGAAATGCTCCTGAGCCTCCAAGAGTTTCTTTTTCCTGGCGGCAGAATTAGCAAGTAGCTGATTCCAGCGTTTCATCAGGGAAGCATGTCGAGCCTCAATGGCCTTTGACTGGATGTGTTTGGCTGCTAGTAGCTGGTCTTTCAGAGCAGTGATGTTTGCAATTCCCTCCTGCTGGAAAGCTTGAAGTCCAGCATCAAAAGTTTCCTGAAGCATTAAAAGAAGAGCAAAATATTTTAGATTGTATTTTTATTTAAGCATTCCAAATTCCTGCATATAGTTCAAACATAAATACCAGATCCTTGTCTATTCCAGAAGAGTTCACCTGCCCTCTCCACACTTAGGGGTGGAAGCAGAATTAGCACTAACCTGTTTGGTGAGCAGCGTTTGCACAGAAGAGAGGTCACGTCCATAATCATCTGTCTTCAGACTGTTTTCCTTCTCACCTGGAAAATGAAACAAATTCAGTAAAAACCTCTATCTCAAATGTTCCCTCTACTTCAAATGAGGTTACCCCAAAAGCATAAATCAGGTATAGCACTGCTGATTACTTTGGGTTTAGGTCTGCTCATTGCAACAGCAAGAGAGAAGCAGCTGTGTGAGATCTTTTGAAAGGAAGGAGCATTTCAGTTTCTTTGTGACAGGGTACTGTGCCCCAGTACAGAACATACCTATCCATGACTCCACTACATCTGCTTTCCAGTTGAACTGGAGGAAGGCAGAATTCTCATCCAACTTGGCTTTCCTCTGAGCAGCTGCTTTCTCCAGATCTGACACCTTGCCTCTGAGGCCCTTCATCTTGGCAGTAATGTTCTCCTCATGGTGATTGTTCTACATGACAGGAGAAAAAAAAAAAGTAATGAACACCATATGATCTTAAGTTGGTGACAGAGCAAGGACTTCAACTGAAATATTTTGTTCTCAATGTACAAACACTGTCCAAGAAATAGCTTTGAAAGCAGTTAACACCAAAAGCTTATTCAGCTGCAAAGAGTAAGAGGTTTTTTTTTTTACCAGTTTAAGCTCACCTTTTTAATGAGATCCTCTCCGTTAGCACAAACATCATTCACTCTGTCTTTGTGGACAGTGAAATCAGTCTCAAATGCTTCATGCTTTTTCAGCAAGCCCTGCAAATACGAGAGACAATTTTTAAAAATAATGTCTCACCACTTATTAAAAATTTAAAAAAAATTATTGTTCTATATCAGCATAAACTTTTTCTGACAAAAACGACTAATCTTAGCTGGTTAGCACAACTTGCTGTTTTTCTGTGGACAAAAGGAGACTGACATTGACTTCCAGTAGAACTTCAGGCACCTGAATTAACCAGGACTGCCCGTCAGGGGTCAAGAAATGCAAAGCTACATCAAATTGCAAGTAATTTCTACAAGAAATAACAGACTTGGGATGCTTTTATGAAATTAATTCATGTTTTTTACAATGTAGGCCTTCAAAAGGAACCAACAATAACGTCTAAATTGGAAAGACAGTTCAAGAAAAGGTTCGTTAAGCTCTAACCAACAATAATGCAACAAGAACTACAAAGAGCTGACAACTTTCTTCATACCTGGATAGCAGCAAGGGTGTCCCCATAATCCTCGCTGGCTACCAATGTCATTTTCTCATTGATCCAGGCTTCTTCTTCCTCAACATTTGCTACAAACTGCTGGTATTCCAGAGACTCCTCTAGACGCTGACCCCTGTATGGGAAGAGAAAGGTAAACTTAGTCACAGTGCTGCTTTATGGCTTTTAGATGCAAGATGTAAAAACAAATTACAGCAGCAAAAAAACTAAGAATGTACAGAGACTGAACCCTAAACACACCATCATTTATACTTCGCTTCTCCAGCAGCAGGCTGCAATGTCTACAGCTCTAGAAATTCACTGGGCCACAAAGCCTGCAGCTACTGAAGGACTAAAATTAATCATTTTGTCCCAAAAGCTTCGATTCAGAAAAACATCCTGACAGTGGATTAAGGCCAGTTAATTTCAAGTCTATGGTTTCCAACTGGTGTCAGAAAACGCTTAACACAGCACACCTCAAAAAAAGACTCACATTTCTACTGAGGAACATTATCACTAAAACTCTTTTCAATAGTCTCTAAGAGTCTGTCGTCAGTGACATGCTATTACATCATATTACTAATGACCCACACCCTAAACCCCTGAAATTCAGTAAATCTGGTCATGACGAGTCCATATGACTGTTTTAATTAATACTGAATTTTACAAGAACATGTCTCACATACCTAGCAGCTGCCAACTGTTTTAACTCTTTCCAGTGATCCACAAACTGAGCCAGTCTCTGCTGTATCTCCTCCTTTCCGATTGTGTTATCATCTGAAAGCTTCTTACCAGTGTCTAGAACACCCTGCAAAGCAGAGAAACACACAGGTAATGGAACATCACTTGCTCTCTTCTTATGCATTCTATTTGGATGCCAGCAAACCTATTCCTGGCTTCCATATTTGCCACATGCAAGAAAGACACTGTTTACAGAGAAACCTGGCAAGGAGAGGGGCATTTACCTGGATAGCAGGTTCGTGGGCAGCTAATTCTGCTTCTAAGCGCTTGTGTTTTTTCCGAAGGTTCTGCACACCGGTTAGGTCTCTGCCGTAGTCCTCTGAGCTAACCAGCAGTTTCTTCTCTCTAAATTCAAGAGAGATGAGAGAAATTTGAAATTACTTCTACAGGTCAAAACTGACAAAAGGGAAAAAACCCACAACAAAGCACTGCCAATAAGGAAATGCCCCTCACAGCACAAAAATCTTGGATGTAAGAAACTGCAAACAGCAGCTAGCTCCTGGCAGCACATTCAGGAGTAACGTGGGGAAAAGAAAGAAGGCAACCGAGGCCCCATCATTTCTCTCTGAAGGAGAAGAGTTTCTCTGTACTGGTTTCCTTCTAAGAAGATAGATACCTTTTGTAAAGTTTACCCGCTGTTGTCCAATGCTATTTTTTTAGTTTACAAGCACGACAAAAGAAGTTCTCTAATTTGAATGATTTCAGTCAGGCTCACTTCTTTCCCTCCTCCCAAGATACTAACACCAATATGGAAAGAGCATTTGACTACTACAGCTGGGTAGAACACACACACACACACACAAAAAAAAAAAGTACTTCAGACTGAAAAAGTAAGGTTTGAACTTTCGCTAGGAAGTTTCCCAGAAAGAGTAAAGTCAAATTTCAATTATCTGGTCCAGGTCTAAACAGCGTTAGTTTTTCCAGGACAAAGTTTTCCTTCTTGGGGTTTGACCAAAGGAAACTGTAGATAAGAAGCCACACCCCAGCTAGCGCTGAAGCCGTTTTGAATATAGTTTTTCTTGACTAGGGAGCAAAGGTGGTTCCTTGTACTGATTTCCACATACTTGTGGAAAGGGCAAGTTATAAACCCATACTACAGACTATGAATGCTGTTAGCAAGCTGGCTGCAAGCACATGCACCCACGTCAGAGCCTAGAACTTCCAAAATACACACTTGATCCAGGACTCCTCATCATCCATATCACGGAAAAACTGATGCAAACGGTGGGACTCGTTCAGCTTTGCCCGGCGGGCAGCTGCCATACTCTTAATCCTCTGAAAGCGCCCATTAATGGTCTCACGTTTATCCTTTACTTGGGATGTGTCAAAAGCACTGCTGGTCATCAAACTATCAGCCTGACTGTTCAGGTCCTTCAGACGATCCTGGAAAACGTGGGTGAAAAAGCACGTGAATTGCTTGGATCTCATTTCTGTGTTTGTTATGTCAATATAAAAATCATAATCTGACTGCTGTGCAGAGTCACAGTTTTTATTAAGAAAACATGTTTCAGCAAGTGTATATCTGCAGCATGTATTGAAGTGGTATCCGCAGAATTTGCTGATTACTATGATTTATCTTCCAAAACTAAAAGAGAAAGCAGTACCTCATGAGCAGATATATCAGCTTCCAGTAACTGGTGTTTCTTCAGAAGGTTGTTAACCGATGCCAAGTCCTTCCCATAGTCTTCAGATGCCAACAAAGCTTCCACCTGGGGGTAGGGAAGGAAAAAGGGGATGGAGAATGAGTTGTGTTCACAAACCCCTTGAAATTATCATGTCTTTAAAACTCTGCAAATTAATTCTCTTCTCAATTTTCTACAGCGTGGATAAATCTTGGCCTCATCACCTGTTTAATTCCTAACAGATTCTATACAAATATGCTTCTCACCTTATTGTTTATAAATAACAAAAACACCCACAAGATTTTTAGTCATAATGAAGATTTTTTCCGGAATAAATCTAGACTTGCTCAAAGGCGGACTGTGCTCCACAAAATCTAACATCAGCAAAAGGAATCAAATATTAGAAAGACAGGTCTTGCAAGTCAATAATCCCAATCTCAGTTACCTCCGACAGCCAGAAATCGAAGTCCTTGATTCCAGTATTGAAATTCTGTTGCTTATTAGCTTCCTTCAGTTTCTGACTCTTCTCTGCTGATTTCTGTACCAGGAATTGCCACTGGTCAGCCAGGGCAGCTAGGCGTGCCTGTTATAAAATGGAAAAGATAAATGCTACAAACTAAAAACATAAGTTCTGATAATGCAAAACCAGAATTTGATGCAAGCTTGGCTGTTGATTCCAGATATGCAGATTACAAAGTCACTGTTTCATGATGCCTAGCTATCATTCAGTTCAACTTTTACATCCCCATTGTAGGATTGGAAAATTTCTCATCCTTGAGAACAAAGCAGAATGATTACCCTGATTTCTACTGCATGGTTGAAATAGAAAAGCTTCTATAAAACAAGATTTGGTTTTGAGGGACAGTCTCCTCCCCCAATTATCCGAACACTTCTCAAAGCAAAAGCTAAGCAAATCTTCTAAGAGTTGTTGCATCTACCTTCACAGCATCCTCGCTGCCAGCACATGCTCCTCTTTCAATCAGCGAGTTCCCCATGTCAATGACTCCGCGGATCCGATCTGCGTTGGCATGGAGCTCAGCTTCAAAGGCTTGGTGTTTCTGGTGTTTGCTCTGAATATGATAAAAGCAAAACTGTTAGAGACTGCACGAAGGGCTCCTAAATTGTTCTCATGGGCCAAGAGGACAGCACAAGAGTTGTTGACATACATAAAGAAATTTGCATATAGCCTGTTCTAAAGAAGTTCTCTCTCTCTCAGTAAGAATACTTATTGTTCACTCAAATAGTGGCTCTCATTAATCTGAGTAAACATCAAGCTTTGACCTAGCAAGACTCTTGGAGAGCTGATACATATAACTTGGGCAACATCTGCATTTTACACATGCCCATGCAATGTTCCTTGCATTAAGCTTAGCTGTTACTCAAGTGAAGCTTTCTCATTTCAATGCCATCACCTCTGAAAAGCAGCAATGATACATACCCTAAGCAGAAGCACAGTAGATCATCCCTTCTACTCCTATAGTAATTTCACAAATTTCTATTCCCCTTCCTAATCTTTAAGCAATTAAGAGAAATCACTGCTGCAGCCTGCTTTCTGCACAGTTTTGATATCAGTCAGTCATACACAGCTGCATTATACATTAATGAATCAACAACCTCTATAAAAATAACTGAATTATTTGTTAAAAAATTTGCTCTGCTGAGTTGAGAGCACCATGAGAACAATAGGAGCCTTGGTGTGGGAGGAAGTATGCAGTTCTCTCTCATATATACATGATCCATCCACCCACCAGCAAGATAACAATAGCACAAAAATGACAAGACAGAATTTACAAGTATTAACTGGAAATGCTAGTAACATTGGACATGGGTATTACAATGCCCTGAGAGAATGGAATGAAAGGAAATATTAGATTAAAAATAAAAGATGGAAAATACTATAGTGCTGGCATGAGAAATTCTGCATGAACTGCTTTATTTTGGGAACTGTTAATCCTGAAGGCTGAGATTATAAAAACATATCCTTCAAAGCTAGATTTAACAACATGTAAAATTCAATTAAAAAGCTGCCAATTGCGTATCTCCGTATAATTACCATGACAACAAATCCCAGACAAGCTTTTTTGGTTTAATATAAAATTTTGATTTTTTCAACTTAAAAAATAATTTAAAAAATTAATGTACCACAGCCTAAAGTGACAAACAACAGTTCCTTCCTTTCTTCCTCTAGTCACCTTCCCCTTTCTCTGTTCTGTCTTCTCCTTCCATATATCCTCATTTTACTCCACTTTTTGGATTCTTGCAAGTCCTGTCAGCTTGCCATCTGGTACATAACTTTTTCTGGAGTGTTCCTTCTGTATTATTCCCTTCTATGCTACTGCTGCAAGAACTAAGCTATCTAGGTCTATAACTTTATTGAATCCTCCATCTTCAGCATTTGGTTCTACAAACACAAGCTAACAGAGCTGGCGTTATGTCATGTGTTAAATCATCACCACTGAAGATCCAGAGAGGAGGATGACAGGCCCAATAGCCAAATTTCTGAAAAAGTAGGATAGAAACCCATTTTTCCATGGGTCAGTTCCTAAAAAACCCCACCAAACTGCATCACCTCTCCACCACAAATTAAACAGATCATGCAGAACACCTGCAAAACGAATACATAAATAAATGATGCTGAATAGGCATTAACAAAAAAGCCACATCCGTCACATGAAGATCAATAGCTGTACCTGGATGTAGGTCAAGAACTAACAGAAAACAAAGAGATTGCATGAGCTGACGGATGGAGCAACAGACTGCAACCAGACCTTGTGCTCACACATAAGCTATACAAAGAAAACAAATTCACATACCAGGGCTAGTCCAAACTACTTACCAGCAGTTTGGAAAGCTATAAAACAGATCGAGAGAAGTAGTTCAGTGCATTCATAAACCAGTATTAAAACATAAGAGGTAACTTTAATTATTCCTTAACACTGAAAAATAAATGAGACTTTGCATTTTAGAACATGACAGAGATGAGACCCAAGAACTCTATTTCCTTATTTTATTATCTAGATGCTGGGACAAAGACAGAATAGCTACTCAGGAAACTTGCTGCTGCAGATATCACGTATCTTATTAATTAAATGCATCAATAATTACCAAGTGAGTTCTATTTTGGGTCTCCTTTCATGCATAATGTAACTTCCATTTTCTCCTTGTTAAACGGAGACCATGTCCAACATGGTGTATTATTGTTATCACCGAACAAGAACTCCTGAGCATATTTTTTTCAAGCCAGAGTATGCTTTGCAAAGTTAAAACTTAAGTTTTGATTTTTGGAGCTGAGAATCATATTCACCTGGATATTTGTGGGATCTTTATATGACTCATCACTTGCAGTCTGGAGTTTTTCACTGATCCAAGCTTCTATTTCATCCACATCACGACTGAACTGCTGGAGGGTCTGAGATTCTCCAAGCTTTGATCTCTTTTCAATCATTTGAGCTTTCAGACGAAGCCACCTGTACGCAACCAAATACAGACATTCAATGAAAAACTAGGACTGCACACGGCATCATTAACAGCTACAAAATGCTGCTGAAGAGCATTCTCTTCCAGTCAGTATGTGCTTCCCACCTAACAGGGCAACACTGACCTGTCCAGAACCTCGTTGCGTCTGTTCGCAATGACTCCTTTTGCATAGTGATCAGCAGAGATCAACTGGTCGGCAAAAGACTGTAAGACAGCAATTTTCTCTTCCTATTAAAAACAGAAGCCATAAATTAGAACTGTGGTTCCTTAAAGTCAAGTGATGAGCAACGTCTGGAACAGAACAAGACTTTTTTTTTTTCTTCTTTAAATGTACATTATTGTAAATGTGACTCCATGAAGGAAGTCTGTCTTCTGCAGGACTGGAGAGTTCAACTTCAGAACATCTTTCACCTGTGGCATTTAGAAAAAAAGTATCTTCTGGACTTTAAAAGCAGGCAGCTTCCTGTTACAAGAAACTGAAAATATACCTTTTTCTGTTGTAAATAAAGAAAAAATAATTTCAAATGAGTAAGAGATTTTCACATATACAAGTCACTATTCCTACACTGTTTGTAGGCAGTGAAATACATCCCCATCTGCATTAGCTGCTTCTAAACTTCTGCAGCAAGTCCCAAATGGCTGAATATTTAGAACTGAACACTAGAAACTGTACATGGTAGTAGCTTCTTTTGTGAATATTCTGCATAAGAAAAGCAACACCATTTTCCCCTTATTTCAGCTACACTCCTCACCTGGACATTGATTGCCTTATCAAAATCTTCATGTTTCTTGATAAGTGCTTCCACACTGTCTAAGGAGTCTCCTTTATCTTCTGTATTTAGGAAAGCCTCTCGGGCAGCCATCCAGTTTTCAGCTTGTTCACAGTCCCGATGAAACAGCTAGAGAGGAAAAAAAACAAACTCTAAAGCATAAGAAAGACAGACCAAGAGCACTGCTCATCACTACAAAAGAGCAAACTTTCTTACGAAAGAAGGAATTATTTTTCTTTTTCGAAATGCAGCAGAGTACCTGTAGTTCTAGGCACTGGTCTAGCATCATCCTGCGCTGGACCCAGGCCTTCTCTAGGTCTGTCCGTTCTTGATCTAGAATATCCAGTTTCTCCTTGATCTCTGGGCTGGCATAGTGTCCATGAGCCAGAAGTTGTTGTCCAAACTGTTCAAATGCCTGGAAAGTGCCAGTCCTTGCATCTATTTCAGTGCGGTGTTCCTGCAAGGTACAGAGATGTGTTACTAAATAAACAGACAGCAGAGCTGAAACTGATCTATTTTTGGAACTCTAGATGGAAAGCGTCAGAAAAAGAAATGTTTGTTGATGTTTATGATACACACTTATCTTCCACATACCTGGTGCCTTTCCAATAAAGCTTCAGCTCCAGTCACATCCTTTGCAAGTTCATCTGAGGAGACCAGGCCCCGGATTCCATTGATCCAAGACATAAGGTCCCTGTGAACACATAATAGAGAATTTTTCCCTTCCTCCATTGAATTAAGCCAGAACAGGAAAAACAGTCCTTTTCTGAAACCTCCTCAGAAATATTCCTGTGGAACAATAAGCCATATATACTTCACTAATAATATACCAGACAGGCAAACTGGGGGCAGGAGGAAGAGCATCTTTACCTGAAGTCACTGAGGAAACGCTGCAGATCATGAGAATCTCCAAGTTTCTCTTTGCGCTGGTCAGCACGTTTTCCCAGACTATTCCAAGCCTGATTCAACTCGGTACATTTTTCTTGGAGATCTTCTGCAGATTCTGGATGTGACTGGATCAGACGCTGGGCAGTTTCACCAAGAGAATTCACCTAAAATTAGAGAAAGGGGAATAAACACAATGAAGACAAAAAGGATCTTTTCTATAGCTCAGTCATTTCTGCTAGATTAAAAAAAAAAAAAAAGCTTTTGGTTTTGTCCTCCTCACAGTCTTACCTTGTCTCCAAGAGCTGCCAAGTCTCTCTCAAAGCCTTCATGTTTGCGCTGCAGAGCCTGCACACTGGCCAAGTCATGTCCATAGTTGTCTGTATTTAATGCTTGATTCTTCTCCTCTATCCATTCTTTTGTTTCATCAGCATCTCTGATTTGAGTGAGGGGAAGGCAAAAAGAGAATTAAAATGGAGATCATACTAGGACCTCTGATACCCAGCAGGTCACCAAGTTCCTGACAAGCTCATGTAGTTGATGGTTCCATTAAATTATTTCCCAAGACGACCCAAGTGAACTTTGGCAAAATAGGACAGTAGTCCAGACCTCCCAAGCCTGCAGCAATTCCATGCTTTCATGTTAACAAGTCTTTCTTTTTCTAGGAAGAACATAAAGAATTCTTGTTGGACCACTGGTGGTCTAACTTCTAATGAACAAGCTGGGGGTTGAAATATGATTTGTTTAGAACAGGTCCCACTATGTTTTAGAACTCTTAATAGACAAGCATTTTACTGAATTAAGACCAAATACGATGCAAAGACCCCACCTGTGGAATCTCTGGACTTCATGGGCACTGCCCAACAGCTGGCTTCGCTCCTCTGCTAACTGCTGCAGAGATCTCCAGCGTTCGTTCAGTTCCTGCAAATCAAACAAAAAACCCCACTGATATTGCAGACCACAGTTTCATGGCATCATTGTTCACATAAGAAACTCTTGTGCTGGACTCACTGAAGCTTTATGATGTCAAACAGAAAACTTTAGTAACCAATAATGTTTTGTTCACTATGCTTATCTGCACCTTCTTTATTCTGCTGACATTTGCAAACACACCAACAACCCCTTCTTCACCTCCGTTCTTATAGGCTTTATTTCAGGGGTCTACTGAGAATATTCAATAGCAATGCTGGAAGATTTCCTAAAATAGCTACACTTCTTTCTTTTACAGGATATAAACTTCATCGAGCAGTCAGTAAAATAAATAAAAAGTCAAGACTGGCCTTTCGCTACAGGTGAAGGTTACTATATTCTGCTTAATTCCAGAAGAATGCACAAATTCAAGTAGCCTAGTTAAATACTTTAAAGGGTTTCTCTGAATACGTAAAACCAAATGATTTTATGTATATAATAAGATACTGATGTAACCTGAGAAGCAAATGCTGTACATGTCAATACTTCTGTCCATAAGTTGATTCAAATGGTTTATAAACAGTAATGAAAAACAAAGACTATGGAAAGGGAAGGTAAAAAACCATTCCCAGCTTTCAAATCAGCTCAGAAAATGGGGTTTTTTTGTATTATTACCTTGATTGAGTTAAAGGTTGCCACTGTGTGTACCATCATACGTGCAGACTGTATGAAAAGGCAGAAATAAAAAAATGTACCATTAAACTCAACTCTAACCAATCAGAGCCAAAATCAGACTGAAAGAAAACACCTTAAAAATCCGTAATAACTTGGCCTAGGTCAAAATACAGACTTTGTAAAAGACAGGTCTACGAGATGTAGGAGGAAACAAACACCCTAGATTTTTAAGGTTTCAAGGGAAACTGCGGAATTTTTGGATTTTATTATTTAAATTAAAAAATCACCAATTCTTGTTGACATGGCTGCATTTTCTATAATGCTGTCAAAATACTGCATACTTAGCTGGTTTTCCCACATTCGCACAGCTTAAAAGATGAATGAGCAGCTTTGAGTCTAAGAGGGTGGCTACAAGACATGAAACATGGGAATGAAATACTAGAGAAAAGCACTATGTTGGATAACATCAAAAATATTCAAGATATTTTTGTGCATCAGCAGGTGACAGCTATTCCATTGTAAGCCACTAATGAATGGAGAAAGGCTTCTTCTAACTATTGTAGAAAACGAGCTAGAGATGAATAATGGAAGACAAAGATACTGCTATACACATACACCATATTCCTTACTAAAGGAATATTGACATAAATGGCTTTGACTTTCAGGAATAAAAACATTTCTTTCTGCTCGCTACATAAAAAAAAAAAAAGAACTCATGCTAAGTGAACAGGGACCATTTCTCATCTAGTGGCCATGTAATACCCAAAAACATTGGTATAAAAACTGGAATCGGTCTTACAGTACAAACTCAAAACAAAATGGAGTTTTACAGCAGAAAGGTAAAAAATAGATTGCTGGAAATTTCTACAGCTAGAGCAATTCTGTTGGAAATCTCATAACTATTCTCATATCTGCAAACAGAGAGCTGACGTAGTCACTCAACTTTGCCTAGATGGCTTTTGTTTTTAAAACAGAGTAGTACCTATGTGACATCTTTATATATTGAGAGAATCTGTATGCAAGTATATGAAAGTGAATTCATGCTGAATGCTCAACAAATTTTTGTAACACACTTGTTGAAGTAAACAAGCAAAGCGAAATGAAAGTCACTAACCCTAAACCAATACCAATTCAAACACTTGCTGAGACTAGGACACCACTAAAATCACTTTGTCAACAGTCTTTAAAAAAAAAAAAAAAAAGGGAGGGAATAAAAAAAAGAAAAAAGGGCATATGGGAAGGTGTACAGTCTAAAAAAGATGATGTGCTGTAGTTCTGGTTTTACTTTCTCGTTGTGTGCTATTAAGCAACGACACCTACCTTCCAAGGAGAGGCTGTCTTAGAATCAGTTTCATCCTGTTTGAAAATGTGAAGAAACAACTTTAAATAGGAAGCAAAATCTAAACCTATCAGAATATACTAAAAGTCTTTGAAATTTCTCCATGTTCAGTCCTTAACAGAGTAAATCAATTTTTACAAGTAAGCATTTCCATCATTTTGGGTTACCCTGCTCTGCATTGATTTGTGGTGTGGGGTAAGCCACTCAGGAAATAAAGGGATCAAAGATAAGATAATCTTTTTATGTCCATTCAAAGTCATTACTGAGCTCCTTCATGGAAATGAACTACAATTATGGCTGAACTTCTACCTGTACATCCCAAACCTGTTATAATTGCCACATTATCTCAGAAATTAACACTTACCCTGGGCATCATACCATAGATTTCCTGAAAAGGAAAAAGGACAAACAGAAACAACTTGTTATTTTCTAACAGAAAGAAAGTTTTTACTGTTTTTGAGAAAGGGAAGATAGCAGGAGATATGCTTCCATCCTTCTTCTACAAACTGGTTACCAGGATGTCATTAAGCCAAACAGTGCTCACACAACATAAACGTGTAGCAGAAATGGGAGTTTGGCTACTCAACCATCTACTGCAATGCATCATCTTAGAGCTCAGAAAATAAGCTGCTTGAATATTCTGTTGGCGCCAGATAGAATTATTTACAGAAATAGCACAAGTATGTGAAAAGCTGGGGGGAAAAAAAAGTATATTACAAAAAAACACAAACCAGAAAACCCACAAAACCCCTCCACCATAAGTTGAGCTCTATTTTATTTCTCTTTTCCCCTAGTATTCCTCACCATTTTTCCTGCAAAGAAATAAAGGCTGAAATTTCAAATTTATAAGCAGCAAAGCTAATGCATGGATTCTCCATGACTTTTGATATTACTTTAAAAGACTTTCCATTCCTAAAAAAGCTCTAAACGGTGCAGCTGACTATAGCACTATTTAAAAAGAAACAATTCAAAGGGTACCCTTGTGATGGCCACACTACAGAAGCAGCATTAAGTATCTCTGGTTAAAATAGCAGTATTATCAGACCAGAGAGGAAAAATGAACAGCCAGAATCCTGCTATGACATGTAAAGCAGAAGACAACAGACAAAAGAAAGGAAGAAAGTCTAATCCTTTTGAGAAGCAAAAGACTAAGTCATAGAAAAATTAGACCTGTTGCTGTACTGCTTGCACTTCATCTGCCATCAACCCTTCTGACTCCAGGTCATTCGCAACCTTGTTTATGTCCTTCAGACGTGACTCGTTAGCTTTTAAA
This sequence comes from Strix aluco, assembly GCF_031877795.1. Lineage (NCBI taxonomy): Eukaryota > Metazoa > Chordata > Aves > Strigiformes > Strigidae > Strix > Strix aluco. Next base: position 9,730,773 of record NC_133950.1, on the reverse strand, counting down.
TCCTGCACAGAACCGTAAAATATCACAGTGTTAACATTCACACAAGCAAAACATGTGGAACAAGCTGGCACACCAGGGGTGCCAGAAAGTATGTGGTTTGTGAACAGCAGGAATTCAGCACATTTGACCTTTACAGTTACCAGTGACTATACAATGCACGAGAGTCTATGCCAAGAAACCCCAGCTGCCAGTGCCAAGCAGCAATGGATTAAAGAAACACGCTATCAGCTTTCCACACGAAAGTTAATTAACAACCAGGAATGGAATACATTTTTAAACTGTCAGGTATACAACATGAACAAGAAGATCAAAAGCTATCATCCATACTACTGCATGAATTAGCTAAAAGGCCGAATTAAAAAGGCATTTGACTGCGACACTTAAATGCTCCCAGCCAAACAGATAGACAGAGAGGCTTCCATAAAGCAGAAAGGGAACTTGGTTAGAAAAGAAATAGTGGAGAACTTGCATTTGAATTTTAATAGGTGACACATTTTAATTTCAACCATTAGCTTATTTTAGAAGAACCCAAACCCAGTAACTGCTATCATCTTCTCACCTACAATACTAGGTTGGCTCCAATTGTTTGTTAGCCAGCTTTAAAGCTGTAGACACGATAATGTCCACAGAACTGTCAAATCACTCTCTTTTCCAGTGTATAAGGTCAGACATCTTTGCATTTCAGTGCTTAGTATCTTAACAAAGTGAACAGAATAAATATATCTGCCCAAGCAATTTTTTCACACCTCATTCAAAGAAAAAAAAAAAAAATTAACTAGTATTGTGAAGATTGGGAGAAAAAAATAAAACCGAAAGCCTACCAGCATTTTGAAGCAGAGAATTATTTTTCCCACATCTTGGGAAAAACTCCACAGATGGAAACAAAAAGCATCTTTCCTTTCAACAAAAAGGAAGAGGAATAGCCTAACTGAAGGTTATGCTTTACACAAAACGAAACTCCTCCAAAGCTTGGCAGATTCTGTATTTGAATGTGTTGAAAGAGAGCTTGAGTCCTCTGGGAGCTGGGAAGCGTGTAGCAAGCTGGAAATCAAACTGAAGACTTTTGAATGTGGGATTCTCTCCATCCCCACAAAACAAAGAAATGCATATATACCTTTTTATTTCCAAGCAAAGCCATGTTTCCTTCTCAACTATGCTCAACTACAAAAAATTATCACAGATCAGAAAGCCTGAAGAGAAAGGCCAAAACAAACACACACTTATGCAGCATTACAACATACCTTCTGAAAATCATCAAATTTCTTCTGCAGCACCTCCACCTGCTCCAGATCAGCACCCACTTCCTCATTTGTGAGTGCAGCTTCCTTCTCATTGATCCACTGCTGAAGCTCATTAGCTTCACGGAAAAGCATAAATTTTTTGCAGCTTTTTTCTAGCATGCCTTTACGTTTTTCTCCCAGCTCAAGAAGAGAGTGATACCTGGAACATGCAGAAAAGGAAAGCAGGGGACAGTCAGTTTGAACTGAGCAGAGTCACAGTAATTTACCAAGTACTGGCATCACCAAAGATGTGGGAAATCCCTGCAGTCTATACGCTCTTCTTCTACAGAATGATCTATTTGTACCTAATTAGGTAAATGTAAACTGTACATATTTCTATGTGGATATGCACACCAAAATGAGATCTCCCACATGCAACACTTCACTGGGCAAAAGCAAACCCAAATCACAGCTCAGGGCAGGGCAGGCTCTTAAGCTACAGCAGCACTGCAGTGCAGGAATGACTCCATAGGGTCTTACTTTCCAAGAGGTATTTTCCTAAAGTACATCAAGTTTGCCAGTAGATTATTAAAATCCATTAGCCTCCCAGCTTTTGGACACAAATGTTTTACCTAGCCATTATTCAGTGCAAAATCTGCTGAATGTTTAAAAAAAAAGGTGTTATTTCTTTGATAACACAACTATATTCAACTAGGAAATCCATGAAACTCATTACACCATTTTTTTAATCTGTGGAATTCCCAACATCATGAGTTAAATTACTCCTCATTTACATTAGAATAATTGCCAAGTAAAACCTCTAAAATGTTTAAATTGGTTTGAATGGGCAAATAAACCTCAAAAGACCAGCCATTTATTTAAAACCACAAGAAAACTTGATGTCTCCTATTTGATTCCTGGTAACCAGCTAGACACAGATGCTCCTACAAGACCTTTCCCAAGCTACTGCTGAAAAAAGCCATCAGAAGTTTTAGTCATTGATACTGAATGACAGATCTCTTTAGCAATGCATAATGCCTGTTTTTAAAGAACCTGCATTCAGAAAAGCCACACCCTTAAGACCCATTCTTACTGTTACCCTATTTTATGTCTTCCAGAAGATGAGACACTCTAGCTGCATGTGGATGGGGTTTTTTATACCCTGAATCAGATTGCACATTGGTCTACTACAGCGATCAAAAGCGGCAACTGATTCTCATTATTAAGCCATGAAGATATCCCTTTTGATGTTATTAAATCAAATAATATAAGATACTGCTGAGATACCTGCAGGGGCCTCAAAGGGGAAAAGGGCAGCCTTACAATGTTTTCATTTTCCACCTTGGAGCACACAGGCAAACACTGAGCAATTACACCACCCAGCTTGAAGAGTTCACTGATGTAGCATTTTCCTAACCAGTAACTCAGAGATGACAAAGTCTGTTGAAGAAAATTCTTGATACCCTGGGCTGTAATGTCTATACGTCAAACTGATAATGAACTTTAAGTCCTTCCATGGAAGCAGAGACTTTGTGGTTTCCTGTCTCTCCTGGTTTAAGACTGGATAGAAAGGAATTAAGAATCTTTTGTATTAGGTTTGGATAGAAACATTCTACCCTGATTGGAGGAAAACACTGTTTTGAAGTCTGCCCTGACTGCTGTTTGCCTCAGCACACAATTTTAAGTATGAAATGCTTGTGAAGCTCATAGAGGATCTGGGGGAAAATTCCTTATCTCAAAGTTGCTTTGCAACAGTTCACAGATTACTATAATACTTTCACTTTTGATTCTCAAGAAATATATTCTCTATGAAAAGACAGTCAGGCACAGCCAATGAACACTATTGCTTTGGATCTCTCAGCAGCTTCCAAGACCATAATGCAAACTTGGTATTTCTTCCAGGAGACACGAACACAAGTTTGAAAATTAAGTTAATGTTATAATAAAAACCAATCATACTATATAAATAATGTTTTTTGACTACCCAGCATGAATGTTAAACTTTATATGACAAACAGTGATAACCCCACCCTTCCCAAAGTCTAAGACATTCATATGTGACGTAATACTTGGTATATATATATTTGTTATATATTTATATAAACAATATTTCTATCTGCACCTCAGAAAATGCAAGAGATGCTTTTTAAAACAGTCTAGATTATCACTAAAGCCACATTTGGTAAGCAAAATCAGGATAACGGAAAATAACGTCATCAACCAATTTAGCAGCGCAGAGGTGACCAACAAGATAAGCAGCTGGCTGGATGGCTGGCTATAAAGAACACATGAAACACATACCACGACACTCATCTAAACTAAAATAATTCACATTGCAGAAATTGCTTCCTTCTTGTCTCTTTGGAGCAGCTTTCCCAAAGAAAGAAACAAACAAAGGGAGAATGAACAGTGACAGTATGGAGACAGCACGGTTTAGAAAGGGCTAATCCTACTCACAGTTCTTCGACCTGTTTCATACGCAGAGATACACTGCCGACTTCCTTAGTTATGAGAGTCCTGCACAGACAGAGGGAGCACAGCAAATGCATGCAAAAAATTAGTCAGATTAACAAAAATAATGAAAGCAGCAGCTCCATCCATGGGTTGTCTGTGGTAGGAGATGATTAGGAGTTCACATTTAAATGGAGAAAATTAGGTGTCATTCAGAAGCAAACAAAGCAAATCAGACCAGGAATACAATTCACATAAGGAAACCTCAGCAGTACAGTTGAACTCTCTCTATAAGGTCTCCTCATTTCCTGATCGCTGTGCCATGCGATTGTAAACTAAAGGGTGGTCCCCTCTCTTGGCTCTAAAATATGGCACCCTGTTCTAGTTCTTAAAAGCAGCATGCAAAACTATACAGAAAGTTACACATTATTAAAATCCTGAAAAATGTGTTACAATTTTCCAGCATCCCTTCTTCTCACTGCTACAGCTTTTTTATTATTTTTGGTTTGTTTCAGGGGTTTTTTGTGGGGTTTTTTCATTGTTCGTTTTTGGGTTTTGTTTTTAATTCTAAAGCTAAAGCTAGCAATTACTGTGTGTCACTGTAATAACTGGTGACTTAAAAACACTGAGCGGGAAGAAATTCTCATGCAGAATGACAGCATAGCTGTGTAAACAGATGGGAGTATGCATAAAACTTTCAGCTTTAGCTTCCAAGTGGCTCGATAAGATGAGCCAGTAGCTCACAGCTATCACCCACAGCCCTTGCTTGAACTAATCTATAAATACCATGTGCTTTAGGAGGTTATTACCAAGCAGCCATGCAGTTTTTTCTATTTGCAATGGCATGTTCCTCTTTTAAAAGGGGAAAAAAAAAAGGGGGGGGGAAAGAAACAAACAAAAAAAAAAAAAAGGAGGGGGGCACATTTAGCCCATGTAATGGCAACAAATAATGGCACCACATTTCAGGAAAAACATAATCAGCTAGAGCCAAAATAGTCACAGCTTCTAAGGAGGTCACCTCCAGAGGCAGCCCTATATAGGGAGGGTACTGTACTTTATGTAACCAAATTTAAGAAAGCTTTTCAAAACAGATCACACATTAAGCAGTGACAACTACAAATACAAGAGCTGCTTGGGACAGATATAACTCACAAACAAGTTTAAGTTGTTAGGTACAACAACAAAAGGAACACATAAAATACTGAAGGCAGACAGGAAGTTGAGGTCTAGTGTCATGAGTTTTACAGTTAAAAAATGGGAAAAGCAACAAGAAAATCTAGAATAAGAATAAAACAACTGAATATGGTGCCCCTGGTAAAGAAGCCCCTTGTTTTGCTCCAATTAATTACTCCCTAGCATAAGAGGCATCAACCTAAATTTCTGGCATATGCAAGACAAAGGCCAAGCCAGCAAATGCTGGATGGGTGTCATATCTCATCAGTTAGATCTTACTGGTTGTCAATTTGCTCCTGTCGCAATGCTATGCTGCCTTGCTCTTCCAGGAGATTCTCTCTGGAAGCAGACTGTGCAGGATCCAGTTTTTTCACATAGGCAGCTGGTACAAATCCCTGACGGTCATTAACTTCAACCTTCCACCAGTCCTGCAAAGAAAAAAAAAAAAAAGCAACTGCTGTGAGGCAAGCAGGAAGCATGCTGAGCAACCGAAAGCTGCAAATTAGAGGCTTCTATTAACACAAAAAAACCAGTGATGCTCACAACAGTTTGCTCTTTTTTTATGGAGATCATTTCAAACAAACTGCCTCTTGAAGACATCTAGGTCTTACTTCCCTTGTGTTTGGTTCTCAACAAATTCCTTAGCAGTAGGGAAGTAAGTTTTCTCACAGACACATGCCCTATAGCACATGTTGTTTATTTAACTTAAAAAAGCTGGCAGCTATAGAGCCATGAGAATGAGCTGAAGAGGTATGCTAAAATGCTGAATGGGAACATGGACTAAATGTGCAAATTCTTTAACTTCTTTGATTGCTCTTAATCAAAAAAACAAAACCAAAAATGCTCTGCAGAACACATAACACCAAGTGAGCCAAGCAGTTCAGCAAAACAAAAGGCAAGCACATACCTTGTTGGTGCTGTTGAGTAAGGTGAGGATATCTCCTTTTTTCATAGTCACCTCCCGGGGACTCTTCTCTTGGTAATCATAGAGTGCCAGAACAAGCTCTTTTCCAGTTTCATCATCTGTGGGAGCAACTTGTTGCTAACAAAGAAGCAGAAGAAAAATGAGTTGTTCCATGTTTATTACAATCAACGTAGTTGTCCTAAAAAATACTTCAGCTGTAGTTAAAGCTACTGTAGCGCCATGAAATGATTCTTGCTGAAATAAATGAAATGCAGATAGTATTTCAGGTACTGTCTGGGCTCAGACCTTGAAAATCACCACATTATACTGTTTTCTTCCAATGCAACATAGCTGCCTGTTATGATTATAACAACAGACCACTGAACTTTTTGAGAAAATAAAGTACAGTCTGCAATAAGGTTTCAAAACCAACAACTTTTATTAAGCTTTGTCTTTACCTTCTGCTGACCCAAGGATTTTAGCAACATAATTAGCATCTTCCCTTACCCTGCATGACTGGGCCTGTTCCCGTAACGCCTGTATGCTACTGCCGTAAGCGGAAAGATCAGACATCAAAGCTTCATGTTTTTTCAGAAGAGCCTGAAAGTGAAAGATAAAAACAACATGTACACCTAGCCATTTTACAAATACTACTCTGCTTAATACATATACTTTGGCTCCATACACAGGGAATGTGGGTTTTTCAGAGCTGCTGGTCTTGTGACTCTCATGAGAATAACTACTTCTATTTATTCACAGGCTAGATAGTAGGCCAAATGCTTCTGGTGCCTTTCCTCCACCTTATCTCAGAAACATTCTTTTGTTGTGACCGTGTATCACTCTGGGAATAGTGTTAAGTTTGAAAGTATGCCTTTAAACTGCACTTCATTTTGGTGAAATGTCTGTCAGTAGTGTCTGAGACATGGTGTTTGGCCACAGAACGATACTAGTAAAATAACTAGAGACAAAAAATTACTTCCAGACCAACGAGAACTGATGAAAATCAGACTCCCACTCAAATCCAATATCAGATGAGGAATTTGCTGATGTTAGTCTCATAATACTTTACAAAAGCCCTATAAAAAAGTGAATACAAATGTAAAGTTTCCTCACAATTGCTTTAATATACTGAGGACCAAAATTTCATGTGCAATAACTAAGACAACAAGAAAAACTGTCATCTTTTGACCCCAAGCCAAAATTCAGTTTGATGGTAGAATCTTCTGCCTTTTTTGTTAAGAATCTTGAAATTAGCAGAGCTCCTTATTTTCTTACCAGTGGGCAAATCCTCACTGGGTTTATACAAAACTGATTCAAGCAACAATCTCAAATACCTCAGCAGAGTCTTCATCTTTTCCATAGTCTGTACTGCCTACAATGGGCTCCTTTTCCCTCATCCAGGATTCTGCCTCATTAGCATCAGCAAAGTACTGCTGAGCTTGCAGGGAGTCCTCTAGGTCTTGTCGACGCTGAGATGCTTTAGCTTTCAGAGAGTCCCATTTCTGGTTTAGCTCATTCAATTTGATTTTCACATCCTCAGCGGCAAAATGTCCTAGGTAACAGAGAGAGAGGGAACTGAAGGACTGAAGATTGATTGTACTTCTTGAAAGACATTTAAATTAGACCCATTTAAACTTATGTAGCCTATTCTGGCTAGAATAATGAGAGCTCAACTCAGCTTGTCCTTTTGCCTGACTGGAAAACACTGCATCTGTCAAACTGTACTAGGAATATTTGAATCATTAAGAAAAAAATCAAGCCACATCATAACATTTCTTCTCAGTGATGAAACAGGAAAGGTCATCTCTTTCCAGTGGCAGAGTTTTGACAGCAGACAAATATGATTTCAGACATCTCCTAGAATCAGGGAAATTTTTTTTAGTATTTTGGTGTTAAGAACACCTAGTCAGAAATAAAGATACACTCTTATTTAAAAGCAGGAATGACTCTTACTGTCTTTGTGAAGGATCATCTCTCACATCATGATTATGTATCTCAGATACAAGATTTAAATAGATTTAATAGATTTAAAAATGGCAGACTAAATACCATAGGCACAAAGCTGTTGAATACAGAACTCATACGTGTTTGTCAAGAGCAGATGGAGAACTGTGAAAATCATGACAGGTTCCCATCAAGGAATCTATTTTTATTTTCAGGTGAAAGAATGAGCAGAAGTTCATCCTGCTAGCAGGTACTTATTGCTTGGATAAAAACAGGCAGTAACTCTTTAATTGTACAGGGCCAGAGAACAAAGTCCAGCATAAAGACTTTTGGATTTCCAAAAGAGAAAGAATTAAAAAACATTGAGACATACCCTCTTCCACCATAGCATTTCCCTTCTGTGTGACTGCTTTAATGCGGGGCTCGTGGCCTGCAATTTCTGCCTGCAAAGCCTGGTGCTTCTTTAGCAGATTTTGGACGCCAATTAAGTCCTTGCCTGAAAGATATAAAATAACTAATTAGCTAATTCAGAGTCATCAGACTAAAAAATTTCCAGGAAGCTGCAACCAGTGCTAGACAAACTTGCAGAATAAGCACTATTACAATGAAGATAGAGCACTATGAAAACCAAGTTACCCACTGAAATTGTAAAAGTAACGTAACAGTTAAAGGAACCATGGATCATAGCAAATACGTAACTCCAGGCAGTGTTAATTACAAAAAACATGTCGGAAATTTCCAGGGAATGTTCCATAAAGACACAAGTTAGAACAATTCTGACATCGAAATCCTGGAGATACTGGGATGGACCAACCTCGGTTTGTTGAAGCTGCAATAGGTTCTTTCTCCCTAATCCAGGTCTCTTCATCCTCAATGTCACGGAAAAGCTGCTGCAGGCGAAGAGAATCTGCAAGTTTCTGCTTGCGAGCTACCATAGGATCCTTTAGAGCTTCATAACGAGCTACTAAAGCTTCTTGTTTCTTCTTGATGTTGTCAGCATCAAAGTGCCCAGCATCTTGGAACTGGCGTGCCTGGATGGTAATGCCATCTATACGATCCTAAAATTAATTCAGCAATAGCATTATGTCAGAATTTCTGTAAGATGGCTGCAGTGACAGAAAATGTTTTCAGGTCTTAGTTAATAAATTATATTGTGACAGAGGAACAGAGCCCCAGCTGCACACTGCCAGTGCAATAATTATATCCTGGATAATATTCAACACATTATGCAAATGTAATTGGTTTTTATCTGTCAATTTCATAAAATAAACAAAAAATTCTTAAAACTACATTAATTTTACAGACGTGCTACTCTAGACAAACCATTTATCAATTATTAACAACTAATAATTCCAGTTGAGGGAACCCAGACGTTGCTGTCTTGCTGTGGATTTAATTCCCCTAAAAATCATTTGCAAATGAAGGAACCATTTGCTGTAAAGTTCTACATTTAAAAACTGTTCTCCCTCCCCTCCCATTTCTTAGAGCTACATGGAAACAAACTGAACAAGAATAAGCTGTTTGCAAATGGAGAGCCTAAAGGGGAATTATTTCCTATGCAAAGCACAGCACATCTTTTTAAGTTGGTATTCACAGCACAAAACAAGGCTGCACTGTCAGCAGGTCACAGTATGGAATTATTTCACTTTTCCAGAAAGCTTTTTTTGTCCAAGTCCTGAAGATATTGTTCTTAGAGACATACAATTTATGCTTCAGTTCAAAATCATTTCTGATAAATAACTGTAAAGCCCAAAAGCTACAAAAATTATGAAAATAGAGACCTGCTAAGGTCTCTGGAGTGAGTATTTTGAGTGAGGAGATCTAAAAGGGTAGGAAGAAAAATTATTCCCCTTACCTGATGGGCAGCAACATCTGCCTCTAGCAGGGCATGTTTCTTCTGAAGATTCTGAACGTTGGTGAGATCTTTTCCATAATCATCAGAAGCCAAGTGTCCCTCTACCTCATACAGCCACAGCTCAATGTCTTCCACATTGCGATTAAACTGCTGCTGTTGATTGGCTTCACGCAGCTTTATACCTGACCGAGACAGAGCGGCAAGAGGAAAAGACGACTTAGGTTTTCCACTTCATTTAACTCACTTCCTGTCTTCTCCCACCTAAACTCTCCAGAAAAAGAATTGCCCATATTCTTCTGAGCAAGCTGTACCTTTGAGCTCAGTGGCCTCCAGAAGTTTTTTCCATAAGCTGATAACCTCATTCATGCGAGCTGCCACTTCATCAGATGCATAGTGATTGACATCAATCAACTTCTGGCCAGCCTTCTCCAGTGCATCAATACGACTCTGATTAGCAGAAAGCTCTGCCTCAAAAGCCTGATGTTTCTGAACTTTACCTTGCAAGTTCGATGGATCCTACAGATGAAGAAAGAAAAAGAACCTTTCAATCCAGAATTAGTACCTATAGGTCTCCGAAGAATTTTTATGATTAGACTACATTCATATACATGCCAAGATGTCACTCAAGTATTTGGTGCCAAATATATGCCTTTGAAATCAGAACACTTAAGCTACTGAATAAGCATCATTACAGAACGATGGGAAAATCCCCCTTGGGGTCAGGGAGAAATTACAATTCCTCCTGTTGTCTTTAGCCTACTATCAGCAACATTTTGGCTGACACTGGTTCATATCATTAGACTGATTACGTTAAGCCTGGTATTGCCTTAAAATTAGTCTAATGTTCATCTTTGTGTTTACCTTGTACGCCTCATCTGTTGCAGTCTTCATTTTTTCATTAACCCAACTCTTTAGCTCATCAGAGTCTCGGAAAAACTGCTGCAGATGGAAAGAATCTGCCAGTTGAGCCCGACGGTACATAGCCCTTTCATGAAGGGCATTTCGGCGGCTCAGCAGCTGAAAAAAGAAGGTTTTGAAAGTCTTTGAGCTAAGAACCAGCACTGTATCTGTACTTTTGGGAGAGCCCCACTGATTACCCTATACTGCAGTCATACCACTTAAAATGATAAAGCAGAACATGATTTGAAGTCTACGGTGCAAATCTGGTTTAGATACTTACAGCATCTCTGCGTGTAGCAACATCATCCATGGCATAATGGTTATTCTGAATCAATTTAGTAGCAAACTCATCTAATGCCTAAAGAGAAAACAAGTTTCAATTTACTTGGTGTAATAGAAATTCTTTGTGCAAGTTTAATTAGTAGATTAATTCTCAAAAGTTTATCACAGTAAAACTAACAGAAAGCCATTAAGATAGCTATTGTTACACCCCTTTTTATCTATATCGTCATCTTACATGTGGAAGAGTGCAGATTTTTGACAAATCTTCATCCACACTTGTGCTGGCATGATATGCAGGCACTGGGTTACTCAGCTCTCTGAAGCAGCAATCAAGCCCTAACCAATCTTTTCCACTATTTTTCATTTTAGAGACAATACACGTAATTTAGAGATAATACATCCCACACAACAGCGGATCATTGTGCAGAGCAAACCTCGTCCTTCTCTGCCATCCTCCAGCAGTGTCTCCTCCCCAATAAACAAATTCATTTGTTTTATTTCTTGCCCACTTAGTGATCACCTAATGTAAATGTCTTACTGTGATTTTCTCCTCTTGGGCACTTAGGGATTTCTCAAAGTCTTCATGCTTCTTTAGAAGAGCCTCCACACTATCCAAAGAATCACCAAGATCTTCATTCAGCAGAAATGCCTAAAGTAAGGAAACAAACACATTTTTAGGTTTCCATGGTCAGCTGCTCTAAGTCAACTCAAGCATGGCCAGTGATGCTTCCTACCATGTGATATTACTGAAAAGTAAAGGAGGATGTACTGGGATGGTGCTCCCTGTACGCCTCTAACAGCCAAAGATTCTGAATAATTCTTTTAGCTTCTTATTCAAACAGCATTTTACAAGAGTTAAGACATAAAAGCAATCTCAAGCCAACTTGTCACAACTAATAGTTTCAGCATTAGATGGAAACACTCACTGTAGCAGCTTGGGCAGCCAGATAACTGCCAGCACCCCACTCACTAGCGCACGTTTAGTGGCAATCACTGCCACTAGTCAATACTGACTGTTTAAGTCTACAGAAGACTAGCCAGAAATGAAAACCAACCACATCTGGAGAGTTCAAAGATATGGACTCACTTCTTGTTTGCTCATCCAGTTGTCAACTTGTTCAGTATCTCTGTAGAAAAGCTGCAGGTCCATGCACTGTTCGTACTGTTGTCTGCGAAGCTCCCACAGTTCTAGCAAGGCAGATCTTTCATCTGACAGGATGGTCAACTAATGGATTGGGAAGAGGAATATACAATAGTTTTATTTAACAGTCTGGTTCATTTCCATCTCAACGTAAAATCAGGTTGTGACTCTAAAGAAGTGGTTAACACTGGACTGAAAATGACCTCCTGCGTAAAGAATCATTCTCCTGTTCCTGACATCATCATCCTCACACAGGGCAAGCCTTTTCTCAGCTTATCAAGGATGAGTAGTGACTACAACCTTCTGACTTCAGTCAGAAATCTCTCCTTTTCCAAATCTACACAGAGATTTAATGGACAACTGCTCTTTTTGACTGCAGGCCTATTCATAAGAGAAGCTCTTCAGCAAACCATCCTGTGCTCTCAGCCTCTGAAATCTCCTTGGCCAACTCTCACTTATGGTGTCTGAACTGACTGACCAATGTTTCAATATGCAGACTTCATGAGAGGCCCCATTAGTTGGCAAACTAAAATTTAGAAATACTAAATACTGACTGACCCTTTCAATAGCAAACCTAAACTTAGCCCATTTTTCTTTTGGAGGAAAGACATACTAATAGTTCCTAACAGTCCTAGTAGTTCCTACTAATAGACAGAATCTGTCCTTTTGAGAATGAAAAGCACATGTTACTTAAATACATGAAAAAAGCCCTGTAACCTAGAGGGATGAGACTTTGCAGCTTACAATCTTAAGAAGAAATGAAGTTTTAAATTAAGGGACTTGGAAGATAGAGACAAAACTCTTCTAGGAGCTCTTGCACTCAACTTACCTTTTCTTTAACTTCATCAGAAGCATAGTGCCCAGCTGCAAGCAAAGCCTGGCCAGACTCATCAGCAGATTTGAAGCTATCTTCATGGGCATCAATTTCTCCCTATGAAAGGGGACACAAATAAGCTGTTACTCAAATTTATCTTAGAACAGTCAGCATATGAAAACTGATATTGCAAGTAACACAGAGACAACAGTCTGAACACCTGAATGATAAACATTGAACTATCTTTAAAGACATTACACTTAACATGAAAACTAGAATTAAATGTATTACCTTACAATGCGGATAAAGTAAGTATAAATTCATATGTTAAAATGAAACTAAAGGTTGGTTTTAAGCTGCATTCCTGCTCACCTACAGCAATTCCTCGTGATGGAGAACTAAAACAGTCATTAGCCCAACTATCACGTCCAACTATTTTTTATAAAGCATCATAAGCACTCTTAAATATTTTTTAATAGTGTACATCTACTATCAAGAAACAAGGTAAAAATATAAATCAGGACAGCAATCTGGTACTGTGTTAGTTGCATGACAAAAGGATTCTAGTGATACAACCTTAGCAGTTCTGACTCAGAGTCTGTGTTAGACACACAGATCAGTTGTTGAGGGCTGCTGGCTGGATTTGGCTGTATAACCATTATACCTTATGTTCCTGATGTCTATCTAGAAGGGCTTCTGCTCCAGCCACGTCATTGGCAAGTTCATCAGCATTTATCAGAGCCTTCATCTCAGTCACCCAGCTGGTGAGGTCTCGGAAGTCCGCAAGAAAGCGCTGCAGCCTTAGGAAAGCAAAAGAAAAAAATGGTTGGGAATAATTTGTTTGCATAGTTTCTCCATCCTTACTCCAAGGAAAGGGTTATAAACATAAAAGCTGTTCCTCAGATAGAAACAAAACAGGACAATACCAAAATGCAATCAGAATATTAAATAACTAAATGTGCTCTCAATCAAAAAAGGAAGCCTTTTAAATTTAGGAACACGCTAGGTTCAAAATCAATTTCTCTAAGAGGTGTTTTGCATATAACTTATATTGAAAGTAAAAGGAATATTCCTAGCTACAACCTGCATATTGAAGACAACAGAAATCAAAAGACAGTTCTCAACCAGACTGTTTCAAGATAGCCCACGCGACTGCTTCTGTCACAACCATACACAGTGTGTGTGAGGGAATTGACAGAAAGTTTCAACTGCACATGCCTCAGCCTTTAAAAAAACAAGCAAATTTTCAGATTCCTTTCAGCATGCCTTTACAGCTATTGCCTTTGGCATGTGCTTAACACTTATCAGCAGAAGTGATCAGTTTCTGCTTCCCTTTTAAATTTGCTGTTAATTGATTTGAAGACATTATGACAGGGAAGGCAAAGGAAAAATGATTACTTGTGTGGGTCTCCACCACCATACATCTGGTGGAGGAGAACAAACAGCAGAAAAAACAAAACCAGAAGGGATGCAAACTAACCACCATATTGGGATGTTTCTTTTTAGCATGGCTTCTCAACAGTGATCTAACACATTATGTTTCATAGACAGCCAGGCTAGTATAGAAACAAGATTGGATGAAGACAAATCCCACAGCAACAAAGCAATTATCACAGAAACAGGTACTTCATTTACTCCAGGACAATACATCAAACAATACACCATACTTCAGTCTTCAGAGAATCATAAGGACTCCACAGTGAACAGATTTGTAATACGTGTATTAAAAAAATCCCAACAAAACTAAAATATAGTCAGATAATGTACTTCAAAATGCAGATAGGGAAAAAAGCAGATGCCCTAAAACATCAAGGTGTTTATTTTCATAATTGATCCACATCTAGAGAATGACCAAAAGCTGTAAGTATTTATTTATAATATAAGCATTTCTCTTACTACAAGAAATTATTGTAAAATATAATTTGGTGAACAAGACTGCTTCCGAAAACACCAGAATTATCCAAAAATTTTGGAAACAGCATCCCTTCCTTCTCCTCCCAAGAGCCCTGTCAAATCTGAATAAGGAAGAAAGGTCATTTCAGCATGACAGCATTCCTACCTGTAGGAGTCATTAAGGCGACCATGCCTCTCTGCTGCCAGAGTTCGGATCTGTTCCCAGTTGGCAATCAGCTCCTCCCGTTTCACTTGAATTTGAGAAGCATTTATCGGGTGAGACTGCTGCAAACGGTCAGCTTCTGCACAAAGGGCCTTAACCTAAACCCAGTCACAAACAGTGAGTAAGCTTCTAGCCTTTCACAAGCAGGTTATCTCGTTTAAACTGTAGGTAAAATGCATCTTGTATGGGTACCTTATCTTCCAGAGCTGCAAGATCTCTTTCCAGGCCTTCATGCTTACGCAACAAAGCCTGCACACTGGCTAAGTCTCTGCCAAAATCGTCTGAGGCCATCAACTGCCCTTTCTCCTTAATCCAGCTGATTGTTTCATCCACATCCCTTCAAAACAAAGCACAAATTGAAAGCAGTCTATCTTGTACGGAAAAAGGAAGAAAGCAGGATATTTTCCTGTATGTATGCCAGATGTACTGGCATACAAACCCAGATATATAAACACTGCAGCCAACTACAATCATCCTTTAAAACAAAACAAAACCAAAAAACCTCCCCAAACTCCCCCCAAAAAAATAGCCTTTTTAAATCTCAAAAAACCTTGAGGCATATTGGCAGGCCATTCTTCAGATGGTGTCACCAGATGCAACCAAGGAATTATAGCACCACTGAGCACCATCACCTACTAGGTCCATTTCCCACTCTGGGCCCTTCTCCAACTTAATTACAGCAAATCTCAAAATGCTGTAGATGGAGATGAGGATAGGAAGACACTGCTCACAGACCCTCAGAACAATTGACCTGACATCCATCTGACAACAAAAAAAACCCTTAAAAGGCTCATGTAGGACAGAATTGGGGGAAAAAGCCCTCAGGGGAAAGGGAAGTAAAACTGCCATTAGCAGGAATGAACAAAACTGCCAAGTGTTGAAAATCTAAATCAGAATGACTATTCTAAGGCAATTCTAGAACAAGGTCATCATTCAATAAGTCATGAGGAAAAGTAAAGCAAAAACATAACAGACAATAGCTCCTCCCATACTACTGTACGCAGCTGAACGCATCATTAAACATCCACACAAATATTACATCACTTCAGCAGATCCAGCCAAGATCATACCTGTTGAAGCGCTGAACTTCAGCTGCCCCGAAGAGTTTTCCTTGCCTCTGAAGGGCAAGCCCCTTAAGACGCTGCCAGCTTGCATTTACTTCGTCCTGTTTGGACTTTATCAGTTCCTCTTCAGGGTGTTGTTCCTAGCAAGCAAAGGAAAAAAACGTCATTTTCGTATGTTCTGTGATTTTACATCCATTGCCAAAACCTTGAAACACCACAGTTTTTCAAGAGATCAGTTTATCATTACTGTACTTTTCAGACGATCACTCAACTCAGTAGTTTCCCTGAAACTCACTGTGTAAACATTCAATACTCTTGTAGCAGTTTAAGTTTCCCTATGCACTAATTAGTCAATGGGAAGAGGGCTGTAAACAGTATCTTTTTTTTTCCCTGGAATGCAATCTTCCTGCCCTGTGTCCAACCTTGATCAAGCCCTAGATGACATACCAGAAGAGAAGATGCATCAATCCTGGTTGTCCAAGGGAAATACATTTAACCCCAAATACAACAATTTCTCTTACTAATCACTACTCTCCACATTTTCAGGAACCTTCTCAGCTGGAGCAGTTATTCAAGCTATTCAGCAGAACAAATGAATCAAATGATGACCATTTAAGATTAAGACAGCCAAGTATCTAGGCACATGCAGAGTAAAGCTTAAAGATCTGCTACCAAACCAGGGAGGAAAAGCAGTAGTTGCAGACAAAAGCTTGTTGTGTTATACCAGACTTGCCAAGAGAGATTTTCAACACACGTGAACGTTTACCTGGATAAGTTTGCCAGCAAACTGGTTCACTTCATTAACTCTTTCCTCATGAGCTGCAAGGTCTGTCTGGAACTCTTCAAACTTCTTTTGCAAAACCTCAACGTGTTCTAAGTCCTGCCCAAGCTCTTCTGAGGTCACTATTGCTTCCTACCACATTGAGGAAAAAAAAATGTAAATTTCAGCATATCCTATGGGAAATCATTACTAAAAATCAGGAAGCAAAGTGTCCTAATTTTGAATAGGTCAAAGACAGTTACTATCACTGTGTTTTAAGTCAGATTTAAAACTATAAAATTTCCTCCATTAAACTCTATTCCCACTTCCTTCCCTCAACATCTGTCCATTATTGCAGAAAACATGCAAGATCACTAAGGGTATTATTTTTTCATCTTACTTGCTCTTATTCATTCTCCAAGTTATTGAATATAAGCAATTTTTCTATCATAAGTTTTCTGTTCTGTGCACAATGACCTACAACAACCTGAATTACTGAAAGAAAACATGTACAGAAAAAAAAATAATTTTTAAAACTACAAAATAATTGTCCATGCTATTTCAGAGTACACACAGGGACTAGAATTTGTTTACATTTTTAGACTGTTTATGGGCACTTGTCGTAGGCTTCTGATACAAGATTTCTTTATGAAAAGTGCACTGTTATATTCAGTAACAGTTATGCAGGGTTTACAGTTTGAACCCACAGTGACAAAATAGCAAACCATCATTAAGAAAACCTTTGTGATCATTTTGTGGCTTTTTTTTCTTGATAGTGTGGTTTGTGGTATGCTTCCTCAGAGTTCAAAAAATCAAGAACCAACAGTTCTCCTGCAGCTAATGTCCTTACAATGTATATCTAAAGATATTCCAATCATTAAGCAATTATGTACACACTACTTGCTGGTTAGGCTGGCTACTTTCTGTAACAGATAACGTAGAACATTTATAAAAAACATTTGGTTTTATATGTTGTAAATTTCCCTTACAGGAAAATTTATTACTACGAGAAACATGAAGGTCTCCTTAAAGCAAAGAAAGAATTGATTATGTTTAACTGTGCTCTCTGACACTCAGACTTCCTCTTAAGTCTGCTACCTATTTTTTGTGGCTGCAAAAGAAGGAATAGGAGTTTGCATACCTACTGTTTATGTAATATGAATAAAGTAAATAAAATGTATAGATGCCTTTAAAAGCTCTCTGTGAGTGCCTGAACTCCAGCAACTATACGTTGATAGAAAGTTTCCACACAAACACATCAAATTTCTCATCAAGAACACAGCAAAGGCAGGTAATAATATACCTTGTCATTGATCCAGTCCAAGACATCTTCACATTCCCGTAAGTATTGCACCAGCTTCTGTGCTTGCAACAGTTTGACTCCCTTCTCTCTCATCTTTTCCAACAGTAATTCCCATAGTCGGTGCAGCTCCTGTAGCCGAGTCTAGAACAACAGGATGTTGTTATTAAAATCCTGTATCAGAGGAGATTGGATTTATTCCCTTCCTGACCTTAATAGATTTTTTTTTTCCTGAAGTTGTACATCCTAAACCTCACTTTAGACAAAGGATGCACAAACCTCATAATAATTTCATCTCCAGTCATTAGTTCTCAAATGATGTAAAGTGATGTAACAACACAAAATTAGAAATGCCTGAACTGAGTATTTAAAAATTTGTTATTAACCTATCATATAGTTATGTTTACATCACTATGAGGTAAACATTTTGAGATAAAATTTGATTTAAATGGTATGCTAATGTGAAGTCTGACGAAAAATTTGCTGTTGTCTCCTTCAAATGTTCAGTCTTTTACTTGGAAGTCAACTCCCAATAAGTGAAGCTCGTCTTCATTTGGGGATTTTATTTTTAACACCCCACATTTTGTTTCAAGACAAACTTGTGCCACTTTACAGTATTTTAACCATTTCTCTTAGCACTAGTCAGTTGTTATATTTAGCCAACATTGTTAAGTAACATAATACTGAAATACTAGGAGCAATTACTAGTTTTAATATTGAGTCTCTCTCTGTCTGCACTCTGCCTTTCAAAACTGTCGGGAGCAACCATAAATTTTATAGACAGTTGAAAGAAAAACCACACTCCCACACAGAAACACAACTTGTAAAACAGGAAAGTATCTGCTCCACCCATCATCTATAATGCTTTGCTCATCAAGATCTGAAACTTGAAAGTCACACTAGAGAAGCTTTTGAACGTCTAGCATGGGTGGATACCCATTTAATCCACTTAGAAAGTTCAGTTAGGTAGGTTTTGAGGGAGGAAAGAGCTCACACTACTCTCTTTTCTAGCGCTGCCCAAAAGGATAGTGCAAATTGTCAACCAAGGAAGAAAGAAGACATTGCATAAAGAAGTTGCACTGCAGAGCCAGAGGTTTCACCTACTCGGATGTGGGACCCAACTTGGGTAGCCGTTACTATTGGGCGCTGCGCAGTCCGGTATGGCGTGAAAGACTGAACCATTAAAAGGCAAATTACCACTCCAAACACAAATAACAACTTACATTGAGCAGCTAAGATACACTATTATTTAAGATCACCCAACTGCAAACCATTTTTTTTTCTATTTGTGGAAAGGTTATATGATCACAATGAGATTTCTAAAATACCATTTCCTTAGAGATTTTTTTTATTTTACAATGTATAAAAAAATCTCTGCTTTCTTAATCACCATCTTTTCTTAGTTACAATGAAATGATGAGCGTATCAGCTAAGTTCAATAATCACTACAAAAATATCACACGATTTCTCCTTTTGAAAAGCTCACATCCAAATCTTATAAAGGAAAAAGCTTTCAACAATAAAGAAAAATGCAGCCATAACCAAGTCGGGAACAAGTGAGGCCCAGAAACAGCAGATTTAACAAAATGACTCCTAGAAAGGAAGCTGGTATGCAGAAAAAAAGTGTTTACTGGTGGGGTATGCGTGGGTATGTGTGTGCACACGTGTGGGGGAATGAGAAAGAAAACACTAACAAACCAGAGAAAATAAGAATACATAGAAGGAGTAAAAGATAACTATCAAGTCATTATGTAGAATTTACAGTTTTTGCAGACTTTTTAAAACATTGATAATACTCAAATACTGTCAAATGTAAACCTATCTAGTGCAGCAGCGAAGATTTTTGTCACTGCATTACACAGGTTGGGAAACTTAGAGAAAAAGAGAAAAACAACAGTAGATCTCAGAAAAAGATCTGAAAAAAGCTTAGTGCTTGTTATTGAGGAAGCAGCTGTCCTAAGGGATGTTCACTGCCGGATAAACTGAGCAGACAGAGCACTGTACTTGGAGCTCACAGAAAAGCCGTGGAACGCAAATTCAACGAGATTCAAACATATGGCCAGTACAATTTAACCAGAAAGATCAGTAGAGACCTGATCTGAGCCAGAGCACACAGAAATTAGATGTCTGAAATTTACTGGTATGGTGGCTTGTGTTACTTATAATTATCATTGCAGAAAATTAAAATGCTAAAATGCTATATATAAGCAAAAAAATTAGTGGTCAACACCCCTGACAAAAGGCCTTGTGAATGTGCTGCTTCTTGATGCCCCTTGTGTCATTTTGGGAAGAAACACAAATATAATTAATCATTTGTTTTGTGACTTTCAACACATCTTTGAATTACTAATGATCTTCCAGTCCAAGTTCCTGGACTCCACTGGCAGACAGTTCACCTCAGAACTGGATCCAAGAAAAGATATAAGCTGGGTACTCATGAAAGAGAATAATATCTGTAAGCTTTACAAATACAAATTCTCTTGTGATTTCACTAATCAAATATCTGTAGAATTTAAAAAGTGTTTTAGAATATAGAGTTATCCATGCAATCTGCACAATGTGTTTAAGGAAAAGCCTGTAAGAGGCAACAAAAAAGTTTTAAAACTCACTCTTATGGTTTCAGATGCAAAATGACCTTCATTAATCATCTGATTTCCAGTCTCATCCAGTTTAACGATAGCCCCTGAATTGGCCTGTACTTCAGCTTCGAAGGCTTGATGCTTCTGCAGCTTCCCCTGCAAGTAAAACATCAAAGAACGTGACTGAGATTTGGTGCACAGCCCTCCTCCACATTTCCCAGCATCAAGATTTTCAGTCTATTTTTAGTATTCAGTACCAACAAACAAACAATAAAATAGCACAGGTGAAATCATAACTGTATCATATGTTTCAAGGGTGGATTCAAACATCACAATTCTAGTTATTTCATTATGTGTTTACTCTTGTACACCGGAGTGTTCAAACGTCTGAGAGCCCATCAGCTAGTTCCACCCACGCAAGTTTATTTTCTATAAATACCTTTTTTTGGTGGAAACAATAAGAGTTAATTCATGTTTATTTACAGATCCAAAGCGTCCAACAAATTCTAAAATTAAACAAAGCTGGTTTTACATTACATTATATCAAGTAACTGTTTCTACATTGATTTAACATCTAATCCACTATTAGAAATATTCCAATTATAACAGCAAAGAAACCAGGCTTTTGAAGAACACTTTGCAAGGCTGAGGGTATTTGCATCCATCTTTCCTCACCACTCTCAGATCAAGTTACATTTATGGTTTGCTCTGTCTATCCCAGTTGACCTGGTACGCCCTAAAATTAATAGTACAGGAAACATAAAATGGCAGTAGGACTTGCCTGTAAATTGCTTGGGTCTTTGTAATTTTCATCAGATGCTATCTGCAGTTTCTCTTGGATCCATTTTTCAAGCTCATCTGCATCACGCTGGAAAAACTGGAATCGATAGGAATCTTCAAGTTTTTGGCGCCTTAGAGAAGATAGTTCCTTGAACCTGTGGTAACGGTCCAAAACCTGCTGACGCCTTTCTTGGATATCTTCTGCTGTTTCCAACACTTTTACACCACTCGGATCCATTTTCTGAAAGCCAAAAAAAATACATTTTGTTTGTATTATAAAACAATGGTAGGGTAGGAAGAGATCCATGAAAGAGAAGCCTGCTTTTTTAAACTCACATGTGGTTTACTTACAGTCTTACCCTGTGTGTGCAGGTATCTACATAAAATATAAATATTATATATATAAATCAATAAAAGCACACTTCTAGCAGAAAATAATGGGAAAGGAATATTTGCAAAGACATTTAACACCTATTCATTTTGGAAAAATATGGCTGCAGTCATATAAAGGCCAGGTCATCCTGAACTGTAGCATGCAAGTGTCTAATACAAATGTCAAAAACGTGTTTCTGTGCACATATATATAGTAGATATACAGACATAAAATGTTTCCTGTACAACATAAAATCTGGAAACATTTTATTTAAAATACTCAATATAGATAAACCAAAGTAAGTATATTACTGTTCTTTAAACAACAGCTAACTGGTCCACATATATTTTTATATATATAATATATAGAGACATATAAATATATATACATTATATATAAATATATATGTATATATACATACATATATACACATATAAATACACACACACACATATAAATATATATATACACACACGTCTCTGTGTGACCCACGTCCTCTCTGTTCTCTCAGACAATTAAAAAAAGTTACAAACTCATCCTGCCACTCCCTACACAACCCTTCAAAAGCCAGTACAAAGGCTCACAGTGCTCCGTAGACCTGACCTTAGACAAGTCAGTCAAGGAGCATTTCATGTAACCAGTGCCCTTGCTCTGACTCCTTCGACTGAAAACCCTCGTACATTGCTTTATATACTAAACCCTGTTAGTTACCACAGAGAGCAAACAACTGACTACGGTTCTGCTTTATCTCCTTTCTATTAAAATTAGAATAACCTTTAATTTTCAGTTCCTAAACTTTCAAAGAGCAATTTGATTTTCAGTAAGAGGTCTGTGCATTGGAACAGAACTGTAACACAAATTTTAAAAGTAGTATCGTTATTGTCATCAGAGTTTAGATATCTACCCACTTACATGACAACTGACTTTGCACATCAAGAAGCTGTTGCAATAAACACTCCGTGCTTGAACAATTATGCAATTAATGTCTTGATGTACAAGTGTTTACATGTATAGTTCACTTCATGCTTTTATTATAAATTCCATAAGCATCAAGCTAAATGTACTTCTCATCGATCCTATCAAAGACAGGGAAGAAACCCAGTCTACAACTGCATACTAAAAGACACAGGCAATCTCATAAAATACATTGTTAAATATTAAATTGTTATTTAGTCATTAGCTACATGGGCTTTAATTAGACAGGTATCCTGCATAATCGCGTGAAAAACTCCCCAGGTTGGAAGCAATCTATATGGCCGTGTTTTCTGTTTGGTTTCCAAGATCTTATAAAGGGACCATCTGACAGAAAGGAACATATGGGGGCGAATTCACACATTCCTGAGCTCTCTTCCAAAGTCCCACCCTGCGAGAGGACAGCCATTTCAGTAGCAGTTGTTACTCCCGTGAACTCTGAGCCCCAACTGCATTGCGGCAGTTTAAGGAAAGAAAGAAAATGCAGCTTTCCTCTCTTCCAGGCCTGGGCGTTTCACTCGTTATTATCAAAAGAGGGCAAAGAGAAAAAAAAAAAACAAAACAACCAGTCTGTGTCGATTGTATTATATAAATGAAGTCCAGGTTTCACCTGGCAGTGGTACCAAAGGCTCCACTTGATTAGTGTATCTGAGTGTTAAAAGATCAAAACCCTGAACATAACTCGAGCTCAACTACAGATCTGTTCTCCTGAGAAAGCAGCTGTTTTTTCAAGCCCCGTTTCAAACGGCCTTTTCCCTCCAGGAGAGCAAGTTACTGCTAAAAACTTCCCCTCCTGTACTGTTAACACTGTGTTTGAATTCCGACACCACTTCTTTTAAACTGAACTGTGTTCAGGAATAACGAAGTGGCAGTTAGTCTAAATGTAGGGCACAACTGTAGACTGTCTCTCCACTTATTCTGGCTACGGGCATTACTGGGAGAAAATGAAATCCTAGTCAGTCTTTGGAATGCTGTACAGTTTTTTGCTGTCAACTTATATTTCAGTATTAGAAATAACTTCCACAGCCCAAGTGATTTTAAATCGCTTCAAATTTTTAAATTATTTAAATTATTAAATAATGAAAGTAATTAAATTATTTAAATTATAATTAAAAATTGTTTTTACATTTTTAAAAGCCAAATAGGAGACCTCTTATAATTTAGCCTGGTGGCTGGTTTGCCTCTCACCACACAAGTCACGCAATCTGGCTCATCT